>NC_083736.1:9406587-10021920 GCF_028564815.1 Eubalaena glacialis
GCCAACCTTCTGTTTTTATTTCTTTTGAAGTCCTGCCTTCAAAATAATAAAGAAAAATATGAAACATGAGCCTTCTCCTACTGGGAGAATTAAGAAATGAACAATGATTTAAGGACTATTTTGTTGTCTTCTGTGGGACTCCTGATTTATATATTGTTTTTGCTTTTTATGCTGGGACATTATCTTATTTATATTTATATCCCTAATGCCTGGCATTTATTTGGTTTACCATAAAAGATTACTAATTGTACTTAAATGTCTTTCTCCATCCAATAAGCCCTTTAAAATGATCATGGTGGGAAGAATTTAATTATGGTAGCAAGAATCTTTCAAATATGTATCTTTAAAACACTAGAAAATATAACAGCACGAGGATTAAGAAAGTATTAAGCCTAAACTCACATCTGTTTTTTCCCAAGTTCCATCAGAGTGTTGTTTAGTGTTCAGAGGGTTACAAAGCAAGGGGTAATGATGCACATTTGGAAACCACTTTCGACATTCTATTAGACTTAAGTAATTTTCTTCTCCCATGGCCTTTTTCTTTTCTTTGATGGACCATGTGTTGCTGGCTGTATTTTTACACTTGCTCTTCCAGTCTCCATGGACTGTCTCAGGTGGCTGGCTGTTTATTTGTTAATCACTTCCTGGCAGCTTCCAAACTCCTCTAACAGAAATTGAGGAAACTTGAACCTCCACCACCCCCTCTTTGTTCCAGGTCCACATCCAGTGTTCTTTCCCAACTCAAACCCCACGAAAAATGTGAGATAGAGATGATGACCATCCATAAAATGTTATGCATATAGAATCCATTTCTGGTTCTATTTCTCTGATAAAACAGCGCCAGGAAACATGACATGTCTTTGTAAATGAAGAGGCGGGGAAAGCACAACTTACGAGTGGGACATAGTAATACACGGGTTTCTTTAGTTAATAAAACGGGGCTGAACTCAAGCGTAAACACCCAAGACAATTTTTTTTAACATCTTTATTGGAGTATAATTGCTTTACAATGGTGTGTTAGTTTCTGCTTTATAACAAAGTGAATCAGCTATACATATACATACATCCCCATATCTCTTCCCTCTTGCGTCTCCCTCTCTCCCACCCTCCCTATCCCACCCCTCTAGGTGGTCACAAAGCACCGAGCTGATCTCCCTGTGCTATGCGGCTGCTTCTCACTAGCTGTCTATTTTTACATTTGGTAGTGTATATAAGTCCATGCCACTCTCTCACTTTGTCACAGCTTACCCTTCCCCCTCCCCGGGTCCTCAAGTCCATTCTCTAGTAGGTCTGCGTCTTTATTCCCGTCCCCAAGACATTTTTTGAAAAGCCGGGGTTACAAGAAAATCTAAAACGTAGCAGCCTCACGCTTTCTGGAGACATTTGGGTAGCAGAATCTTTGGCCTGTCCAGAAAACCTAAAAATAGCTTGTGGCTCGACATGATGGCATCTAGGTAGCGACCTTCCAATAGAACATGTCACAACAGTTACACTGCAGTGTGAAAATGGATGTTTGAATTCTCACGTGAAGAATGTGCCTAGACGCTTGGTGGTCTTCCCTCTGTGGCAAGCCCGTCTTCCATGGCAGCAGAAGGAACAGGGGCATTATGAAGCTGTTCCGGAAAGAAACAGGTCGGGGCCTGAGACTCTGCATTTCTGATGATCTCTTACACGGAGCCGAGGCTGCTGGTCCGTGGCCCAGACTTAGAGGGAGATAATGGAGTATTTCTAAGTGGGGTTTATTTTCCAGTCCCTTCTCTTTGTTTAACCAATTGGTCCACTGAGCAATTTGAGCTTACAAGAGTAGAAACTGAGACACTAAAATGTTCAGGTGACTGGGCACCAGAGTGGACCTCTAATAGGCTTTCTCCTTGTGCTTCTCTTTTTATCAGGGAGAGGGCTCCTCAGCACCATGCCCTTACGTCTTATTGGCCAGAACTGGGTCACAGGGCCATTTTTAAGTCACAAGGGAGGCTGGAAAAGACAGTATCTGGTGTTTCCAGACACTTTCCTGGGGGGCAGACTCTGCCATAAGGAAGAAGAGGGAAAGGAATGGCTGCTGGTCTCCACTCCAGTTAAATGTGTGCGGTGTGCTCCAGTGCACACTCCCGGGATCCACTCCAGTTAAAAAGACACAGCCCTTGAAACTACACTTTAAAGATGAACCTGTTCAATTTCACAAACTGTTATGCAAAGAGAGGTGGAGAACCACGGACCCAAGCAGTCCTCTTAGAACTGCCCACCACACAATACCCTGTATCTGGTCCTGAGTTTCCTAAGAGAAGGGAAGAAAGTAATAAATGGGTCTCTGGGAACCTGAGCTGATTTGAGGGTTAAAGCAATGGGTTAACTACTTTCCAGGGCCTCGGAGATTCTGGACTCACTCAGCACTAGTTCTCACCAGGTGTTTCTCAGAGTCACCCGGGGACCTTTAAAAAAATAGTGATGCTTGGGTGCTAACCCCAGAGATTTTAGTTTAATTTGTCTGGGATACAGCTTGGGCAGTGACATTTTTTAAAGTTCCCGGATAAATCTAATATGCAGCCAAGGTTGAGAGCCACTGCACGGGAACTGTGCTTCTCGATCTGTACTGTGCACCCAAATCACCTGGGGATAAAGTTAACACGCATATTCTGACTCAGCAGGCCTGAGCTGGGGCCCAAGTTTCTGCATTTCTCAGAAGCTGCTGGGGACGCTGATGCAGCTGGTCCGCAGACCCCACTTTGTCTGGCAAGGCGCTAGAGCAGAGGTAGGTACTCAAAGCGGGATCCATGGACCACTGCACTCTGAAAACTACTTACCGCCATTCCATGACAAGTGGAGAACTTGCGAACACTCATTTAGAAACTTTTATTCAACATTGTGGAGACATCAAAGAGCCTAATTTTGTATTTTACAAAGGTAAAACAGACTGGAACAAAATACCTGGTCCTTGCACTGAAAATCTATAAACTGCCAGCCTAGAGCACAATCCCCTCCACCAACATATAAACTTAAGGGTGGGAATGCCATCTTATTAACCATTGAATGCCCAGTACCTGGCCATAAAGGGTACTTGGTAAATGTTGGTCGAACGAATGAATGACTGAATGAATAAAATGCTGGCCTTCTGGTTGTGGTTATGGGTATTTTCCAAAAGGAGGTAGGCCTAAGTTTACGTGGACTTCAATGTGCAGAGAAAAAGGCTGGAAAGTTGTGGGTAGGTCAAAATTTAATTTGGTTTTTAAACATTTGCTGAGAGCCTCTACAGTATATTTTGGAGACACAAAGATGGGCAAAACGTAGTCCTGGATCTCAGAAAGCTCAATTTATCACCCTGTTACTCAAAGTGTAGACCAGTAGCATCGCTGGTTGTTAGAAATGCAGAACCACAGCTGGCTCCAGACCTGCTGAATCAGAGTCTGCTTTTGAACAAGGCAATTACTGTATACATTAAAACTGGAGACGTGTTGCTCTAAATAGGTGATTCTCAACCTTGGCTGAACATCAGAATCACTTAGGGAGTTTTTAAAAATTTTGATGCACCCCAGACTACTTACATCAGAACCTCTGGGGGTGAGATCCAGACATCAGTAGATTGTAAATTTCCCCCAACTGGTTTCAATGTGCAACCAGGGCTGAGAACCACTGGTTTCGAGCTCTAGCAGGTATATGAAGGTGAAATGTCAGGCTGAGGAATTTGCACTCATTGAATGAGCAATGGAGGGAGGGACCTTGATGAATTTTGAGCAGTAAGTTGAATTTTCAGAATTATACATTAGAAAGATGATTCAAATAATTGCACCTTAATCGAATCAGACAAGGTTGAGACTAGCCATGGAAAAGGTTGTCTAAAAGACTATCACAATTCTTATCTCGAGATGACAATATATTCTCTTGTCAAATTCCCCACTTTGTAGAGAAACTAAGGGAGCCTATTCTGTGTGTTGGTGGGTGGACTTGTTGGCAGTGGTGACATGTCAAAGGGCTGACTAGGATGGCCCATCCAACAACTTGATTTGAATCAGGGAGAGCCAGTAGAGCATATCTAGGACAAATTCTTTAGGGGAGGGTGAGTGGAGAAATTCAGAGAACAGATACAAATGGCCAAAAGCAGGAGAGAGATGCAAGATTCAGGAGCTGGAGGAGTGGTTAGAACAAGGAAGAAGGGACTGATACAAAAGTCACGGACAATATTAGGGTATCTTGATTTTGCATTATGGGCAGGTGGGTTTATGAAATGGAATGTGGGCCTGGATGAAGAGTACGAGGTCAGAATGGAAACTATAAACTAAACTGAAAGTCTGTTGATCATCAAAATGTCAATTATGTATACTCTAATGGAGGAATCAGAGCTGGCATCTCACAATGTCATTTACAGGCTAATTCTCAGTAAATTAGGAAATTCCATCTGTTACAGCCTTTCATCCTAATCAGGTGAAGTTTTACTGTATCTAGAGAGTCAATGTTAAAGATTTGATAAAGAAGAAAATGGGTTCCTTTTACTAAATCCAGAGTTTCAGTTTTCAGAAGATGAGTGTTAATGGGTTGTACTAAGATGTGTTGGAGTTCTTACTCCCAGGACCTCAGAATGTGACCTTATTTAGAAATAGGGTCTTTACAGAGGTAATCCAGTTAAAATAAGGTAATTAGGGTGGGTCCTAATCCAATATGACTGATGTCCTTGTAAAATGGGGAGATTTGGACACAGAGACAAATTTGCATAGAGAGAACACCATGTGAAGATGAAGGCAGAGATAAGGCTGATGTACATACATGCCAAGAGATACCGAAGATTGCCAGCAAACCACCAGAAACTAGGAGAGACACATGGAACAGATTTTCCCTCACAGCCCTCAGAAAAAACCAATGCTGTTAACACCTTGATCTCAGACTTCTAGCCTCCAGAACTGTGGGAGAATAAATTTCTGTTCTTTTAGCCACCCAGTTTGTCCTACTTTGTTACAGCAGCCAGAGCAAGCTAATACAATGAGCTATAAGGGAAGATAATATAAATAGAAGCAAAACCTGGGGAAGTTTATGTGATGTAAAATTAAGACAGTGCTACTAATGAAAATGACAACTATTTGTTGAGAATATGTTTTGTGAGGAAGGATGTGAGAAAGTATGTTTTCAAAGCTTTATTTGTGAAAAATCAGGCTTGAGTGAGTAGAAAAATCCAATCTTGAACAAACAAACAAAATACTTGCTGAGAACTTTTGAAAAGAAGAGCTATGACAGAACAAGATTCTCAAGAAATATGGAAAACAGTCCTTTCTGATTAGAAATGCAGAGTATTTTTATCCTTGAGGCAATTTACCACTAGGTTTACTAAAGCAGATCATAGATTCCAAAAAGCCAACGGGGGGAGGGAATAGAGGGAGTCGGGAAAGGAGGAAGGAGCCAAATGGATGAATAAGGGAAGGAAGAAGCACAGAGAATATCAACATGTATTGCACAACCAGTTCTTGAAAAATGTGTCAGCAAATACCAGGCCAGCTGCAGCTGGCAAGTAACTGGCCAAGCTCCTTTGGGTAAGGGAGGTAGTGATAGCAAGTTCAGCGTGAATATCAACATGGGTCGAACTATTTCAGAAAGACATTTCTAGGGCGCTGAGTTTGTGAAAATGTACTATATTCAAAAGCTACTCAAAATGTTAAAAACCATGGCAAAAATCTAAATATAACGACCTAAATGTAATCAGTCAGAAGTTCCTTTTAAGAATCACCCTATTCCATCTTTTGTAGTTAGGAATTTGGGGTTTTTTGAAAAAAGAGAACCTGAATTTCCAAAAATAGAAAAAATACTCTCTGACTTTTATAACCTTCTTGGTAGTTGGTCTTTGGTGAGGTGGTATGAATAATACAAAATTAAGCCTGAGTCCACCACATTTATTTGAGAGTAGAGGTACAAATGCTTTTGTATAATCTCCCTCTCCCATAGACAGCTACAATGAAAAAATGTATGATGACTTGTCAAAAACACAGGAAGGAAAACAAGGAGATTGGAAAATGTGGTGAAGCAGAGCAAGGAAGAAGGGGCAATCCTCGCAAGCAGGGCCTTTTAGGCAACCTATCGATGAATAAGAATTTACTGAACAACTACTCTGCGAATGATTCTGCCCTGGGCGCCACTGGGGACAACAGAAGTTTCTGATGGGATCTCTGTCCTGAAGGGGCTCATACGATGGAGAGGGTGATAAGAAGGACAAACCTAGAAAGGTATCTAGAAATACAAGCCTGTTTGTGAAACATGCCTTCTGATGGTATGAACAATTCATTAATTCATTTCAAATTCACTTACGAATATTTACAGACCCATGCCTACGTACCATGCACTGCTCTAGGTTCTGGGGAAATAACTCTAAAGAAACAAAGCAGTTGCCCTCATGTAGTTTATAGTGGAGACACAGTGGGAGAGAAAAGGCAGGCAATAAATAAAATACATAAATAATGCATAATATGTAAGTGTTACAAAGAAAAATAAATCCAGGTATCTCAGTCAGTTTGGGCTGCTATACAAATACCATAGACTGGGTGGCTTAAACCATAAACATTCATTTCTCACAGTTCTGGAGGCTAAGAAGTCAAGATCAAGATGCCAACAGATTCAGTGTCTGGTGAGAGCCCTCTTCCTGATTTATGGACAGCTGTCTTCTTGCTGTATCCCCACATCCACATATTGGAGAGAGAGATCATCTCTCTCATGTCTTTTCTTATAAAAATCCTATCCTACTCATGAGGGCTCCACCCCCATGACCTAATCACCTCCCAAAGGCCCCACCTCCAAATATCATCACACTGGGACTTGGGGCTTCAACATATGAATTTGAGGGGGACACATTCGGTCCACAGCACTAGACAAAGGGACGTGGGAAGGAGGCAGGGGTGATGCTTTTTGATACATGATGGTCTGGGGAAACCTCTCTGAGAAGGGGACATTCGAGCAGAAAGTTGAGGAAGTAAAGGAGTGAGCCACATTGATATTTGGGGGAAAAGCATTCCAGGCAGATGGGAGAGTATGTGCAGAGACCCTAAGATGGGAACATATATGGATATTTGAAGAAAAGCAAAGAAGCCAATGTGTCTAGGAGTGATAAGAGTACAGTTCAGAGTGATATGAGAGGAGCGTCAGAGGGCATAGACCAAGGCAAGAAATATGGGTGGTAACGCTGATGAAATGGGAGTCTGTTGGAGGCTGTTGAACATGAAGGGTAGCATGCCCTGTGTTACCTTTTAAGAGAGAAACTGACTCTTCATTCCATCCTTCAACAAATTTTTGAAATTACTACTCTGTGCCAAATAGTAGGCATGTAAGAATAAGTACGGAACAGTCCCTACCCCATTATTACTGTTATCACATATCCTTATCATCAAGATCACAAGCAGCAGTGAATGGATAAAGAAGATGTGGCACATATACACCAGCATCATTATCAAGATCACTATCACTATCATCACCATCCTCCCACTCTTCCTTCTCCTCTCCTCCTCCTCCTCCTCCTCCCCTCCTCCTCCAAATGCTGTTACTTACTAGATAATAGGTGCTCAGTACACTTGCCTGAGTAATGGGTTAAGATCCAACACCTTTCTTTCCAGGAGAGTAAGGTGCATGGAGTCCGTTACATCTGACCTCCATGTAGCTCCCAGGGCTCACGAAGTGATTTGAGTTGCGAGGAAGACCCAAGAGGCTAGGCCACATGCCAGTGCGAACTGGCCAACCTGTGCCATAGAACAGCAAGGCTGCTATCTAACTGGCCAACACTCAACTGGGCAACTTCCTGCAACAGAGCCATTCTTTGTAGATAACAGAGTTTCCCAAAAAGTCCCACACCACCCCCCGAAACATACAGTTTCTTATTTCGGTTTTCCCATGAAGGTAGGGCTTTTTGAGGACTAAAGCAAAGGAGTTTCTCCAGAGCAGGACATCAGTTACTATTAGGATAACAAACTATATCTAATTGTGCTATGGTATAATTCTAAGGTTGCCCTTATTTTCATGAATTTAATTTTAGAACCTGAATTTCTTCTCCAAGAAATGGCTCTGCTTTCAGAGTCTTTAGTGCTTCTAGAATATCCTGCTTATTGCTTCCTATATTATACTATATTTGTACGACTGTCACCCTACTAGGTCCTAAAATTCCCAAAGACAGAGACCATGTCTTATCCACATCTGTGCCCCAATAACTTGCTCAGGGTCTGGCACATAGTAGGTGCTCATCAAATCTTCATCAAAATAAGTTGCTTTTCTTGCTTCTCCCCCTACAACAACAATCACATTTTCTACACTAGGACATTGTTACTGAAAAGAACAAAGACACTGTGATTAAAAGGAAACATGAAGTTATTGCAAACCAAGCTTTGCTAATAGAAAAGGAGGAGGAGGAGATGGTGCTTGATGTTTTGCTCCTTCCAAGAAGTTAATACCTGTTATTCAGTTGACAGTTTCCTCTATAAATCCTATCACCCATGTAAAAGTCCTTTCTGGAAGCAGATCAAAAGTTTTGAAATTATGCTGTCAGAGGTAGTATGACAGCTATGAATAGAATGTACCATGAAAGCTAGATTACTTATGATGAGAAAGATAGCAGCCCCAATCCTGCAACAGAAGCAAAACACTAAGAGCTTGCAGGGGTCACAAATGGTACCAACAGACTGCAAGTTTTACCCCCCATAGCCACAACAATCTCTTGAATTTTAGCAGTTTCTTCTTTATTTTCACCGAAATACAAAAAGTATACAGAAAAAGACACATAAAAAAATTCCATGAAAAGAAATGAATAGAGATATTACACGAGCCAAAGCATGAACAACATCCTTTCAGGAATAATCCTTTAAAAATGGGAAGGAGACTGACATTTTTCAAAGATAAGCCTTGTGATTCAACCCAGTGTTAATTATCATGGAAAAACCCGTAAGCACGAGGACCTTCACCCAAAATCCATCCCCATGGTAGGTAACATCAAGTCATCCTTAATTAGAAACATGTCATGGGTACCACAATATAAACTGGGAATTTGGGATCAAATCACAAGAAAGGAGGTTTCTAACCTCCGACCTGTTAATCAAATCCAGGCTTGCTTTTGAGCAAATCTTAACTCCCAACTTATACTCAAGGCTAACATGGTCTCCAATGACTTGCATGGATGAGAAATAACCCAGACTGGGAGCAGACTCACTAAATCACTCTAGACAGAAATGGCTTGTTGACCCACCACAATGCACACTCATGTCACCAAGTTAAAGAAAGCTGTAATGGGACCATCACCAGGAATTATTGGGATGGAGCTACCATTCCCAAGCCTGTATGCTCCTTGTTATTTGCTGCCAAAATTTAAAAAACCCAAGCAATCTGCCTGGGGAATAATGAAGCCTGACCATCAGGACACTTTAGAGGGGGCCGCAGCCTGACCTCGAGGCATTATTTATTATTGGTGTTTGCTTATTTTCCCCCCAAAGGCTGTGGTTTATCCACAACATCTGGGCTTCATCGTTGATTGGAAAGCTTATGAGGGCCCTCATGCCGAGTGAGGCAATGGAAACAGAAAATGATGTCGGAGGATTGTCAACAGGCCTTTGGACATTGCCAAATGGCATGTTCTTTTCCAAGGAACATTCAGGATGCAAATAAAAATCAAATAACACTTCTTCTTGGCAAAAGAATGGGCTTAATTTGCTTTTGTTTTCTTCTCTCTTGTTTTTAACTTGAACTGGGCTGCAGAGGGTTATGCAGACTTTATCAACCCTACTTGCTCTCCTAAGATAAAGAGCTTTAGCTACAGTTTGAAAAGGAGACCAGTTACTTCCAAGAAGATGCCCCCCTCGACCATGCAGAATTCTAGAGTAAAGTCATGCAAACTCCCTCAACCTCCAGGTTAACTACTTTGGGGATGTACTGGGACCTGTCATTTTGCCTCTGGCAACTTGTCTGCTCTGGCTATACCTACTTTTCAGCTGAAGAAACAAATCCTTACCCTCCCTTCCTTTGAAGAGTTCAGCGATGGCAACAGCTCTTCCAGAACATCAGAGTCCTTCATGTTCCAGCAATTTCAAGGTCACAATCCCCTGATGGCTAGTGGTAGTATGGAAGAGGAGGCAATACTTTCACCTCACTCTTGCATCACCCATGCCCTTGGTCCTTTTCCTTCTCTGCCATCTCTTCTTGCATTACTTCAGGCTCTTTCGAGCGGCTTAAGGCCTCAGCACCTTTGTGCATGCTAAGTGTACACTCTGCCTACCTGGAATGCCTTCCTCTTCCTTCTTTGACCTACTCCAACTCATCCAGCAAAACTTAGCTCAAGCTTCACCTTCCTGCATTGGGGAAGACTTCACTGTCTTCCAGGATAATGCAATGGCTCTTCCCATAGCAGTCCCTTCACACTTCTGTCACTTAATATAAACACTGATTTATGTATCCGTGTCAACCATCAGGTGCCAAGCTTTTTGGAACAGGAAATCAATCTTATTTGCCTTTGTATTTCCAGGCTTGAACATAACAGGTGTTCAAAACTGTCTGCTCAATAAACGAGTAGTTCACTGTGTTGAAAAGACAAATCAACCAAACAACCATGCTTGTTCTTTAAAAGCTAAGAAACAAGCCTATTTCAAGGTCTCAGTCCTAAAAAAACAGAAGTAGTCCCCCACAACTTTAGGGCGGAAAGTGCCAAATTCTCAGGTGAGAAAAGTAGAATCTAAAAGAGGGTTTGCACAATGAGGTATCACCTCACACCGGTCAGAATGGCCATCATCAAAAAATCTAGAAACAATAAATGCTGGAGAGGGTGTGGAGAAAAGGGAACCCTCTTGCACTGTTGGTGGGAACGTAGATTGATACAGCCACTATGGAGAACAGTACGGAGGTTGCTTAAAAAACTAAAAATAGAACTACCATATGACCCAGCAATCCCACTACTGGGCATATACCCCGAGAAAACCATAATTCAAAAAGACACATACACCCCAATGTTCATTGCAGCACTATTTACAATAGCCAGGACATGGAAGCAACCTAAGTGTCCATCAACAGATGAATGGATAAAGAAGATGTGGCACATATATACAATGGAATACTACTCAGCCAAAAAAAGGAACGAAACTGAGTTATTTGTAATGAGGTGGATGGACCTAGAGTCTGTCATACAGAGTGAAGTAAGTCAGAAAGAGAAAAACAAATACCGTATGCTAATGCACATATATGGAATCTAAAAAAACGGTACTGATGAACCTAGTGGCAGGGCAGGAATAAAGATGCAGACGTAGAGAACAGACTTGAGGACACAGAGGAGGAAGGGGAAGCTGGGACGAAGTGAGAGAGTAGCATTGACATATATACGCTACCAAATGTAAAATAGATAGCTAGTGGGAAGCTGCTGCATAGCACAGGGAGATCAGCTCAATGCTTTGTGATGACCTAGAGGGGTGGGATAGGGAGGGTGGGATAGGGAGGGTGGGAGGGAGACACAAGAGGGAGGAGATATGGGGATATATGTATACATATAGCTGATTCACTTCGTTGTACAGCAGAAACTAACACAATATTGTAAAGCAATTATGCTCCAATAAAGGTGTTAAAAAATAAATAAAAGAGGGTTTGGCAAACCTTTTCTATAAAGGGCCAGATAGGAAATATTTTTGGCTGTGTGAGTTCTACAATCTCTGTTTCAACAACTCAGGTTATAACGTGAAGGAAGCCACAGACAATACATAAATAAATGGGTGTGGTTGTGGTCCAATAAAACTTTATATTTCCAAAAACAAATAGCAGATTGGATTTGGCCTGCAGGACTTAGTCTGCTGATCCCTGACCTACAACTTCAAATAATCCCAAAGTATCACATTTAGTGTCTAATGAAATGGGAAGTACTATCACTTGATATCTAGGACCCTTCACAAGAGTTAGAATGTGGGAAAAGTCATGAAGGACATTCAGATGAGGACATTATGGGGATGATACTCATCTTCAAGAAGATACCTCATCACCTGAAATCAAATGGCTTTAATGACCATGAACCATGTAACTGGACCCAGTTCTGCAGGTGATTCTGAGTTTACTGGTGAGACTGAGGGGCCATAGGACAGGAAGAGAGAGTAATAGTGCTAGGAGGAGTCAGATCAATCCTTCCCCCATTATATAATTTTCTTTTTTTTAATAATTTGCATTTTATTGGAGTATAATTGCTTTACAACGTTGTGTTAGTCTCTGCTGTACAACGAAGTGAATCAGCTATATGTGTACATATATCCCCTCCCTCTTGGACGTCCCTCCCACCCCCATCCCACCCATCTAGGTCATCACAGAGCACCGAGCTGAGCTCCCTGTGCTATACAGCAGGTTCCCACTAGCTAGCTATTTTACATATGGTAGTGTAATATGTCAATCTTAATCTCCCAATTCATCCCACCCTCCCATTCCCCCGCTGTGTCCACGAGTCTTTTCTCTACGTCTGCATCTCTATTCTTGTTACTGTTTACCACACTTAGAAGTCAAAGCACCACCTTAAAAAAATCTTTTTAAACACCAAAATGTAGAATGCTGTGAAAGTCATTCATTTTCCATTAACTCTTTTTTGATACCAATATGTCCTGTTTGAGTCTTTCATTGTTTAGCATTCTCCTTATTGCTAATAACAAATTTCCAGAAAACCCATTAATTAATCAACAAATATCTACTAAACACTTGCTGCAGGCCAGTCACAGTGCTAGATGCTATGACAGTGCTTCTCAAAATAGTCTGATCATCCAGATCACGGGCCAAATTTGGCCTGCTGCCTGTTTTTGTAAATAAAATTTTATTGAAACCCAGCCACACGCATTCATTTACACCTAGTCTATGGCTGCTCCCATGATACAAGGGCATGGTTGAGTAGTTGCGACAGAGACTGCATGGCCTGCAAAGCCTAAAATGTTTACTATTTGGCCCTTAGAGAAAGTGTCAACCCTTGATCCAAAGCAAAGGACCCAAAACAACATAAATGCCCATCGGTAGGAAACAGGTTAAATACAACAAAGGACCTGAAGAGATATGAAACTATATCTATCTCCAAGGAACGTCAAGTGTAAGAAATTGTGTACAAATAGTGCACTACCATTTGTGTGGGTGTATACGTGTATGTGTATGTGTGTATGTGTGAGAGAGAGAGAGAGAGAAGAGAGAGACATGTATGCTTACAAATGTGTATACCATCACAGGAAGAATGTAAATATATGCAAGAAAATGGAAGGTGATGGATGTTAACTAGACTTATCATGGTGATCATTTCACAATGTATACAAATATTAAATCATTATGTTGTACACCTGAAACTAATATAATGTTATATGTCAATTATACCACAATTTAATTTTGATTTGATTAAAAGACACTGGTCATCAGTTGTCTCTGGGTAAGTAAAATGTTAGACTCAGGATTGAGATGGGAGGGAGACCTTTAAAAGGCACATAGTATTTTGGAGCATCTCAATTATTTTAACCATATATACATATGATCTGTTCAACATTAATAAGTATATAAAAATGAAATAATATTTTTTAAAGTTGATATGTTAAATAAAATCAAGGCTGGCTATTACTCTAAGGGAAATAAAGTTATATTTGGCCAACCCAAATTTCCTACCAGCTCCGAAAAAAAATGAAGTGAAATCTCTTCTTTTTTTGCCATTCTGATACCAACAGCGACCTTCCCTCTGGCTTCCACCTTTGAAATGCAGTGTCACTCAAGGTTCACTGACTATTCTGAGTATAAGCAAATCTAATTACTCAAGACTTTTGCAAACTCACGCCACCCAGAAAAAGTTAATGCCTTTATGTTAATTTGATTCACTTTCTATTTTTGGAACTTTATTACTTTGAACACATGCCAACTGTCATACTTCTAATTTAATTGCTTAATTGTGAAATTTCTATGCCATGTGTATTGGACTGACTAATTTCTGCTTTGGGGAGAAAACCCACATCAAGTAAAAGTTACTTAAAAAAATGTAATGACCATTGAGCACCTGGGATAAATGCATCTTTATGGCCACATATTAATATTATTTTTTAAAGGGATTGAGCTAAAAAGAGAGAAGGAAGAGAGAGGAAAATGCTCTTTTATTAGAAAACTCGTAAGAAAACAAAAAAGATATGAAATGAACATATTATTTTAAATAAGTAATTTCACTACTAAAATTCCTTGAAGAAGTTAATTACCAACTGTAATTAAGTGAGCCAAGAGTTGGAATATCCTCTTATTTTAAAAATCACAAGAGAACCCAGTTTAATAATAATAAAGATGTTCAGGTATATAAATAACATGGGTCATAGAGCAGGCATTATGGAAATGTGTCTTGAAGAAAACTGAGCATTATTCTTCTTCTCAGCTAATTTTCAGTTTTATGAAATCCCACAAGATGTATATAATCAGAAGCACATTCACAAAGAAGAGTGAGCATTTCTCTCTCTCTTACATGCATGCACACACAGATAAGTACACACCCACTGACTAATCAGAAAGATACTCCCATGAGCCAGAACAATAATGCATTTATACAAAGATGGGAAACATACTTTGCACATATTTCTCATTTGTAATAGTTAGGAACTCGATTAGTTACCAGTTCCTAATTTCATGTCACAACTTAAGTCTAAAAGGAACTGGCATAAATTCACATTTATGTTTACACATTAAATCAAGGTGAAGTTAAATTCTGGAACAAATACTGGTATTCTTGGCTTCTCCTACAACTGAAAAATAATACCCTTTGATAAGTCATTGTTGATTAGCTTAGAATGATTTTCTGCAGGCCTTAGTTTCTGTAATACGTCTCTTAGCATTCTTATTTGTGACTAGTCTAAAGGTCTAAAACATCATTTTTTAAAGGTCATAAAGAGTCAGATGCAGCCCCCAAACCTACTCTCTTATAAAAAATTTTGTTTACATGTTATCTTATCATTGTCAACAGAAAAATCATATGAAGCCTAAAAGGTGTTTTTACTCGAAGAAAAAATATAAAATGATAGATAGCAAGAAAAGACAATAAACCAGTGTTCAGTGCAACTAAGGGACATCTCCAATACAGAGAGAGAAGAAAAAAATACAGCTTCCAATTAATTAACTGTATCTACTTTGGAAAATAGTCTTAAATTTTAATACTTTCATTATTGTTGTCATGCCTTTCTGTTTGCTTGCTAATCGTTATCAAAGAAACAAAATTTCAATATTATATATATATACATATATATATATCTGTGAAGTACTTTGCAATCAGAATTTTTTTAAATCTTCAGAATAAGATTTGTTATAATTCTAATACAAATTTTCTATAAGAAATAGAGTAGAAGTATTAGATATCAAGGTATTAAGAATATTTGAAGTTAATGTTTAGTTGGATTAAATCAGGAGTCCCTAGATGCTTAGGTAAAGTACCTTTTATTTGGCTTATACAAAAGAACAATTTATTTTTACAGAGTTCTGGTTTTATAATGTGTTCTCAAGAAAAAAAAATATCATAGTTTGATGTTTATTATTAATTCATCTAAATAGAGTAAAGTTCCTTCACAAAACCTAACCGTGAATGTACAAAGACTATTTTACATTGTGATGAATAGAAAACCTACTACTAGCATTCTATGAGGAATAAATCAGACTGTATCAGTTGTAACATGCAGTAACATTTTTAAACAGCATTAGATCAATTTCATGGATGCTTCAGCCTTCCAGTCTTGTACCCAGGCCAAAAGCACAGCTTCTGGAAGCAAATGTTGTGAATCAGATGACAAGTAGAATATACCACTAAAAACATCCCCAACAATGGTTCTACTGGCCAGGTCCCATACCCTGTAGGACTGGTTGGATGGAACAGGTGTCCGGGGATGACCCTCTGGCCAATACTCATTGCCTCTTGGAGACTTTTTCCAAGGCCTGTCTCTGGATGAGCAGACTTATCCAAGATTCTGACCTCAGCACACAGGAGTAGAATAGACACCCAGCCAGTTGATTAAAGTGCACAACATATTTTACCAGAAAGTAAGGAAATCTCAGAGTACAACTATACTATGCATAGTAAGGACATGGGTACAAAGTTGCCCAATTTTCCTGGTAGCTCTGCTTGAAGCATAAGTCCCAGTATATTCCTATTTCACATCAACAACTATTACAGAATCTTAATTTTGAGGGCTACCATGTCTCCAGTTGATTTCTCCCTTTTTTCTATTGGCCTGTCCCAGATCATAAATATTTTCCTTAGCACCTTCAATTTTGGAGAAATAACATTCTTTGAATGCCCCAGGCTAACAAATCAGCTTCAGAAAATTTCTAGAGACAGGATATGGCCTGAACTATCAGTAAGCTACTCAGTAACATGTTCTTTCTTTTATGCTGTTCCTTGTATCCCAGGGGCTAGAAGTCTGGGAGCTACAATTTCTAGACTCCCTGCCATCACAGTTCAGAGTGAGGTCACACAAACGAGACACACTCACAAGGCGGAAGAGAAGCCAAAGCCCAGTACCTCCGTGAGCACTATGCAAAGCCCTGCACTAAACAAAGGAAGCGGCAAGCAGGTGTGTAGGCTTTGGCAGATGCCAACTGGAGGTGTCGCCAGGTGCTTCCAGGTACAGCGGGTAGCTGAGATCGTCAGTGGTGCTTTCTTATAGGTACTATCTTCCTAATTTCTAGAATGCTAGTTGCAGGCCTTTTCAATTCTTTAGTAAGCCTCTAACTCTTGTATTAAGTCACTTTCTTTTTGAAATATCTAAGGGTTTTCTGTTTTCCCACCTGAATCCTGGTTAGTGCAGAATGGCTTAGTCATACCTGGGGTTCCTTGTTCGGGGAAGCACGAAGCGAATTAACTGGGTTCCATAGGAGCAACTTGGGTACCAATAGTGAGCAACAGCCAAAGGTTCAAGAAATCCGCCTGAGCTCAACATCAGGGATGGCAACTGTCCGTGGGGACTCAGACTCAGAGCTGGATATCAGTGGCAAGATTCAAATTACTGAAAGGAACAGAGTCTACTAGCTTCGGACCTGACCTCAAGATCCAATGTTGATATTTTAAATAGTGATGCCCTTCCTCTTCACCCCAGGTACAAATTTAACGCAAGCAAGATAGTGTGCGAACCAACACAGTGGTGCCTGCGGTCTCCTGGCCGGTAATGCAGAAAAGATGGACTACAGCTTTAACGATGCTGAGAAGCCACTGGAGACTGAAGGCAATAATGAAGGAGATTTCCAGGAGGTGAGAAACGCACCTGGGAAAATGCTGCTTTAGTCTCTGACTCACTAATGTTCATTTTATCAAAGCGGGCTAGCACAGAGTGCTTGCTTCTCTCCCCTCCAGGAGAATATGGCCAATTAAAAAAATGAAAGGAGACAAGATCTAGGGCCATGGCTGAAGTCTATATCCTTTCACCCCCAAGCTCCCCACATCCTACAGCTTTGCTAATATACATCATGCTTCCCTTGGAGATTACATTCTCCTCCTTTGTGTCTTTGCAGAATGCAGATTACATTAATGAAAGTTTTATTTTAATTCAGGACTAGATAAAGTACTAAACAGAAACTCCCTTAAACTCTCTGGAACTTGGTTTCCTCTTTCATTAAACTGTGACGATAATCCTATTATTCAGGGTATGCGTGAGGATTAAATGAAACATTATATGTATAAGAGCTTTAGAATGCAAATTATTACCAGTAAAAATTCATTGCAATCATATCCATACAAAAATGTCTATGAAATATCTCCATGAGCATTATGCGAAGCACTAAACAAAGGAAGTTAAGGCCTTTAGGGCAGAAAAAGATTGCAAAGCATAACAAAAGCCAAAATTAAAAACAAAACAAAACTGTTTTTGTTTCTTTAAAAATAATATCACCAGCCAAACTGTTTGACTTTCAGAGTCATGGCTTAGAGCATGCTCAAACAATTTCTAAAATGTGGAAACATTTGTGGAACTTGTGGGAAAACACAGTTCCCAAAAGCTTTACTCAGAACAAACCCACGAGAAATAACAATGTCTACATCATCAGAGACATACACATCGGTGCACACCCGTCCCCAGTGCAGTCTGGCCCACCCAGAATGTAGGCCTTAGAGCACTTGGTGACAACACTGATCAACAGCATTTCATGGGCAAATCTCTGCGAATTAGCTCAAGATTTCTCTAAACATATTGAATTGCCATGTTTGGAACATAGAGTCTCGGTTTGGGTTCCCCTGCAAGTGGACCCTGAGACAAGGATTTGAGTGTAAATAGTTTATTTGGGAGGTGAGTCAGAGAAGGGAAAGAAATCAATAGAGGTGTGTTATCAAACCAGTTACTTCTGTGGGCACTGGAGCTCAATCCCACTGGGCAATGCTGGGAGACAGTGTAAAACATTCCTCAGAGTTGTTCCAGTGGAGGAACTAGGACGCTGGAGCAACTATCCACAAACTCCCCATCCATCACTGGTTGAGGGGTGCCTTCATAGCCATTAACTCCCCAGAACTTCCCATTGTCAGAAAAAAAAGCCCTCAGGTGCAGAGTTTCAGGTGTTCCCGATAAGCAGCCTTCAGGTGTAGAGGGAATGCTGAGGGGGCAACAAAGAATTACCTGGACCCAAATGTCAACAGTGTCACAGTTGAGAAACCCTGTTTTAGACAATGAGAATACTAAAAGGTTAACTTGTAAGGCAAAAGAGGCATGTTACTTTGTAAAGGATGTCCCAGATGGCTAGTTTAGGTGCTGAAAGAAGGTGGCAAGGCCAGAAGGATTTCAAAAGGTTTTGTTAATTAGAAATTCCTGTCCTCTTACATTTTAATAACACATGGAATCCTCGTAAGGTGATCAAAATCAAACCGCTGACTCTGGCACCAATTGTAACACTATTGTACCACTGAGCATTTCTACTGCTGACTTCCACAGAAGTTGGAATGGATGGATGTCTGCACCATGGTGACCTCTCCCAACCACATCCTCCATCCTAATTGAGGTCTGGGTAGCCCCACATTTTCTTTAGCATATGTTGCTTATAAACAGTCTTGGGGGTTCCTCCTGATATCTCTGTCCTTCGTAGTCCTTCATTCAAATGTCTGCTTAAACCATCCCGGGGTCTCAAGCTCCCTCCCACAGAGGACTCAACAGGCACTTCTGTTGGCTGCCACAAGTCTTCATTCCATGACATTTATTTCTCTCACATATAAAAAGTTGGCTTAACAGAAGCTTAGGAATGTGGTGAAAATGCAGAAAAGAAAAGCTCTGAATAAAATGCAGAGCAAAAAACTAAAAATGAATTTCTTGTTTACAGCAAGCTCGAGTCTGGAGTAAAAGTAAAGTGAAACATATGTTAGAGACCTTCCAATAATGGGTCTTGCATCAGGAGGGAAAAGGAGAAGGGCAAGGTGAGAGGAGGGCTCTGAAAGTGACAATACGTCTCATGAGTTTTGACATGAAATTTATATCCATTTAAGTTATTGGCAGAATCAGAACCAAGTGGACAAACTCTAAATTACAGGAATAGCAGAAAAAGCATATCCTCCTCTTCTATTTCTGAGTCTCTGACAGACCAAAAAATTACCATCTTACATTTACTAATCTGCAGCTGAGATTTCAGAAGCAAATGCAAGCTAAAAATGAGATCATAGGCATAATAACTTTTTCTGCTCATTTGATAAAATGAACATGATTTATTTTATATGTTATTGATATGAAACTGTAAATATTGGATAATATGTTTAATACATAGTTGCCATCTGGGCTGAAGGTTGGTGATGGCAACACCATGACGATGATGATGATAATGATGGTGATGGTTAGCAACTGAGTGTTTACAGTGCCTCAGGAACTATGATAAACATTATGTAAGTGTCATTGTTTCAGTTCTCAATGTGATTGTAAGATACTATTATTATCCCCATTTTACAGTGCAGAAACTGAGGCTTACGGTTTCTGAGTGAGTAAGTGGTAGCTCTTGGGATTTATCCAGATCTATGTAGCCCACACTCGTGCCATCTCTCTGGTGGTGGCATTTTGGAAAGAGCCAGTATTACTTTGACACACAGTTTTAAAACATTGAATCTACAATTTTAAATGTAAGAATCATTTAAATTATATGCCTCTAGGTTAGGAATTGGGCTTGGGCTTTCCTTCTAGGACGTTCTCTTTGGGTATTTCCCACGACTCATTTCTGTAGAGGGGCAGCCTGGTAGATGGAAAAGGCATAGACTTTAATGCTAGATAGATTAAGTTCCAAGTCCTTGCCTCCCACCTCTCTAGCTGGGCGAACTCAGGCAACTTAGTTACTGTGGCAGGCAGAATTCTAAAGATGGCTCCCCAAGATTCCCATCCCATGGGTAATCTAGATACTACTAAGAAGGGATTTTGTAGATGTAAATGAAAGTCCCAAGTCAACCTCAAGATATGGAGATTATCTGGATGGGCCCACTCTAATCACATGAGTCCTTTAAAAGGCAGAAGAAGTCAGAGAGACTGGAAACATGAGAGGGGTTTGATTTGTAACTTCTGGCTTTGAAGATGCAAGGACCACAAGCCAAGAAATGCTGATGACCTCTCAAAGCTAAGAAAGACCCCCAGGCCACAGCGAGCAAGGCAACAGAGACCTCAGTCTTATAACCACAAGAAACTGAGTTCTGCCCACAACCTGAATGAGCTCAGAAGTGATCCTCTCCCAAGAGCCTCCAGCACAGAACACAGCCACAAGTTTGCAGTACTTTGTCACACAGCAATAATAAAACTAATATAGTTACCCTCTCTGGGTTCGTTTTCTCAATAATCAAATAGAGGTAACCACGCATACCTTGTAGAGTTATCAGGAGGATTAAAATGAGAATGTACTTAACATGCCTAGAGTGTACCTGACATAGAGTAGGCAGTCAGTAAATGTCACTAATGACTCTGGAAGTCAAGGCTGAGGGACAATCACACTTTAACATAGACAGGACATGAAATTACATAAAACCACACGTATTAATTTGAATTAAACTATGATACAGGAGAAATGAAATCAAAATGAACATGCACTCTACAAAGCTTACAGAGAAAGCTACTAACTTATGAAGTAAGTTCCAAGAGCTGATTTTAGGCCAGTGGTTTGGAACTGGGTAGACATTTTCCCATAAGAACAGCATTAATACCTGGTGATTAGGGCTCAGGTCCATTAAACTCCATTAACTTATTAGGTACCTAACTGTCTTCAGGAGAACCCAATCATAATGGGTAACAAGGTTTCTTTGAAGAAAACAATCCTTCTCATTTATGCCACACTTCTTACTCTAAAAGGAACTTCCATCTATTTTGCACTTTAACCCACATAGCAACATTTTGAGGAAAGCACTTGGAGGCAGAGATGGCAAGCTGATGACTAAGAATTTGTGCTCAGCCAGGGGTCCACGTCTCCTGAACCCACCCCCACCTTGCAGCTAAGATGGGGCCACATGATCGAGTTCTGGTCAGTGGAATGGAGGCAGGGCTGATGCGTGTCACCTCCAGGTCAGGCTCATTGGGATTTGCCACTCTCTCATGCCACTCCATGGAGCACACAGGTTGAACATGGAGGTACCACAAGGTGAAAGAAACCTGAGTCCTTGAATGCCTGCATGGAAGTCTGCCCTTCAAATGCCCGAATCAATTCCAATGCCAACCAAAAAGATAAACTTTTGTTGTGTTAAGCCACAGAGATGTTCAGGTTGTTTGTCCTAGCAGTTAGCTTTTTGTTACAGCAATTAGCCAGCCTAGTAGAGATATATGGACTTTACCGTGAGGGGCTGCCATAACCGAGACCTGATACTATCATGTGTAGAATTGGCTTAGCCAGCAGGTTACAGGCAGAGAGCTAAAAAATATCAGTGGTTGGAAAAACAAGCGACATGTTATGCATCAGTGAAACATTTACTAAAATTTACACCTGTGATGACCTGGAAGGCAGACCACACACCTTTAGAATCAAAGTGTTAGCACATGTTGGAAACTTTTGACTGCTTCTTTTTTTGCAAGAAAGGGGAGGGGGGCTGGTACAGAATGTCAGTTATGCCCGTGGAAATGAAAGGAACAGGATTCCAGAATTTGAGCCTAAAAGGTTGGAGAAGCTTACTCTTCTAAATGACCAACTGTATGAAACAGAGAAAGGCTTGGAACATTAGTATTTGCTGGCCTCCATAGGCCAACTAGCTTTGGAGGCTCCCATCATTATCCTCATTTAACAGATGCAGTTCAGAGCAGTTACATTTTTGCCCGAGATCACATGACTTTATGAAGTGACAGATCCAGAATTTGAACTCATATCTTGTGCATCCGACTTCAACTTTCAATACGTTTCACAGCCAAAATGCTGCAGTGGATTATAATTTCTTAAATGTGTTGGTGGTTCAGGAGCTAAACAACAGTGAATTTTCTTGGGAACAAAATAAACTTTCCATGCTTTTTATGGGAACTAGAAGGTGAAATCAGTGCTTCAGTTTCCCTAAAATGGGATCCCTGCATTGTTTTCACTTAGAACTCCTTGTTCTCCTTTTTTTTTCCTACTGACAAAATGAGATTGGCCTCTTTTAGGGGAATACTGTCATTTTATTGAAAATTAGATTTGAGAATTTGCTTTTTTGTTGGCAGCGACTATGGCATATATGTATATACGCTATTGCTCTGATCAATGTTCATAGTGAATGCTTAATAAATACTTATGCTTATGAAAAGAAATACTTATGGTTATGTGACTATTGAGAGAAAAAGCACTAAATAGGCACATGGTAGAATTATTTGTGGCCTATTTCCACCGTTAGATTGTAAGCTCCTTGCAGGGAAGAGCTGAGTTCATTTCATCTTTATGGCTAATCTTAGAGCAACATCAAGCAGAGAGAAGTACACAGTAACTACATGCCCACTGAACAACTGAAAAGCACTGACATTTTAAGTGAAATAGAAGTAAGCATACAATGTGAGATTGGGAAGTGTCTTAATTTGAGTTACCCCAGAAGTAGAGGCTGAAGCAAAGATTCATGGGCAAATAGTTTACTTAGGAGGGTTATCAGTTTCCTATTGCTACTGTGACCAATTACCACAAACTTAGTGGGTCAAAACATTACACATGTATTATCTTACAATTCTGGAGGTCATAGTACAAAATGGATCTCACTGGGCTAAAATCAAGGTGTTGGCAGAGCTGTATTCCTTCTGGAGGCTCTAACAGAGAATCCATTTCCTTGCCTTTTCCAGCTTCTAGAAGGTCACCTGCATTTCTCGGTCTGTGGCCCCTTTCTCTGTCTTCAACGCCAGCAGCATAGCATCTTCAAAACTCTATTTCTGTCATCTCTCATTTTCTGAATCTGAATGCTCTGCCTCCCTTTTTCACCCATAAGGACCCTAGTGACTATATTGGGTCCACCTGGATAATTCAGGCCACTCTCAGCTCAAGATCCTTAATTTAACCCACATGTGCAAAGTCCCTTTGCCGTGCAAGGTAGCTTATTCACAGGTTTCGGGATCAGGACACAGACATCTCTTAGGGGCCAGTATTCTGCTAGCGCAGGAGGTAACACCAGAAAACACTGGTAGGGGAGAGAAGAAGTGGGGCAGGGAAGGGAAAGAAGCCAATAAAATGTGAGCTCACAAGGCAGACACCACCAAGGACAAGTGAGGCTCAGTCCTGCAGGGAGACTCTACGATACAGGGCAGATATGCTTCAGACTTATCTCAGAAGACAGGTGATTGCCTACCAACTGGCCATCCATCACCATTTGAGGGCAGCTCCCATAGTCACTGACACCTCTGGCTTGCCCTGTGATGGCAGTGTGCTCCCATGACCAGAAAGAAAGCACTAGGAAGAGAACTGCAGGTGTTCTCCTCAGGCGCTTGCTGTGAGGAGGAAATGACTTCTGGAATCATCTTATTCGACCATATCCCTTTTCAGAAAAGCAGAGGCCCAGAATGGTGGAGAGATTACCCAAGGTCACATGACTAAAGAAGAGCACTGATGGTGGCTTCCATTTAGTTAGCATCTCAGACTACTACGTGTCAGGTGCTGTATCCAGGGCTTGACATGTGCTTCCGCATTTAATCTTCATAGTAACCCTTTGACGTGAGTATTAATATCGTCCTAACAACCTTGGCCAAGATCACACACCTAGAAGTAGCCTCAGATGTAATGAGCGGCTGTTTGGTGGAACGGAAGTCTATGGAGCATGGGTTGGCCAAATCTAGCCTTCCCCCTAGTTTCGTACAGCTCATGAGCTACGAACTAAATGCATTATTCTAACTGTAGTCTTAACCAGCCTAAAATACAGCAGGACTATCACCTCCTTAATTCTAGATGCTATACTTCTGTTAATGTAATCCAAGAAAATTTTTATTCTTTCAGAAATTGCCTCAACAAGTTAGCTTCTACTGCCAACTTATTCTCAGTTGAAACACATAAACATACTTTTATTTTAACTTGTATGCCCTCTATCCAGGTGGTTTTTCTGCATTTACCTTTAAGAATTTTTATTTATCCTTGTTATAATTCATTTTGTTAGATTCAGCCTACTGATCAAGGCAACCCAAATCTTTCTCTAGCTCTCAATCTCTCTTTTCAGCTTTACAGCGACCTATGAGGCACCTTGTTTTTATTTTTTTTAACATCTTTATTGGAGTATAATTGCTTTACATTGTTGTGTTAGTTTCTTCTGTATAACAAAGTGAATCAGCTATATGTATACATATATCCCCGTATCCCCTCCCTCTTGCATCTCCCTCCCACCCTCCCTATCCCACCCCTCTAGGTGGTCACAAAGCACCGAGCTGGTCTCCCTGTGCTATGCGGCTGCTTCCCACTAGCTATCTATTTGACATTTGGTAGTGTATGTATGTCCATGCCACTCTCTCACTTCGTCCCAGCTTACCCTTCCCCCTCCCCGTGTCCTCAAGTCCATTCTCTACATCTGCATCTTTATTCCTGTCCTGTCCCTAGGTTCCTCAGAACCTTTTTTTTTTTTTTTTAGATTCCATATATATGTGTTAGCATACGGTATTTGTTTTTCTCTTTCTGACTTACTTCACTCTGTATGACAGACTCTAGGTCCATCCACCTCACTACAAATAACTCAACTTCGTTCCTTTTTATGGCTGAGTAGTATTCCATTGTATATATGGAGGCACCTTGTTTTGAATGGCTTCCCGGATCTTAAAAATCAATGCAGCCAAAATAGAACTCGTCATCTTTCTGCCCACACCTGCATTTCCTCCTTTATGGTCTACAGCTTAATGACCATCTCAAGGACCACATCATGATCACCGTCTCAAGGGAACACTATGTTCTAATGTCTGGCATGTTCTCTAGCATGTATGAGTGTACTCACTAAAATGTGAAGGAAAAACAGAAAGAAAGGAAGGAGAGGAGGGAGCAGGAGGAAGGGAAGGAGGACAGGGCATTTTTACACTTTTAAAGGAAGAGTTAAAGGAGTGGAGGTTCAGTATGAAAAAGATATAAAGGCAGCACTGCTGTGCTCAGGACAGAGGAGGCCCTAGGGTCTCAGCAGCCAGGCATGGGCATTGCTGCCTCTACCTCCAATCTCCTAAGGCCAGCTGGCGAATAAGAATGTGGAGATTCCACCATCTAAATAAGGAGATAGTACTTCACAAATGGACGGTTATCACTTCAGTGCTCACCGTGCATATGGAAGATCTCTTTTGCTTTCATGATTGAAGATGCCGCCTCTATTCGAGGGGACTTTCCTTAGAGAAACATTTGGACAATCATGGGCCCACTTGGAAAAAGTAAACAATTTCAAGGACTGATTACGGAGCATCTGTACTTGCCTTCCAAACTAAGAAATAAAGAGAAGGTTACAAATCCTTAGCCTCACAGTATTATCTGTATAGTAATACTATAGTGTTACTGTAGTATAACATTATAAATGAAAACTTTCTTATTTAAGCTAAATTTAAAAATTATAGTAATATTACTTCAGAGTAAATATTTTCCAATTTCATCAATGTGTGTACAATAAATGTTAATTATTAAAAGGTCCCAGAAATAAGATCTTGATTAAGGAACTCTATAAATGAACACACCTTCCACAGTCCCTCTCACCTAAGGACATGGCAAATTCCCAAAGGCCCACCTATCTTGGGGCAGAGATCCTCGGCCTGCCTAACGCCCCTAAACCTACAATCCAGAAAATTCCCAGTGCTTCCAGCTGCCTAAAAGGTATCTCTAGATAAATTATTATGATTCTTCGCAGCTTACGGGTTTAGCTGTATTTTCAGAGAGAAATCTCAAATTCCGAAGAAGATTACTTCATCTGGGCAAATATTTTACTGTAAAAGGTACGAGACTCAGCACTTGTGAAAGTCTCTTTCAAAACTGTGTCAGGAGACAAAAGCTCCCCCGAGGAGGGGCAGAGAAGAAGATGCTGACAGGTCTATTATGAGCTCTAACCATGTATGTGCATTCCCAGAGAAACCATTCCTGGCCTCATTTTTTCCATTTTAATGTCTCAACAGCAGAATAGAAAGCGCCTCCAAATTATACCACCAGCTGCTGCAACTAGCCTTAACTGCTGCTATGACACATTACACGCCAGAAACATCCCCTCGGAAGTGAAACAATATGTCCTGTAGGGTAAGTGAGGAATCTATAAGGGTGATGGCTACCAAAAAAAGCAACTCATTTGAACAAACCCCTAGTGTTCACAATTAACCTCATTAAATAGCATTTTTTTCATTTCCAGCTTCCTTTCCGAACTTGTGTTTCCTACAGCTCTTTCACGCTGTGGAGGAAATTAAGCCCCTGGAAATAATATCTTTGTTTTATACTCAAGTGGGCTCCATGGACAGCAGAACTAACCACCTAGGAGCTAATGGGAAATATAGACTCTCAGGTCCCACACGGGACCTAGTGAAGTAGAATCTGCACTTTAACCAGGGCCCCAGGAGACCTATGTACACAGATGTGTGAGCAGCAGTGATCTATCAGAGAGTAAGAGCTCAATAAAACTGATCAGTTGTTGCAACTCAATAATTGAAAAGAACTCAATTTTTAAAAAAATGGAATATGAATGGACATTTCCCCAAGGAAGATATATAAATTGCCAATAAGCACATGAAAAGATGTTTGACATCATTAATCATTAGGGAAGTACAAGTAAAAGCCACAATGAGATACTACTTCACACCCACTAGGATGGCTATAACAAAAAAGATAATAATAAGTGTTGGTGAGGATGTGGAGAAATTGGAACCTTCATACACTGCTGGGGGGAATGTAAAATGGTGCAGCCACTGTGGAAAATAGTCTGATAGTTCCTAACATGGAATATGAACCAACAACCTCACTCTTAGGTACATACCCAGGAGAACTGAAAACATACGTCCACAAAAAAACTTGTACACAAACATTCACTGCAGTGTTATTCCTAATAGCCGAAATGTAGAAACAACCCAAATGTCCATTAATCGGTGAACTGATAAAATGTGTTACACCCACACAGTGGCATATTATCCAGCCATAAAAAAGAACGAAGCACTGATACTTGCTACAATATGGATGAATCATGAAAATATTAAAGTACATGAAAGTAGCCAGTCACAAAACGCCAAATATTATATGATTCAATTTATATGAAATGTCCAGAATAGGCAAAACTAGAGAGACAGAAAGTTGATTAGTGGTTACCCAGGGCTAATTAGGTGGATGGGATGTGTGTGGAGGGAGGTTGAAAGCTAAAATGTATGAGGTTTCTTTTTGAAGTGATCAAAGTGTTCTAAAATTGATTGTGGTGATGGTTGCATATATCTGTGAATACTGTGAATATACTAAAAACCATTGAATTGTTTTGAAAAAAAAAAAAAAAACAGTGAATTCCACGGCCGCCAAACTTCCATATATAACATGAGCCTAGCTGGAGATATGATGACCCCCTGTGTAGAACAAAGAGAACTGATAACAAATGCTTTTGTGTTAAATGACACATCACGGATTGAGCACTTCCTGTGTGCAGGGTCCTATGTTGGTCCTGAACAGGAATTTTCCCTTGAAATTCTCCCCACAGCCCTGAGAGTTAACTACTATAATCATCACCATTTTACAGATAAGAAAACTGAGGTGTTGGAAACATACTCAAGGTCAACTTGCTGGTGAGCAGTGGTGAAGCTCAGATCTGAACCCAGGAAGTCAGTCTGGGAACAGAGCCTGCACACAATCTCAATCTCTTAATCTCTCTCTCTCTCCCTCTCTCTTTCTTTCTCTCTCTCTCTCATCACCCAAAAGATACTTTGGCTAAGTGTTACCTATCCTAGCCCACACATAGGTGGTAGAAGAGCCTTCTTGGGAGCAGTGAGAGGTGGGGTTATCCCTTGCCACTCAGGACTCATCTTCTCCAAGCCCCCTTGCTTGTTGATGATAGGTTGCCAGTATTTAATGATTTTTCTCTTTGTATCGGTAGATAGATTGGCTTATTCTGATAATCAGCTTCAACCTCATTTTTCTGAATTTTCCAAAATGTAAAGTATTTTGGAAAAATCAGCCAGCTCTTTTTTATTGGAAAAACACTTAGTCAAACAAAACTGCCTATTTTCAGAAATGCCTTGAATGAGTAAGGGACTAGTCAAATTCCACATGGAATATGTTTCTATGAGTCATATATAAGAAAAAAATTTCTCATGTGTGATCATAAGATACTGGTATCTGTAACAAAACTCCTGCCAAATTAACAACTCTGATTTGATTATTTAAAATCACAGCTAACACATATATATTACTCACCATGCTCTGAGTACTATTTTAAGTGTTTTATATTTACTCATTTAATATTCACAATAAGCCATAAGGTGTTTTAAATTGTCCTATTTTTAAAATGATGAAACTGAAGAATTAAGGTTTTCACAGCCAGTTAACGGCAGAGCTTGGGTGTGAAACCAGACAGTTGATATTCTGAACTACAACACCTTCCTAACTACTCTTGGCGAATAATAGAAGAAAAAGCTATAGCTTCCGCAATTAGAGATTACTGGGCAAAGATTAATGCGACACATTTAAATCAAGTAAATTTCATGGTTATAATCATTTCTACAAGCTCAGAAAAGAGTTTTGTCAGTAAGTGATGCTTGTCGCAACTTAGGTGAGCTTGAACAGGTTGTTTAAACATACAAAATAAGCCATACAGGCCACTCAATGTTAGACATCCAATGAATTACCAGGAAAAACATGGTCTACAAAGCCAAGAAATCATTCCTCTTTTACAATCTAATGCTACTGCTCATGTCTGCATGGAATGTAATTATTCAGAAGAAAAGTGAACTAGCAAACTAATCTATCTGTATTCCCTGCTAATAATTTCAAACAACTTCATGGTTCATTAGATATTTTTGTATACTCAGCCAATAAGTATTTTTTAATGGAGAATGATTACAAAGCTAAGTAAATAAAAAACTCCATAATAATAAATCATGATCAAGTAGGCTTTATCCCAGGAATTCAAGGAGGTTCAACATTAGGACAGCTATTAATGGAATTCTCTATGTATTTATATTAAAGGATGAGGAAAATAACATTGTCATCTCAACAGATGCTAAAATATATTTTACAAAATTTCAAAGACTTCCCAGATTAAAAGAAAAATATAACTATTAATAAACCAAGATAGAAGGAAACTGCTTTATATTGGTCAAGGGTATCTATCAAAACTTGCTAGAAATCATCCTAGTTTAACAGTAGAAAGTTAGAAGTGGTCCCATTATTCCCAGGAGCAAGGCAAAGATGCCCATATTCAACACTGTACCAAAAGTCTTCATCAATACATAAGACAAGAAGACAAAAAGGAGCCTTAAATATGGAAAAGGACTGCCAAACTGCTATTATTGGCAAGAAATGCTTTCCTATCTACAAGTACAACCCTGTGAATTTAAAGTTTATTAGAATTGATACCAAAAAAGCAATAAGGTTACTGGATATAAGAACAACGTACAAATTAACAGATTTCCTGTATGCCATCAATAACCAAATTGAAAACATGATGGAAAAGTAGATTTCATCTAGATAAGGAAAACACCAAAGAAACAAACAAAAATAAATCTATAAAGTACTGAGGAATAAAATTAATAAGAAATGTGCCAGGTACTTTCCCTGGTGACGCAGTGGTTAAGAATCCACTGCCAATGCAGGGGACACGGGTTCAAGCCCTGGTCCGGGAAGATCCCACATGCCGCGGAGCAACTAAGCCTGTGCACCACAACTACTGAGCCTGCGCTCTACAGCCTGCAAGCCACAACTACTGAAGCCCGTGTGCCTAGAGCCCGTGCTCCGCAACAAAGAGAAGCCACCGCACTGAGAAGCCCGCGCACCACAACACAGAGTAGCCCCCACGCGCAGCAACGAAGACCTAATGCAGCCAAATAAATAAATAAATAGAATTAGAAAAATATTAGCTGTTTAAAAAAAGAAAGAAATGTGCCAGATCCATATAAGAATTTTACAAAAATGAAAATCTCTTAATTGTGGTGATTATTTTGATGAATAATCATTGAATGCGAGCATGTCAGCCACTAAAAGCCCACAAAAGAGAGATGCTGAATTACTCACTTTGGCTATTCACGTCTAGTTTGCCAAATAATTGATATTTTGCCAATGTGACCAGCTTCAGAGGCAAAAACAGATTCCATCCCTTGGGCATTTATCCTCATCCTCTGGAGTGTTTATCAGCCCCTTAGAGAGTAGCAGGCCCCAGTGATGCCTTCCTGGCCAGCATTCTGTCATACCCCATACAGTACCCCAGAGAGGAGGGTGTGTCCACATGCTGCTGTGTGAGGGAGTGTTGTGAATTGCCTTACTGTTTCAAGGAATATAAACAACTTCATTTATCAAGCAAGAGCCCACCTGGTTCTCTTATACATTCAGACCATTTTGCTGTCAAAACTGCTTTGTGGTACTGATCCTTTGTGTGTACAGCTCCAAAATGTTATGATTATAATGACTGCAGATGTAATGTAAAGGCATAAAATTACATAAATTTTAAATCAGTGTGTTTGGTAATCCACATGAAGAATACATGCATTTCAAAGAGAAAAGAATTCTAGATAAGAATTTGTGCTGGAGAGGGTGTGGAGAAAAAAAAACCCTCCTACACTGTAGGTGGGAATGTAAATTGGTGCAGCCACCACGGAGAACAGTATGAAGGTTCCTCAAAAAACTAAAAATAGAGTTGCCATATGATCCGGCAATCCCACTCCTGGGCGTATATCTGGAGAAAACCTTAATTCGAAAAGACACATGCACCCCAACGTTCACTGCAGTGCTATTTACAATAGCCAAGACATGGAAGCAACCAAAATGTCCATCGACAGATGAATGCATAAATAAGATGTGGTACATATATACAATGGGATATTACTCAGCCATAAAAAAGAATGAAATAATGCCATTTGCAGCAACATGGATGGACCTAGAGATGATCATATGAAGCGAAGTAAGCCAGAAAGAGAAAGATAAATATCATATATCACTTACATGTGGAATTTAAATAAATGATACAAATGAACTTATTTACAAAACAGAAATAGACTCACAGACATAGAAAACAAACTTATGGTTACCAAAATGGATAGTGGGGGCGGGGGGAGACAAATTAGGAGTTTGGGATTAACATATACAAACTACTATATATAAAATAGGTAAACAACAAGGATCTACTATAGAGCACAGGAAACTATACTCAAAATCTTGTAATAACCTATAATGGAAAAGAATCTGAAAAAGAATGAATATATATACATATACGTATAACTGAATCACTTTGTTGTATACTTGAAACTAACACAAAATTGTTAACTAATTATACTTCAATTTTTTTAAATAAAGGGAAAAAAGGAATTTGTAAGATAATTATAGGCCTAGAGGGTAACCTGAAAGAAGACCCTACATCAAGAACGATTAAAAGGTTCCAAGAACTACAGCCAGCAGTAAAGAATACTGAGATTGGCATAGAAGGATGGGAGATAGGAATGTAGTTATAAGCATAAGTAATTGCACAGTTCTGAGCCATCGGTTCCCAATAATTTAAAACAGGAAACAAATCTGGGATGTTTACTCTCTTCAAGAAAAGATTCCCATAGGGTCAGTCCTGAGAAGAGATCTGCTAGGAATAACTGCAGAAGGGCACATATGCTGTTGAGGGGCTAGAAAAGTGAGTCTTTCAGCAGAAATGAATTTCCTGAAAACACTAACCCCTTAATATGGAGAACACTGTAAAAATCTATGGGCCACAGGATTCTTCACCCCCATCAACAGAGCAAATGAAGAACAGTTAACTATATTTAATAGAACAAACCCTTATAGTACCATGATTTCAATGGCATGATGTTTTCTATATATTTAACCCATCTCCCTGATTTCCAAAGTGATATGTGTTCACTGTAGAAAGAATTAACCTTTTTTGTTCTTAAAAACAGAAGTGTGATTTTTACAAGTGTGTTTTTCCATTTATGGAACTGCCCTTGAGATGTTCAGAGTCTGAGGTAGACACACCCATTACCCCAGGTAACGGACATTCTTAAGGAATGCTGGATATTCTTTTTTTTTAATTATTATTATTATTATTTTTTTGGCTGTGTTGGGTCTTCGTTTCTGTGCAAGGGCTTTGTCCAGTTGCAGCAAGCGGGGGCCACTCTTCATCACGGTGCGCAGGCCTCTCACTATCGCGGCCTCTCTTGTTGGGAGCACAGGCTCCAGACACGCAGGCTCCAGACGCGCAGGCTCAGTAGTTGTGGCTCACGGGCCCAGTTGCTCTGCGGCATGTGGGATCCTCCCAGACCAGGGCTCGAACCCGTGTCCCCTGCATTGGCAGGCAGACTCTCAACCACTGCGCCACCAGGGAAGCCCGGGAATGCTGGACATTCTTAAAGGAATCTGAGAGAGCCTCATTTCTGGGATGATCTAACATTTTGAAGATTATGGGATTGGTTTATTAGCTTAGGCAAAATTTTTTAAGCTCTCTGGGTCACCATTTCCTGATCTACAAATGTAGATAATCATCACTATCCATGATTATTGTGAGTTTAAGAGGGTGCAGGCACTTTGCAAAAATGGTTTGCCAGTTAGTTCCTCAAAAACTTAAACATAGAGTTACCATATGACCCAGCAATTCCACTTCTAGATATATACCCAAGAGAAGTGAAAGCAAATGTCCACACAAATCTGACACACTAATGTTCATAGCAGCATTGTTCTTAATGGCCAAAAAAAGTGGAAACAACCCAACCATCTGCCAAATGATGAATCAATCAACAAAATGTGGTCTATCCATACAATGGAAGATTATTCAGCATCGAAAGGAAATGAAGTACTGGCACATGCTACAACATGGCTGAATCTTGAAAACATTAGGCTAAATGAAAGAAGTCAGTCACAAAAGATCACCTATTATATGATTCCATTTATATGAAATGTCCAGAATAGGCAAATCCATACAGACAGAAAGTGGGTTAGTGGTTTTCTAGGGCTGGGGAGGACGGGAGGAATGAGGAGTGACTGCCAAAGGACACAGTGGTTCCTTTTGGGGTGATGCAAATGCTTCAAAATTAGATAGTTATGACAGTTACACAACTCTGTGAATATACTAAAAACCCCTGATTTGTACACCTTAAAAGGGTGAATTTTTGGTATGTTAATGACATCTCAATAAAGCTGTTATTAAAAAATAATCCTGTATTCTGCTGTTTATCTGTAATCTTATTGTCAATATCTGTATGTAGGATAATAAGATATATTCATCTGCTGCACTGAAATTTATATTGGTTTGTTTTACCATACTTTTAAGTAATGAAGAACTTTTATAACCATTTTTGCAGCTTCTCATGCATGGATATCAGGCAGAAGACTGCATAGAAAGGGACACACTATGTTTCTAGGACTTTGTGAATAGATTCAAATATCAAAAGCCTGGGCAAATACACTCACTTGGAAAGTCTGCCTCTGAGAAGTATTTCAGCAAGCTCTCCTTGTTTTCTATAAAAACAGGGAGCTTTTCTGAGTGAAGGAAAGAAGGTATTTAGTTACTATCTGCTGAAATGCTGACTCTGAACAAAATTATCTAATGAGGAACCTGATAGGCTGGTTTGGAGGGGAAAGGTTGATACATGAGAGTGACAAAATCCAGACCGGCCCAATCATGTGGTGATGTCTCATTAAGAGACTGCAGAAGAAAATTTACCTCATTGCAAAAACTTTTGCCCTCACTTCCCAAGTCCCCCTTGATCTGTGTGAACTGTTAACTTATCTCTAGCTTATGAGAACCCAGTACATCAGCCTGAAACCCAGCGATGAGACACACTCAAAACGCTCCAATGAAAATCTAAAAAAGTAATTAGCTGCTGTTGAGAAGGAAAAAAAATACAAGACTAATCAGACATGCTTTTAAGAATCAGCCTTATTTTGGAAGGAATAGAGGGGCTGATAGAGAAAAGAGAATCAGAGGGAGGGTGAAGACAGAATAAGAGAAAACACAAATTATACTGGTTTTCTGTGTTCTGAGGTTTCTAAGGCCCTGGATGGGGATCTGATATTTTAAAAATACAATGCAATGATAATAAGGAGCTTCAAAAAATCCATTCAGATTTGAGAAAAATTTAGATCACACCTCTACAAAGACAGAGTCCCTCAGAGGTCAATTAATATATTATAATTCTTTACAAGGATGTGGAGAAACTAGAACCCTCATACACTGATGGATTGTAAAATAGTCCAGTTGCTTTATAAAACGTTTGGGCAGCTCCTCAAAAACTTAAACACAGAGTTACCATATGACGCAGCACTCCTAGGTATATACCCAAAAGAAATGATAACATATGGCCAAAGACTCGTAGCTGAATTTCATAACAGCCTTATTCATAACAGTCCAAAAAGTGGAAACAACTAGAATGTCCACCAACTGATGAATGGATAAACAAAAGGTGGTATATCCATACAATGAAATATTATCTGGCAATAAAGAGGAATGAAGAACTGATACATGCTACAACATGGCTGAACCCAAGAACCATTATGCTAAATTAAGGCAGACACAAGAGACCACATATTTTATGACACCATTCATATGAAATATCCATAATGGGCAAATCCATAGAGACTGAAAGTAGAATGGTGGTTGCCAAGGGCTGGGGTGGAGGAAAATGAGGATTAATGTCATTTAAATGGGTATGACAGGTCTTCTTGGGGTAATGAAAATGTTCTAATACTAATTTGTGGTGATGGACAGACAACTTAGCAAATTTACTAAAAGTTCATTGAAATACATACTTGAAAGGGTGAACTATATGAGATGCAAAATATGCCCCAATAAAAATTTTTTTATTCATAGAAAAAGGCTGACAGTGAGTGTCTTGGGATGGGAGAATGGTGTGTGATTTCCTTTTTTTTTTTTGAATTTATTTATTTTTTATACAGCAGGTTCTTATTACTTATCTATTTTATACATATTGGTGTATGTATGTCAATCCCAATCTCCCAATTCACCCCCCCACACACACCCCCCACCACCCCCCGCTTTCCCCCCTTGGTGTCCATACGTTTGTTCTCTATATCTGTGTCTCTATTTCTGCCTTGCAAACCAGTTCATCTGTACCATTTTTCTAGATTCCACATATATGCGTTAATATACGATATTTCTTTTTCTCTTTCTGACTTACTTCACTCTGTATGACAGTCCCTAGGTCCATCCATGTCTCCACAAATGACCCAATTTCTTTCCTTTTTATGGCTGAGTAATATTCCATTGTATATATATACCACATCTTCTTTATCCATTCATCTGTCGATGGGCATTTAGGCTGCTTCCATGACCTGGCTATTGTAAATAGTGCTGCAATGAACATTGGGGTGCATGTGTCTTTTTGAATTATGGTTTTCTCAGGGTATATGCCCAGGAGTGGGACTGCTGGGTCATATGGTAATTCTATTTTTAGTTTTTTGAGGAACCTCCATACTGTTCTCCATAGTGGCTGTATCAATTTACATTCCCAGCAACAGTGTAGGAGGGTTCCCTTTTCTCCACACCCTCTCCAGCATTTGTTGTTTGTAGATTTTCTGATGAAGCCCATTCTAACCGGTGTGAGGTGATACCTCATTGTAGTTTTGATTTGCATTTCTCTAATAATCAGTGATGTTGAGCAGCTTTTCATGTGCCACTTGGCCATCTGTATGTCTTCTTTGGAGAAATGTCTATTTAGGTCTTCTGTTCATTTTGGGATTGGGTTGTTTGTTTTTTTAATATTGAGCTGCATGAGCTGTTTATATGTTTTGGAGATTAATCCTTGGTCTGTTAATTCATTTGCAAAGATTTTCTCCCATTCTGAGGGTTGTCTTTTCGTCTTGCTTATAGTTTCCTTTACTGTGCAAAAGCTTTTAAGTTTCATTAGGTCCCGTTTGTTTATTTTTGTTTTTACTTCCATTACTCTAGGAGGTGGGTCAAAAAAGATCTTGCTGTGATTTATGTCAAAGAGTGTTCTTCTTATGTTTTCCTGTAAGAGTTTTATACTGTCTGGTCTTACATTTAGGACTTTAATCCATTTTGAGTTTATTTTTGTGTATGGTGTTAGGGAGTGTTCTAATTTCATTCTTTTACATGTAGCTGTCCAGTTTTCCCAGCAGCACTTATTGAAGAGACTGTCTTTTCTCCATTGTATATCCTTGCCTCCTTTGTCATAGATTAGTTGACCATAGGTGCGTGGGTTTATCTCTGGGCTTTGTATCCTGTTCCATTGATCTATATTTCTGTTTTTGTGACAGTACCATATTGTCTTGATTACTGTAGCTTTGTCGTATAGTCTGAAATCAGGGAGTCTGATTCCTCCAGCTCCAGCTCCCAAGACAGTGAGTGTCTTGGGATGGGAGAATGGTGTGTGATTTCTTTCTTGTTCTTTTTTTTTACACCTTCAATGATTTGCAAATTTTTTACATGAGCAAATTCTTATACTAGGTTCCCCAAAGTAGACCTGAAAGGAAGAATTGTGTGAAAGTGATTCATAAGAAGTATTCCCAGGATGAATGAAAAGCAAAGTAGGAAAGTGAGACTAGGAAAGTAAACATGCCAAGGAAAGATGTGGTATCAGGCCAAGATCCTGGGAAGGTTAAGTATGGCTCAATCCATAGTAGTGGGGGAAGTTGGGGAGATAGTGTGGGTCCCACATGACTCATCTGATCAGGAAGCTGGAATATTTATAACAACACACATACACACACACATATGTATAGCACCACAACGCCAATCAGTCACTGGCTGTCCCCACCACGCCCCAACCACCTGCCACGAGGAGTAAATTCCCAGGAGCTTGTGGTTCTTTGTGTGCCAGCTAAGTAGTGGGACCCATAGCCTAGGGCTGGTCCTCCAAAAAAGAGACACATGTACTGGCTGTTGGGTATGAAAGCCCCCAGGAGCCGGTGTGCACAATAATTGGAACAAGGATGCCAAAGAATACGGATGAAGCCCTGGCAACATGCAACAAGCATGTTTTAATTGTACAGGGAGAAAAAAACACTCAAAACTATTCACAGTATATAATATATACAGAAATATAGTATATGAATGATATAATCCACATGCACATAAAAATAAAGGCTTGACAGTATTTCTGACACATTCTATAAAATTTATAGAAAAGCCAAAAAAGACACGGTTGCTGCTTTCTTTGAAGAAGAGAGAATTAAGGTCCAAAATGGCACAGAAAGCAAGGAGTCATTAGCTTAAGGGAAACTGTCAGTGGAGGGGGATGCACTTTGGGAGAAGCATGACTTGAAGAGCCTCTGGTAAATTTGTGGTTAGATAGAAGATGGTCCTCAATGGCAACAAGCATCCTGTTAGAACATATTTGCACCTTTAATCTTTGTCAGACCCCAGAAGTGATGTCACTAAGTACAAATGTTTAGCATGCACAATAATTTTACTGTCTAGAATCTAAGGAGTTATATTTAATATATATCTTTGGCGAGTAGTTTTCTAGAAGTTTAGTTCCTTAGGATCAGCAATGAATGACTAGTTGGTTGATAAGATCTGGCAACTCTGTGGATACCTTGAACTAATCTGGAAACACAAAACTGCCTAAAGAAAACATCAGGATAAAAATTCCCACCTCCATCCATGCTTTCTTCACATTATTGCCCAGGAATATCATGCCACTGGAGTGTTTATTTGTCCTCTAACCCTCTATAGTTGATTGTTCCTGAAAAACTTCCTGTTCCCATAGTTATTCCATAAGGAGCAGAAATGCGACCTTTGGCACTTATAGAGTGGCCTGTAGAATTATCCAAGCTGGACAGGGAAAAAAAAATTAGTGAGAAAAAGCCAACTGAAAAGGCTACATACTATAAGTTTCCAACTCTACGACATTCTGGAAAAGGCAAAACTATGGAGACAGTAAAAGGATCAACTGTTGCCAGGGTTTAAGGAGGGTGGGGAGGAAGGGATGAACAGGCAAAGCACAGAGGATTTTTAGGGCAGTGAAACTACGCTGTATGATACTATAATGGTGGATACATGTCGTTATACGTTTGTCAAACCTATAGAATATACAAAAGCAAGAGTGAACTCTGATGTAAACTATAGACGTTGGGTGGCGATGTGCCTGTGAAGATATTGTAACAAATGTGCCCGTTTGGTACAGGACGTTGATAGTGCGGGAGGATGTAGGCGGGGCAGGGGGTCTATGGGGAATCTCTGTACCTTCTCCTCAATTTTGTAGTGAACCTAAAACTGCCCTTATAAACAGTCTACTTTTTTAAAAAAAAAGCAATGAACAGAAAAAAAAGGTCCTCTCAGCTCTCAGTAGCCATGAATTCACTATGCTCCATTTACCTGGAGCCTTGGCCAAGGCCAGCTAGGTAATTGGCAGGGCCCAGAAATGAAAATACAGGGCCCCTTGTTAAAAAATTATTAAGAATTCCAAGATGGCGACAACAGAGCCTTAAACCAAGTGTGGACCCCTCTGAACACTGGGTCCTCTGTTACTGCACAGGTCACATGCCAATGAACTGGCTCTGGCCTTAGCGTATGGTTGCCGTTCTCCTGCTTAAAACACTTAAGAGTCCCCTGTAAACAATGAGGAAGATGTCCAAAGTCCTTAACCAGTTCTACATGCCCTTCAGGATTGTACCACCCCTCTTAAGCTTCATTTCTCACAGCCCCACCTTACTTTCTATGTTCTAGTCACCTAGAACTTCCTTTAATTTCTTGAATTTTTCACACTCTCTTAGCCTCAGGGTCTTTTCCTGTATTTCCCTTACCTAGACTTTAATTCCCCGATTTTTCATTACTGTAACTGCTATTGATCCTGCAGGTCTCAGTTAAGCAGAGAAGTGATAGCTAAATAAATCAGTGTTCATATTATACATCAATAATATTTTTAAAATTTAAAACTATTTAAAATACTATTTTAAACACTATTTAATTTAGGAAAGAAATATATCTTTTAATACAAGAAATAACCTTTGAATTTTTTGTATATGTAAATCTGTATTTTCACAAAGCAGTTTTACATAAAATAAGGCAGCCTGGTAGTTTTCCATATAGCTTATCATATTGCCAATTGTTGAAGAAGCACAAGTTTCTGAATACTTGCTTTTGTTTACAAAATAGAAAACAAAGCCTGCAATGATGTTGTCTTCTGGATGAATACAATTTCCTGCCGATTCCTCCATTCTCTTAGAAATGAAAGGTCAAAACAAAGCTTAGACTACTCCTCCAAAAACATCACTTTTATTATATGGTCATTTTGGTCAAACTTGTCCAAAATTATCTAAATTAGCCAAAATTAGCACCCAAGCACTTAGCGAATAAGGTCTGGCCCCTCCAGGCTTGGAATTTGGAGCGTGTTCAAATTGGCCTCTTAATTTCCTGGTCTCCTGACCTACACCTATCTTCAAGCCCAGGTAATCTAGTTCTAGAGACACTCTTTAAGGTTTCACACCACGTTGACTTTGATCATGTTATTTTCCTGGCTTGTGAGTGTCTTGATATCTCTTCTCTGCCCACATGATCCAAGCATTTAATAAATCATTTTTTCTCAAAACTAACTGTGTGGTACTTTCCATAAAACGGAGTCACTATGAACCCATATTCTGATGTGTAGCTAGGTGATCAACCCATCCTGGTTTGCATGGGACTTTCTGAATTTACCACTGAAAAATTATACATCTCAGAGTCCTCCCCTTCATCTCCCAAGACCGGGCAAACAGGGATGACTGGTCATCCTGTAAACTCTGATGTAGATTATGAGCTTATCTTGCTTTTCACAGACTTAACACAGGGCTTCAAGTATAATGTTTACTCAGAAATATTTCTGATTAATTTCAATTGCATACATTTGTGTCCCTGTTTTTTAAGCAGCCATTTTCACAAGTGATTTTCTGTGAATTCATCATAAGGTCCAAGTACTGTTATAATTAGACAAAATGGTCTGTCAGTTTCTGGCAACCTAGACGTGAAGAGAAAAAGAGAAGTTCGGAGCCAAAATGTTAATAGCTTTTTAAAATATGGTAGAGCTAGGAAAATCCATGTTAACTTAGTCTACAGCTCGCCTGTGACCACTAAGAAATACCTGAGAAGGATTGGAGTTTATGGCCAATTAATATAGCTGATTAACATCTGTTCTACCACCTTTAATCTTGGTGGTAATGGTAGGGTATTGAATCTGCCTTTTTTTGTTTTCAAACATATTACATTAAACATTACTTTGAATCCCCCTGGGGGAAGCAAGTATCATTCTGTAAGCTGTAAGGAATTATGGAGTTTATCACTGTTAATATAAAAAGCAAAGCCAAAGTCAACATTTTTAATCAAAAACTGACACCGGGTCAGGGCTTGAACTTGGCTCTTGAGAAAAGCAAGCAATCAAGACTAAGCAATAATGTTCCAGGCAGAGGGAAGAACGTGTGTAAAGACTTAAAAGTGAGAGACCTCAAAGTGTATTTAAGGAGCTGAAGAGTTTATTTTGTTTGAGACAGAATTTGAGAAGAGGATAGATAGTGATAGACCAGTGATGAAGAAGCAGAGAGGTGGATTCAGATCCCCAAGGGTCTTACAAACAAGGTCATGGAGTTTGGACTTGATTCAAAGAGCAATGGAGAGACATCAAAGCATTTCAATAGGGAAGTGGATGTCAGATTTTCATTTTCTGACAAACCACTCAAATAACAAAAGGAGAGAGTGCACTGTTGATGGGTCAAGTTGGAGGCAAAGAGTCCAGTCCTGAGGTTGCCACAAGCCGTGGTGTGATTGAATATAGGGCAGTGAGGGTGGAGAGAGGGAGACTGAAGAGACATTTAAGAAGTAGAAGACACGTCACTTGGCAACTGATTGGATGTGGGATGGGCACAAGGTAGAGAAAATGGCTGAAACTGACATTCAAGAGTCTGGAATCAGCAACCAGTGGGCCTGGTGCTCTTCACAGGTACGGGAACTCTGGAAGAGGGTTGGGTGGGGGTAGGGGAGACGATGAATTCAGCTGCTTTATACGCTGATTCCTCAACTGACAAAAACTTAAAGGGAACACCAACTTATAGTGCCATGCTTAGCATCCAAATTAAATATGTCCATTTAAGAAACACAGCCCCACAATCGAATACAGTTTCAAAACAAATGTTTCCATTGTGAAAAATAAAGAATGCAGAAAGTAAATGGAATAGAGGTGTCAATTTGTAATAAGTCTGGGCTTTTAGTGATAAAATGCCCTGTGGCCTAGCGCAGCTTTTTCTTCTGTAAACCTTCTCGTAGGTAGATAGCCAAGATACCAAGCAGCACTCTCAAGAGCCATTTGACGAGCACAGGCCAGGGTGCTGCCCATGCGTGAGTTCGTGAGAATCCAAGGAAAGTCAAAGGAAAATAGTATCCAGAAGGAGAGTTGTAACTTTGACTACATAATCCCAGAGCATATCTGGATGATAACGTACCAGCTCAATGAAATTGTCAAAGAACTAGATGTTCTCAGTATTTAATGTGGGAGCAAAATAGTCTTGCATTCTACTTCAAGACTCTAGGCCTAGAAACAAACAGTAAAACCTCTGTGTTGCAGCAATATAACAAAATCTTGTACAAAATTTAAACCTGTAGAGCAGATACTGGGTTTTTTTAACATCTTTATTGGAGTATAATTGCTTTACAATGGTGTGTTAGTTTCTGCTTTATAACAAAGTGAATCAGCTATACATATACATATATCCCCATATCTCCTCCCTCTTGCGTCTCCCTCCCACCCTCCCTATCCCACCCCTCTAGGTGGTCACAAAGCACCGAGCTGATCTCCCTGTGCTATGCGGCTGCTTCCCACTAGCTAGCTATTTCACATTTGGTAGTGTATATATGTCCATGCCACTCTCTCACTTCGTCCCAGCTTACCCTTGCTTCACCCTTGACCTTGACCTTCAACTCTGCCTGTTGAAGGCTGCCTACCAGGAACACCTGTAAATCTCTGCCTCAGGGCTTTTTTCTGGCTGAAGGAGCAAGACTTCCTCAAGCAGGGCAAGCTGGAAATACCAGAAAGTTAATGCCCCTGGAAGCACCCCTTACTGATGACAAATGAGGTGTTGGGGGGCAAATACATCAATCTCCTGGGCCCCCAGTTGGGATAACTCTGAGGGGTGTTCTACAGTCTCCAAAGTCTTCTGGCAGGATTGAGCCCAGTTATGGGTAGTGGGCAAGCATCTGAGTGCATGTAGTTTATTTTGGAGGTGTTCCCAGGAAACTAGTAGAGGAGTATGAAGGGAGATAGGAAAGGGAAGGTATGCAGTAGTGCCGATTAGCAATGTGGGCAACTTGGGTTTGATCCCACTGGGGACTTCTGGGAGACAGTGTAGAATATACCTCAGAGTTATTCCAACAACACTAAGGAAGTTGGTGTGTGTATGTACTAATGCCCATTGGTCATTAGGCTAAGGGTTGCCCCTGGCAGATGTGGACTGCTTGGCACTTCCAGTCTGCACCATGCAGAGGCCAAGCAGACTGCAGTGTCCAAAGAGGCAGAGAGCATGTGTTGGTAGATGGAAGGCAACAGGTCACAGTGAACAGGAATGGCAAATGTTCAGGGGTGCTCACCGCATCTGCTACAGAGAAGGACAAATCTTGTAGACGGTGCGGGACTGATGGAGGTAAGTTCTAAAGGACAAGTAGGAGCTAGTAGGGTTCAGGAAAGGGCTGTGGGACTGACAAGGCAGTAGGTGGGAGGAGGGTCTGTCTGAAGGAGTCCCATTAGGTGGGAGGCTGTTGGACCTATGCAAAAGAGAATTGTGCAGACTTGATGCCAGGAAGAGAAAGTAGAGCCGGAGAGAGATGGAGTCAAGAGGACGTGATGACTAATGTGAGGGTAAAGAATCCTGAAAAGAAGGTCATTCTTAGACATCTGCCTCAAGAGACCAGATGGCTGTACTATTCATTATGCCAGGGACACAGAGGGACAGATCATTTATGCTCTGGAGTAAGCATCATAATTTAATTTTTTTTAACATGTTGAGTTTGAGACCTCTGGAGAATCCAAGTAGAGATACACTGTGAATGTTACTGGTCAGGAACTCAGAAGCAATCTGTGCTGAAGGTAGAGACTCGATATCATCAGAATATATGAAACAAAATTAATTCCACAAAGATTTTTTAAGATATCTACTTTGTGCTAGGTACTGTGTTAGTCTCTAAAGATATGTAGAGGTGAATACGAAGGAAGAAGTCCCTTCCCTTTCGGAGCTTTCAGTACAGTGCAGTTTTCACCAACCAAAGATGTTGGCAGAAACCACGGTGGCTGATAAGATGTCCAAGGAGAGTGTCAACATTGAGAACAGAAGAACTCTGAACAATTCCAATATCTGAGGAACAACCACAGAATGAAAGCATTTGAAAGAAACCAAGTACATATGTCCAGTGAAGTAGAAAAAAATACGAAGATGATCAAGACTGAAAAGAATCTACAATAACCATGTGGTTTTGCTGGTCATAGTCATGCTGTGTGTATTGGGTTGGTTGTGGTTGGGGGAGGTTGCTGAGCAAAGATGTAAATGTAGTGAGTTCAAAAAGTGATTAAACATTTAAAAAGAACTGGAGCTGGGCTTCCATGGTGGCGCAGTGGTTGAGAGTCTGCCTGTCAATGCAGGGGACACGGGTTCGAGCCCTGGTCTGGGAGGATCCCACATGCCGCGGAGCAACTAGGCCCGTGAGCCACAACTACTGAGCCTGCGCGGCTGGAGCTTGTGCTCCGCAACAAGAGAGGCAGCGACAGTGAGAGGCCCGCGCACCACGATGAAGAGTGGCCCCCGCTCACCGCAACTGGAGAAAGCCCTCGCACAGAAACGAAGACCCAACACAGCCAATAAATAAATAAATAAATAAATAAATAGCGGAAAAAAAAAAGAACTGGAGCTATTTATATCATAAATGTGTACATCGTTAAGTATTCCCTATTACTAGATATTTTGCTATAACATTAAAATGTAATTGATACTCTAAAAAAGTCTAATCTCGGATCCTTCACAAATATTTCTAACTTGTTCCTTAGATAATGACATATCGCAATAAGAAAAGCAATACCTCACATTAGTAAGGTGCTTTAAAGTTTATCAAACAAAATGTATGTCTCGGTATCTGCCAGGATTCTTGGTTGCAAGCAACAGAAATCTGACTCTAACTTTTAAAAAAAGGAATATGTTGCAATATATTGGAAGAATATCAGTGTTTTCTGGGGAGTCAAGCTTGAAAAATGCACAGGAATGAAGGGAGGCTACGTACCAAAAGTGTCTATCCTGGATCCCTGACAATGCCACAGTGCCTCTGCAATGCCACTGCCATGGGACCCAGTGCCCCTCCAGCCTGCCACTCATCTCCAGGCCTCTTTGTCTCTGCATCATTCACTAAAGGGAACAGCTCAGGCAGAAGAATCTGATTAGTTGAGTCTAGGTAACATACCTTTGCTATGCCTACCTGGGGGTGGGAGAGGAAATATCTGTCCCTTCAGCCTCCCACAGAGGAAAGTGCGAATCTGCTTTCCATCACAACTCACATAATGGGTGTCGCCCAAATCTAGGGAAGGGATGTTGATGTGGCATCACCTACTGTCTACAATCTTTTGGTTTGCTTACCTGTCAGCTCCACGCTCAATCCCTATACTCATCATCTTCTTTCAGCTTTACTAAACTTCTATGTGGTGAATTATCATTGTCCCCATTTAACATTGGAGGAGACTGAGAATCAGAGCAGTGATGTGCAAGCATTTGCACCAAGATTCAAATCCAAGTCCTCTAGATCTAAGTAGACATTTCTCCAAAGAAGACATACAGATGGCCAAAAAGCACATGAAAAGATGCTCAACATCGCTAATTATTAGAGAAATGCAAATCGAAACTACAATGAGGTATCACCTCACACCAGTCAGAATGGCCATCATCAAAAAGTATACAAACAATAAATGCTGGAGAGGGTGTGGAGAAAAGGGAACCCTCCTGCACTGTTGGTGGGAATGTAAATTGGTACAACCACTACAAAGAACAGTATGGAGGTTGCTCAAAAAACTAAAAATAGAACTATCATATGATCCACCAATCCCACTCCTGGCTGTATATCCAGAAAAAACAAAAACTGATTAAAAAAGATAAATGCACCCCAATGTTCACTGCAGCACTATTTACAATAGCCAAGACATGGAAGCAACCTAAATGCCCATCGGCAGAGGAATGGATAAAGATGTGGTACATATATACAATGGAATATTACTCAGCCATAAAAAAGAATGAAATAATGCCATTTGCAGCAACATGGATGGACCTAGAGATAATCATGCTAAGTGAAGTCAGACAGAGAAAGACAAAAATCATATATCACTTATATGTGGAATCTAAAAAAAATGATACAAATGAACTTATTTACAAAACAGAAACAGACTCACAGACTTCAAAAAACAAACATGGTTACCAAAGGGGAAAGGTGGGGGAGAGGGATAAATTAGGAGTTTGGCATTAACATATACACACTACTATATATATAATAGATAAACAACAAGGACCTACTGTATAGCACAGGGAACTCTACTCAATATTCTGTAATAACCTATATGGGAAAAGAATCTGAAAAAGAATGGACATATGTATATGTATATCTGAATCACGTTGCTGTATACCTGAAACTAACACAACATTGTAAATCAACTACACTCCAATATAAAATAAAAATTAAATTTAAACAAATCTGAGTCTTCTAACATCAAGTTGCAAAAATTCCCACTGAGTAGGGTTAGCTCAATTCACCTGAGTATTTATGGACTCATACTTTGCCCAGAAAATCAGGATGTATGTAAGAACAAAGAGCAATGTGTATTAAAGATTCCCAATGACTGAGAGCCACTGAACTGGCCCACCTGACTTTATAATTATTCCCGAGTCATAGAGATTGTCATTATGCGCATTCATTGCAGACTTGATTGGGGCTGTGTGCTCAAGAAATGACCAAGAATATGGTCTTGGATCAGAAATATGGAGTGGAGTTCCTGCCCCGGAATTTAACACCACATTTGTCCAGTCCATGCCACTGGTAGTGGCTCTCAAGCGGCATTTAAACCCTGAGCAGAAATTGTGAAATTCCTAAATCAGTTCTCAGGTCACTTAATCCGCTAAGAGTACAATTTTTATACCGGGAAATAGCAAATGCTATTCAGATGCAGAGGATCTATAGATGTGAACATTCCAGTCCTGTTTTTTTAATTGACCAAACTTCGATATGAAAGTCTTTTTGTATCTCATACAAAACAAGGTACAAAGGAATGCTCTGGAATGTGTCTTATCCTCAGCCAATTACTGCTTTGGCTTACAAATACATGGGGGGCGGGCTGCGATGTTTATACACCTTGTTTGTGTATATGTGTGTGTGTTGGGGGGATACTTCAAATACATCAGACTTGAAACATCAAAGGGCCAGTGGTTTCTGCAACTCTAATATTAGATGTTGTTTGGTTTATTAACAGGACATTTTTTTTTTTGCCTTATTCACACAGTGGGGAAAGAGGATTACATATCTGAATATAGTTTACCAAGAAAAATAATGTGATTTATACTTAAAGAAGAAAACAGAATTGTGAGTAGAGAACTTAGGTTTATGCATAAAGAACAAAATCATCTTAAAGGTATACTTTCTAGTCTGTATACATACTGTCTTACTCCATTCAGGCTGCTATAACAAAAATACCATAAATTGGGTGGCTTATAAAGAACAAACACCTTCTCACAGTTCTGGAGACTAAGAAGCCCAAAGTCAAAGGGCCAGCAGATCTGGTGTCTTGTGAAGGCCTGCTTCCTGATTCATAGATGGCTGTCTTTTTGCTATAACCAGGGATCTTTCTGAGGTCTCTTTTATAAGGGCACTAATCCTACTCATCTGACCTCATGACCTAATCACCTCCCAAAGGCTACACCTCCCAATATGACCACCTTGGGGGTTAGGATTTCAACACATGAATTTGCGGGGGAGGGGGGACAAACAGTTTATGCTTTATCATATTCCTCTGATTTAACAAGTTGAAAGAATATGATAAATCAAAATGGAAATGAAAAATATTCACAGTTTCTAATGGATGAAGCCATTAAAAATAATAACCTAAATCACTGAGTTGCAGCTATGTATTCAGCAGTGACCAGCCTCATCCAATCCCTATAATGATGTTAATGAGATGGGCTCCTATCCTGGAAAGTAGCACTGAGGTTGTCTAGCCCACCCCATTGGTAGTGGCTCTCAAGTGGCCTTTAAGCCCTGTGCAGAAGTTGTGAAATTCCAAAATCAGTTCTCAAGCAATTAAAGCCATTGATTTTAAAAAAAATTGTTTTTTATCCTGGGAAATAGCAAATGCAATTCAGATTAAGAGGATCTATGCCAATGAACATTTGATGTGAATGTTGTCCTCTTCTGACTAATACTCATAGGTGGAGGAGACTTGCTTAAGAGTACAGTGCTCATTTCCTTTGTTGTGTAGTATCTCCCTATTCCCCAGTATGAGATGAAAATCAAGAAGAAATGTTTTCCTTGAATGCTTTTTCACCTTTTTACTTTGGATCAACTACTCTGGCTGTCAACCAAAGTTCTTTTATGTTAAAAGAACTCTAACCAAGTGGTATTAGTGTGATCATTTCCCAAACTGCACAGAATGACAGCAGGAGTGAGAAGCGCAGGGGTTTGCAGCTGCCACTCGACACCTGAAAGCCCCACCCAGCGCCCCCTCCACACAAATGGACAATGGAAGACCCTGCTATCAAGTAAGGACCCTTAAATCCAGGGGTACTCTTCAGCCCCTACGTGGGGTTGACAGGTCTATAGAGCTCTGGGGGTGAGCAAGGACGCTGAAGTGGCTCTCACACCAACAGCTGCCATGGACACGAAGCTCAAGCTCCAGAAACCTCTGCATTATCAACCTTTTGAGACTAACCCTAACATTTTAATTCAAAGTCTAAGATTGCGTCTTGGCCCTTCAAGTGAATGACTCCTGTCTACAACCCCTGCTCGGGCACATAGCTTAACCAGGCTACTTCCTCACCAATAACACTCAGGTCCTGGCGACCCATCCTGGTCAGGCTTCAGATTGTGAATCCCCAAGCATTTACCACTAACTTCTCCACCTTTCACTCATGCCAATATCTTTCTGTGTCACTTTGTGACTAATGGCTGCCTCCAAGACTAAGCTGTAAACTCCATGATAACAGGGATTCTGACTGCTTTGCTTATCACTGTATTCCTCAGTGCCTAGCACACAGTAGGGGCTGATTCAATGTTTCTTAATGAATCACAGGACCTGAAACATTCTTCATCTTCCCTGACTTACTCAGGTATCACTTCCTGCATAAAGCTTTCTCAGCCTGCGCCAACCCAAATGACTTTCTCCTTTATCCCTTTTTTATGCCACATGCAGCACCACCAAAATACATGGAAGTACAACTGGGAAAAACAGGGCTTTGGGGGCTCAGAGGCACTCAGAGTATGAACCAAGGAAAAACATAAAGTTCAGAAGAGGAAAAGGATGAAACAGGAGAAAGATGGTAACCTTGGTTAAGATGAATTAAGCCAAAGAATGTGAAACCATGGGTCAAAAAATAATGATATGTATTAGTCAGCTGTAGCTGCAATAATATTACATAACAAACAACGCCAAAACTCTGTAGCTCACAAAAACAAGCATTTTCTTGCTCACATATCTTAGGTGACTCTGTTACAGGCTAGAGTCAGCTGGGTTTGGCTCTAGGCTTCAGGTCGGATCTAGATCTGTTCTATGAAGCCCAGGGTAATGGCTACCTGGGGCGTATTCTAATCACTGCAATGTTAAGAGACCAGAGGCCAAGCTTAACCATGCAATCATACATAAGAGTTGTACTTGCATCACATCCGCTAACCTTCCACTGGCTAAAGCAAGTCATATGGCTCAACAACAATAGGGTGTGAAATATACTCTACCCACTCTAGTACACTGCAAGATCACACTGCATCAAGGGAATGGAGAATTGAGAACACAAGCTATCACACTGTACAAAGAGCCCATGACTATGACCCAAAAGAACAAAAACACTCAAGCATTCAAAACACATCTTGATAAGGAATAATTGTGGAGAAGGCAGAAATGAATGACCTATTCACTGAGTTCACCAACAGTGGGAAACTTCTGCTAAATCACAAAGCAGCTCCAAGTTTCATGTGTGAGTTAGAAGGCTATGTTCTACAGACATCTAGAAATTTCCAGTGTTCACATGAAATCTACACAATCCATGCAAGATACAGCTGTTATTTATTGTGTGACTAGGCTCAAACCTAGCTTATTTGGATATGTTCCCTAGAAAAAGACTCTGAGCCAGGGAGCTGCATGCAGAAGGTTTATTAGAGAATCCTCCAGAGAGATAAACCTATGAGGAAGTGAGGAGGGAAGGATCAGGCAGAGGGAGGAGTTGACCCGCAATGCAGTTGCAATGGAGGCCTCAGGTAACCAGACAAGGAGCTTGAGCTGGGGTGGCCCTTCAGAGGCAAGGAGGCCAGGCTTTTGTATCCCCAGATCAGCCAGTCAATGGCTGTGGATTGCCCTCTCAGAGGGAGTGTAACCTTGGGAGAGTCAGTTCTATGGGGCAGAGGACAATTCCAGTGAAAGGCACAGCTGTCAGCCTTCAGCAGGTACCATTCCCAGCAGCTTGGGTTGAGTGAGTTGTCCCTGAAGAGGACAGAGCCTGGACAGAGCACCATAGTATCCACTACAACTGGTGTCCACCAATCTGCTTAGGAATCTATGCTAAGTAACTGGGGAGAGGAGAGAAGAGTTAGTGATTGTACACGAGGGAGAGGAGAAGGGACGAGGAGAATGGGGGGGAATAGTCTCCATTTGGTCCCTGGGATTGGGTTTGAGTTCTGTGGTTAAAGCCCTTAAATTTCCACGAGAGACTCCACATCCGAGTGTCAAGTCAAAATGACAAATGTTGACCCAGAGCTAGGGAGCTGTCCATTCTTCCCCACTCTGCCATGGAAACCAAGAGCGTGCTTGGAGAGTACAGGGTCTGGCCTTTGTTTGTGTTGATCTAGATAATGGAAGGAAAGGTGACGTGAATGAAGTCCAGAGAAGACAGAATGATCTACATGACACCCAAGAGCAACCCCAGCCCAGGGAGAAAAGAACAGAATCAGAAAGGAGTTGGGGGTGTGAGGGTGGCAGTGCTGTGAGAGACAAGATCCTGAGTAGGCTGAGTAGGAAGAGGAAAAGGAAGAGAAGGGAGTGAAAAGAGGAAAGTGAGGAGAGACAGAAATTATGCTGTGATGAATAGGATTTAGGGATTTTTAGGTCATTGAAGATCTTCTGTGTGCCATGGAATTTAATTTCACTTTAATTCTTTAAAGAATAACAAATTCTTTAAAGTGCAACTTAATTCTTTGAATGCAACAAAGATTTAAGTTGCTTTTCCACTTTTGGAGGTTGCTGCATTTGTGTTTATTTGAATGTGACACCCAGCTGGACTGGATAGGAGGTGGTTTAGCTTTATCCAAGTTATATAAACGAAGTGAGAGAACTAATAAAAGTGTGCAAGAATGGAGGTGCAACACTTAGTGGATGTCCTTGTGAAAGGTGTCACTTTCACTTTCGAATGAAACCTGTCTATCAGTAGTAATTTAATAGCTTAAATATGTTAGAAAGACACTTAGCAAACATAAATGTTGCTCAAAATACAGTGATTAAAAATGCCAAATTGCGAAATCACCTCATTCAATGCTTCATTCTCTCCAATCTGTTTCTTATTTCCTTTGTTCTTCTATTTCCCATAATAAGATGCTCAAATACTTCTCCCTCAGTAAGTATTAATTTGATTAAGTGGGATTTTGTTCTTAGAGTTGCTAATTCATGAAGTATATTCATAATTCCTATAATTTTTGTGTATTACATTTAGAACATTGGAAGCATCTTCATTATGATCTTTAAACACTTGTAGCTGTCACTTACAGACAGCTAACATTATAATCTGTATAAATGTGTTCCTGGCAGACTATGGTTTTTTTGGGGGGTTTTTTGCCCCTTTGCATTTTGACAACGTACAATGCTCACCTCTTCCTGCATTCAGTGCTGCTTTCTAAAAAACCTTATTTCTATTATCATAGTTTCCAGCACCTTAAGTGATAATATCAACAGAAGTCTAAAGACACGGCAGACAGTGAATATGCACAATTTACAGAGCTCATTTATAGGCAGCATTTTCTGACCAGAGTTCCCTGAAAAAGTCAGATCTGGAAATGAGTGGATATAAAAGGAGGATCACTGGTGGTGATTACAGCACAATAGATGGTTCCACACTCTGTTTAAATAAAAGCAAGCAGGATATTCCCACCGGTATTTAGTGTTCAGAGACAGGTCAGGTGATGTTTGAGTTGCCCAGAGGAAAAATTCATGAAGCTAACAAAATTAGAATTAAAGGCAAAGTAACTGACAATTTGAGGTTATGTTCAGGGTTTTAAAATCTCCATCTTCCTTTGTAAATATATATTTTAAAAATAGCTATGAGGGAATGTAATCTAGTTCTTATTGCTGGCTGCTTGGTTACTGTTAAATGAGGTATGAAAGTATACTTGTCACAATGACCTTATATTCTACTTTAAATTTATGTTTAATCGTAGCCCCGAAGCTGGGCTAATAAATAACTTCTAATCTTCTGGCTTCTTTCAACTAAGTTTTGAGTAAACCAGTACAAAAGCTTAACAGCACAACCGACACTACAGGCTACAATGAAAAATAAGGGAAAAGAATCACATTTTGGTTCTTCTTAGGGTATTTACTTCAAAAACACTAATTCAATAATTAAATCTGCAAGCTGTATGAAATCATATTTTGTGTATAAAACAGACTATTATTTAGAGATGTTTTGTCCTCCTCACTGGAAAAAGATAGATAAGCCTGGTTTTCATTAATCTCCCATTTACTACCATTTCATAAATAAATTTCAGTTTTATGAAGTGATATTTCACAGCTAAAACTCTAGAGAAAGTAATGGACTATCACGCAAAAGTGGCAGGACTGTGTGAGCAGTCACAGAACAATAATATAAATGAGAAAGTGATGCTTCTGGTACATTTCAGTGTTCAGAATATAAAGAGATGTTATTTTTCTTTTCTATAAAATTGAATTGTGAAATGTATTAAATATGAGAACATGGCTATGGTACACTGGACACTGATGAGCTAGTAGACCATGACCACCAAAGCTGCCGCCACCATCATCAACATTATCATCATCATGATCACCATCATAAACACCCAGGAGAAGCACGGGGTCCTAGGAGAAGGGACCCAGTCTTCAGAGCTAGACAAGTCTGGCTGTGAGACATCATGATTTCCTGTGCTTTCATCTATGTGGTTTTTGCTCATCTAGGTCACAGCTGGATATCTATGTGGCATCATGAATGGCAGATTCCATCATAATTAAGAAAGAAACTCCTGGTCTTTAATAGTAGTCATGGTAATGGCTGGAAGACAGAATGCCCTGTGACCAGATAGACCTGGGTTGCAAACCTGCCTCCACTATTTATAGCCAATGGGCCTAGGGCAAGTTCCCCAATTTCTCCCAAACGTTAGTTTTTGCATTTACAGACTTGTTATCTTAATTTGAGTTCCACCAAAAGAAGACTCTGGAGAAAAATGGGGATGCAGATAGTATATATGGGAGGTGATCTCAAGAAGCCCTAGGGAGGGAGTGGGGAGAGTAAGGTAGAAAAGGCAGAAAAGCCAATGAAAGGTGCATCAACAAGTGGGTCCCTGCTACAGACTGGTGGGGCTCAATCTTGTCGGAGACACTCTGAAAACCCACAAGGAACACATCTGAGAATCACCTCCTACAAAGGGGAAGATTGTAGCATTTTTCTACTTACTTCTATACACCATTGATTGAGGGATGCCCTGTGGAGTGTCAGTTCCCCCTTGGCACGTCCAGGTTGCGTCCACATGCAACAAAACAAGCTCGAGGGATGCTAAAGGAAGCCCCCCAGCAGATTTCAAGAAGGAGTGGGAAAAAGAGAGGAGGAGACGACAAAGATGATAGTGGCAGGCCCTTGCAGTGAGAACCTATCAGCATGCAAACTGTACAAGCCACAAACTGTAGCTGCGGGTAACACCAGATGGCTACAGAGGACATGGGGAAGGGCACGACTGCACCTGACTGCACTCAGGACAACGCAAGTTATCTTTCCAGGACATCGTGAGGATCAGTGACAGGAATGTAAAGTGCTTGGTTCATAACAGGGACTCAGGAAATGGGAGCGACAGTGGCAAAGATGCCCTACAATAGGAGGATGGGCATTACCAAACTGAAAAACCTGCCAGTAACCTTGTCTGGCCAATCCAGAGCTCCTCCTCACCTCTAGGTGTGTGCAGGTGAGCTGCTCTGCATAGGCTGCCTACACTGTTGATAAATGGTTGGTGCGGTTTTAGAGGAAGGTTTTGTTGAGTTTTCAGAGCAATAAGATAGACCCGGCCTGTGTCACTGAGTTGCCACATTCAAGTGCGCATGATGCCTTGCACGGGCCTAAGGCACTTTTGCCTTCACGGGCCCCTTCCTCCACAAAAAAATATATAACACATATTTTATGACCACACTGGTATAAAATGAGTATATTAATATTATACATTAAGACATTTTCGGGCTTCCCTGGTGGCGCAGTGGTTAAGAATCCGCCTGCCAAGGCAGGGGACACAGGTTCCAGCCCTGGTCCGGGAAAATCCCACATGCCGCAGGGCAACTAAGCCCGTGCATCACAACTACTGAGCCCTCGTGCCACAACTACTGAAGCCCACGTGCCTAGAGCCCGTGCTCCGCAACAAGAGAAGCCACCACAATGAGAAGCCCGCGCACCACGACGAAGAGTAGCCCCCGCTCGCTGCAACTAGGGAAAGCCCACACGCAGCAATGAAGACCCAGTGCAGCCAAAAAATAAATAAATAAATAAATAAATAATTTTTAAAAAAGACATTTTCCTGGACCTAAAAGTACATTTTTTTCTTTTGAGCAAAAGAAATTAAAACATTCTGTGGGCCCCTGAAGTACTGTGGACCCCAGGCACTGTGCCTGCTGTACCTAATGGATCAGTTGACTTTCATATATTATTTCATTTAATTCTTACAAAACCCATGCAAAGATGATTTCTTATCCCCATTTTTCAGATGAGGAACTGAGGCTAAGAAAGGTGAAATGACCCATCCAAATTCACAAGACCAATGGCAGAGCCCAGGATTCTTACACACATTCTGAATTCCTCCAGCAGTCATATGGAATAAAGGCCCACTATAATGATTCTTGCTGCTTTTGCCAAAATCTGAAAGGTCTCAAATACATGTAAATATATGCACACAGAAACATATAGATAGACACACACAGAAATATGCCTTTAATTTTTTAACAGCTTTACTGAGGTATAACTCACATATGATATAATTCACCCATTTAAAGTATACAATTCAGTGGTTTTTAGTATAGTCACAGAGTCATGCCACCATCACCACACTCAATTTAAGAACATTTCATCAACCCAGAAAGAAACCCCATACCCATTAGCGGTTACACCCATTCTCCCATGCACCTCTCCCCAGCCCCTGGCAATCACTAATCTACTTTCCATCTCTACGGATTTGCCTATTCTGGACATTTCATAGAAATGCAATCACACAATATATCATCTTTTGTGTCTGGCTTCTCTCACTTAGCATCATGTTTTCAAGGTTCATCCATGTCATAGCATCCATCAGTACTTCATTGGTTTTTACTGCCCTATAATATTCCATTTCGCAGATGTATCACATTTTATTTATCCATTTAGCAGTCAATGGATATTTGATTCCCAGAACTTATTAATCTTATAAGTGGAAATTTGTACACTTTGACCAACATCTCCCCATTTCCCCCACCCCCAGCCCCTGGTAACCACCACTCAACTCTGCTTCTAATCCTTCTGCATTCTCACTCATTCCCCTTTGGATCCATAGTAGGTATGTATAAGAATTCTGGTTTAAGAATTAAGAATGAAGTCTGCAACCAAAAGTTAAACTCAAATCAAGTTATTATTCCTTGGTTACGTACCAACCAACTAAGCCTACCAGGCTTAAAACAAGGAAAGAACATAGTGTAAACACTAAAGTTTCCATTACTCAAAATGCCCATAATTTCCTGAAATTGAATGGTTTATCCCAGGTGAAAAAATCAGTGATCACTCCCTATAAGCAGACACCTTCAGGAGCCAACGATCCGTTATTTTCTCTGGGACTTACCATCTGCTTGCCTATGCACCTCACTCCCACTTCAGGAGTTGGCCTCCTGCAGCCGTATTTGTTTGGTTACAGCTGACCAAATTGGAGCATTCACTCCACCTAAGCAAGGCCAATCGTATCCCTGCATCTGGGAATAGGGACTGCAAGGCTAAAGGGCTATTATCAGGTTCTCTGGGGCAGCTGGGCCCATCTGACATAACCTCTGACAGTAGGCTACCTTTTGGCCACCATTGGTACCAAGAATCTGAGAAGGATGGTGAACAGAGAAAAATGAATGAAGCAGATGTCAGAGGTGAGAGTATCCAGAATAATACATGTATAATTCTAATTTTAGGTTCCACCCTTTTCCTGAGACCTGGCTATATCCCCACTCTTGGGATCCACAGGTACCCCTATATACTTTTACGAAATGTCCTTTAGCTAGTTCAGTCAGCTTAGGTTAAAAGCAACCAAAATCCTAACTAACACATAAAGTTATTAGAAGCCCTAACAGAGCTTCTTATAGTGGATAATAAAGGATAAATTTGAGGGTTCCCTACACTTCTTAATTGGCATTTCACTATCTATAATTAAACTAAAAGGCTTTTGAGCATCAGTCCCATCATATCAATACTTCTGGCACTATAGTTTGTGGCCAGGGTGCCATTCTTTGGAAAAGAGGAAATAGAATAACACTTTTAGGAAGAATCTATGGTTGCTGGTGTATGATAGCTCTGGGCTAAATCCTGCCTGCCATCCACCTCCATCCCCCACTCCCAGGTTTCTGAGAGAGCTCCAGGCACGAAGAAAAATAGCAAAAGAGAAAATAAGATTGTACTTTTTATTTTTAGTTGGAACTGTTTCTAATAACCCCAGATGAGGCCAGGAGTACTTGGCAAGAAACCAGAAGGGTTTTGGTCACAAGGGCATCATGGCCCCTCACCCATGGCTCATGTACCACGGGCACACATGGTCCATTTGAGTGCAGGAAACTTTGCTGGCAGCACCCACTTCCCTATATGTCAAATTCGGCAAGCAGAACCTTCTACATGGCCCACATAGCCAACTCCACTCCAACCCCTACCTCAAGGACCTGTTGGGCAGACACAAGGCACACAAGCAGAATCACAGCGCCTGTACTTCTCAGACTCTCCAATTCCAGTCTCTTCCCTCAAGGGCTGATAAGGGGATTGTTTTCAGGGCAGCCCCTGAAACACAAAATTATTGCTAAGGCCTTTATGAATCAGGGGAACCAAGAACAAGAACACAATTCATAAGTGATGGGTTTAGTGCATGCATTCTCAGTGGGGCGACATCGTCACCAAGGGGGTAAAAACTGATTTTGGAGGGAGAAGAAAACTTACTCTTTGTTATGTATAAAGGGCAGATATACATATACTACATAAATAAATAAACAGCATATCTGTACTATTGAAATTTCTTGGAGGGGTCAATTAGGGAAAAAATGTCTAAAAAAGGCCCTACTGAATCATTATGCTGTACACCTGAAATTAATATGATACTGTAAATCAATTATACTTCAATTAAAAAAATTTTTTTTTATTATTTTAAAGCCTCCTTAGAAAAAACGGCTGAGAGACATCGGAGCCTATAGCGGATGCTGTGGTACCACTTCCAGGCTCCCTCGCCCTGGTCAACCCATTCTCAGCTCTGTGTGCATTGACTGCTAAAAACTCCCTGTTGACTCCTCCTGAGAACTGCCCTTTCCAGAAGGGGACCCACCTTTCCCAGGGAGACTATGCTCCCACCTTCTCCTTTTCTATTTCTTTCCTCCATACTATGCTGCCTTTCTGTGAATGTTGATCTGGTCCATGCATTTTTTCATTCTGCACCCTTCTCAGACCTTCCTGCAACTCACTGTTTGTTTTGCAAACTCAACCTTCTCTTTATATTCCCCGACTCTTTTCTAAGCACTTCTGAGTACTCTTCAATAGTGTCAATGCTTTTTCTTCTACTACTCTTGTAAGTACTCTGAGGGATATAACCTTGACTCATTCTCCTTTCTACTCCCAGGACCTAGCACTGTTCCTAGCAGGAACAGATGTTCAATAACTGCCAGACTGATCAAAGTAATTTACAGAACATCTTTGCAAGTTCTTTGGGTAGGTTGCACCCTGCAAGTACTAAGAAGGCCACAAAGCAACTCCCAGTTATTTCAGAGATGGTCCTCCACTAAAAAGACCCAGTTCCACTTATTTTTGCATTCCTACAAGCACCAATAGCCAAGAAAAAAAAATACCTAAGACATCCTTTTCAAGCTATAATCCAAGAGTCATAAATAGAACATTTTTAAAGTAAGTCAAATATGATGAGACAGTGTATCAGTACTGAAATAGCTATACTTAAGTTCAAGTGTTAAACATAAATAAAATATAAACAATGCTGACTTCTTCTTGCAGAGTATCTATAGTTTACAGACTTGTTTTATCTATACTGTCTCTTTTGAGGCTCAGGCAGCCTAAATAACATTTTACTCATTTTAAAAAGGATGAAAATATTTTAACAGGTTCAAGAGGCACCCTCAAGGTTGCAGAGTAATGTATGGAGAACAGAATTCAAACCCAAGCCTTCTATGCCTACCTAGTCCAGTGGTTCTTAAGGAGGGGCAGGGAAGTTTTGCCCCCGAGGGGACTTTTGGCAATATCTGGAGACATTTTCTGGTTGTCACAACTGGGGAAGAGGTACTATTGGCATCTAGCAGGAGAGACCAGGAATGTTGCTAAACATCCTACTATTTAGAGGACAGCCCTCCATAACCAAGAATGAAATACCTGGGCCAGAATGTCAATAGTGCTGAGGTTGAGAAACTCTGGTCTGGTCTAACATGTTAGCCATAATAATACATTCCTTTGAGTGGACAACGTGGCTCTTAAATGGGTAGGGAGCTATAAAGGCTTTGGCCACAGAGCTGCCGACACCTTAGTTTTAGCCCATTGATACCCATTTCAGATATCTGACCTCCAGAACTGTAAGATAATAACTGTCTTAAGCCACTAAGTCTGTGGTAATTTGTTATAGCACCATAGGAAACTAATATAGCATTATGCACACACACAAATGGATTATGTTGCACATCAGCTTTCCTTCAAAATTGGAGATTCTACCAAAGCATATGACTCCATCTTTATAAGTAGAAATCTACACAATTATGACTAAGCACACTCACTGATAGCTGATATATTCTGGGGGTTTATACCATCTCCACATTTATAATATCATGTATTCTCTAAAACACTTTACCCAATGAATTATTGTGTATTGTAGTGGGCCCATGCATGGTTAATTGATGTGCACAGCATACATGGTGCCACCAGTAGAAATCACTAAAGAGAAAAAGGAGAGGAAGCAAAGAAATATAAAATGATTGTCCTATATAACATACTTTCTTCATACACAATATTATGTCCCATGGATAAATAAATAGATGGCCATTATGCAACCCATGTTATTGAAATTCCAACATAAAAGCAAATTGCTATGAGTGAACTGCAATTACATATACAAAGAAGAAGACATTTCATCTACACACCTAAGTGGAAGTACAAGCATTGTCATTGTAAGCCCCTCTACTTCTCTATAATAAACTCATGTGATTACCAGGCAAACAAAGATTTTCAAAATGCAGACCATCCCTATTCACAATCCTCTGTGTTTGAGTGCATAGCTGGAGGGTTAATCCTTTGGATAATATCACTTTTCAAGGAAGGTGGGCTTTAGTAAAGAATTTTTTTAAATAGGAGGGATTAATAATACACTAATCTCCTTAGTAACTGAAGCTAATTTATGAGAACTATAAACTTTAATCTATTTCCAACTTTAAAAGCAGAGAACATAAGTCAACCAGAAAAGTATTTATGGCTAGTGACCAAAATTAAAATTGCTTCTCTTTTGGGCAGAAGTAGCAAGAGCTCTGGATTAGGCGGAATACAAAGGATCTAGTCCCTGTTCCGGAACCAAGATACTATGCAGCTTTAAGAAAGTTCCTTGGGCTCTCAAATCTTGGTTTTCTCCTCTACGATATCGAAATGTTGGATCAGTTATGTGTCTCTAAGGCTCTTTACAGCTCAAAAACAATCTATGCTTTAACAGCAATGCAGGATTGTCTTATTAACTTCATTTTGTTAACATATAAAAGCCTAATTTATAAAGACATTTAAACCTTAGGTTGTATCCATGACAATGCATGTCTGGTGACTCAATGAAAAAGAGCAGCATGATTTGTCCTACAGTTTATTCAGTCTTTAGGGATTTGATGTCTTCACTTGGCTTGTAGTGAAAATGTTGACATGGATTACTGCCCACTAATACAAATAATTTTCATTACCTTTGGCTAGAAATCTGTGTGCGATGAAGGGTAGGGTCCAAACAACAGACCAGCATATCAGCTTCAGCAGCTTTGCCTCCTCACTTCCTCCTAGAAGTCCCCTCCCCCACCCTCCTATCCCTGTCCAACATCAAAACCAAGGCTTAACTATAAATAGGTGCTGGAATTGACTTAACTAACTTTAACATAGAGGGACAGGGCCTGAGTAGGCTCCAACTTGGCTACATTTTGCTTCATTCCTGAAGATTTTCCAGCAAGGTCTAAATCTCCTGCTGCCCTCTTCTCCCTCACAGTGTTCAATGTCCTTCTGCATTATAACTACAGGCAGCACTTTCCTTTACTCTACTCCTTACTTTGTAGGACAATCTCCTCATTTTCTTGATTTGCAACACGCAATGCCTATGCTCGGTCCCAAAGAGATAACACATAAAGTCATAGAGAGATGTCGTACAAGTCATTAAAAAAATGTCTAGAGGTTTCAGTTAGTCTGAGCAATACTCCAAATACAGGATTTGGCTAAAAATAAAGCAGGTTTATAGTGGCTTTTGTTGTAAACGCCACAAAAAAAAAAAAAAGGACAAAATAAAATCATTGCTGGGGCAGGAAGGTAATTTAAAAAAAGCATCTAAAGGAATTAAACTAGCAAGAAAAACAACTCAAACTCAATGAAAAAAATCTCAAACATTTTTTGTAAAACCTTCTTCTATGACTTCTGGGTAAGAAAGAGTTTTAAGTTTATGCTGTAATGTGTCCCCTCTGTTCCATATATGTAGTTATGATAAGTGAAATATAAAAGAAAAACACCAAAAGACAACAGCAAAATACAAACTAAGATATACATCCTCAGGAACCAGTAGCAGTGAGTGTGAAGTCACAGCCTACTGGATGCTGGGCCCTTAAGCACTGAACCTGGGCTCTAGGTGTAAAGCTGGACAGGATTTGGAACACTCTGCTTGTTAAAGGAAGTTAAATCAATCATTGCCAATTGATTCCAGGATTTACAGGTTATACCACTGGTTATCAAGGAGGAGGATATTACTTTGTTCCCCAAAGAACATTTGTCAATGTCTGGAAACATATTTGGTTGTCATAACTAGAGAGAAAGAAGTGCTTCTAATGAGTACCTAGTGGGTAGAGGCCAAGGATGCTGGTAAACATCCTACAATGCACAAGACAGTCCCTCACAACAAAGAAGCATCTGGACCAAAATGTCAGAAGTTTTCCTATGGAGAAATCCTTGGTTATATCAAGCTGAAGACCAATGGAAGCAGGTGGCATCAACACAGTCTGCCTAGACCAAGATCTGAACCAAGCTGCTACTGGCTTGGAGACTGGCTCTGCATTATTTCTAATTTCATTACAGGACAGGAGCTTCAAACCATCATACTAAATGTGGTTCTGTTCTGGGGGCCCAGGTAGAAGTCAACTGAAAAATGCCAGACACAAAGAGATGCCCATAAAAAACAGAGAGAGACAGAGTAAAGAGAATGAAAGTACAAGAACAAATGAGCAAGAGAGAGCCAGAAAAACACAAACAAAAAATTCCACTCAAAATTAGCCTATGAACCAAAATTATGAAACATGTGAAGAAATATAACACTGAAAAAGACAGCCAGTAATATAAATATTCAGAATATGAGTTCGCGCTGATGAAATTAATTTTATAAAATAGCTTGACAAATACTTTAAAAGAAGTAAGTTTTAAATGTTCAGGAAAATAATAGATGAAATCACATCTGCAAAAATAGAAGAAATTATGACTATAATCAGGCAGAAGGGAGGAAGAACAGGTAAATATAAAAAGAAATCAACTAAAAATTTGAAAAATATATAGTTTTTAAAATTAAAAATGCAAAGGATGGGATAATCTTTAGACCTGAAATAGCTGAAAAGTAAATTAGTAAATTATATTTTGGTAGCAAGTAATTTGCCCAGAAGCCAGAAGAAGGAGAAAAAAAATTAAAACTTGTGAAAGACCATTTAAGAATCAGGGCAGATGGTTTGAGAGTCTCCAACTTCTGAGGCTTATTAGAGATTTAGAACCTCTTATTAGAGATTCCAAAAAGAAGGCTGGATCAACTAAAGAGCAGCATTTGTACATAAATATACAAAAGTTTTCTTTCCATTATCAAAGAAAAATGAAAATCCTCAGCTGAAAGTGCTCTGTAAGTATTCAGCAGCATAAATACAAATAAATCCCACACCTGGACATATTTCAGTAAAACTGAAAAATATGACTTTCAAAAGCCAGTAGAGACAACTGGTAGCTTAACCTAAAAAGAAGTGACTATCAGACTCAGAGCAGATTTCTTATCAGCAACAAAAGTTAGTAGAAGACCCTGGAACAACACCTTTAAAGTGATGAGGAAAGATAATTATTAATATAGAATTTTATTCCCAGATAAACTACCATGCCACATCGAAGCCAAAATAACTATATTATAAAACATAAAACTTTTGGAGTGTTTAACACTCACAGGCAGTCACTAATAAGAATTAATAAAGGATTTCTTCCAGCAAGAAGAAATGTGAATTCAGAGGAAAGGCATGGGGCAAAGGAAACAAAGCATTTGTGTTTCTTGTCAATGAAAAACAAGTAACATTGCTGTGGTGGTTAAACTGTACCACTTTCAAAAATGCCAAATGCCCTTGAGTTCAGTAATCTTAATATTTCATCTCACACTCTCTACTTTAATATACTGCTTTTAATTTCACTAAAGGAGAAAATTCTATTCTCAAGTACAGAGACCAAAGAAGTTTTTGGCAAGAACATGCTTATAGAAATTTTAAATGACCAGAATAAATCAATTATATATAGACACAATGTACCAAAGAAACAAAAACACTCTTCAAAAACATAGTTACCAAACATCAGGGTTGGGGGGAGAAGGTAAAGGAAATAGAACCATCAAAAAATTGGGAATGGGGAGAACTGTTGTATCCTGGACCCTGCTCTGTCACAAAACCAAGAGCACTTCAACTGCTTAATCTACAAAATAAGGGATTGAGGGACATCAACATCCTTGATCCTTGACCAAAGGAGTTGTTAATCTAAAAGATAATTAAGGTATCTTTTTGCTCTATTATTTACCAAAAATTATATAGCAGCCACAAGTGTAAAACCTTAGCCTTGTAATGTATTATGAATTAAAGTTTTAACTGTTCCAAGAAAATGTTTGACATTTTCTCCATGGCTCTCTGCCAAGTTTTTCAAACTAGATATTCAATATAGACAATGGAACCAAAACACAGAATTTATCAAAAGTCCAGATAAAATCTTAATATTTATAAGCCACAGAAACATGTTCTATGCTACCTTTGACATTTGTTGACAAAATTGCAGAGGAGTCATTAAACCTGGAACTACACAATTTCCAATAACCCCTAAAGTTGTACTAATACTAATTGTATGCCAGACATATCAGTGGTGCCTGACCCATGGTATAGTCTCAATACACTTTCAAGAATAAATAAAAGAAAATTACAGGAAAAAATAGACTATAAGAGAAAAGTAGAAATTGATGAAATAGAAAACAAGATATAATGAGAGATATGTAAAACCAAAAGTTTGTTTTTTACTAAAAAACAAACAAATAAAATGGAAAATCTTAAGTAAGATATACCAAGAGAAAATACACATATATACAATATTAATAATACAAATGTTAATAATTAATAATATAATAAAATTAATAATAAAACAATAATTAAATACAGTAAATTTAAATACAGTAAAGCTTTTAAATCATGAAAGAATAATATAAACATCATGAAAGAAATTTTAAAATGTGGGTAAAATGGATAATTTTAAAGAAATGTATAAATTATGAAAATTGCTCAAGAAGAAACAATCAGAACAAATAAATAACTGTTAAAAAAATTTAATTGGCAATTAGAAGTGTGCCCTTGAAAATGACAATCAGGCCCAGATGGTTTTGTAGTTTGTTCAAACAACTTCAGAAAATGGGAAAAATTACCCAATTCTCTGAATGAAGCTAGAATATTTTTTATACTAATTTGATAGGGACTGTATGAAAAATGAAAATTGTAGACCTACTTGACAATGAACATAGATGCCAAAGTCTGAAAGAAAATATAGCAGAATTTTAAAAATCTGGCATGTATATCCATAATGCAAGGATGGTTCAAAATTTTTAAAAAGCTAAAAATATAATATACCATATTAATATATTAAAGATGATATATTAATACAATGAGATGCAGATATATTAAATATCTGCATCTCACTGTATTCAGGAAAAAATCCATGAAATTAGTCACTCATCCATTATTTTAAAAACTCTTAGCAAACAAGAATTAAAAGAGACCTTCTTAATCTGGTAAGCATTAAAAAAACAAAACCTAGGACAAAATGTCAGATCACCACTGTCACTCCAACCATTTAGAACAAAGCTACTATTTCCACAAAATTCAAATTCTAAAGATTACTTTTCCAGTCAACTCACTGTCTTTTGTTTCTATTTTTAGACCCATAGGTAAACTTTCATTAACAACGTGATATAAAAGTGTACTGAATGTCACTGTAAATTTGAGAAAAAAAATGAAACAAAGATGAGCCATTTTCTCTGCAATAAATCACTTCGCTATCCAATTGTTATATTAAGCCACAACTTTTGAAAAGGACTGGCTCGTGTAATATTTGAGATTTTAGAGGAAAACAAAATGTACTAGATGGATCCGACTGTCACCTAAAATGTTTGACATAGGGGAAAATATTATGATTTTGCTGTCTTGGCTAAGCTTCTGAAATAGAAATCACAAAATTATTTCACAGACAATTATTTGAAATCTAGAGCGAAAGTTATACTACTGTTACAATGGAAAAGCAACTGTCCCCTAACATCATCTTCTGATTTAGTAAAGATGTAAGTGAATCTGTAAAAAAGGAATTGCATTATTGTCTACTATTGAAGATTTAAAGGATTTCTTATTGAAAGCCTTACGAATCTCTTTTTACAAAAGCTTCCTTTTAAAATAGCGATATTCTTTGTATATTCTGCATCTGTGCAAACAGCAGCAAGACTATTACTCTGCAGCAAGCTGATTATGAGAGCATAAAGAAATTCTAACCATACGCAATTTTAGGTACCACTGTGAACTGGAATAATGATAACCATTTCCTCCAAAACTCCCCTGAAAATGCCAACAAAATTATGCTACATCAAAGCAAGCAGGCAATGAACAGATGAACTCCTCTTCCCTAATATGGAAGTTTTTCAACAAAATGGATATAAAGATAGTTTGGTAAAACTACAATTGTTTTTTCCCTGTTTAAATATTTCAGATGTGTATAAATATTTTCTGTTTTGCTATCAGCAGAAAATAATTCTGTGTACTAATCATTCCATAGCTCCCAACCATGGCTAATTTTGGTCATTTGCCTACAATGAGTGTTTAACTATTATTATTGTCATGTGATCATTTCAGATGCTTCAGACACTACGGTGTGTGTATACAAGTTGGAGAGCAGGTCTTGCAGGTCTTACATTTTTACACATCTATACAAAATTAGTCGATTCATCCCAAGAGAGCTAGGAAAGGAGGGAACTTGCCTACCTTCCTCTATCTCCACCTCCTTCTTCTCTGCCATTACCTTTAATGATTTCAGCATCAGTGCAGCCCATAACCTCATAGTTCCTCACTTTCCTCTGGTCCAGAAAACTCTGTATGTACTCCAAGGTCACCTCACCTTGGGTATTTGCCATCTTTTGGGAGTGCTTAACCTACAAATGTTCTCTGACTACAAACTTCTGTTCTTCCACTTAGCATATGTCCTTAATCTTTCTAAACCTTCTCTTTATTGTCATTTTTAATTCATTCATTCAACAAATATTTATTATTTATGCCAAGCACTGAACTTGGAGCTGGGGGTACAATAATGAATAAGACCAACATGGTCACTGAACTAATAAGGCATTTATGAATATATATATATATATATATATATATATGTGTGTGTGTGTGCGTGTGTGTGTGTGTGTATATATATATGTATGTATATATATATGTGTGTGTGTGTGTATATATATATATATCCTCTTTAGGACATTGAATTCTGGGAAAAAATTGCTACAAGTCACTCCTAACTCCCAAAGGCAGCATTTCATTATTAAAGCACATACTCCCACAAATTGTAAGGCAAAGTCATTCTTTCTGTGCCCAGGAGTAAGCTACTCCCCAAGGCACCAAGTGGCAGCAGGATGCTGGGTTGAGGTTCCCCTTCACACACTCTTAAGAGTTCCCTGCCAAATCTGACCTCATGTTTCAACCACAAACACACAGCTAATAATAGCTTCTGCTCTTAACTTACAAAATACAATTCTTAAAGACAGTTTTTGAGAACCAGCCAAACGTCTGAAAGGAAAATTTACAGAGCCTAACCAGTAACTACTACCAAAACAAAACTTCTCCCAGCAGCCACACGGCATTTCCAAGTTTTACCAGCAAAGTTCTTTGAAAAGAATCTGAGGCTCCCGCAACCAGTGTGTATGTCTGTTCAGCCTAGAGGTCAAGTCTTTTAATTACCCCCCGCGAGTTTCTGTTCTCTCAAAACAAGTAACAGGTGAACATATTTTGGGATAGGCTCAAGAAAAATGGATAACCAAATATATATGTGGTGGGTAGTAGAATTTGGCACGTGTTTGGTAGCTCTGAGGGAAATATTTATGTAAGGTGTTACACTTAGTTTTTTTTAAAAAGCTGATGTCTGGTATATTTTTCATCCTCTAATTAAAAATTAAATTATAACATCTTCATTCCACTATTCAGACTATTTGTAAAAGCAGAATATCCAAGAAGTCCAATTCAAGTGACTTCTGAAAGGGCAGATTGTGAACTATGCACACATCAAACTCCACATGTGATGGGGATGCCTAGGCCCTAGAGATCTATGGGCAAATAAAACTCATCCTCCATGTGGTTCTGGTAGGTAAGAGAGGACTGTCACCTCTGTGAGGACGGGGACCATGTCTCTTCTGTTCACAACTCTATGCCTAATGCCTTGTGCAGTTAGGATGATGACTGGCATGGACTAGGTACTCAATAAACATTTGATGTTTGAATTAATGGTGAATGAGAGGATGGATGGATCGATGGATCGATGGATGGAAAGATGGATGAATGCATAGATATTGTTCTCTATTTGGATGGGTGGAGGAAGAGCTAGAGGTAGAAAAAATGAGTTGGGGAAAGATTTCTGACCCATATTAATGACATTCTTCCTTTGGCAATAAGACAAAATACTCTGGGCAAAGCTTTGATATTAGGTGAATTAAGGTGTAGATCCTGGAGTGACCTCTGATTAGCTATGCAATCTTAAACAAATAACATCACCTTTTGGGGCCCATTTCCTCATCACTAAAATTGATAAGAAAAAGTTATTTGGGTTGTTGAGAGGATTAAATGAAATAACAATGAAAGAGCTCATTGAACTACGTGGTACTGTGTTTTTAAAATGCTGGAAACAGATAAATTGAAGAGAGTTGATGAGGACCTCTGGGCTAAAGGACATGTTACTCGCATACAGGGAACAGAGATAACACTTCAGATAATTCTGGCCCCTGGAAATCTATGATCACTTTAAATATGCATAGATAAAAGATCTTATGCTGTGTCTGTGTTGTAGCATTATGTCGCTAAGTAAAATGCTCATCAAGATAAACTGTAATCATCTCTTCCCTAAAAAGGTAAAATGAATTAATGAATTTTACTTTCACACTGCATGATTCCCCATGTTGTGTGTGTTCTAGTGCTGATTTAAAGGATCACAAAGTATGGACAAAGGGAGGCACAAAAGTCTAGAACAGGAGTCAGCAAACGTTTTCTGTAAATGATCAAATAGTAACTATTTTAGGCTTTCAGGGCCATACGGTCTCTGTCACAACTACTCGATTCTGGTGTTATAGCAAAAAAGCACCCAGAGACAATGCATAAATAAACGGGTGTGTCTGTTCCAATAAAACTTTATTTATGGACACTGAAATTTGAATTTCATGTAATTTTCATGTGTCACAAAATATTCTTCTGGGTTGTGAAAAAAAAATGCATGAAAGGCTGAATCTGGCCCATGGACCATAGTTTACTGACTACTGGTCTAGAGCAAGCAGTTACTTTAATACCTGACTGGAGTCCTCTAATGAATCAGAAGCATTTACTTTAAATATGAGGTTGATATTCTCCTGATGATCCAATGTTAAAGGTTAAAATAATTAATATTTAACTAGAAATGAAGCACTATTTTCAAGCTACTCAATTAGTGAAGTTTGGGAATACTTAAAATATGCAGACATTTGCTGATGGGCATATTAGCTAACATCTATGTTTTCTAGCAAAGACAACAAGTTAAGAAAATAAAAGTAAGAGAAAACAATTTTCTTCTGGTTTTGCTTAATTGATTGTTGAAGTGTGTTTTAGGGTGATAACAATTGGAAAGGCATATTTCATTTCCTAATATAATACATAGCGATTTTCTATCCTGCTGTTAGAAAACCTTTGGGATTATTATTTCTGTGACTTATTAAAACCTGCCTTTGGGGGCAGAGAATTGAAATGCCCCAATCACAGGTTAACTATTATCATTTGCAAAGCTCCAATTTGATTTGAACAATAACCCTCTAAGTTAGAGACTTGGAATTATTTATCTTCTTCTTTACTTTCCCTTAGAAAATTGTGTTTTTAATTGACCTAAACCTAACTCCCACAGATTCTGCATAAATGATCACAGTGTAAAGAATTAAATTTCTCCACTTCTGTTTGGTACATTAAGACTCAGCAGGAACTGCAGCTCAACTGTCAAATTAAAAACTCTTCCAGTCTTCACAAATACATGGAAGCAGTATTTACATGGATACATTCATTCTCTTGATATATTGTTGCTATGGACTGAATGTGTCCCCCCAAAAAATTCATATGGTGAAGCCATAACCCCCAGTGTGATGGTATTTATAAGTGGGGCCTTAGGGAGGTAATTAGGTTTAGATGAGGTGATGAGGGTGGGGCCCCCATAATGGTATTAGTATCCTTATAAAAACAGGAAAAGACCAGAGCTTTCTTTCTCCACCACATGAAGACATAGGGAGAAGGCAGCCATCTGCAAGCCAAGAAGAGAGTTCTCACCAGGAACCAAATCTGCCTGCACCTTGATCTTGGACTTCCCGGCCTCCAGAACTGTGAGAACTGAGTGTCTGTTGTTCAGCTACCTAGTCTATGGTATTTTGTTGTAGTAGCCCAAGCTAAGACAATGGCATTGCTAGGCATAGTTTAAAACATGTTTTCTCTAGCTGTGCTGCCCTCAGCACGTTGCTCATTGCCTATTTTCAATAACATGAGGATTATAGTGGTACCTGACTTGGAGTTGTCATGAGGATCAAATAAGTTAATATTCATAAAGCATACAAGGAACACTTTATAAATGTACACTTACAAACTTCCTCATATTTATATATGTATTTGTACATCTGGTGGCTTAAGCTATATACGCAGCCAATTATTTTTATTTAAATGTTGAGTAAGCTTTAACCAACTAATAGTCATGTGAAAATATAATGAGGTAAATAAAAATTAAAATAACAAAGTGATACTATTTCTCAGGTTGGCTAATTTTTTAAAACTATTTGGTGTTGCCAAGCGAAATACTCAGAGGCATGTTTAATGGCCTAACCTTTCCGGAAAGTAATTCTGCAATATTCCTAAATCCTTAACGTTATTCACACCCTTTGAATCATTGATTCCTCTTTTAGCAATGCTTCTTAGTGAAATAATAAGATGTGGAGCCAAAGATGGATATATGAGGATATTTACCATAGCATAATTTACAGTCAACTACTCAACAAGAATTTCCTCTCCCCTCACTTTGGGCACTGCAATGTCATCAGTGCTTCAAGGAGACACAGTCTTTGTGCTCAAGAAGGTTACATTCTAAATGGTAAGACAGCAAGTACACATCAAATAACAGCATGTAATTCTTTTCTTGAGGTACATAAAACATTCTAATTTCTGACATGCTTGCACCACTGATGTCTCAATAATTCAGATAAAGGAAGGCCAAAGTACTACAAAGATCCTTCTTGGAAGAGAGTTGATCTGGGCCTTCCAAAGTGGGTAGTACTTGAATGCACATGGAAGGGAGAAGAACAAGACATTCCAGGTGAGGTTTGACCAGTACAATTTTATGTTATGCGTGTTACTCTGGTGTAATTATTAACAGTGCCCCTTTTCACATTCCAAAGTGTCCCAATTTTTACGATAAATTATATGAACACCCTAAGCAAAAATACCCTAAGTAGAGGGCATTCATGTTCACTAAATTGAGTCAATTAGCTCAATAGATAATAATTTTTACCAGCACCAGCAAGAGAACACTTGTTCATTCAGATTATTTGTTCATTTATTCAATGTGAATTTATAAAAGGGTAATTTGCTTTAACTTTTTTCTGTCAGTGCAGAATGAGAGCCAATTACAGGAATGGACTGTAAATGAGAGTGCCTTTTTTTTTTTTTGCATATTTTTTTCCCTTTTTTTTTCCCTTCTGTACAGCTATCAGGATACTAGGGGAGATATCAGAAAAATTCCTAAAGCTTCATGGTAACAGGCATATCTAGAATTTGTAGAGTGAACAAAGGTCCCCAATGGCTTAGGGAAGAAGATTATGTAGATTTTCCAGGATTCGCCAGGACAGGGATTGAGATAAGGTTTTTTTCCCCAGGTTTCTCCTTAGAACTAGAGTTTAAGGCTCACAGAATTAAATGACTTGCTGGTCTGAAATCAACTGAGATTTGGGGAAGGGGCTGCCATCTACATACTCGTCAAACCAAACCCCAGTTGGGCATCATCATTTCTCCACACAATGTGAAATTGGAAGTACTAAATCATATGAATGGCTGGCACCAGATAAAAGCCACCATCATTCAGCATTCTTGCACCATCATAAGAAAATCACAGCTTGTTACAGAGAGTTCACTAGTAACCATGGAATATGAAATCCAAATTTTGGTCAGGCCAAATTTAACAATAACTTTCGTCAGCCAAATGTGTTACAGAACATTTTAAGCCATGATCAATTTGATAAAAATATCTGCATAATTTCCCTTTATGCAAAGTGAAATTAAAAGGCTCTATAATACCAAAATTGAACTACTTTCTAACAAAAAATGTGGCTTCAAGGTAGTACCTTATTAATAAACTTATAAGCTGTAAATTTAAGCAGAAAAATTTGACCAAAGGGAAAAAAATAATCAATTAACCAATATGCAATCAACAGTTAGCAAGATAGAGATTTTTCTGAAGAAGAAAAGTCACTTTTAAAAAGTCTTTATTGCATAGCATTCATTACTCAGTACATCATGGGTTTTATCATGGTCTGATTGTGCTGGCAGCACACCTCAAACGTAAGAGTTGAAACAGTCAAGTTAATGTTTAGGGCAGGCAGTTCCATTAAAATATGACAAAAAGCAACAATGATAATATTTGATGCGAAATCCTGCCATCATCCAAGATTCTGCTGGGGTCACAAAAATTAATTTTAACAATTCCGACCTTTAAAAAAATTATTCTAAATTTTGCTTTCACTTTCATTCCATCTGGATTATTCCTCTAATAATGTATGGAAGCAAAAATCATTAGGCTAATTATTTGAACTCCTATTCAAGAGAAAAGCCTATTACACTAATAGAGAAAAAAAGACAAAACTAACTCTTGATAATAAGCAGACTTTTAACTCAAATGTCTCAGTGTGAAAGGCTCAAAAAGTCACTTCACTGAATTTAAATATGTTTCTGTTTCCCAAGTTCTTCCCAAACCTAATTAAAATTTTCTGTAATTGCTTTTACCCTTTCCTATGAAGTATTAGCTATAATAAATGCAAATTTTGATAATGCTTTTATTGGTATTTTTTAATCTTCCTAGTTACCAGCGGCTGGGTGGCTTAAATTAAAATGATTCTTTTGAGACTACCTGAAGTTAGTTTTTGAGTAGTTTCATCAATGTTCAGGTAATAAATAGTGATTAATTTCTCCTTACAGAGAAAGAAACATGACAATGTTCAACAATACAAATAAGGTTGTTTTCCTGTCAAAACAATATGGCCAGAGCTATAAGAACAACAATTTTCAACGAAATCAGGAAAAACCTATTCTTAATTCCCGTAAGGAAGCAAACCAGAGGATTAGGCAGATAGGGACAGTTATTAGCACCAAGTTTTTCAGCTATTGAAAGCAAAATACAAATAAGTACAATGAGAAAAAACAAAAAGTGGGAAGGAGAGCCTGTTTTAGGCAATTGGTATCTAAGACTATCTACTCCAACACAAAATAAATCCTGAATAATGTTTACAGTTGGATTAAAGAATATGGGAGATATGGGAACATATGTATATGTATAACTGATTCACTTTGTTATAAAGCAGAAACTAACACACCATTGTAAAGCAATTATACTCCAATAAAGATGTTAAAAATAATAATAATAATAAAATTAAATTAAAAAAAAAGAATATGGTAAAGTCAAAAAAGCGCAAGCATAACACTGAAAAATACAGACAGAAGCAATGCAGATTAAGTGGTCTGAGGCAAATCTGCCAGAACTAAATCTTTGAAAGTTGTTGGCAAGTTGGCTTACATTAAAAACTGAAGCTTGAAATAATGTTCTGGCTCTGTGTGCAAATAACCAAATTTCAGGCATTAAATGAGTTGTCTACATGACCACACAACTAATTTGACTGAACTGTTTAGATATTTTTAGTGATTATTGTCATCTAAAATTCATTCTGTACCCTCCACTTGTTTTCAGTTGTAACAGTAACTCTTCCTGGTATCTGTCCAGTGAACGAGTCAGCTGGCAGACAGAGAAAACAGGGCCAAATTACTACTCCCCTGATATTAAATTCAAGTTTCAATTCCCAACTCAAAAGAAGAAAATATTCATTTTCAACAGATGAAAGAAAAATCATATGTAGCCCCAGACTAACTAAAAGACTTACATTTTAAAATTGAAAATGTTATTAGCTAGTAAGAAAGAAAGGTCAAAGCACTAATTCGGTATACTAGAATGAATACGATCTAATGGATAACAAACACTATTTTTAGACAAATATTAGGCTGCAGAGGAATGCCACACTTGTAAATGGGAAAGTTGATAATTTAGCTATTCTGAAAATTAGAGGTTTCAGGAAGCATGAATTGAAAGTCTCATCTGAAGGGATTTCTGACTGCCAAAAATCAGGAATGGGAACCCAGAGTCTAAGAAATGTGAAAGGGTAAAAGACTGACAAGGCAGCAGGAGTGGAAGGGAGCAAAAACATAAGACTGAAACAAAAAAGGGACATTGGTACAGATTATAAAAATAATATAAATTATTTTTAAGATACTCCTTCTGAATTAGACAACTGTATGATACTGTGGCTTAGAAATAAATTTTCACAGGATTTTATTTTTGTCATATATTTTAGAGTGTGTGTGTGTAAGAGCGAGAGCAAGAGAGAGAAAAGGGAGGGGGGAGATACTGAGAGAGATCACCACCAACCTGCTGCACCATCAACTCCCAAATACCATTGAGTTTTAAAAGTAGATGTGAACCATAATTAACATTTTTAAAACCTCCTTTTAAGTTTAAGCCAATTTACATTAAAATTTCAAGTGATTTTGAATAAGCAAGAAGGTCATCCCTACAGCTACGATTTTATGCTGGAAAAAAATACACGTTTGGATGACTGCTGATATTAACAGAGGAATGAATCCTGTCGCCACTATTTTATTCAATGTGTTCTCTTACAGTAATATTTTTGATAAGCTTCTGAACCCATAATTTTAAAATCCAATAAAATGTAAAGGAGACAAGAGCAATGCCCTGGGAAAGTGAACGTCCATATTCCACTCTAATCCATCCTCACTGCTCTCTCATCAGGCTAAAGTTGTTGATTCCACATCCATTGCTCAAGAAAACATAAACCTGTCATCTGCATTATCTTCTAGGTTTGTGTCTACATTTTGCTTCCCATCTGAACATAACAAAAACCTAAAAAGACTAATCTTTTCATTGAACTGAAGAAGGAAGCTTCTTCTACACTGGAATTGGGTGTTTATCCCAACTCTGCTTTTGTTTGCTTCATGGTGTTTTTAAAATTGAACACATAAATGCAAACATGGTGAAGAACAGTGCTGTCCTTGCCTTAGAGGACTTTCTATTATAAAGCATGTGATGGGGCAAACAAGGAAACATCAAGAAAATAAAAGGTTTGCTCGGGCGCTTAAAAACTAGCTTTCTTTCCTGCTTTATCCTATAACTGAGACTCCAATCATAATCTCACACATGCACTGACTGCTTCTTCTTTGGAGCTGTTGTTTAGACTGCTTCTCTCTCTCTGAGCTATTCATATTTCTTCCCCAACCTCAGATGCCTGGAAGAGTCTCTACACCACATATTGACAGTCTATGTTCTTCTAGAGCCAGTTCAAGGTACCCGACCCCCACTCCCCAGTGTCCTATCCAACTAGAACAGTAAGCTGTATGAAGGCTGAGGCAGTTTTTTTACATCACAGGATTTTGGACAGCGACAGAGGCAAGGATGTTTGACAAATATTTGCTGGTAGATGGACTGATGAACCAGTTCTTTTCTTGGCTGGTAAGTGGAAGAAAGTATAGGGAAAAGACCTGTCCTTGGGATAAGCAGTTACCTAATTCTCTGACTTCACAAAGGATCAAGGCATAACAATCACATTATGCCTAGGAAAGAAGAGGCCAAAAGTGGCCCCTTGCTTTCACATTCACCACATCCTTCAAATTGGCAGCGCCCCTGAATTAACAGCCACGACAAGGACTTGCTGAAACTATACTCACAGGAAGTATAGGGAGAGGGGAGAGTAAAATCTATTCCCGTGCATGGAAGAAGGGGACATTTGTGGCTCCGAGAAGATTGCCCAGATGGGAGAAAACTTCCAAAGCCGTTTATCTTATTCTTTGGCAACAGCAGCGCATAGCCTGGGATTTGACACACCGACAAGCGACAAGCGGCAAGTAGCTCAAAGCCTCGGCATTTAAGAAGGAGATTTTGGAGATTAATCCTTTGTCAGTTGCTTCATTTGCAAATATTTTCTCCCATTCTGAGGGTTGTCTTTTCGTCTTGTTTATGGTTTCCTTTGCTGTGCAAAAGCTTTGAAGTTTCATTAGGTCCCATTTGTTTATTTGTGTTTTTATTTCCATTTTTCTAGGAGCTGGGTCAAAAAGGATCTTGCTGTGATTTATGTCATAGAGTGTTCTGCCTATGTTTTCCTCTAAGAGTTTGATAGTGTCTGGCCTTACATTTAGGTCTTTAATCCATTTTGAGTTTATTTTTGTGTATGGTGTTAGGGAGTGTTCTAATTTCATACTTTTACATGTACCTGTCCAGTTTTTCCAGCACCACTTACTGAAGAGGCTGTCTTTTCTCCACTGTATATGTTTGCCTCCTTTATCAAAGATAAGGTGACCATATGTGCATGGGTTTATCTCTGGGCGTTCTATCCTGTTCCATTGATCTATATTTCTGTTTTTGTGCCAGTACCATACTGTCTTGATTACTGTAGCTTTGTAGTATAGTCTGAAGTCAGGGAGCCTGATTCCTCCAGCTCCATTTTTCGTTCTCAAGATTGCTTTGGCTATTCGGGGTCTTTTGTGTTTCCATACAAATTGTGAAATTTTTTGTTCTAGTTCTGTGAAAAATGCCAGTGGTAGTTTGATAGGGATTGCATTGAATCTGTAGATTGCTTTGGGTAGTAGAGTCATTTTCACAATGTTGATTCTTCCAATCCAAGAACATGGTATAGGACATGGAAGCAACCTAAGTGTCCATCAACAGATGAATGGATAAAGAAGATGTGGCACAGATATACAATGGAATATTACTCAGCCATAAAAAGAAACGAAATTGAGTTATTTGTAGTGAGGTGGATGGAGTTAGAGTCTGTCATACAGAGTGAAGTAAGTCAGAAAGAGAAAAACAAATACAGTATGCTAACACATATATATGGAATCTAAGGAGAAAAAAAAAAGGTCATGAAGAACCTAGGGGCAAGATGGGAATAAAGACACAGATCTACTAGAGAATGGACTTGAGGCTATGGGGAGGGGGAAGGGTAAGCTGTGACAAAGTGAGAGAGTGGCATGAACATATGTACACTACCAAACGTAAAATAGATAGCTAGTGAGAAGCAACCACATAGCACAGGGAGATCAGCTCTGTGCTTTGTGACCACCTAGAGGGGTGGGATAGGGAGGGTGGGAGGGAGGGAGATGCAAGAGGGAAGAGATATGGGAACATATGTATATGTATAACTGATTCACTTTGTTATAAAGCAGAAACTAACACACCATTGTAAAGCAATTATACTCCAATAAAGATGTTAAAAAAAAAAAAAGAAGGAGGAGAACCTTTTAGTTGTGATATGCTGAATGGTCGCTTTCAGCCTGAGGAAGGTCTCACCACATGTGACATTTTAGTAAAGTAGCGGATGATGCAATAAATTTGGTCTTACAGACATTGAAAAACTTCAGAGAGAAACAAAAATTACAAAAGCACGCATTTAAATTATGTGAATAAACTGATGTGTACAATATAAATATTTCCATGACCTGTCTTTGGAGCATTTCAGCAAAACATGCATTCTGCATGCTTGAATAGACTCCATAGTCAGAACAGGGCAATATTCTCCTTGTTCAAATAAATGCTCTTAGGCTGAAGAATTTTAACAGCCCACAGGGAGAAAGCCTAGAAACTGCTGAAGCAGATTCTAAGCATGCCCACGTGGTTTCTGCTCAGCTGCAGGTAATTATCAATCATATCATTCTGGCAAAAGCTTGAAAACATCACTTGCTTTCTCATCTTTTTTTTCATTATGCTTTTCTCCCTATAGAAAAATACCATTTAAAAAAAAAATCCAAATCTTTCCTACATTTCTTGACAGGCCAATGGATAGTTTATAACTTTACCCTTTCTTTTACTCATTTTCAGTCCATGGGCACAGGGCCATTTCATCTTTTCTAAATCATCATGTATGCGTGATAATAACAAGTATATGCAATATACCATACATTCGATATTAAATATAAGATTTCATTTCTTATATATGTAGTACATCTTAGAAACAAGCGGCAGGATTTGCACAATCGCTTCAAATACTCACCCAAAGACGATGAGCACCTATTCCAACTTTGGTCCTGTTGCTCAAAAGCATCTGTAGAGTTGCTTTTTGGAAACTCTCCTCAGATGCTTACACATAACATGCCGTAGAGTCACACCTTGGTTAGGCAAAAAAATTACATTTCCAGCAATATCCACTGTCATATTTTCCAAATGAGCCTAAGCAGTGAATTTTTTAAAACCTTAGTGTACCCAGAAATGCCACTTCTAGATATATCCACACACAAAGACTTGTAAAGAGAATCCATTGCAGCATTATTCATAATAGCCAAAATGTGGAAACAACTCAAATGTCCATCAACTGATGAATGGATAAACAAGATGTGCTCTATCCGTACAATGGAATATTATTCAGCAACAAAACTAAATGAAGTCCTGATACATGCTACAACATGGGTGAACCTTGAAAAAATTATGCTAAGTATTGCATAAAGGAAGCCAGAGATGAAATGTTACATATTGTATGATTGTATTTATATGAAATGCCCAGAATAGGTAAATCCAAAGAGACAGAAAGAGAAAGCAGACTACGGGTTGCCAGGGGCTTGGGGTAACCACTCATGGGGAGTGACTGCTTAATGGATACAGAATTTCTTCTTGGGGTGATGAAAATGTTCTAAAATTGATGGTTGCACAATTCTGTGCCTGTACTAGAAACCACTGAATTCTACACTTTAAATGGGTGAACTGCATCATGTGTGAATTAAATCTCAATAAAGCTCTTACAAAAAAATTAAAGGGAATAATGGCTATAACTGAAATCTCCTTAATAAAGGGGTTCTCCTGTTGTACTTCCCTACTTTTGTTTTTGTGAAGAACACATTTGAGATTTTCCAGAAAGCACTGAGAAAGAAAAGCGGTTTTCTTAGCTATTGCCTTAACCACGGACCCACCATCCAGCCATCCAGCAACAACAGTCAAACAGAACAGTCCACAGCACAGAGTTCCTTCTCCCACATGACTCCAGTCTCCCAAACTTAAGAGCTAAGAGGAAAATGTCTCCCCTTCTACATTCTTACTTCTTGACAGCTATTGTGAAAAATAAGTACAAAAACTCTTAAGGTTTGGTTTAAAAGCAGAGGTTCCCATCCAAAAATAGTGCATTTAACATTTTACACCAAAAAATTCTGAACAAGTTTACCCCCCACAGGGCTACTATTTACAGTTCTTGCTATTTGGGAAGAAATGTTAGCACCTTCCGCAGAGACAGAAGTAACCACTCTGTCTTTTATGCTCCTAACACACTTTTAAAACAGGTACATACTACTATATTTAAAATAGATAAAAAACAAGGAAATACTGTAGAGCACAGGGAACTATATTCAATGTCTCATAATAACCTATAATGGACAAGAAACTGAAAAATAATACATATGTGTGTGTGTGTGTGTATAACTGAATCACTTTGCTGTACACCTGAAACTAACACATTATAAATCAACTATACTCCAATAAAAAATTTTTACAACTATTGTTTAACTTATACAAGTAATACCTGTTTATTTGAGAAGAACTGAAAATACAAAAATGCAAAAAGAGGATTTCAATTCATCTGGAGAAATTATAATTTAATATTTTGATGTATTTCCTTCTGAATTCTCTTTTTATACACACACTTCAAAATTCCAAGTCACTTATATATAAAGTACATTGATTACTGAATTGGGCCCTTACAATGTGGCAGAAATATCCATTAATAGGTGGAGTCAATTCCCCCATTCTTTGAATCTGGGCTGGCCTTGTGGCTTGAACAATAGTAGACAGCATAAGTGATGGTATACAGTTTCCAGGCCATGCTTCAAGAGGCTTTGGAGCATCTTCTCCATCTCTTACAACCCTGCATCTACCATGAGTACAAGCCTGGGCTAGCCTGCTGGAGAATGAGAGACTACATGGACCCGAGATGAATCATCTTTTGCCAATATGCTACATGACCACATATGCATGAGCAGCCCAGTAGAGATCAGCCAAGTTCCGCCCACATCAACAGTACTCCACCAACCTACAGAAGCATGTAGAAAAATAATAATTCATTGTTGTACAAAGCCAAGTTTTGTGGTTGTTTGTTACACAGTTTTATTCTAGCCATAGATAACTGATGCAGTATATAATTCTTGTCTAAGTTCTCAGAAGCTGACTCTAGCTAAGCAGAAAGGGAGTTGAGAGGATATTGGGCAGTCAAGGATCATGGATAGGCTCAGAACAATGTTTCCAGAACAATTTCCAAGACCACATCATAGAGCTGACCTAATAATTAAACTGCATTTGACCCTTCTCAAACTCCAGATGCTATCATTTATGTTGCCTCCAAAATCTCAACTTTGCTACAACCGCACTATCATCAGACAGACGTCACTCTCACCAGAAGCTCAACCTTTCTGACACTGCTGCCACCAAAAGCTAGAAGCTTCTGGTTCCACTGTTGCTAGAAAATGGATGCTTTCGTTATGCTCTTACCTAGAGAAACCTAGGAGCATTTTCTCCTATAAAAATTATATCTAGCTGATTAAAAAAATAGGCAAAGGACTTGAACAGACACTTCACCGAAGTGGATATAAGGAGGGCCAATAAGCATATGAAAAGATGTTAAACATTATTAGCTGTTAGGGAAATGCAAATCAAAACCATGATGAGATACCACACCACCCCTATTAGAATGGATAAAAATGGAAACCACCACCAATACCAAGTGCTGACAAGGATGTGGGAAAACTGGAACTCTCACACATTGCTGGTAGGAATGCGAAATGGTACAACCACTCTGGTAGACAGTTTAACAGTTTCTCATAAAGTTAAACATATATTCACCATGTGATCCAGCAATCCCCCTTCTGGAATTTATCCTGGAGAAATGAAAACTCATGTTCACATAGAAACCTTTACACAGATGTTTATAGTAGCTCTAGTCATAATCACCCAAAACTGGAAATCACCCAAATACCATTTAACAGGTCAATAGATAAACTATGGTACATCTATACCATGAAATTTACTCCTCAGCAATAAAAAGGAACAAAGTATTGATAATGGGTGATGACTACAGGTAGAGTCTATATGACATGATATTTTGTCTTGATGGTAACAGGGACTGCAAACAGGAAATTAAATGATGATATTAGTGCTTAAGGAAGAAGAAAATATGAATTAAAATGAGAAAAATCTGTCATTCAGGAAACTAGTTAGAAGGCCCAGCATGAGAGATGAGGGTCAGTGCCAGGATGGACAGAGAGAAAAAGATAAATATGATGACTATGTAGAAAGAGGGATAAGTCTTCCCTCATACGGGGCCATATGAATACAGAATATAAAAAAGAAGGAACAGTCAAAAATATTGTCAAGGTTCTGAGGCTGCAAAAAATGGTTATCATGGAAGAAAACAGGAAAGTTTAGAGAAAAAGCTGGTTGTGATATGCTTATTCATTTATTTTCCTTTCAGGGAGAAAAGATCATTAATTATTTTGAACATTTAGAGTTTGAAGTGAGATGGAACCTACAAGGAGAACCATCCTGTAGGCAAATGGAAATATGGGACTAGGATTCAACTGAGGAGGGAAATAACAGTTTGCATCTCTAAAGGATAGAAGTGATAGCTGAAACTAACACACAATATTAGCCAAGGGAACAAAATGGTGAGAAAACGCATTTCTTCCATTTGACTAAAATTATATTTGACAAACATGAATATCCAATTTAATCTACAAATTTCTATCATGAAAGCACATTACAAACATCTGTTTTAGTACTGCTCAGTTTTAAAAGAAACCTTACATTGGATTTACCTTCTGAAAGATAGTCAATATCATAGGAAATAATGACATCAACTTTTAACCAAGAGAAATATTTTAAGTGAAAATCAAGCTCAAATGTAACAAGATCAGTATATTCAAGGAATGCAGTATAAATCAGGCATATTCTGCTTTTCTTTGCAAAGCACCTCCCAAATCCATACTTTGCTCTCTGGAGATATTAACGTAATTGTTGAGGATGTTGGCCAATGGTAATTTTTCCAATGGTATTTATTATAAAACAATCTTGGCAAGTGAAAGAAAACAGCACACACTGCTAATATTTTGGTAGAATTATGTGTTTATTCTAGCACGGTTAACAAGAGAGAAGTAAGCACTGAACAAGTACAGAGGAATGCTGCTGATGTAAATGAATATTTATTCAAAGCTCAGCTCTTCCAACCCCCTTTGATAGGGGGATGACAAAGAGCATTTTGATCTTGGATTTCTCCCAGCCTCGCACGCCAACAAACGCAGCACCCAAAGAAATGCTTGTTGATTGCCCAGGGTGGCAGTAAAGGCAGACAAAACAGTACCCTATGAGAGAGTTTCTTATGTGATGGAGAAGAAGGGTGGGAAAATCCAAATTACAGAGAGAGAATCTGGCTGCTAGTGCCATCACTGTTATGAAGTGGCCTTCGTCAGCGCCTTAGCCACATTCTATACCCTCAGGACTGCTTCTGCTCATCAAGCACGTGACCGTGCTACTACACAGGCAGGACAGGAGGATGTGGCTGATTGGGTGAAAAGTATCACCATTAATGGACACATATTTTACTAATGTAGATAAACAGTGACCCTTGGTGTTCAAATGATGTTGCATGTATTCTTCCCATCACCCCACTCTAATCATGAGAAAACATCAGACAAACCAAATTGAGGAACATTCTACAAAATACCTGGCTGGTACTTTTCAAATGTGGAAAGGTCACGAAAGACTGCTTGGAAGAAACTAAGAAGCCATGCTCACTAAATGCCATGCGGGATCCTGGATGGGATCTTGGAATTGGAACGGAAAAAGAACATTCATGTAAAATATGGTGAAATCCACACTACTATATATAAAACAACAAGAACCTACTGTATATCACAGGGAACTCTACTCAGTATTCTCTAATAACCTATATGGGAAAAAGAATCTGAAAAAGAATGAATATATATATATATGTATAACTGAATCACCATGCTGTACACCTGAAACTAACACAACACTGTAGATCAACTATACTCCAATACAATTTTTTTAAAAAAATTAAAAAAATTTTAAGTACATACATTGATAATATTTTAGTACGTATTGCCAAATTACTCTATGAAGTTTGATACCAAATTATAAGGTGTTTATTTTTCTACCAACTTGCTAACTTTGAGAACTGATCATTTTTGTCTTTGCCACTTTTAATGGGGAAAAATATGAACCCACTAGATTGGCATATATACACTACTATATATGAAAGATGACTAGTAAGAACCTACTGTATAGCACAGGGAACTCTATTCGGTGCTCTGTAATGACCTATATGGGAATGGAGTCTGAAAGAGAGTGGATATATGTTTATGTATAGCTGATTCACCTTGTTATACAGCAGAAACTAACACACCATTGTAAAGCAATTATACTCTGTTTAAAAAAAAAAAGAATTGAAAATCATTTGGTACATAACCAGCTTGGTTATTTTTTTTAAACATTTTTATTGGAGTATAATTGCTTTACAATGATGTGTTAGTTTCTGCTTTATAACAAAGTGAATCAGCTATATGCATACATATACACTGATATCCCCTCCCTCTTGCATCTCCCTCCCACCCTCCCTATCCCACCCCTCTAATGGTCACAAAGCACCGAACTGATCTCCATGTGCTATGCGGCTGCTTCCCACTAGCTATCTATTTTACATTTGGTAGTGTATATATGTCCATGCCTCTCCCTCACTTCATCCCAGCTTACCCTCCCCCCTCCTCGTGTCCTTAAGCCCATTCTCTACGTCTGCATCTTTATTCCTGTCCTGCCCCTAGGTTCTTCAAGACCACTTTTTTTTTTTTAGATTCCATATATATGTGTTAGCATACGGTATTTGTTTTTCTCTTTCTGACTTACTTCACTCTGTATGACAGACTCTAGGTCCATCCACCTCACTACAAATAACTCAATTTCGTTTCTTTTTATGGCTGAGTAATATTCCATTGTATATCTGTGCCACATCTTCTTTATCCATTCATCTGTTGATGGACACTTAGGTTGCTTCCATGTCCTGGCTACTGTAAATAGAGCTGCAATGAACATTGTGGTACGTGACTCTTTGTGAATTATGGTTTTCTCAGGGTATATACCCAGTAGTGGGATTGCTGGGTCGTATGGTAGTTCTATTTTTAGTTTTTTAAGGAACCTCCATACTGTTCTCCATAGTGGCTGTATCAATTTACATTCCCACCAACAGTGTATGAGGGTTCCCTTTTCTCCACACCCTCTCCAGCATTTGTTGTTTGTAGATTTTTTGATGATGGCCATTCTGACCGGTCAGAATGGCCATCATTAAAAAATCTACAAACAATAAATGCTTGGTTATGTTAATCGCTTTGATGTTTGGGTTCCACATAAGTTAAGCGAAAAAAACCTTGACCGTATTTCCACATGCAATTCTCTACTGAAACGTAACAAAAACGTTCTGTTTTTAAAACAAATTGTGACGAGCAATGAAAAGCGGATACTGTACAATAATGTGGAATGGAAGAGATCGTGGGGCAAGCGAAATGACCCACCACCAACCACACCAAAGGCCGGTCTTCATCCAAAGAAGGTGATGTTGTGTATATGGTGGGATTGGAAGGGAGTCCTCTATTATGAGCTCCTTCCGGAAAACCAAACGATTAATTCCAACAAGTACTGTTCCCAATTAGACCAACTGAAAGCAGCACTTGACGAAAAGCGTCCAGAATTAGTCAACAGAAAATGCATAATCTTCCATCAGGATAACACAAGACCGCATGTTTCTTTGATGACCAGGCAAAAAACTGTTACAGCTGGGCTGGGAAGGTCTGATTCATCTGCCGTATTCACCAGACACTGCACCTTCGGATTTCCATTTATTTTGCTCTTTACAAAATTCTCTTAATGGAAAAAATTTCAATTCCCTGGAAGGTCGTAAAAGGCACCTGGAACAGTTCTTTGCTCAAAAAGATAAAAAGCTTTGGGAAGATGGAATTATGAAGTTGTCTGGAAAATGGCAGAAGGTAGTGGAACAAAATGGTGAATACATTGTTCCATAAAGTTCTTGGTGAAAATGAAAAATGTCTTTCATTTTTACTTAAAAACTGAAGGAACTTTTTGGCCAACCTAATAATAACAACTCATGGAGTTGATATGAGAACTAAATGAAGTCATGCAAATAAAGTAATTCTAAGAGAGTTTGACTCAAGTAAGTGCTCAATAATTGTTAGCCATTATTATGGTTATTACGTATCCCCCTAGATTGAGGACCTTCAGAACAAGGACCACATGTTATTTTCTTTTCTGGGTGGAATTCTCAGAGCTGGATTTATTTATTTATTTATTTTACATCTTTATTGGAGTATAATTGCTTTACAATATTGTGTTAGTTTCTGCTGTACAACAAAGTGAATCAGCTATATGTATACATATGGCCCCATATCCCCTCCCTCTTGAGCCTCGTCCCACCCTCCCTATCCCACCCCTCTAGGTGGTCACAAAGCACAGGGCTGATCTCCCTGTGCTATGCGGCTGCTTCCCACTAGCCATACATTTTACATTTGGTAGTGTATATATGTCAATGCTACTCTCTCACTTCGTCCCAGCTTCCCCTTCCCTTCCTGTGTCCTCAAGTCCGTTCTCTACGTCTGCATCTTTATTCCTGCCCTGCCACTAGGTTTATCGGTACCATTTTTTTAGATTCCATATATGTGCATTAGCATACAGTATTTGTTTTTCTCTTTCTGACTTACTTCACTCTGTATGACAGACTCTAGGTCCATCCACCTCATTACAAAAAACTCAATTTCGTTCCTTTGTATGGCTGAGTAATATTCCATTGTATATATGTGCCACATCTTCTTTACCCATTCATCTGTTGATGGACGTTTAGGTTGCGTCCATGTCCTGGCTATTGTAAACAGTGCTGCAGTGAACACTGTGGTACATGCATCTTTTTGAATTATGGTTTTCTCAGAGCTGGATTTAAATCCTACCTTTGCCATTTATTGGCTTTGGACTTCCCTGGATTATTTTGAGGATTTAGTGATCCATTGCTTTTTAAAGCATGTAGTTGGCTAGCTAGCTCATGGCAAGCATTCAAAAATATTAATAGTTATAATTATCATCTTGCTAAACCCAGAGTTCGACACTTAAGATATGCTGAATTGTTTGATGAATGAGTGAAGTAATTGGTAAGAATGATTGACACTACTCCAGCAGCTGATATCAATTATCATTATCAACTAATGATATCAAAAATTAAATTTCTTCATTTGACACCCCATGCCTCTAAGCTTTAGAAAGCCAGTTCTAACCCAAGATACTTGTTTGTGTTGCTCTGTTCTATTAACATCCAGTCATTTGGAAGGATCTCCATGGAGTAGACTGAAAAGTTCTAAGAACAAGTTGTTTTGCATAATGATACTTCAATAGCCAGTGGGGGTTATGAGCTGCAGTTATTGCCAACTGAAGAATATGTGGAAATTTCCTAAAGGCGGCAGATAAATCAATGTAATAACTCTTACCTAATGAACAACTACTATAGGATTGAATGTATAGTCTTAACTTCTGTGCCCCAACTCTGCATAAAAAAGGGCTTATTTTGCCATTTACTCATGGGTGTATGCATGTGAAATTTGACAGGAAACAAACAGCACTGTTTGATACAATTTAAACTATTGTACACAGATCTTAAAACCTAAAGTGTAGAGGAAAAACTTCACTGTATCATAGTTTCCTCGAGTACTGCATATTTTCCTTAGAGTTTAAAAAGCCTAGAATTGTGTCTTAAACAATAGTTATTTATATTTACCATAGTATTGTTGCCTTTTTTCCTCTGAAAGCATTATAAAATCTACGTTCATCTGCCTATGACAGCATTTTAGAATGAAGCAGATGGAGTAATAAATAGACATCTCTGCATGACGCCTCATAGCCCATGGGTCCTAAGTGCATTCACCAATTGATTTCACAACCTCCTACAAAGTGAATACAATTATATTCCCTTTAAAGGTGAAGAAACTGAAATTCACACCTTATAAGTAGTGGCTCTGGGATTTGACCCCGGGCTAATACACCTCCAAAATCTATGATTATACCATCCTTCAGTTATGCTTTCGGTTAGCTAAGATTGTGGGTGACTGATCCTAAATGCTGCCCCCCATGACCTGTGCTACAATTTTTGAATTCAGCTAGAACTGTGCTGGGAAGTTCTGTTCAAGCTCACACTGACCTTTGCGCTGCTAGTGATCCATCTCTAGTGAACGCTTGGTCGTGTGAAAGAGGTTACAAGGTAGTTAAAAAGCCTGGAAGGAATTTCAACCAATGGAGGATGGAAACCAATGGAGACATTCTCCAGCTCCCCATATTTTAGCTTGTGACAGATCAAAGGCGGCCACAAATAACTTTTGCTTCTCCCATCAACAGGTGGAATCTATTTCCCTTGCCCTTGAATCTGGGCTGGCCTTGTGACTCATGCTGACCAAATACCATGAGATTACCATGCAGTGAGGAAGCCCACACTATCCTCTTAGAGAGAGGGGCCACATGGAGGATCACCAATGCAGCAGACATATAAGTGAAGACATCCTGAACTTTCCAGGCCTCCCAGACACCAGCTAAAAGCAGCCAAATGAGTGAATCCAGCTGATGCCATGTGGCGCAGAACTGCCCAGCTGAGCCCTGATCTAATTCCTGACTGACAGAATCATGCCACTAAGTTTGGGGGTTGTTTGCTATACAGCAGTAGGTAATGGAAACATGGGTAGAAGATCCTCAGAGGCATTCTATGTGTTTTCCAGTGATCCTGGTGGAACCTTGGTCATTCCTTTGTCGACAGATGTGAATTTTATGACACAAATTTATAATGGCATTTCATTCTTCTTCATTCCTGCTTCCCGGATCACCTCCCAAATAAACTGCACTCACCCAGGCCCTTCCTTTGGAGGAACTCAAACTAAGACACAGAGCTTGTGCCCTTCCTACAATTTTTTCATGAAATTTTAAAAGCTTTTATTTTCATAAAAATAATTTATCCATATCGTTCCAATTATATATGGTAACATCCAACCAATCATTTTTATTTCTAAAGCAAGATGTTATCATGAATTTAAAAGTTTATGAATAGACATACAGTCAGAAAAATTACACTAATAGATTGTGGTCTAAAACTCTGCAGAAGTCATTCCAAATAAAAGAAAAAAATTAATCTTTCTGCACTGTAAAAATATTGCATAGAAACATTTAATTAATGACTCAAAGGGAACCTTTATAGGTATGCTAAGTTAATTTTCTTCTTGACCATTCAACTTTCTTATTCAGTGAACTTTTAAAAAAATAATTTTACTTTTTAAGAATGGTTTTAGATTCAAATGAACATTTACATAAGCTATGTCTTCCATATCTTTATATAAATTAGAAATGATACCTTATGGGGACAGTAAGATACATAGCATAATTTTAGACATTTCCTACAAAAGGGATATTTCTAGATGAAGAAAGGCAAATTAGACAATCGTGACCCATTGACTCTTCTGCATCTAGCTCCCATCCCTCTCCCACAGGGAGAACCAAAACTCCGAATAATATTGCAAAGAGAGAGAAGCTATTTCACTTTCTAAAAAAACTTGTAACTCTGAATAACCCATTTCAATTAAAAGAACCCTGAACAAGAACCTAAATATCTGATCGTTTGCATAACACTTTACTGATCTTTAACAGTGCACTTTCCGTTATACAGGAAAAAGTAATTTATTTCCAATTTAATCATAAATTAAAAGATTAAAATATTGCCATTGCAGCAGAACGACAATATATTTGCTGAGTTCATGACTCAGAGCTTCTGAAGTTAGTCTGAGACTCATATCACACTCCTTGACCTTCAAGCCTGCTTACCATCTCCATATCGCCTTTCACGTTTATTTTCTTGGCATTTTGACAAACACGTTCTGACAACACCATTTTTTGACAATATATTACCATTAGAAGCCAGATTCAACATGCCTCTTTGGGGGCTTGCAGAAAGACCCAGAGCCATCCTCTGTGATATGATACGAAAACTGCACCTGTCTTTGAGCTCTTATAAATCATCAGAGGAAGAAACCTGACTCACTGGGCCGGCAGCAAGAACCTAGAGACAGAAAGTTCCAGTCCTGGATTTCTCTAAGTAGTTTGCAAGATAACTTCGGGTCAATAGTTTAACTTTCGTTTAAACTGTTCCTCAATTCTGGTTTAATATATTCATAATTTTTCTCTGCCAAAGAGAAAACATGACCAAACTTTGTGTGGACGCTCAGAATGAAAGCTAAGCTAACCCATACTTCCTTACTGACAATAATAATGCAATATTGGTAATTATCTGTATGACAGGAGAGGCAGAATTCGTTTGTAGCATGATAAAGGTCCCAGGGAGGCTTGTTTTGAACACAATCCCAGGAAGAATTTCCATGTCCATTATTATCTAAAGGCAGAACTGTGAAGGTCTCCATTGCGGGCCAGGAGGCAGTGCTGGGCATAAACTGGGGATGTCGTAGATAGGATTTAAGTATCGCAGGGATGTCTGGACTAGAGAGAAGACCTTTAAGGACTTTTCCATCCCAATATTCTGTTTTGTTCATCGAATGCTGAAGTCAGACTAGAAATGAAATGGGAGTTATGGTTAGATTTTGAGCAAAAAAAAAGCAACTGAGTGTAGATGGTACTGTTTCAATTTAGTGATGCTGCCTTGTTACCCTGAAAAGATGTTGATGAGATTAGCCGTGAACAACAGTCAGCTTGATCTCACAAGATAGTGGTAGTATGAGGAAGTGAGAAGAACACCCGGCTTGAAGTGAGAAACCACACTGCCATTTGCCAGCTAGAGAACCAGGGCTGGACTGGGAGCTATCCAGTTCCCAACATGCTAAGGATTCTCCAAACAAAAAGTGTCTGATGCAATGAAGTTACTGTGACTAGTGTGTGGGAATGAAGGTTACCCCCTGGCTTGTCGGCATGTCTTGTGTTACACCAAATCCACAATGCAAGTCTGGTAAATTCCTGTGTTCCAAGTCACTAGTCCAAATGCCTGGGGTGACAGCCCACTGTTGCTCCAATGCCGATCATGAAAATTATACCTTACTTAACAGCTTGCAAAATAAATTTTCAATTGCCTTCTGCTGTTGTCCAACTCAGCCAGGTCTATTCATTCACTTGATCACCTAAGCCCTCTTTGAGTGCCTCGGTGGAAAGACCAAGGTTCCTGGCACACAGAGTAGGTGCAGAATAAATATTTTTGACTAATACTTTAATTCAAGTCCTACCTTTGTTGCTTCCTAGCTGTATGACCTGGACACGTCTTCCATTTTATTTAACCTTACTCTGCTTAGTATCTTTTATTACGTCCTATGTGCTGGGCACTTTCCAAGTAATCAGGTCATGAGGTCCTCACAAAACTCTTTAAGGTAGGGACTTTAATTATCCCCATTTGACAGATGAGGAAACCGAGGCAGAAAGATGCTTTGTAATCTGTTCAAGGTCACAGAGCAGAGTCTGGATTTGAATCCAGGTGGTCTGGATCAGAGTCCAGCTCTAACTCATTCACTTCATTTCTTCTCCAACTAAGTCTGGCTGCCTCTTAATTGGAGTCTCAGTGTCCTTACCTGCAAAATGAAGGATGATACTATCACCCCGCAGAGCTGTTGTAATAACAAAAAACTGCTGAGCATTCTACAAATACTAATTGTTATTTCGCTTATCATTATTATCATCATCTATCAACTGAAATAAGTGGGCAAGGAATCAATCGGAAGTTCCAATATAAGCAGAATGCTACTTTGTTCAAAAGCCAGAAAACCTGGTGGCCCAGTTCAGGATTTCCATGGACCAAATTATTAACTAGAGTAGAGGCCTTGTTATAATAAACCCCGACGCAACGTGCCTACTGTCACCTAAGGTTTATCTTTCCCCTTCCCCATCCACTTTTGGGTCTCAGTACCAGCTTGCCTAACTGTTTCTCAACCCCTGAGAGATGAGGTTATTGGCAATGCAAGCTGAGAATTGAACTGATGCATATTCACACTTCAGATCCTGTAGGTAGTATTAATTCACCTGCTTCCATGAGTGTCCAGGTATACAGAAGCAAAAACACATTATTTTCCTTGATCCATGGGTCACCCAACTCAATTCATTTCCAATTTCTTCAAAGACATTCTAAGCTCAGCCTTCTCCTCTTGGGTCCATCAGCACATGAATTGATGGGTAGTTTCTCAAGTTGCTTTTAGTTCTCATGGCTCCTGAAAATCTTTGGCTATTTAATAGCTCTGGTGTGGTATGGCCAGGCAATTTTTCAAGATTGTAAGTACTTTTTAAAGTCTCTGCCTATTCTGAAAAACAATCTCTTTAATAGCTTCTCTGCACTTGCTTCCAAAGCATAATAATCAGGACACAGAATATCCACGGTAACCAGTCTCAGAAAATCCCAGGCTGGCTGTTCTCTCCTCCATTGAATCTGCCAGAGTCATTACTACCTCCTTGTTGCATCTTCAAGGACAGCATTTAATATACATTAGGCCTGGGCCTACAACATAGCTCTGCTCATCTACATTTATGTTTATGTTTTACTGAAAAGATGATGTAGCAACAATATTGATATATTTTCTAAAAGTCATAAACAGTGTTCTTTTTTTTAATTAATTAATTTATTTATTTATTTATTTTTGGCTGTGTTGGGTCTTCGTTTCTGTGCGAGGGCTTTCTGTAGTTGCGGCAAGCGGGGGCCACTCTTCATCGCGGTGCGCGGGCCTCTCACTATCGCAGCCTCTCTTGTCGCGGAGCACAAGCTCCAGACGCGCAGGCTCAGTAGCTGTGGCTCACGGGCCTAGTTGCTCCGCGGCATGCGGGATCCTCCCAGACCAGGGCTCGAACCCGTGTCCCCTGCACTGGCAGGCAGATTCTCAACCACTGCGCCACCAGGGAAGCCCTGTTCTTTTTTAATTGATATTAAAATTCACATACCAGGTTTCCCTGGTGCCACAGTGGTTAAGAATCCTCCTGCCAATGCAGGGAACACGGGTTCAAGCCCTGGTCCGGGAAGATCCCACATGCCGTGGAGCAACTAAGCCCGTGTGCCACAACTACTGAGCCTGCGCTCTAGAGCCCGCGAGCCACAACTTCTGAAGCCCACGTGCCGAGAGCCCGTGCTCCGCAACAAGAGAAGCCACCGCAATGAGAAGCCCCCGCACTCCAGCGAAGAGTAACCCCCGCTCGCCACAATTAGAGAAACCCCGTGCGCAGCAACGAAGACCCAATGCAGCCAAAAATAAACAAATAAATTAATTAATTTTTAAAAATTCACATACCATAAAATTTACCCTTTTAAAGTGTACACTTCAGAGGTTTTTAGTATATTCCCCAGGCTATGCAACCATCACAGCTATCTAGTTCCAGAACATTTTCATCCCCCCAAAAAGAAACCAGGTATCCGTTAGCAGTCACTTCTCATCACTCTCTACTGCCATCCTCTGGCAACCACTAATCTATTCTCTGTCTCTATAGATTTGCCTAATCTGGACATTTCATGTGAATAGAATCATACAATATATGGCCCTTTGTAACAAGCTTCTTTCACTTAGCATAATGTTTTCAAGGTTTATCCATGTTGTAGCATGTATAGTACTCCAGTCCTTCTTATTGCTGAATAATCTTGCATTGTATAGGTATACCACATTTTGTTTACCCATTCATCTGTTGATAGACATTTGGTTGTTTCCACCATTTTGGCCATTATGAAAAATGCTATGAACATTCACTTACAAGTCTTCGTGTACACATGTATTTTCAGTTCTCTTGGGTAGATACCTAAAGGTGGAATTGCTGGGTAATATGGTCAATGTTTAACTTTTTGAGAAACTGCCAAACTATTTTTCAAAGCTGCTGCAGCATTTTACATTCTCACCAGCAGTGTATAAGAGTTTCAATTTCTCCACATCCTTGTCAACACTTGTTATTATCTGTCTTTTTTATTATAGCCATATATATGCTATGGTATAGCCATATGAAGTGGTATCTCATTGTGGTTTTGATTTGTATTTCCCTGGTAGCTAATGAAAACATCATTATTTACTAGTTAACACAATAACTAATTCCATTTTTTCACACATTACATTCCATTCTTTGCCATGTTGCAACATAGTTGCAATTATAGTCTCAGTCTCTTTATCATAAGCAATGGCCCAGAGAGGATGCAGTAAAATTTAGACCAAGACATCATGCCCCTTACAGAAAGGGGAGCAAAGGTAAGAATGACTTTTGTCTTCCTGTCTGCAAAAATTAAAAATAAAACATCTGAAACAATCAGGGCATTGTTGCATAAATTCCAGTTTGTCCCCTAATGCAGATTTTAATAAAACAGAATTAATTTAATCTACGTGTGTTAACCTGCTCTGTGAATGTAGAAAGTTACAGAAAATTGTAACCTTCTTTTGACAAAATAAAAGAATATCTACTCAGGAAAAAAATTTAAAAAGACATCATGCCCCAAAGGTGTATCCCCAGGATTTGGAAAACCACTGTCAGAACACAGATTCCCTCAGTCATTGAATGGAGTCTGATATAAAACACTTTCCCCTATGCGGACACCAGATTAGAAAAATCAGAATCTAGCTATGGAAAGCTGAGCTCACATTTGCATAAATCGTGAATATGTCATGACATGTATGATAGTCAAAACATTTCTTTGAAGGTGATATCTGGTTGAGCCATAAAGTATGGTGGATTTTTCTCAGATAGATATGGGACCAGGTGATCAAAAGCAGAATAAGGAGAGAAAAAAATCCCTGCAGAGAACCTTTACATTAAATCATAAAATCCTGAGCTGTATCATGAAGCCCAAGGCCCAGTCAGACTTATTCTTTGCCATCATCCTGCTCCTATAGGTGTTTCCAGTTGGATTTCTCTAAGTTCTTGAAGCATACGACGCCCCTCTTAACTACAGGCCATTCTTTCTACCACCTCCCTTCTTTTTGTTTGGCAAAGGCCTCCTTACCCACTGGCTTCAGTTGAGACATCTCAGACCTCCTTAGTCTTTGTATCAGCTTCCTATGGCAGCTGTGACAAACTATCACAAACATCATGGCTTAAAACAGCACTCACTTATTCTCTTACAGTCCTGGAGATCAGAAGTCTCGCTGGGCTAGGATCGAGATGTTGGCAGAGCTGCTGTCCTTCTGTAGATTCTAGGGGAGAATCTGTTGCCTTGCCTTTGCTAGCTTCTAGAGGCTGCCCTATTCCTTGGGTCATGGCTCCTTCCTCCATTTTCAAAGCCAACAGTGTAGCATTTTCAAAATCAATCTCTGTGTGTGTGTCTCTGTCTCTCTCTGTCCCTCTGTCTGTGTCTCTCTCTCTCTCTCTCTTTCTACATCTGTCTGTCTGTCTCTCTCTCTGGCTGATTCTGTCCTCATATCTTCTTCTCTAACTCTGAACTTCCTGCCTCTTTCTTATAAGGATCCTTGTGATTACATTAGACTCACCCAGATAATCCAGGATCATCTCCCCATCTCAAGATCTTAACTTAATTATATCTGCAAAGTCTCTTTTGCCATAAAAGGTAACATATCCATGGGTTCTGCGAATTAGGACATGGACATCCTTCGGGGGGGCATTATTCTGTACCACAGTCCTCCTGTCATAGTGCCACAGCATTCTGAGGAAGTGCAGGGATTTATTTACTGGAAAGTGTTGCTTTCACAAACTGGTAAGCACCTTGTGGGGCCGTGCCTGTTTACTCTGCATACATTCCCCAGTGTCTACTGCATAGCCAGCACTTGATAAATATTTGATGACAACCTGGCTGAGTGGCCAGTTTGGTTTTGTTGGACGAGAATTCCTAGGGAAAGGGAAGGAGGTCAGCTAAGATTATAGCGTGAAAGGCTTTGAAATGACTGGCTAAGCAGTTTGGATTTCATTCTGTACACACCGAGTCCCAGCAAAGGTTTTTACTCAGGGAGTTAACATGATTACAATTGTGTCTTTGGAGTAGAAAGCCCATAAGCCAGATGGGAAGAGGGAAAACTGAAGGCAGGGTGACCAAGCAGAAGGCCACAGCAAATGAGGACCCAAACTAGGCAGTGGCAATGAGAAGGAACAGCTGGAGAGAGATGTAAGAACTTGGACACATTCCTCTTCAAATCCTTTCTAGAATGGAGCAAATGAGAAGTAAACACAACAGGATTTGATAACTTATTGGAGACGACAGGAGAAAAAAAAAAGTGGGGGGGGGGCGGGAAACTGAAGACATTCTGGCCTGGTAAAACTAAGCCGGCCTAAGAATGGTGACACCAACCAGAAATAAGGAATACGGAAAATGTAATGTGCTCAGAGGGAAGGGGGATTGATTTGTTCTGCTTCAGTCATGCAGACTAGGAGGAGTCCAGTGGGCATCGTGAGCAGATGTCTTGCAAGAAATCAGAAATAGATGTTAGGAGCTCAAGCACACAGAGTTACGAGTGTCCCCAAGAGGGATGATAGCTGAAGTCGCAAAAGTGAATGAGATCATCAAGGGAGAATGATCTGAAGGAAAAACACAGAACTGCAGGGATGCATGGACGACAAGCACAGAAACAGAAGAGCAGGAAGAGACATTACAGACTGAGAAGCAGGCAACGGGGAGGGAGCTGAGACTCTTCTGTGAGTGGTGGGGAAAGGGGGTGGGGGATGGTGCAGAACAGTGCTGTCAGTTCTGCCCAGAAGTCCAGCCAAAGGAGGTCTAAGAAAGTCCTGGGATTTGGGCACCTTTGAGAAAATTGTTTCATTAAGTAATGGGGATAGAAAAAAGATTGCCAAGGCTCTAGATTTCATGGTCGCTTACTTTTTCCAGAAGTTTTGCAGTTAATATTGAGAGTCAAGGAGGATTTCAGGGTTGGTTCTGCCCTCAGCTTGTTGTCTGAGTTTGGGCTTAACCCTTTCAGTCCCTGTCTTTAACTGTAAAGTAAGGAGGTTGCAACTAGATGCTACCCAAGGTCCTTTTAGAGTCTAAAATTTGCTCTTGCCAACCCTCAAATCCCAAAATTCTGGTGGAAGCTCAATTCAATCTGAGAAGAACTTGTCTTCATATTATTCTCTATTTAAGTTAAAAATTACCTTAGAGATTAATCTCCAAAATTTACAAGCAGCTCATGCAGCTCAATATCAAAAAAACAAACAACCCAATCCAAAAATGGGCAAGAGACCTAAATAGACATTTCTCCAAAGAAGATATACGGATTGCCAACAAACACATGAAAGAATGCTCAACATCATTAATCATTAGAGAAATGTAAATCAAAACTACAATGAGATATCACCTCACACCAGTCAGAATGGCCATCATCAAAAAATCTACAAACAATAAATGCTGGAGAGTGTGTGGAGAAAAAGGAGCCCTCTTGCACTGTTGGTGGGAATGTAAATTGATACAGCCACTATGGAGAACAGTATGGAGGGTCCTTAGAAAACTACAAATAGAACTCCCATACGACCCAGCAATCCCACTACTGGGCATATACCCTGAGAAAACCATAATTCAAAAAGAGTCATGCACCACAATGTTCATTGCAGCTCTATTTACAGTAGGCAGAACATGGAAGCAACCTAAGTGTCCATCGACAGATGAATGGATAAAGAAGATATGGCACATACACGCAATGGAATATTACTCAGCCATAAAAAGAAACGAAATTGAGTTATCTGTAGTGAGGTGGACGGACCTAGAGTCTGTCATACAGAGTGAAGTAAGTCAGAAAGAGAAAAACAAATATAGTATGCTAACACATATATATGGAATCTAAAAAAAAAAAAAAATTATCATGAAGAACCAAGGGGCAGGATGGGAATAAAGACACAGACCTACTAGAGAATGGACTTGAGGACACGGGGAGGGGGAAGGGTAAGCTGGGACAAAGTGAGAGAGTGGCGTTGACATATATACACTACCAAATGTAAAACCGATAGCTAGTGGGAAGCAGCCACACAGCACAGGGAGATCAGCTCGGTGCTTTGTGACCACCTAGAGGGGTGGGATAGGAAGGGTGGGAGGGAGGGAGACGCAAGAGGGAAGAGATATGGGGATATATGTATATGTATAGCTGATTCACTTTGTTATAAAGCAGAAACTAACACACCATTGAAAAGCAATTATACTCCAATAAAGATGTTAAAAAAATTTTTTTTAGTAAAAATAAAAATTACCTTAGGAATGCAGTGAATTGTAGCAGAGAAATACTCCAAGAGAAAGCATATGAAAACTGAATAACTATTTTCCTAAGTTATAAATTCTTAGGCCATTATGCTGATTTCAGACATAATTCCTTGTAAAATGCCCTTTGTCAATTTCCTGTTTGAAGCTGTCTTACTCTAATTACTTCCTCTTTGGTGACATGCGTGAGCCTCTATTTTTAATCACAATATTCCTCTCTGCCCATGTTTTAAATTTTAATTCCAGTTTCTGTCATTACATATTTACAATTCAATTCTTTCTTACACATATATTGAGACACACCATATTTTTTTCCTATCCTCAATACCTTTCAAAAAGGTATTTTTTCCAATTCAAAGTCTTGGTTGACATATACCAGGAAAAAAGAAAAAATGACAGAGTAAAGCCAGAAACATGAGAGCAAATGGTACCGGAAAGCAAAACCTAGAATTCAGTTTCTTGTATAAAGTAATAAATTATATAGCGTTTCTCAACCTCGGTGCTATTGAAAATCTGAGCAGGATAATTATTTGTTGTGGCAGTCTGTCCCGTGCACTGCAGAATGATTAGCAGTATCCCTGGCCTCTATCCATCAGATGCCGGTAGCACACACCCCCTGCCTCAACTCTGGCAATCGAAAACGCCAACAGGTATTGCCAAATGTGTCCAGGCTGCAAACTCACCCCTTGGTTGAAAACCAATGGTCTATAGACACCAACCTATTCGAAGTAGTTCAACAGTGCAATAAAACAATTTGCTAAAGTGGAAAAGTAAGAAATACAGAAGTATTATGTTTCTATGGCAACCCCCATTTGTTTGCAGGATGCTTGGCATGGTTTCCCCATGCCTACCTCCTCTGAGTATCTGTCCTCCTGCTTGTTTCACGCTACTGATGCATGGCCCCCACAGACACTAGAGTGATCTCTCTAAAACACATATCCAATCTTGTTACACACTCAGGCTTAAAAATCACCAATTTACCCCATTCTCCACCGCAGGGTTTCTCAGCCTGGGCACTATTGACATTGAGGGCCAGATAATTCTTTGTTGTGGGCGCTGTCCTGTGCCTAGTAGAGTGTTTAGCAGCGTCCCTGGATTCTCCTCCACTAGATGCCACTAGCACCTCCCCTGTTAGTAGGCAGAATAATGTCCCACCAAAGATATCCACGTCCTAATCTCTGGAACCTGTGAATATGTTAGCTTACACGGCAAGGGGGAATTAAGGCTGCAGGTAGAATTAAAGGTTGCTAATCAACTGACCTTAAAACAATGAGATTGCACAGGGAGATCAGCTCGGTGCTTTGTGACCACCTAGAGGGGTAGGATAGGGAGGGTGGGAGGGAGCCGCAAGAGGGAGGAGATATGGGGATATATGTATGCATATAGCTGATTCACTGTGTTATACAGCAAAAGCTAACACACCGTTGTCAAGCAGTTATACTCCAATAAAGATGTTAAAAAAAAAATGAGATTATCTTGGATTATCCAGGTGAGTCCTATGTAATCACAAGCATCCTTAACAGAGTCTGAGGAAGAAATGACTGGAAGAAGAGTCAAAGAGATGCAACATGGCTGGCATTGAAGATGGAGGAAGGGGGACACTGGAAAAGCAAAGGAAACAGACCCTAGCGCCTTCAGAAGGAACACAGCTCTGCCAACACCTTGACTTTAGCCCAAGGAGACCTATTTCAGACTTCTGACCTCCACAAGTATAAGATAATAAATTTGTGTTGCTCTAACCCATATGTTTGGGGTAATTTGTTACAGCTGCAAAATGAAGCTGATACATCACCACCCCCAGTTGTGACAACCAAAACTGTCTTTGGACATTGCTAAATGTCCCCTGGGAACAAAACTGTCTCCAGGTTGAGAACCACTGCTCTACAAAACAGAGTCCAAACTCCTGAGACATGCACAGTGGGGCTCTTCCTAATTAATGCTACCCAACCTGTTGAATACTATTATCCAACACACAGTGAGATACAGCCTATGCTCCAGGCACACCAAACTTCTAACTTCAAAAACACTCTATCAATACATCCTTTCACTTCCCTGCAGATTTGATGTCAAGAGGTGCTTTGGTCCTCCTGCCATTTTTACCTGAGCCTATAGTTACTTATTATTCCACAAACAGGTGTCTAATTTCTGGTTTCATTAGGTTGTTATATAAAAAGCCATGTGGTTGCTATATACATTAAACTGCAGATATCTTAACCTCCTCCTCCAAACAAATTATTGCACTTAAGCCCCTCTAAGTCCTCTTTGTTGGAAACCCTAGCGTCACCAACACCTCTGTGCCTTTGCAGGTCCACTCCTTTCTATTTCATCAAGGAATCACTTCCCTTCTTCTTCTTATAAGTGGCAGTCACCCTTGAAGATCAAGTTCAAGTGTTCTCTGCACAGTGAAGCCTTTCAAGACTCCTCAAAGCACGGTGAATCGCATCACCCAGTCCCTCATTGTGCTGACCCTTCTGCACTGCAGCTATTGGTTGACTCATCCATCCTCCTCCTTAGACTCTTTAAGGGGTGACACCATATTTTAGCCTCTCGGCATTCCTGGTACATAGAGAAATGCTTGTGCTCAAGAAGTTCTTGGGGCATAAATGAAGAAAAGAAGTCATGAAGAGAGAAATAATTTTAGTTATGGGTTATCGAGGCTGGCAAACTCTATGTCAGCTATGAGCATAATCTCAGCTCTGATCCAAAAGAATTAGGAGAACCCCAGAGTTAGAATGAGACCTTACTCCCTTGTTTATGATCCGAGTCAAGGACAGAGCCTGGCTGCTAAGAACAAAGTTGAGAAGCATATACCAATTGTGTTACCATGTACCATTTATCCCTTTGTCTTCTCCCTTTTTCTACTCAATAGATATTCTACCTAGCATGTCCATGAATCAGATTTTGTTAAAGCAATCCTAAAACACACAGTAAGGAAATGCTGAGTTGTAGCTGACTTTGTCTAGCACCTCCTGGCTTTAGGCCATGAAAATGCCATTTGTGAGCTCTGAGTGAGCATAAGGCATAGAGCTACAGGCGTTCATGCGAGTCTTGGGGGCAGGAGCCCTTGTACGAACAATTCAGTTTAAAACCAGAGAATCTGCTGAAAGAACTAAGTAGAAATGGATGTGATCCACTACTGGCTACACCTGAATGAAGGTGAATTCTCAGGTTTGCCTATGGATTCCATGGAAGAGAAACTGAAAAGTTGAATAAACCATAAGAGATCCGTGGAATCTGCAGGCAACACTCAAGAGGGATCCACATGCTTTTGGAATGGGAAGACGTCCCCAGGGAAACTTTCTGCCAGCTGAAAGCACTCTGTGGGCAGTCAAGATGGCCATGATTGGGGGGCTACATTCAACTCACTGGTGCAGTAGTTCTCAACTGGGGCAGTTTTGACCCTCAGAGGACATCCAGCAGTGCCTGCAGACACTTTTCATTGTCACACTGGTGGGGAGGCTGCTATTCGCATCTAGTGGGTAGAGGCCCAGGATGCTGCTGAACATCCTACAACGCACAGGACGGTGCCCAAAGCAAAGAATCGTTCAGCCACAACTGTCAATAGTGCAGAGGCAGAGAAACCCTGAACCAGAGCAACCAAGAAAAGCATAAGAACCAATTCTGTACGATCCAAATCTCCCCTCCAGGGCCCATAAGTAACCTTGCAAGGTGTTCATCTGCTGGACTTTTGACATCATTAGTAAAGATTCTCTTTTAGGACAAAGGACCTAGCTTGCTTTCAAACGAGAAGGACAAGCAGTGCTCAATAGGATGAATTTCCTTGGTTTTTGAGAGGGTTCCAGGGCATTAAACCTTTGAAAGGTAATCCAAGCCATTAAATTCCAGACCCCGGGGTTATGTTAGGATATCTGGGACTCTATTAAACAAAACCAGCCTTGGACCTTCATGCCAGGATTCCATCCAGTCATTCCACGTCTGCCTCAAGAATAAAGGGATTACACACACACACACACACGAACATTTTATGAGAAAATTTTGTTCTTTTGCTAGATGGCTATGTACTTAGTTTTAACCACTGCAAAAGAGGTGAAAGTCATGGTAGGTTAGCTTGCAGACTGCCCCAACACTGCACACAACAGTTTGAAGCCACCCAGTATTGATGAAGTTCAGATACTTGTCCATTGATTATGAAATTTTAATGGATAAGAAGAAAATTTCTAACCAGTTGTGATCATCTCCAGTAGACTGCCTTTCGGTCATAAGAGCAACAAACAGCATCTATATACTATATTCCAAGTAGGTACAGTTGCTAAGAAAAAGCAGAGACGTTCTTAGTGATGTAATTGGTTTAAACATGAATGTCAGTGGCTATCCAGTCCAATAACTTGGCTTGCTTTTGCATTTCTCTCTCTTTCTCTCAACTCCTACAGATTAATCAGATAACGTGTGCTTCTGATATAGAGTAGGAATCCAGGCCCTTCTAAAGACCAACAGAAATTCAATATTTAGATTCTTGACCCTCTTTCTAATGCTAAGTTCCCTGGTTTGGAGAGAATCTCTTGCTCTCCTACTTGACTTTTCTCTCTACTGCCTATCTTCCTCAAGAAAATGGGCAGAACAGTCAGCAGCGTTTGTTAGTTTTTGTAATCCATGCTCCCCACCCAACAGCAGCAGTTACTTTGACACAGTAACCAATATTTTACTAATATGTGATACGAGTATTTCTGATAAATACTGCTGATTTTTCTAAGGCAGTCTAATAAAAGCCAAAATTTCACAGTCATCTCATGTTAACAGAGCAAGGTATGATGTTGGATACTATTTTCTAGCTGTTTTTCTTGGTTGTGTTTCCTTTATTTAGTCTAAATCTCCAGCAATTACATGGTATTTCATTTCATTTCTGTAATTCTAACTGTACTTTAAAACATTTAATTACAATGGATGGAATCTCTCCTTATGGAAACAGATCCAAGGCAAATCTATAGAGTTTGTGGACTGAAAGAGATTAGGAGTTGTTCATTTTTAAAACAACTAGTATTTATTCTCTAAAAGCATGCAGCTTTCCAAGTACCCATCAACCACAGTTTCCCATTAGCTCTGTTCTCCATTCTTCTAAACCAGAGAGCAAACGTTTTTAAAGGTACCAAATACCTCCCTCTGAGTTCCCTATTTACTAACGATTCCTGATTCATGTGTATTTCACTAACTACTAGTAGCCCTTAGTGGAATTTGGGCATATTTCCATGATCTTTCATAGCCTTAAGCAGAGATTTTTTTTTTTTTTCTCCAGGATTAAACTAGTACTCAGTACCATAGCTCTCTGAAATCAGACCTTTAGGGAGAAGAAAAGATCAAAACTAGAGAATTCTAGTAGTTACTCCCCCAAACACACAGACCTACACACACACATATCAACAACACCCTCAAGAATAATGTTCCTGAATTCTCTGTAAAACAACCAGATGGCAGAAACATTTTAAAATATATTTCCTCCAATCCTGACAAACAGCTTGGAAATAGATCATGTGAGTTCCAAAAAAATATCAACATCGGGTGAAGCGGATAAGATGACCCTTGGAAATCACCTGCAGCGCAAAAAGGAAAGCACCTCTTCCTCTAGCTCCTACCACTGCTCCAAAGTGGAGCCAAGAAGTCCTAACGAGACACGTGTGGGTGGCCACTAGGGACGTCCCATTTGCAGACACCATTTAACCAGCCAAAGAGGAACAGCCACACCAGGAAAACCCCGCAGTGGGTCCCTGGCTCTGTAAATGAGAAGGAATTAAAGAACTGCCCAGGTGTCCAGCCTTGGGCCATGAGGACACGAGGCACCGGACCCTACCTCGGACTTCCACACGACATAGGGTTGGCCGTGGCTGTCGGGTGGGGACTGGAACTTTCTTTGCTGGAGCCACCTCCTGGGAGAAGCGAAGATGCCGTTGGGGCCTCCCCCGGAGGAGCAGAGGATGGTGCTGCGGCCACTGCCCGGCCCGGCTAGGACTGAAGGCAGGTCCCATACCATGCTCTTCTTGAGGCCGCTGCGACCAAGGGGGACCTCATAGTCAAAGTGGAAGCTGCCAGAAGGTGACTTCTCCAGCGGGGTGCTGGGTGTGGAGAAGGACGAGCAGAGGGGTCTAGGGGACGGGAGTCGGTTGGCCCGGGGAGGCGGGCCCCGGGGAGAGGACGCCAGGCGAGAGCCGAGACCCTCGGCCAGGGACAGCGGGGAGCAGACGCGGCCCCCGGTGGCCCCCCGCGAGCCGCCCTCTGAGCCCGCCTCGCCCCCGCAGCCGCCGATCAGAGCCGGGTCCAGGCTGCGGGTCTGGCGAAGCTTCCTCTTGGAGAAGCCCTTGGCCGAGGCCGCGCTGCCCGAGGCCGGCGAGGAGCAGGAGAAGACACTGTGGAGTAGGCTCTGCGCGGACATCTCGGCGGGGCTGTGCCTGAGGGCCACCCTCTTCCAGCTCTCGGAACTGCTAGCGCTTTGGGGCGCAGAAAGCAAGGGGGCTCAGGCGAGGCTGCCAGGCGGGGTCGGGCCAAGGCTCGCCGAGGCCGGTGGAGGGCAGTTCCCGGCTCACGCGCCACCAGCGCGCTCCAAGTGCCCCGGCGGGGGCAGAAGCAGGAGATCCATCACCAGCCTTCTAGGAAAAGGGGTGCGGAGGGAGGGCTCCTTCGGTCGCCAGAACCTTCTCCCAGAGCCTAAGTCACGAAAAGGGTAAGGAAGAGGAGGAGGAAGGTCAGGCGCTCGCTGGGTTCCCAGCTCCGGCGGCCAGCGCCACTCCCCCTTCCCAGCTGAGGCAGGAGATGCCGCGCTCCCGCTCCCAGGCTCTGGACAGCCTCGATGTCTCCAGCAAGCTCCTCCTCGCGCCCTAAGGACGGTCCCGAGGGCTGGGGAGGAGGCCTCCTGGGCGTGCGCCCAGGGCGCGTCCCTCGCGCTCTCGGCGCAGTGAGAGGGACTTCCTCCCGCGCTGGAGCTGGGCACCCGGGCTGCGCCCCCGTGCACCGTCGCCGTATCCGGGCCTCTGAAGCTACGCGTCTGGCCGCCACTTGGCTGCTGCGCCCACTCCTCTGACTGGCTAGGCGCAAGAGTGTCTCCAAGCTCCAGGTTCCCCGAAGTGCCGGTCTCGCTACAAAGTGGGGACACGGAGCGCGCAGCGCCCAGGGCCTTCCAAGGGCTGAGCGGCTAGGGTGGGAGAGAATTCCCAGCTGCGCTCAGGGAGCTAAGGGGACAACCACAGGGTCGGCTGTCCATGACCCGCCGGAGAGGGGCTCTTGATATTCTCAGCCCAGCCTTGGGCCCAGGGCAGGCGCGGAGATGTCCCCGCACGCTCGCGCTAGAGGCAGCGGGAAGGGGGCGGCCCGGACGGGTAGGGAGGGAGGGAAGCCAGGTCTGGAGCTGGGGCGGAGCCAGGAGCGGGAGAAAGCAGAACGTGGAGTTTTCCAGGCACCAAACCTGGGAGCGGCGCAGAGAGAGCACCGCTCACCACCGGTACCGGGTCTCCTGGGGAGAAAGCCCCGAGGACGGAAGTGCGGACCTTCTCCCCCCGTCTCCCCTCCCCCAAATCGAAAGGGGCGCCAGCTCCGCTCACGTTTCTGGAAAGGAAGGGAAGTGTCAGATTGCACCCCACCCACTGGTGTCAGATGGATAGCCCAAGACGGCTGCTCTGAAGTTGGAGATAAATCTCCTGCCTTCCTTTTCTCCGCCCTGCTGTTTTTGTTTTTAAAAAGGAAGGATAGAGATTCAGTTCAAATGTAGTGGCTGCCGATGAATGGGCTGGAGATGGGGACCTACTAAGAAAAGGAGGGGAAAGGGGAGGGGTCCTCGCCATGTAAGGGTCGTGCAGTAACTGTACTCGAGGAGGAGGGGTGAGTGAGGCCGAGCAGGGGGCAGGCGCCCGGCGCAGCGTCAGCCCAAAGACTGCGGAGATTGGCGCTCACAAAGCGATCGGTCTCCGGGTTCTGCTGTGGGACGCCTTTGGGCGCAGCGCGCAGCGGCCACATTCCTGGGAAGCTGGAAAACGCTGGCGATGTCAATGTTCCCTGCTTGAAAACAAGCCTGGGAGCACCTTCCCCCGCTACTGTCCCACCCCTAGAATCTATAAAGCGCGAAGCCTCGCCCGCTTCTCGGAGGGCTTTTTGACGTAACGTTTAAGTTTTGCGACGCATCTCACAACCATCTCAGCAGTGGAGCAGAGAGAATGTTGGAAATGCCTGAGTACTTTATTTAACTGTGTTCGTGTGTCCTCTTTTACCACTTCTGGGTGAAGAGAACTTTATACAAATGTAAAGGTGACTTTCTTTTACCATTACTTTTATTAAAGAAAAAAAAACTTACAGTGAACTTATAAATACAAGTGTTTGACACAAACATTCGCCGTGTTGTGTATAACATCAGAATTGTCCAACTTTGATTTTGGAAGGCTTGTTTCATTCCCTATAAAATTTTCAGGGGGAAATTTAATGTCTTTCTCTTCTTAAAAAACGTGTTCGACGGTCCTAGGTATTTGACTGTCTAGGAGGGGTCACGTCATGATATCTAATTAACAGAAGAATTCGATACCTCCATAAAGGGCTTCATTCGGACCCCAGGATCTCTGACCTACCCGTTTTTGTAAACGCAGCGGGACCCACTGCGCCCAGGGAGTTCCCTCCTGTAACTTTATGACCTATCTGCTGCCACAAGACAAAAATGAGATACAAATTTCCCATCACCCTCAATGCCGCCCATCTCTTCTCACCCTGAAACATAAGTACTCTTTTCAGTGGCTGACGATTAGATGTGCTGTGGAGAGACACAGCCTTTAAAATTGCTTACTTTCCTGCATGACTACACACGCCAAATTACATTTGGGGGATTGTTGTCATTTGCTTTCTTCCCTCCTCAAACAAGTCACAGTAGAAGTAAAAGAGGGCGGGTCTTGCCTGCCCTTTCCTTAGTTAACAATATCATGTAACTTGTCACTAGTAAACATTTAATGTCTCTACCATTTGGATACCAGTGCATGGAACTGGTTATGCTTCATTGGATTTTGGCATTTGGAGTAGATGGTTAGCAAAGTCACACGTCACAGGACCACTTACAACTCAGGTGGTTAAGCAAATGTAATTTATAATTTATATATGTGCTATTTCTCTAAGCCCAAAAGATGACCATGGGGTTGAAAATGCAACCCTGCCGCAATGATGTAGGGCTAATAAGAATACCCTCCAGGCAGGAAGTCATACATGCTCGGTCATGGATGTTGGGGAGCCAGCGAGCAGAGGGGCTGTTCTATTGGCACTTCAGGCTTAGAGCAAACGCATCCAGTTCATTCATCATCTTATTTCCAACAGGTCCTGACTCTCCATTAGCCTGGAGCTTGCCTCAGCATAGGGAACAATGAATAAATTGCTTTGAATATCCATAAAGTTAAGCTCTGGCTCCTTTTTAAAAACCCGGTGTAAGTATATATGCTTTTAAAACACACGGGGAAAATGTAATGGCACTCCTGGAAAGAAAGATTTTATAAGAAAATTATTTCGATTTTTAAAATGATATTTTTAAAACTATTGTGATTTCCAATCTGACTGCTCTTAGGCTTATTTTGCAGTCATTTTGGTGTATGGCTTATTCATGCATTCCTAGTTAGGGCATCCTATTTTACTGTTGTTTGTTATATAATCCCTTTGCTTATACAGACCCAACTCACTTTGGCCTTTCTGACTGACTGCCATTTTATGCCAGACTTGATTAAGGAAGATCTGGGTTTCATTTACCAATTTCAAAAATGACTGGTTTTGTTATGTTGATCCCCAGAATCTTTCTTACAATTCATCAGCCTGCTTCAGAAGCAATATAACTGGTAGTTTAGAAATAAATGGTTTTGAATGCATATACTTTAAAAATCAGGTGTCTAAGACTTTGCTCCTTTATTAGGGCATTTGATGTTGAAAAGTAGTGTCCATATTTGTTTTTGGTTTTGTTTTTTTCCTCAGAGCCGAAGTTAATCAAAGCCTAAGGATACCTTTTATTAAAGGGCAGAACAGTGTGTTCACTGTTCCTTCCCTGTTGTAATTATCCTAGAAACTCAGGATAAAAAATATATCTATTCCATCTGGTCATGGCACAAGAATATTCTAATGAAAGTTCTAGAGACCTTGGTCTGACATCAAGGTATCCTCTTATCAAGGATCCTCGAAAATTCATCAGTGTTCTTTCTATTCCCTTGAGACACTGTTCTACAAACACATACATCTTACTACCAAAGAATATATTCTGCTGAACCTAAATTTCCCTTTTCTTAACTTTATCCCTTGAAATTTTTCTTATCTCCAGCCAAAATTCCTCTTTCCCCTTGGTGTCTAGACCCTCAAGCTATCTGTAGATTTCTATCATGCCCCTTGGGTCTGACTTTGTGGTTTGGCTACACTATAAAGTTCATATTTTGCTTTAAAACCATCATTGTAGATGATCTCCTCTGGACTGCCTCCAGTTGCTTATTTCTTTATAGTCCTGAGGTCCAATATTCCAGGTTAGGGCATCCTATTTTACCCTTGTTTGTTATATAATCCCATTGCTTATATAGTCCCAAATCACATTGAACTTCCTGATTGACTGCCATATAATATTTCAGACTTCTATCTGATTGGCTCCCAAGTCAGGCAACATCACTGATTTTTGTTTCATCCTGCCCATGTCTCTCAAACTGATTGTGATCCCTCTGATATCATTTCTACATTCTTAGTGGTATCTGGGGTAAACAATTCACAGCATCTCACTCTCCCACAGAAGAAGTCAAAGGTTCTGCCTCCAAGCTACTGAAACATGAAAAGGAGGACATGATTTTAATCTGTGTGATGTGGAATATATGAGAAACGGGTGGAGAACTTTTACAGGACTTAAGAATTCTAATTACATTAAATAGCAATAGTGTCCCATGCCTAAACTACTTCTTGATAATAAGCTAGGAATTTTTTGCAGCTGAACCAAGAGTGTTTCTTTAAATTCCTATTCTAGGATCTCCCTGAACGAATATAATAGCCAAGAACTTAAATTACAAATGACGGATAACAGTGGAGGTAAATTTCAAGTCGCAGGATAATCCTGTATGAGTAAGATTAGCAAAAACTCACTTTGTTAAACACCAGCCCAGCAGTGAGGAACACTGATCACTTTCCAAAGACGGAAATGGTGTCATAGTTATTCTCTAGATGGTGAATATAATGATTTGCAAGATAAAAGGGTATTTGAGAGATTGAGTCCTAACTGGTACTGTGATGTGAAAAGACTAAGATATAAGTTCAACTCTCTACCTTAGAGAACAATTTAATATTATAATACCTAAAGAAATATCCAGAAAAAAAAATATTTATGCCAACACTAAAGGGAAAAAGCACCAAACATGTCCATACCATTTGGTAACTCGAATTTAGTGTTGTATTCAAGACTATCTACTCAAACAGCTTGGTCCTAACCCTTCAATCAATTGTTAATATAACCATATAAGTTGGAACTTCCCATATGGCAGGCACTGGGCTGAAAATATGCATGCACTATCCAAATCAACAGATACACACACACACACACACACACACACACAGAGAGAGAGAGAGAGAGAGAGAGAGAGAGCGAGAGAGAGAGAGAGCGCTATAATACTTAACCCCTGGTTCTACAGATGAAGAAAACCAAGATCTGGAAGCATCTAAACCCCTAGTTAAGTGGCAGAGCTAGTATTCAGATCCATGTGATCTAACCTCGACTTCTAACTCTTGCAGGACTAGAATTGCAGATTAAGAAGCCGTTCCATTTGGAAGTGCTTTGGGACCATGTCTGAATGGATTTCAATTTGTTGATTTCTTATCTAGCTGTGTGACCTTGAGCACATCACTTCACAACTCTCATCCTCACTTCCCAGTCTACGAAATCATGTTCACTTCAGAAGGCTGTCGAGATGAGTAAAGGACCTAATGTATGCAGCATGCTTAGCACAGAGCATCCTGGGGAGAACAAGCACAGTGATGGGAGTTATTACTATAATCTATACAAAATCAATAATTTTTAAATTACTTTATGAATCCAGCTACACTGAATGACCATCCCTAATGCGAGTTCACCTGGTCTTACACCCAAAAGATCTAGTCAAACCTTTCTAATTTGCTAATGAATCCTTTGTTTAAAACTGTTTGTAAAAGGCCCGTGGTCGACCCAGTAAATAGTCTAGCTGGGATTTTCACCACCCTCCCCAAGTTTTAGAGGTGTTGTCAATACCAACTAAATAATACCAATACGTTCTTTCAAGGCAGGGCACTTTTTTGAGTCAAGTGAAAGACAGTTTGGGATTCTCTATATTCAGAGCAGCGTGTAGAAAATTTTTTGCCCTCTGTTACGTTTATATACCAACAGGTCAGTTTTTTGACTCAATATTTTGGATCAGTTTCACATTGCCCAGAATTGGAACCATGAACTCTCTCTTTAAAGCAGGCACCAAGTTGAGGTTTTCATACTCATCTAGTTAACCTCAAGATCTGTGACAATTTCTTCTGGCACTATATTCAGAAACCTAAATGACTATTCTTATTCATATTTCTCACTTTCCCCCTACTTTGTGTGTCTAATTCCACCATCCCTTACCAATTATGAACGTAAAAAAAAGCAAAATCAATGGAGAGAAAAAAAGTCCTGTTTCTGTGTTAGCACCTACAATGAACACACAAAAAGCCACTTGCAACACCATTCATTCTCTCATTTTCTGTGCAAATATTAGCAACGTCTTCTATGTTTTCTAGTGTTTCATCTTTATCTTCTCAACTTTAAAAAGCAGTTTTGCATACACACATTGTTCTACCCTATTACTTGTTTATTTTTCCAGCTGGTATGAGTACAGTATTTCTAAATATCAACTCTTCTGTTTTCAGGATACTCATTAATGAGGCAGGTAAAAAGCAAGGTTGTATAAAAATCTTAAGCCAAGTTGCAGTTTAGATGTGCATAGCAGAGTTTCAGGGACCAAAGCATGAAACAAACAATTGTTGTTTACCTGCAGCCAGCATTTGAAAGAGTCTTCCAACACTAAATCCGAAATATGTGACCATCATCACTTTTGTTTTTGGCTTTGAAACTTGATCTCAAGTGATTTTTAATAATAATACAAGTTGGCTGACAACCAAATTTAATTTCGGTTTATAAACATTTTTGAACATGCATTTTGTGCCAGTGGCATTCCTTCTTTGTTAGTTTTACTTTCTTCTGTCTTTGTGGGTGAAGATGCAGTTGGAGTCTCAAAGTAAGTTAATTTTTTCTGAACCTGGTACATGGTTCAGCTATACTTAGTTACTTAAAGTAGTTTTTAAAACCTTCGCATAGCGTATGTTTTAGAACTACTTTTGAGGATGAAGAATTATATAATAATGTAAACAAGCTTTAATATTTTGTTATTACTCTAAAATTTTCACAGTCTAAACATTTTTCAATATTTCTGATTTTTAAAGTAACTGAATAATACAGATTTTTTCCTCTGAAAATTTTATTTTTTTCCCCAGAATCTTCACTTCTCTATATTGAATGGAAATGGGAGAACCTATTTGCCCACTATGTTTTTCTAATAACAAGATGGGATGGTGTATAGAAGGGAGAGGAGAAAAGAAAAACAATTGGTACTGTGATTGAGGTATGCATTTTTTTCTCATCTACTTTACTGAGGAGTAATCTACATACACTAAACTGCACCAATGAGCTTTGATAGCTGTGCATACCTATGAAGCCACCACCACAATCAAGATACAGAACATTCCCATCACATCCCGGGTATGCTTTTGTTAACGTTCCATGAACATTAACCACTAGATTTTGCACTGTATAATGGTTGAATTGTGCCTTCAGTCAGTATAGAAAGGCAAGGAGAATTACACAGAGAGCAGGGCTTTTTACCTCTTGTACTGAGTTGAATTGTATTCCTCCCAAAAGATATGTCCAAGTCCTAACTGCTGTAACCAATGAATGTGACCTTATTTGGAAATAGGGTCCTTGAAGATGTAATGAGGTTAAGATTAGGTTAGACTGGATTAGGGTGAGTCTTAAATTCAATGACTGGTGTCTTTATAAGAGAAAGGAGAGGGCAATTTGAATACACACACACACACACACACACACACACAGAGGAAAAGGCCATGTGAAAATGGAGGCAGAGGTTGGAGTGATGTGTCTACAAATCAAGGAACACCAAGGACTGCCAGCAACCACAGGAAGCTAGGAGAGAGGCATGAAACAGATTCTCCCTTACAGCCTCCAGAAGGAACCAATCCTCTTGACACCTTGATTTCAGACTTCTGGCCTCCTTAACCGTGAGAGAATAAATTTCTGTTGTTTTAAACCACCCAGTTTGTAGAACTCTGTTACACTTCTTAAGCATCATATGTCACAGTTTGGTTCTCATTCTTTCTAACATTTTAATAAAACCCAGAGCCAAGAATTCATTGAGCAAAAAGCAATCCCAAAGATTTTAAAAACAGGGCAAGAGAATGGCTAATGAATGCTTTTCAGTGTTTCATTTTAAAAGAAAGGAGAAGAACGGTCAATGGCACATCCTGCCTAGGTGCTAAGCATGCTGACATCATTGTCATAGCAGCAGCTGAGCTGCAGGTGGGTCCCCCACATGGTTCCAGCCCTCCTTCAAGATGAAGCTCACTTTGCCTCCTCAGGAAACTTCTGCCCTTCTGTGCATTTGTTTCATGAAAGGTACTTGGGGCTTGGTTTTGTAACTGATCAGCAACACAGAGAAGTGTATCACGGGCTCAAGCTAGAGAGAGACACTAAAGTCCAGAGGGCTGTGACGCTTTAGGGTACCTTTTTTGGTGTTTAATTCACTCTGCATTAAAGGGGCTGAGCACACACCTGAGGCGCAAATGCTAGAATGGACCTAAGAGAAATGCCTTTAAAAGGACAGATGGGAGCTGATCAAACTCCTCAACAGGCATGGAGAACCAAATCCTGGTAAGGTTTGCTCTAGAGAGACCCTCCAGGGATCTAGTTGAAAAAAGAGAGCTGCTCAGGTTCATAGCTGGATGCCCTTCATTTGCCTCCTGTACGATTTATTGGGAATTCCTTGGGTATTTTTCACAGTTCACTGCTTTGTGGCGTGACAAAGATTAGAGACATACCAAAGAACTCCCACCCCCCTTTAAAGATATAGGAATGGAAATAAGACACTCAATGATTGTAATAAGCAGGCTGTGAATCAGGGAGCCAAATTTAAGGGATTTCCTTCTTTTTTAAATAGAAATGGTTTTTATAAAGCAATGTCATGGAGTTGGCAAATGCAAACTGTCAGTTGTTGAAGATTTACAGTGCAGTGAGGGAAACAGAGAAATTAGAATCATAGATCTAATTTTTAATTCAGGCTTGGCTACTAACTAGCCCAGTCAGCTAACCTTGAGCAAAATAAACCCCTCCCCAACTGAGACCTGGAAGCTGAGAAGCTCTCCCTGACTTCTCCTTCCTGGGCTAAATTAGGTAGATGTGATATGCTTTCTTAGTCTCAGACCTTTTCTTCATCATAGCACTTATATATGGTATTTATTAATGCAATTATATATGTTTAAGCTCTGACATCGCCAAGATTTTAAGTTTCATGAAGCAAGAGCCATCACTGATTGGTTTCCTCTTGTATTCCCAGTGCTGAAACAGTTCATATCACATAAGAATAAGGGCTCAATCAATAATCATAAATCCACCTCCCAGCCCCAGTCTCCTCATCTGGAATTTGGCTTTTCAGGTCCCTGCTGGCTCTTACCTTCTGTGTCTCAGAAAACTTGGAATTATCCTCAGGCACCAGAGGAAGGTATCTTTGTTGATTTGACTTGTTGTGGAAGAACTAAAAAAACAATAATGATATAAGCATCTGCTTATCAAAACTGTTGCTATTTCATTAAATGCATGGTCTTTGAGTTGGACATCAAGTTTGAGTCCTAGGTGTGTGTGTGTGTGTGTGTGTGTGAGAGAGAGAGGGTGGGAGGGAGACCAACCAACCTTGGGTAAAGTTATTTAATTCTTCAGAGACTCATTACTTTCTTTGATACATGGACTTAATAGCTATGAGGTATAAAGCATTTAGTACATTTTCTGACATATAACAAACACATAATAACTGTTACCTATTATTAATAAAATTTATTAGCATGAAATATAGAAATAAGGCACATAGTATGGTTTGTCTATGGTCCTCACAACTTGATGAGGTAGTTATTATCTTCATTGTCCAAATGAGGAAACTGAGTCACTAACAGGTTAAAAACTTGCCTAAGTGATCTAGTAAATGGTAGACCCAGGATTTATACAAGTTAGCTTGTCAATGATGGAGCCAGTAAGCTAGTCCCAACAGCCAATACTAACTGGGTTTTTAAAATATGTTTTCTGTGGAAGATGCCTGACAAACAAAAAAGAAACGCTAATCTCCTCATTCACACTATCTAGACCACGAAGCCAAGACTGGGGGTGTCTGGGTGTGGGGGTCAAGTGTGGAAGAAGGGAGAAAGGAGGGCTTAACATTTCAAAAGCACCTATTCCATGTCAAGAACTTTACGCAGATTATTTCTACACAATATTGCTGTGATGTGAATATTCTTATTCCCATTTCATAAATCAGTGATTCACACCCACACCTGTGCAATGTCAAAACCCATCTACTTCCCACTACACTTCATGAATATTGAATCTGGCTAAGGAGGACAAAAGATCACGGTCATCATAAAACATGAACAGGAATGTCATACATTTAATTTGAACTTGCCCTTCATACTTTCTGAATGCAGACGGGAATTAGCCAGCCAGAGCTGTGTTTCTTGTGTATATATTCACTTACTAAAAGAGTTCTAGCCTTTTTTCTTCCAGGATAAATCTTTAAATTTTTTTCCCAATGTCACTATCTAGTGCTTTAAACATGTGCTCTTGGGCACTTTTCACCTGCTGCATATTCCTCTTAAGTTGTAAAGCCTGAAACTGGACACATCGCTCTTATTAGAGACATAAACAAGCTGTGTTTAGTTTGATTCATGTGTACTGAATAAGAAATTGAGTAGAAGGCCTTTATTCGCTTTTTATGATTCGCCTGATGTCCCTAGGGTGGTGGTAAGCTCATCAAATTCTTTTTATTTATAAAGTGAGGGAGGCCAATTCTAACAATCCGGGTTTTAAGGTTATGAGAAGTTACTGTTACTAAATTCCCTTTTATTATTCAGAAGGGCTCCTTTTGCCCAGATGAGTTCTCATAAATGGAAAAGTCAGTGTACTTGAGCCAGATGATCCTTGAGGCATTTCCAATTGATGCTGGAGCAAATGGTGTCTTTCTAAATGGAGATAGATTTGATAAAGGAGGGAGGGCCAAGAAAGAATCTATTTGGCTCAAACGTGACAAAATGTGGATCATTAAGAAAATAGAAAAAAGTATGCTTAAACTACTCGAGAGCCTGATTGAGGAAATAATCAACTATCATTTGATTGCATAAACCTTTTATTCAAAAAGTCCTGAATTCTTTAAAAAGCATAATATCCTTTATTGACAATAAACACAGCTCAGCAATGCCAAGGCAATATTTTATGCATTCAGTATGTCCTCAAATCTGTGCCTCTTTCTTTGACCTAGTTGTTAGTATCTCCACCAGCAATGAGACTCATACAAGTAGGAAAAGCACAGTATCTAGTCCATTTACTTAAGAAATGGACAAATCCGTGGCACAAAAATGACAAGTGACATGCCTATGATAAGAGATATTGCATTCTATTCATTTCTTAGCCTCAGAATATTCTACAATGCCTGATACAAGATAAGCACTAATTAAAATGAAAAAAAATGAATGAATTTGAGTGAATGAATGAGAGATTACTGGAGCTAGAATTCTTGCCACCTGACACACCGAGGTCATCCTCTATAACGTTGTTCTGAATTGCATCTGTGACATTAATTAGCTCAGTTCATTTTTTAAAACATCTTTATTGAGATATGAGTCACATACCATAAGAGTCACCATTTTCAGCTCAGTTCATTAACTCAGCTTAGCCAAACAGTGCTGAGTTATATATATGTATTTAAAGTCTGCTTCAAGATTTGTTGAGAGACGGGGTGAATATACACAGCTAAAACTAGTTTTGGAATCCATCTCTTGATTTATTTGTTAATGTATCCCTTGAGACCACCAATTGAGAAATGAGTATATTTTCCAAAATATATATTGGCTATAACTAAAAGAGGGGTGGTTTTTTGGGGGTACATTTTTAACTTAGTGGAGAAATCATTACAATGATGAGGAGATTGCTTTTTTTTGAGTCAGAATCTTGCTAGGAAAAAAGAGCTTCCAAAAGAGAGTCATGGGATTTACAGATGATTGACCAGATCCAGAGGCTAAGACTTCTAAGGAGAAGCCAGATGGATTTACTACTACCGATTTCCAGAAAGATAAAGTATTTGTTTTCATAGATTGCTTCAGTGTCCTGGTTTGACATTTACTCTTGTATTAAAAGGCAAATTAAAAACACTGGAAATGAAAGGGCCAGATAAAACATAATCCCAAACTACCCTGGAGGGACAAAGTAATTGATAATGATGACTTAGAGCCCCCTTTTGCAGCCCTGGACAGCTAGCGTTCCGAGCACTATTTGGTTGGTGCCTCTCTTTATTCGAAAAGATTTAATCCACGGTCAACCAGCTTCTTTCTCTTCTAGAGCTCAAACTATTAGTCTAATGCAGAACATTATCAACTTTTTAAAGGTAGACATTGAACTCAATGACACTTTCATTTGAGAAGATTGAAAGCCAAATGAAAGTGACCTGCTGGTGAGAAAGACCTTTTCTCCTCCTCTTTTTTTCCTTTGTCAGCTTTTTTGTTCTATTGCTAACAGAAATGAAACTTCTTCCAAAATGTAGCCCCTTTTGTGTGGCAATCACAGGACACCTTGGAAATACTGATTTTCACACATGATCTTTCTAGAGAAAGAAACTTCGGCACAGATCTCTTGACTGACCTGTCTCAAATTAGTCAAATAGTTTTCAAACTCAAATAGTTTTCAGTAGGCGGGTTTGAACCTTCAAGTTCTAGTCAAAGCATCTCTTGAGATATTTCACCCCAAAATGGGTGATCATGGCTTTATACGCATATTCAAACAGTCAACAAATATTCATTGAGCAACCACTTATGCACCAGGAATTCTCCTCTGTGTTGGATATACAGCAGTAAACAGAAAAGAAAGTGTCCCTGCCTTCAAAGAGCTTACCAAATTGTAAAGAGAGGCACATGGCAAATACATAAGCAAGTTAATATATTGATATAATTTCAAGCCATGTGCTATAAAGAGTGGAAAACAGAGGGAATGATGGGCTGCTTTAGCTACAGTGATGAAAAAAGACCTTTCTGAGGAGGTGGTAGCCGATTTGATATCTATTTGCCTGTAGAGAACTCAGACTAAGACAATAATCCAAAAGGCAAATGGTGGTGACCTTAAACACTCTGAGCAACCAAGGCAAATGTAAAGGGTAAGCCTTAATAGACCTGAAGCTTTCCCAAAGGCTCACTTCACTGTCCTTATAAGAAAAACAAAGTCTGGCTTCTCTTAAGGGACCTGTTAAGAGGCTTTAAATAATCAATTGCCTTGATTGGCAATGGCATTTACCTTCAGGGGGCCAGGCATTCCAGTTCAACCCACAGATCTATAATCTCTCTGAAAAGACAGTACTTCTGTGATTTAAAAAGTGTCTTTGTAAAAGTACTTCACTTACACTCAAATTATAGTTTCCAAAACTAAATATAATTTTGGCACATATGCCATTGGCTGACTTCCCTGCATTGCATTTGCCTTTAAGGGCATGTTCACTTTCTAGTTCTCATGCTTTCAGACACTGCTGTCAGTTGGGTTCACAGCCCTGCAGGGGCAGTGTTTCAATGACCTCCCATGTTTTCATTAATTCTTAAAAAACCTTACACAAACATTTCTCTTCATATTAGGTTTTGCAAACCTTTGCCCTTGTGCCTTTTTTTCTTTCATAAAATCCTAAATTTGGTGCTTAGACTAATTTGACCTCAAAATATATCATCTTTTAAATAAACACAAGACTTGACAAGATCCAGGAACTGGTGCTGAAATGGAAGTCAGGATCCTCTCCAGTTTTCTGAGGCCAGGTCAACAGAGCTACAATTATCCCAATAACTCAACAGGGAAATAAAACACTCTATTTGGGATAAGGAAAACAAACAAACATTCAAGGGGAGTATCTATTTGGGGGGGAATTCATTATAGAGATCTCGATGAGTGTTACCTGAATTCTTCATCTGCCCAAATCTTCTGAGGTATTTTCTAGAGCCTATTTCACCTTGGGCTATGAAGATCAGCCCCAATGTCACAATTTCTTGGTCAGAAACATCCAAGAGAACTCAAATGATCAGCAGTAGATGCACTAATTAAACAGGACTCCAAGATTCAAGGAGCCGCTCTGGACTCCAACTATGCTACTTTGGTCAAATCTCTAAACAAATGCAGTCCTTTAGCCTGCTAGTCTGATGATGTGGATGGTGATAAAAATCCACTAATGAGTCAGGCATCTTTTCTCACTCGCTCATCCACAATGAGTGAGTGCTATGTAAGTATAAAATGACAATGCCATAGTAGTAAAATCAGTTTTTAAAAGAAAATAAACATGTGTCTTACAAAGCAAAGCTCAAATATGTAACTTTCATTACTTGTTAGGCTTTGAAGGAAATTTTGTAGAACACAATTTCCAAGCTGGTTGCCTCATTATTTTCACAGAAACCACAAGGGGAATTAACTAGGAGAGCTGAGCAGTTATACAAATAACTCACATGGAAAAATAGCAGCTTTTTAATGAATTTCCTGAGTATTGCAGCACTGTAGAGATGAAGAATTCTTTTAAAAAGTGGGGCTGAACCAAGCAAGACTAATTAATTAAGATACTAGCTCTTGGAACATATAAAGTTTATGCATATCAGTGGATCCTTCCTGGGACCAGGTTCTTTAGTCCGATTATCTATGAGACTCAAAGATAAATTCATCATTCCTGGAAAGATAATAGTTTAGAATCAAGACTGAGAGCTGAGGGGGTGGGGGGGGGAGAAATTCCATCAACCCAGATTGTTTCCTCTCTGCCCAGCTGGGTTTTTAGGAATAGAAACATGAGAAGGGAGGGAAATAAAAAGGGTGGTGGGTCAGAAATTGCAGACTGACAGGTTGCGAAGGGATTTGCACCCTCTCAGGAGGGGTATGGAGGGATGCAGGGAGAGATGACAAATGAGAAAGCTCTTTCAGCTCCCCTGTTACAAGCACTGCTGGCTATCGAATACTGCAGTGCTAGGGAGATTGCATTGTTTTCTTCTTCATAGGGCACCATCTAGCAAATCATGCAAATAGCAAAGGCATATCCAAGAGGCAAAAGAGCAAAGGGTGAAGAGCACAGATGCTAGAATCAGGGCCGGGTTTATTTTCCGGTTCTGCTCCTTACCAGCTCTGTGCCTCCATTTCCTCCACTGAAAAATGGGACAATAGCCATCTTTGTCTCTGGGCTGTTATGAGAATTCAATGAGTTAATACTTGTAAAATGCTTAGAACTGTGCCTGACACATGGTGAACACTCAATGAGTGTTTTTTAAATTAATAAGTACAGTTACACCTAACACTTTTCATTCTGTGTTTTGGTAGGTGTATCAGCTGACAGAAAACAGGAAGTATTTTGATTGCTCATAATTCATACTTCTATTTCTTTCTTTCCAAGTGTTTCTATTTATAAAGAGCAACTCGTTATATTTCCATTTATTTTTACAATTTTTTAATTCTGGAAAAATTCTCTAATAGAAATTTCCACCCCCCCCCCGAAATTTTTTTTCTGAAATGAAACTGGTCTTCAGAAAGTTGATTAATCCATCATGGCCAACCAACATTTTTTTCCTTCATAACATGTACACACAATGCATTATAGGGACTGAAAATTTTTCCTCCTCTGTGAACTGCCTTGACTTTCTTTCACACTGGGGCTTTCAAAGAACCCATTTGTGAGTTTTTCTTTTTCTTTTTCTTTTTTTTGGCTGCGTCGAGTCTTAGTTGTGGCACGCAGGATCTTTCATTGAGGCATGCGGGCTCTTCGTTGCGATGCATGGGCTTCTCTCTAGTTGTGGCATGCGGGCTTCTCTCTAGTTGTGGCACACGGGCTCCAGAGCGTGTGGGCTCATTAGTTGCAGCACGCAGCCTCTCTAGTTGTGGCATGTGGGTTCCAGGGCGCTTGGGCTCTGTAGTTTGCGGCAGGCGGGCTCTCTAGTTGAGGCACACGGGCTCTCTAGTTGTGGCGCGCAGGCTCAGTAGTTGCGGTGTGCAGGCTTAGTTGTCCCACAGCATGTGGGATCTCAGTTTCCCAACCAGGGATCGAACCAGTGTCCCCTGAATTGCAAGAAGGATTCTTAACCACTGGACCACCAGGGAAGTCTCCCATTTGTGATTTTACAGAAAGTTTTCTAATGAATAGTGCTGTTTTGAAGTTGAATACATTCATTCTGTGGAAAATATAAGTAACACGGCATGGAGAAGAGCAGGAAAATTTTGAGAGTAAACCAAAATATTTATATATTTGTCCATAAAAGATGTGCACCAGTGATCTTAGAATATATAGGAAAATGAGCTTTGCCCTCGATGCTAAGACCTACCTCCATTTGTAACAACATAAAGGATACCATAAGCTTTCCTTTGTTACTGGGTCACCACAAAAATGTGAGCTGAGTGAAATGAGTGTGTTCTTAGCACTAACTTTAGCATCAAGTCTGGTGGTCTTTGTTGGAGCCAGACTTCTCTTGTTAACTCAAAATTGTTCTGGTGGGCTTCCCTGGTGGCGCAGTGGTTCAGAATCTGCCTGCCAATGCAGGGGACACGGGTTCGAGCCCTGGCCTGGGAAGATCCCACATGCCGCGGAGCAACTGGGCCCGTGAGCCACAATTACTGAGCCTGCGCGTCTGGAGCCTGTGCTCCGCAGCAAGAGAGGCCGCGATAGTGAGAGGTGCGGCGCGCGCACCGCGATGAAGAGTGGCCCCCGCTTGCCACAACTAGAGAAAGCCCTCGCACAGAAACGAAGACCCAACACAGCCAAAAATAAATAAATAAATAAATTTTTTTAAAAAAAATTGTTTTGGCAAAATGTAAAATAGCTGCTTTATTATTCTTCATGTTTTGGAAAATATAGTTTCAAGTTAATACTACTCTTTGAAATTATCCTGTTTCTTACACTACCTCACTTTTATCTAGTTGCCCAGCATGCTTGCACCTTCAGTTTGAATATTCTGTTAATGATGTACATTTGATGAATTTTATTTCCTCACACATACTTTAATGCCAATTTTTCCCCCAAAGAAAGTACTTTGGATGGAATTGTACTAAATTTCAGCAAAGGAAGTGAACAAAATAATTGTTTTGCTACAATAATTTTTTACAGATTAAAGGAATTTAATTTACAGGTTAATTTAAAGAAAAAACTAATATATTTCTCTTCTAAATAATAATCTGTAATGTGTCCCAGTTATTTTCATGAACACCCATCAGCGCATATAGCGTCCTAGGGAATATAACTACCACTGGCTAGAAAAGTACCAGCAAATACTTTTCCTCTACAGCTATTTTTTTTTAATTTTAGAAAATAAAAATAGTACATATTTTGCCCATCTCACTTTTGGCACAATGAGAAGAGACATAGGCTTCACAATATAAGTTATTTTGAGAGCAATCTCAAGTCCGCAATTAGGGGAAAAAAGCAGTAGCCCCAAAGGACTGGAGGAGAAGTAAGTGGTCAGCCTAGGAATTCCAAGACTGTCATAGAGGAGCACGAACCATTCAAAATGGAACCGAGTGGGGAAGTACGTTCTTTATTCTAGAACTTACAAGGCCTTGGTCAGCGCAGGGAGACATGCCTGCCTCCCCTGGCAAAAGAGGACTAAATCCCCTCTAGCTATGAAGTGGACAATTTAAGCCATTCTGAGGTTTTAAAAATGCAGTATTTCCTTCTCTGTGGTTGCATAAAAAATTTCAATTGATTGAAGATTTGGGGTGTTAATGAGGTACATTCCCCCATTTAAGGGAAATAAGGTATCCCTGAATACCTCTCCAATCCATCCCCTCCTCCACATCACTGCTGCCATTGCTGTGAACCGGGCCCTCACCATCTCACCCTTGACTCTGACCATTGCCTCCTAAATTTGTCTCCCTGACACCAGCTTCTTCCTCTTTCAGTTGCATTTACCTGGCCCAAAGTTTTATTCCAAAAATTCAGAATTTATCAGGACCCTCTCCCAGTTAAGCACCACATGACCATCACCAGCTCTCGGAAGCATGTGGTCTTAACAAGTCACAATCTAGCCCTGACTTGGCATTTCATCCTCACACCCTTCCCTTCTCCTAATGGCACCACCTGGCTGCTATTAAAACACACCTCTTGTCACATCTTGGTATCTTAAAGAGTCCTTTTCCTCTTTTTGGAATGTGACCTCTAACTTCCTTAAAAATGTCTAACACTTACACCTGCTTCAAGAATCGAGGCCCAGCTTGAACTTCACTTCTATGAAGTCTCCTTCATGGTTCTCATAACCTTCAGTACATGCCTTCATTACTGCATTTTCCACATTATGTTGTTAGTGTGGAAGTGTCTCCCCTGCTAGACTGTAAAGTAACAAGGAACACTGGCTTCAATTCATCTCACTTTCCTAGTACTCAGCATGATACTTAGCTCTGAGTAGGTGCTTGAGAAATATTCACTTAATTGAATTGAATACTTAGCTTTAGTCAGTCATATGAAGAAATAAAGCAAGATATTTAAGCATTTTAAATTAATTTCAACTTAAATTTCTTTAAAATAAGGGAAGAAAGAGGAGCCTGATTAATTTCATTCCAAACCAATGACAATATGTTTCAAAAATTGGCTCTATTTATGAAGAAAAATAACTCAGACCGTTATCTCAAACCATTGTGTAAAAGTGGCCTCAAAATGAATTAAAAACCCCATAATGAAAGTCGCCCATGGAAAACAAAGCAGTGTTTAGAAGCAGTGAACTGAAAGTACACAAAAATAGATAGATCTTAAATATATAGAGTTAAGTAAAATCATAAGAAACAGAATCAGATCTTGCATGCAACAGCATTTATATAAATTAAAATCTTAAATATAAAAATGCAAAATAACAATGAATATTTTCCCAGAATACATTCTTATTCAGAGACATATATTAACCACGTTAGGGTGTATGCCTAAGGCAGGGTTGGGAATGAAGAAGAAAATTGACAAAATAAAACAGGAAAGAGACATCACTTGGGCTGATGAAAATAGTGGACTATGAAAGAGGATTTTTCAAGGGTGTATGTCTATGTAAAGACATATATTGAACCTGTCAGGGTAGTGTAGTGCGAGAGGAAAATAAAGGGAAAGAATAAATTTTTTAAATGGGTAATGAAGAGGATCATGTATTATGCACTGAGGAATATAAGTAACTCATTTGTGGATTTAAGGTCTAAATAATGAAATTAAAAGCTTAAAAAAATGCAAAAGAGCATTCAAAGTTTGGTCTCATAAAACAATGGATGTGTAGGGCAACAGAGCATCCGTCTTCATGGTGTGATATCACATTGCTGGTTCCTTTCTGAAGGCAGTGATGTAGAACAGGCCAGGGGTGGACAAAGATTCTAGTTCCTGGTCTGTCTGGGACTTGCTGGGTGATCCCAACAGGCCAGTCCACTCCTCGGAGCCTTATCAGAACGTCATAGATAATGATGCCACAGAGGGCTGTGAGAGAGCAAGCAGAAGGGACTTCATCTTACAAATACCTTGTTTTCCTCCAGATATTAACTACAATAAAGAAACAGAAGGGATGCCGGCTCCCAGGTGGATAGAGGTGCCTGCTACTCATTGTCAGAAGCCCGCAGCCACTGTGTTGGATTTAGGGAGGGAGGGAGAGTGCTAGGGAAGAGAAATGGCCAACGCATTGAGCCCACGTAACTGTTGTCTTTGGATCTGTTGAAGCTCACTTAGCCATCTGTGTGTCTTTGGGGGATCTTCTGGATCCTGCATATCTATGGTTAATATAACCTGGACCTTCTCAATTACTGGACACCCTTGGTCCCCATTTCATCTCTGGAGAGTGGGGTTGGATGGAGGTCATGTGATAACAGCCTGAGACCTACATTTCAAAGGCCTGAGGACAAGATGGTCCCCATGCAGGAGGGTTGCCCTCAAAATTCCCTTCCTGTTTTGATTGAAGAGAAATTGTTAACTGCTTTTGTGGGACCAAATGGAAGGGTCACCTGTTTCGCTCATCTGCCAACATAAACAAGGAAAATCTTCATTCTTTTATGTGAAACAGCACATCTGGACTTATTAAATATTATTGCTATTTTGACACAATTTACAGTTAGCATGTCCTACAATTTAGGCTGAAGGCAAATATTTATAAAATGTGGAAAATTGATTTTTTTAAAACTCCAAAATTACTTGTATTCAAAGAGAACAATACTTTTTTTAACCATTAATAGCTTGACCTGCTGTGTTAAAAACATGAACTCTTCCAGACGTACACTGAAGAAGACTGACACCGAAGTCTTTTCATGAGCTATTACTGATGATGCCTCATTCATTAGCTTTCTTCCTGGAAATCTGGCACCGGTTTCACACCGTACTTTTTGTGGGGGCTGGTGAGTGACCGGTGGAAAAAGTCTTGAAAGAAAGAGAACATCAAATGTTGAAATTACTTACAGGACACATTTCAAGAGTCGGGCCTAGAACTCAAGCCTCTGACTTGAACTTAGAAACCTGGGTTGAACTTGTTGCTTCACGATACCAATTATTCTGTCTATGTAGGAACAAAAAAAGGTTGATGCAAAAATTCCTGACTTGGGGCTAAACATGTACTCTCTTGGCTTGTTGCTCTTTTGTCTTTGAGTGTGTGTGTGTGTGTGTGTGTGTGTGTGTGTGTCTGTTGTGATGCAGTTCAACAGCGTTCACAGGAAGATAAAGCAAGGAGGAGGGGGCTAGCAAGAGAAGAGAAGTAACTTTATCTTTGACCTATTGAATGGCTTTTTGAAACCTGAGTCATCAGTTTGGTGTTGTCCCGTGGGAAAGGGCCAGGAAGCAATAAACAAAATAAATGAAGGAATCCAAATGGAAAAGCACTGCTCTGTGAGCTATTGGCTGCATAAAAAGGAAGATGGGATGCAAATGTTTATTCTACCAACATGCATACGGTACTCCAACATATCAGTTTCTAGACTGAATATACAATCTTGTGATGTTCTGTTCACTCTTTCTGTGCACAAGCCTCATAATGCCATAAACTTAAACTGATTAACAGACCTGCTATTTTCCACTCAATTTACACAGTCACATTTTGACGGCAGAAAAACATTTTTGTACTATAAAGCGTCAGGAAAAGAACAGTAGTGACATAAATTGAACTAGATAAATCTAGGGCTCTAGTACCACTAATGTTATTCCTTGCTTACCATCAGTATGAGGCAAACTAAACCCCCAATTCCCAGTTGAATTTAATTCAACTCACTGACAAGATGTTACCCAATTCTGGGAAGACAACACAGAAAAAGCTCATAATAAAGAATAGTGGGATCAATCATCTAACTGAACTTAGAGAATCTTTTGATTATTATAGGTGTGTACAATCCTTTAAATATCACTCAGATACTAAATCTTAAATAGTTAACTAAAGATAACAATGTATACCCCAGTCTCTTGCTATTTTTGTTTAATGGATCATTGAGAAATATACTCTTCAGAGTAGGAACCATATTCTCTCTTTAACATATAATATGTATTATAGGAAAGATATTAAACATTGATAAGTAAGTAAATGGGTTTATTAATGTTTCCTCAATCCAAAAAACATTAAATGAGTGATTATCCTGAGTGAAGTAATTCGACTTTCATTTTAGAAACCTGCCAGCTGAGTGAGCGCTCCAACATAACCACCCATGGAGGTGGTGCGCATTACGCTGTTATTGCTTAGAATATGTGAAAATCCTTTATACAAAGGGTGTCTAATGCTATTTAAGAAGCAAATAGCACTTGTTTCTGTAAAGTTACATATTATTTTAGTTCAAAATATATGTTTTTCACCTTGACTCATCTTTCTTATCACGGTTGATCCAAGTGGCTTTAACCCAAGTCAAAAAATTAAATACGTTCTCAAAGCACTCACCACGATGGTGCTAAGCATGAGAGGGGTTGCCCAAATGCTCTGGGCAAAGGCTTCATCACTGCTAAGTTTAATGCCTCCAAAGTCTTTGTCAAAGGGAATACTTGTACTTCTTTTTAGAGGAGTAAATTCTGGTGAAGATGTATCAAAAAGACCAGTCACAGTGATTTGCAGGATAGTTAGGGAGCTATAAATTCCCTATCTGCCTTCCTCATTCTCACTGAGGTCCTTGTTTCTTATTTCACTGAGAAAACCAGCAGACTTCCTCTTTTCTGCCTCAGCACTAACTCTATTCCATGTACTCTTCTTTCCAACCTCTCTTGCAGAAGAGCTGTCCACACTCTAATCCAGTGCTTCTCATTAGCTTTTAAATCTCTGTGGCATCTGTAGTTAGTCCTTTTTATATTCCTAATAGTGTTTTGTGGGGTTTTGGGTTTTTGACTTCTCTATTTAATGAGTTTTGTAAGTTGTATGTCACTACTGTTAATCTTTTAAAATAAAAGATTATTTGGCTTTTAAAATAAAAAACTACTTGGCTTTTATTTTAAACTACTCTATTATATCTTTCTTTCAATTTTGTTATCTTTATTATTCTCATTCTTCTACATTCGCTGAGCTTATTCTGTGTTTCTTTCTAGCTTTCTAATTTGGAGGTTTCACTTATTTTTAGTCTTCTAATATAAGCATCTGAGTCTATAAACTTCCTATTAAATACCACATTAGCCTCATACCCCAAATTTTATATGTAGTATTTTTAATATCTTTAAGTTACAAGTATTTTCAAATTTTCAATGTGATTTCTCCTATAAATTGTATATATATTTTGATTTTTCTTAAATTCCAAAAGTGTGGGGTACGTTTTTGTTTTCTATTGTTTTGTTTGTTCTTGATTTCTAATGTAGTTGTGATCAGAAAAGTTGAGATATATGATAATGTTTTTTCGACATTTGTTGAGATTCTTTTATGTTCCAGTATATATTCAAATTTTATAAGGTTCCACATGTGCTTCAAAAGAATATATATTGTACAGTGGTTTTGTATAATCAATCTTTCCCTCTCTCTCTCTTTATATATATGTATATATGTATATACGTATATACATATATTCAAGTTTGCTTATGACATCTTCTATATCATTATGGTTTTCTTCATCTATGAATTACTGAGAAGGAAAAGTGAAAATGATTCCTCCGATTGTAAGTTTGCTATGTCTCCCTATAATTTATCAATATGTTTTACAGATTTTGAGGCTATGCTATACAATACAACTTTTAAACTGTCAAAATTTTTTACTCATTAAACCTTTTATTAATATTTAATGATCCTCTTAGTAATATATTTTGCCTCAAAGTCTATTTTAAATGATATTACCATGGATATACCAACTTTATTTGGATTAATATTTATCTGATATAATCTTTCTAATTATCTTACTTCCAACACTTCTGTGCTCTTTCGTTGTAGATGTTTCTTATAAACAATATAACTTAGAAAAAGTTTTTTTTTTTAATTCCGGCTGCTGATCATTGCTTCTTTTTTTTTTTAAATAAATTTATTTATTTATTTATTTTTGGCTGCGTTGGGTCTTCGTTGCTGCACGTGGGCTCTCTCTAATAGTGGCGAGCGGGGGCTGCTCTTCGTTGCGGTGCACGGGCTTCTCATTGCGGTGGCTTCTGTTGTTGCGGAGCACGGTCTCTAGGCCTGCGGGCTTCAGTAGTTGTGGCACGTGGGCTCAGTAGTTGTGGCTCCCAGGCTCTAGAGCACAGGCTCAGTAGTTGTGACGCACGGGCTTAGATCCACGTGGCATGTGGATCTTCCCGGACCAGGGCTCGAACTCATGTCCCCTGCATTGGCAGGCGGATTCCTAACCACTGTTCCACCAGGGAAGTCCCTGATCATTGCTTTTAAACTAGAGAGTTAGTTACAATTGTTATGATTATAAACTATTTGGGTTCATTTTTCCATCTTATTGTATGCTCTTCCTTTGTCCCAATTTTTCTTTTCTCTTTTTCCCTTTTCTCTATTCCTGCTGTCCTTTGGATTAAGTTTCTTCTCTATTTTATTTTTCCCCTCTCCTAGGGTCTAGTGTCCGGTCCTGCCAGATTGCTGTGCATTGCCCTAGAGGCCTGCACACTGGCCACTGCTTCTGTTTCCTTCAGTTTTCCCCCAATAAACAGTGCTTCAGCAAGACTGCGGTATGTCTGTTTGGACAGTGCTCATGTTTGCATGACAGTAATTCTAGGTAGTTGGATTATTAGTTCTCTGAGGTAAGGACCGTGTTCCATTCACCTTCACATTCCCAAAACATAGCACACTGCCTGGCACATAGTAGGCTCAATAAATGCTGAATGAACTCATAAATGAATGAGGAGTAAGGAGAAGGAGCGTCACTGCAGTGAAGGACTGTTTAGAAGGGCAATGGGATAGGGCAATGTTGACGCCGGGAGGACAAAGCCTTAGTTTGACAGGTGTAGAGAACTGTGTCAGTTAGAAGTAAATTATGACACTTCATAAAAACCAAGCCTAGAATTTTATATTTGAAAAGTCTTAAAATGTGGAATCAGTAAGGACAGAGGAAAAGAAAGGGAGATGAGAGAGGATTTTAAAGATGAATTTTTCATTAAAGCATAAAACTTAGAGATTTCTTCTGCCAATAACTGCCATAATTGCATATCGAATATTAATCATATCACTGAGTTACAGGATTTCTATAAGATGGGTGCTCACCAACTCATACTTTTTTATGTACAAGCAAGTCTTTACCACCAGGCCTGGTCTAAATATGCTCTCTTACTTTTGGAGTCCCCATTCTACACTATATAAAACATACTAAAACAGGACTTCCATGGTGGCACAGTGGTGGTTAAGAATCCACCTGCCAATGCAGGGGACACATGTTCGAGCCCTGGTCTGGGAAGATCCTACATGCTCCGGAGCAACTAAGCCCGTGCGCCACAACTACTGAGCCTGCACTCTAGGGCCCGCGAGCCACAACTACTGAGCCCGTGTGCCACAACTACTGAAGCCCATGCGCCTAGAGCCCATGCTCTGCAACAAGAGAAGCCACCACAATGAGAAGCACGTGCACCGCAACGAAGAGTAGCCCCTGCTCGCTGCTACTAGAGAAAGCCCGGACGCAGCCACTAAGACCCAATGCAGCCAAAAATAAATAAATTAATTAAATTAAATAAATAAATTTATTTAAAAAAAATACTAAAACAAACCCACATCCCAAAGGAAGAATAATTCATTGCTGCAAAAAAATTTAAGGATTTTATAATTATGTTTTACGATATTTGGCTACAAGTAACTTCTGATTTATGAACTGGTTATAATTTCTCAGCAGTCATCATGCACACACACCAACTCTCAAAAAGTGAGAAAATATAACTTACCGATGGTTTTCAAATGTAATGAAATGTTTATGGATACTAAATTTATTAATTATTGAAGTTGACATAATTTTAGGCTTTGTGGACATTTAATTAAATATTTATTCATTTCCATTTTGCAGTTTTCACTTTATATCCTTGAGCCCATAAATTTTATTTCATGTCTTGAATATTTTTTACATCTCTGAAAAGCCCCAAAGCCTTAGTCACATGCTCATAGGACATAATGAATAAATTGGTCCTACCTCTATCCCTTGCCTGCTTTAATGCTGCATCAAAAATATGATCAATCATTTTTATGACTTTAGAAATAATGGGCAACCATGATCACTATATCACAGAAAAATAGACCAGCCTCTGTGATATTGCTATAATAGTGAATGTGCCAGCTTTGCTCCAAAACATCAAGTAGGAAATTGCTTCTCATTTCCGCAGTAGTGGTACACCCATTTTCTTTGGAAATGATCTTTGCTGTCCAAAGTCTCTCTGCTATAAGACTTCTTAAGTTCAGACACTAATTGACATGGATTTTTAAAAACACGTTATTCAACAAAGTATGAAGCAAAACCAGCTGCCCTTGAGCCTAATCAAGTCTATGGAATTCAACAGCTCTTAAGTATCTGCACTATGGTAAAGTTTGCTAAAGGTTGAGACTTTCAAAGGATCAAAGAGTGGAGAATTATAAACTCATTTACATTTGCTTTTGGGTGTTATTTTAGTCTTTATTTCAGATGTCCTGGGGACTTAAAATACTTTAAAATAATGGAGTCACCCTGTTAGGCTCTCATGGTCTTGCCTACTATGCTTTCCCTCAAAGCACCTTTCTGATAGTCTAATATCGGAAAACCAAGCAACAACAGAAAGCAGAGTGGATGTTCTCTGAAAGGTACAGAGGAGGAAAGAAGAAAATGTGAGGGCCTACTGCATGCTTGACACCTTACCTACATCCACTCATTTCACCTTCAGAACAATCCTATGTGGTCAACACTGGCAATAGGGTGTGGAAATAGCCTAGGGTCAGACAGCGGAAGAGGTGGCAGATGCATGTTTTAAACCCAAATCTGTATCTAAAATCAAAGCCATGTCTTTGCACATCATCTCTGGAAACGGATTTTTTTTTTTTTTTTGATTCATGCCATCCTAGGACACACAGGTAATTACGCTGACTTAAAATTTTAGTTTACAGTCTCTAATAGACTATTTAAAGATATCATGTATATGGACTGACTGATTCATTAAAGAAAGTTGATGAAAATGTCAAATAGTCTTGAATAATTGAAATCTGATTTTACTGTTGATATTTAATACTAATTAAATTAATTTAATATGATTACTAATTTTGTTTCTCTCATTTCCAGAGTTTGCTCAATTTTCTTACAAAGTAAATCTGCTTGTCTTTTCATATTAAGAATTATTTTTCATGCAATTTTATTAGACATCCACTAATTTATTTGCCACTAAATACATTACTATAATATGCATGATTTCTTAAAATAGAAGCTAGACTTATTTTTGCTAAAATAATTCCTCCTTAGAAGCCTCATTTGCAAAAGTCTATTTCAGGCATGCCTTTTGAACTTAATTTTGATCTGTGTTTACTGTATATCACTAGTCTTCTATTTATAGTCAAGAGATTAACATTCCCATGTTCCCTTTGACCTATTATTCCTAGCATCTAATTCCTTCACTGAGACCTAATTAAATGTAAATTAAAGTATTTAAGAGTCCAAATTACTTAAGTGATGTGGTCTATGTTCAGTAAGAATTTGAACATTTTCTTAAAGAATTGAAAGCTGACTTTTTTTACTCACAATTATATTTTGTGTGATATTGAAGATCATATTAGATCATATTAGTTATAAGAGCTATAAAAAAATTGACCAATTGGAGCATCTAAGTAAATCTTCAAAGAGTTCTGTCTTAGTGCTTTAGGGCTACTATAACAGAATGTCTTAGACTGGATGGCTTACAAACAACAGAAATTTATTTCTCACAGTTCTGGAGTCTGGGAAGTCTAAGATCAAGATACCAGCACATTCAGTGTCTGGTGAGGGCCAGCTTCCTAGTTCATAAGTGGCCATCGTCCTGTTGTGTCCTTACACAGTGGAAGGAACAAGCGAGCTCTCTGTGGTCTCTTTTAAAGGGGCACTAATCCCTTTCATAAGGGCTCTGCCCTCATTACCTAATCACCTCCCAAAGGCCCCATCTCCAAATGCCATTACATTGGGTATTAGGTTTTAACTTATGAATTTCAGGGGAACACACACATTCAGTCTATAGCAGTTAGTATATTTTAAGTGTATATTAAGAGGTTAGGTGTCAGAGAAGAGCTATAGAGAAGTTATTTAACAAAGGTAGGATGGACATAGATAGAGTAGACTCTGCTAGTTGCCCACTCAATCCCCACTCTCTCCTTCTTCCCAGAAGACTCATTTTCCCAGTCTGTCTTGGAGCAAGTGTTGGCCATGTGACACCAAGATGATACTTGTAACATACGCCAAAATTTTCAGAGAGTTCTGAAAAAGCTTCTGCTCTCATGACTAAAGAAAACACCTTGGCATGGGGCATCTCCCTTATTAGTGCCTTGAATGTGAATATGAAGTGTGAAATAGCAGCATCCATTTTGTGGCCATTCACAAATAAACATGAGGGAAAATCAAGATATGGAACCACAAAACTAATGCTAGCAGCAATCTGCCACCTCTAGATTTCTTGGTGTGTGAGAACAAATCTTGATAAGACACTCTTAGCTGTTGTATTACATGCAGCTGAATGCATTCCTAACACCATACTTGTCAACTTTCCTGCTAAGACTTTGCCCCTCAAAGTGTGGTCCATGAACCAGCAGCCTCAGTGTCACCTAGGATTTGTAAGAAATTCAGCATCTCAGGCCCACCTCAGACTCTCTGAATCAGAATCTGCATTTTAACAAGATCCCCAAGTGATTTGTATGCATACTAAAGTTTGAAAATCACAGTTCTAAGACATTATGGAAACAGGGAGAGAAAAAAATACCCTGTGTACACATATAGAATAATAGTAATTTTTCCAGACAAGGAATTATAGGGGGAATGGGGGGGATGGGAGGATTAGTTTCAAACATTTGTCTGTATATCATCTTCTATGTGCAAGGCATTCATTCATTTATTCATTCATCCACTCATTTATACACACACGTACACACATATATTATACGTACTGCAGTTTATATTCATTATATTATTTAAACTTCAGATACGGTAATCATTTAGTCAGTGATCCACACGGAAGAGGAAATGAGGCTTTAAAAAGTGAAATGGGGCTTCCCTGGTGGCACAGTGGTTAAGAATCCACCTGCCAATGCAGGGGACACGGGTTTGAGCCCTAGTCCGGGAAGATCTCACATGCCGCGGAGCAACTAAGCCCGTGTGCCACAACTACTGAAGCCCACACGCCTAGAGCCCGTGCTCTGCAACAAGAGAAGCCACCGCAATGAGAAGCCCGCGCACCGCCACGAAGAGTAGCCCCCGCTCACCGCAACTAGAGAAAGCCCGCGCGCGGCAACAAAGACCCAACTCAGCCAAAAATAAATAAATAAATTAATTTTTTTAAAAAAAGTGAAATGATCTCCAGAGCCATCCAGACAGAACTGTCTTATGAACCTAAGTCTTCCAGACTTCAAAGTCTACCTCTTTCTGCTATACTACACTGACTTACTGGCTACAAGTTGAAAGGAGGTGGAAAATGAATAAAACTTTTGAAGGAAAGGAAGATGTGCTTTAATGGTTAGGGACCAATAGAACGAACTGCTGGAATCTGCATCATCAAGCAGAATTGAGGAGATTAGGGAGATCAAAGGCTCCTGGAGGAAAAGAAAACAAGATGGGGAAATATGGGGAGAAGGGAGTTTACATTGTGAATGGCAGTTTACAGGCAAGGATAAAACAGCAACCAACATTATGAAATTGACTTGCTTTAGAAATCCACAGCCAGAATTCTAAACTCTCGCAGTTGTTTTCTGGCACAATGTCCAGGAGATCGTTTCTTATCTGAAACACTCATTTATGTTCATATTCATAGGCAGTTTTGCTGACTATGCTGTTGGCTTAGCATTGCACATCTGGTCGCAGGGCAGGGGGCTCATCTGGGCAAATCTGAACTGCCTAAAATGGTGTTGATTCACATAACCTGTGCAAACACAGACTGAAATCAACAAGCATTAGGAATATTTATTTTTCCTTAAGAATGATAATGTTCAGTGGAAATGACCATAAGGGAACACGGACAGTACCTGACGCTGTATGGATCAAGGGAAGGCCCCTTTTCCGAAAAGCGTTGGCCCCTTCAGCAACAGCAACATTAACCAAAACCCAAAAAAAAACTTCCTGTTGACCTAATTTGGGAAGGTGACAATTTGCCTTGAACTCACTATTCTTCTTGGATCAAAATCTCTATCATTAGAGATCTTCTTAATTAACTTAGAAAACAAAGTTGAAGAATAGTCCCCAGAAAAGCTCCACTCAGTAAATGTTTTATAAAACTCAGAAGAGGAGAGGAGGCCAGGAAACTCCTCTTTCCCACTGGTGTTTGCATGTTTATCAAGCCAAGATAAACGGAACTTCCTAAGACATTATTTTGATAGTGTTATTTCCCTGCTTTAAAATATATATATAATCCAAATGTGTCCCCAGCCCTCAGTCATCGTCTTTCTCATCATCCTGTTTCATTATTTTCACCATGATTTTAGTAGCTAAAATGATCTTGTTAATTTGCTTTCTGGTTTATCTTCTATCTTCCCCTTCTACAACGAAGGCTCCAGGGCAGCAGGGGCTCTGAGCATCTTAGTCATTGCTTCATGATCAGCTCCTTGGGCATATGCCCGGCACTCCATAAATGCTTGGTAAATGAATAAATGGTGCCCAGTATAGAGAAAATAAACTGCAAACTCGTCCCTATTTTCAAACTCAAGACCTTTCATAGACTGACTCCAATTTCAGTTTCCCAGGCTTGCTATTTCCCTCCTTTCACGTTTGACCCCAGCCACACTTGCTCTGTCATTGGCCCCCAAACAGAAGGACTTCCTCCTCACCAAGGTTTCTTACTGAGTATCCCCGTGCCTGCTGACCTGCTCACCCAAATTCTGTCCATGGCCTATTGCTGTCTTTCCTTCTTTGTGAAGCCACCCAAACTACTCCCACCCACACACACCTTCACACCTTGCTCTTCTCTGAACCCCGCGTGGTATCTGTTCACTCCGTGTACTGGGCAATCATATATATTCTGCCTGCATTCTCCTTCTCCTCTTATACTGGTACACTTCGTATTATCCATTTAATATGTTATTATTTAAATTTTCATGTGTTTCTATTTTGTTTTATTACATATATACTAAGCAACCATACTTTCTTCACTTTGCTTCTCAAACAGAAAGTTGCACAGGGCTTTTCACAAAACAGACTTTTAGAAAAGATATAAATTGAATAATAGATTGAGTTAACTAATGAACATTTAGAAGGTACAGTTATAAGGGTCTGAGGAAGAAGTTCCTTGTGATATGGGGAATGTTACAAGAGCAATAAAAGAGGAACTTTCGACTGGTGTTACTCTATAGACCAAGGAAAGAAAATAAATTTCCTTTCAGAGGCCACATTGAGAAACAATTCTCAAAAACAACCTCTCATGCCATTTTGCTAAAAGTAGAAAAATCAATTGCATTTAAAAATCAAGCTAGAAAAAATAAAATTAAATTAAAAAAATAAAAATCAAGCTACATTTTAAATGAGATTATTCTGGTGACTATCAGAAATATTTTAAAAGTCATACATGCCATGCTTGGCCCCCAAGACTTGCCAATGTGTACTACATGGAAAACAACTAACAGACACTCAATTAAATTGTAAAAGATCCACTTATGATCATCTCACCCGCTAGCTCATTGGAAATGTATATTATTATAGGTAATAGTTACTCAAAAACCCGTATTAGCATGATCAAATCATTTATGCTACTTAACAAATATCTGAACGGATTGTTCCTTCCGGCACATCATCTAATTTATTGATTGCTCCCCACATTTCATTATTTTCTACACAACAGGATATAATTTCTAAATGTATAAATGCTATAAAGTCAGTGCTTTTTATCAAGATGAATAGGAAAAGAATCTCATATGCTGACTTACAATCTCTTGGCTTTTTTTCAAAGGTTGACATCTATATCTCAGCTTTGCTATGATGTATGAATGCATGCAAAACTGTTCACTTGGTTTTTAAAATTGTGGATTTTTTAAATCTAGGATTCCTTCGAATAAGACTTCAAAATTAAATATACTATCAGAAAAGGCTTTTGATTTTTTCCTATTAAATGTGAAAGTAAAAAACTATCTCCTTTTGCATGATTTGAACTTTAAGCTGATGTTGAATATTTCTACTTTGCTGCAATCTATGAAAACATGTTGCCTGTGTTTTCAACTTTTGACAGAAACCAAGTATAACTCTGAATAAAACTTCAAAAAATAAATTTTCTATCGCAAAATGCTTTTAGTTGTTTTACTATTAAATGTATGGAAAGAAGGTAATTTATCCCACCAGAGCTATTCCATATAATTAATTAATTTTCCATACAATTAGTTCTGTACAATTAACGAAGCCAATACTAACAGTCATAAATAGTTTACTCAAAAGCATGTCTCTATTCACTGATGGTGTTAAAATAGTTTCTGTCCAAGGAGATTTGGTCTCTCCCTCTTTGTTTTCCTCCCCCCACTTTTGTATTGCATAATACATGCTCAATGTGGAAAATTTATAAAATAACCAAAATAAAGAAGAAACATCTCAAAAAACAGACAATATTTTAGTGTATTTCATTCATTATAGCATTTTTTTCACCCCACTATTTTTGTCAATGCATTCATTTATCAAAAAAGCATAGCTATGAATTGGGATCATACTTTTAGAGCTGAAATTTTTATTGAACATTATATCACACACATTTTCTCAAAGGGATAAATATTCCTCAAAAAGATAAAGTATTCTGAACTTGTTCATGTTGGAGTAATATTATGCTTAATTGTGTTTATGGGATTTTTTTCTAAAAGCATTAGCACCATGGAACTAAGCTTCTTTGATGATTTATTCAGTGTTTCTATGATTTTTCAATTAAGTTCTAAATTTAATGTAAAAAAAGTCTTGAATTTTCTATTTCCTAGATTCTCACCTCTATTTTCTACATGAAAAGCAAAGCTTACGGTTTCCCTGGTGGTGCAATGGTTAAGAATCCGCCTGCCAGTGCAGGGGACACGGGTTCGAGCCCTGGTCCGGGAAGATCCCACATGCCGCGGAGCAGCTAAGCCCATGCGCCACAACTACTGAGCCCACGTGCCACAACTACTGAAGCCCGTGTGCCTAGAGCCCGTGCTCCACAACAAGAGAAGCCACCACAATGAGAAGCCTGCGCACCGCAACGAAGAATAGCCCCTGCTCGCTGCAACTAGAGAAAGCCTGTGCGCAGCAATGAAGACACAATGCAGCCAAAAATAAATAAAATAAATAAATTTTTTAAAAAAGATTTGAGCATTTTACTATACATAAATTATATCTCCATTAAAAATTTAAAAAAAAAAAGGCAAAGCTTAGATCTGGGAATTTGTAAATCACTCCTTGCTATGTATCCATGATATAAATCACTCCTGCTTATATAAAGTGGTTATCACAGTACTTGGCACATGGTCAGATTTCACGGAAAGTTAGTCAGTGTTATTCTCAGAATTCTCAAGATTATTCTATTTGAAACTTCAGCTTTGAAAATGAAGCAAATGCCATAAAAGGAGGACCTAAATATGAATTATTTTTACATGCGTTACTCTAGGTCAGGGTTTCTCAACCTCAGCATGACTGAAATTTGGAACTGGGTAACTCTCTGCTGGCGGATTGGCCTGTACATTGTAGCATGTTCAGCAACATGCCTGGTTTCTAGCTACTAAATGTCAGTGGCACTCCTCCCACAGCTGTCACAACCACATCTGTCCCCGGACACTGTCAACCTCCCCTGGGGAAGGCGGTACAAAATCACCCCAGGTAGAGAAATTCTGCTCCAGGTAATCTGTCTGAACCAAAAAATATATACATATATATTCCTTTATAAAGACCTTCTGTCATCACCAAGCCTTTGGGCATGAGTGTTTTATTCTAAAATCTCCATACAGGGGCGAGATTGCCTTTTCTTCTGAGAAGTCTCTTAAGCTTCCTCGTGTTCTTGAGATCCTAAAATGCAGATGGTGCCAGAACTAGTCACCAGAGATGTCTGAGCCAATAGGATTGAACAAAGGAGCATGTAATAAAGATATCTGAAAGGCTGAAAGGCTGTGCATTTGGAAGCTAAAACATCCTTCCGTTCGCCTCCAAAAACCAGGACAGGACCACGTGATGTTGGAATGATGAATGAGAAGAAAACACCCATGAAGGACGCACGCCTCCTCCATCTCTGTAATCTTCTCCTTATTTGTTCAGTATAATGACCGTGAGTTACTTCACTATTAACAGCAGTATAAAAGTAATCAAAAATTAGTTTTAAATTTAAATTACTTAAATAACGAATATATCTGGAATACATACAGACTTTTTACTTTGGGGGAAACTAATTATATCCGCAATGACTATTTCTAAAGGTTATGTTCTGAGGTACTAGGTGTTAGAACTTCATCATATCTTTTGGGGGGACACGTCTCAACCCACAGCAATTACTAAGTCTTTTCTTTTTTCAAACTGCTTTCAGTTAAAGACGTTTATTCGTTATGGCAGGATGCTAGCTATCCACCAACAATTGTGCTCCCTTTGCATCATGAGGTGTGACCACTGCAAGGCAGCTGCCCCATCTGGCACTGTTTTCCGGCTGCCCTTGCTTCAGATGTGACTATGCCATGAGTTCTCACCAATGATATGTGGATCGAATTGAGTTTGTCAGTTCAAAGTAGGTTTTCCTTTCACTACATTCTCATGGAAGTTGACATTCTGGTAAATGTACCTTTAAATTCCAAAATGATTTTAAGCTAATAATGGAAGGAAAGCAGTATATGTGTTATCCCAACTTTGGACAAGCTATAGGGATAGATACTATATACTATGGAAATAAAGATGCAGGAATTATTAACCAAGAAGTGAGCAGTGAAGTAACGCAAACCTCTCTATTCCCTATGCTCTTGAAGGAAATGATGTGAAAAGAAAGATCAAGGAGACAAGAAAAATATTGGATTTTTTTCCTTTTAAAATAGAACTTTATTCTTTATTTTAATGGCCATTTGTTGAGTACCTATATCAGTTCCTCACAGTGGTTCTAAGATAGAAAATCTAGGATCCTGCAAACAAAAATCATTTTGAAATGTCTCAGACCAGGTGGTTAAAGGGTTTGTCCTTGTTTTGGAAGCTGCTTTGAACATTAGATTTGGAAAAGAAAGAAGGCACTTTGGTGGACCAATATATGTGCAGTATACAAATGTGTGCGTTTACTCTTCACTTTATAACAAGAGGTTACATAGATTTTGGAATGGATGTATTGTTTTGAATCAATAAAGTGAGAGAACAGAGAGAGAAAAGACCCATTAGAGTATCACAAGTGAAAAAAAAACCTACCAGGAAGTTTTGTTCCTGCATCTCTCATCTTCAAGAGTTAAAGGAACTTCAAGATTCAGGCTGCTAGCTCAGCCTCGCCCACCCCTACCTAGGCCAGTCTTAACTTAGTCTGCCATCACATGGGCCTAGGATGGCTCTTGCTGCCTCTTCACGCAGAGGTCCTCAGTCTCTCTAGCATCTCCCCAAGTTACGCCCCATCCACAGTTCCCCTCTGAGAGTCCTGCCTGAGGACCATTCCATTTGGATGGGGCCTTGACAATACTTTCAGTCCCTCTCCCTGGGCACTGAAACTTGAGAGGAATCTTTCTCCACTCCTGCCCCCAAAGTTGGCCCCAAGGTCCTTGTTCCCCATTGGATCTTATAATTTGGATAGTCATCCATCCATCTAGTCAGGCATAAAAACAAGAAATCTCCCAAAATCACCCTTTAAATCTGTGGTCCTCAGACAACCCACATCAGAATCAAATATAGCACTGGTAAAAAACGCAGGGTCTTCAAATTGCTGAGGCAGACTCGCTAACAGTGTGGCTTGGGGGTAAAAATACTTTTTAGCAAGTATTCTAGATGATTCTTCGTACGTTATAGTTTGTGACCACTGCCTTAGATCAAACATAGATTACTTACTCCTGGGGTGCTCCCACCTCCCCAAAAGCTAAGACTTGGACCTAAGCCTGTTTCCCCACAGAGGCTATACTGAGTTTGGCATGATTTAGCTCATATCTAAATTCAGGCTGTTCACAAAGTGTTCTTTATAAGTAGTACATAAGGTATCTTATAAGTCAATGCAGATGAACCTTTGAAGCATCATTGGAGTCGCCATCTGGTGGTCACAGTAAGGAATGGCATGTTTTCCTGAGGAAATGATAGTTTGTAAAAGTGGGAGGGTTTTAAATATTTCCTTGGTATCTTAAGGTATTGGCAATCACAGTCTTTCTTTTTTATCTTGTGTGCTCTGAGTTTTTCTTTACATAAGCAGAGAATTTTGACATACATCTGTGGAGTGTACTTTCACTTTCAAACAGGGATGATCTAGCCCGGCAAACGTTTTCTATAAAGGGCCAGATAATAAATACTTTAGGTTTTGTGGGCCATGTGGTGTCTGTTGCAATTACTCAACTCTGCCATTGTAGGCTGAGCGCAGCCACAGACAATAGGCATACAAATGGGCATAGTGTGTTCCAATAAATCTTTGTCTGTGGAAACCGAAATTTGAATTTCATGTCATTTTCACGTCATAAAATATTATGCATTTTTCAACCATTTTAAAATGCCACAACCATTCTTAGCTCATGCAACTTGCAAAAACAGACAGCAGGGAGAATTTGGCCCATGGGTCATAGTTTGCCAACTCCCAGTCTAGCCTACAAACCCCTTTCATAGTCTTCCTTCAGGATGATTATGAAGGATACCTACTGCATACTTGCCCTGGGTGTTTCTTGTTCATGTCTCCACATACTAAAGAAATGTAGGGCTGTGAGACTAACGTTCCATCTGGACCAGAAATTTTGCACCCTGTAGAGCCCTGACAAAGACAGCCATGAAAGGCAAATAATAGGCTGATTAAAGGACCCCTATAGAAGATCATTTCTTCTAAAAATGAGCTCACAGACAAAACTTACGAAGCATGTGAGGAAACCAAATTCCATGAGAAATAACAAGGATAGATAATAGATGAATCTGATTTGATGATTAAAATAAAAGATTCAGTAAATAAGTTGAACAGTAGGGTGGACACAGCTGAAGAGATAATCGTGAATTAGAAGAGAGAGCTAAAGACCAGATCAGAGAGCAGGAGGCTAAAGATTTGCACATTTCTCAATAGGAGCCAAGACACCAGACAGATGAAATGGTGAGCTCCAAAGTCCAATTCATAGGAGTTACAGCTGGAAAGACGGAGAGAAGGGGAGAGAGGCAATAATGGAAGGGATAATGGCCGAGATTTTTCCAGGAAATATTCTTGCAGCCATGTGTGAATTTAACTTCAGTATATTTGGGGGTTTGAAAACATGGACTTTGGAACCAGAAAGATTTTGGTTTGATAGTGATTCCATATTTGAAACCTGAGGTCGTGGGCAAATAGCTTAAGCCTTGATTTTCTCATCTGTCAATCTACCTTCCACAGGAAGATAATGTAGGAGGGACTTATCAGAGGGGCTGGCTCTTGTTAGCCATCACTATTACTGTAACTGGAAAGCACATGAAAGATCTCAGCTAGGGTGTGGAACTGGTTTAGGAACTAAGGTGGCACCTTGGATTTTTCCACTTCAGTTCTTGAAGTGTTGTTCTTCTCCTCTACAATGTTCCTGCATAAATCATTTTTATTTGTCTTCATTTCTCTCTCTCTCTCTCTTCTTTCAGAGGGGGTGTTTTGTTTGCTTTTTATTTTCCCTGCCATCTCACACTGAGTTCCCATCATGGCTAGGTTCCCTCGTGAGAACTGTCACTGTATCATAATTGAGGTATTCATTTGGATCCTCCAATGCCACTTGGATATCTGGCATTTCATATGTACAGAGTTCTTTTCTTTGTTACCCTCTGGTCTGGAAGTTAGAGCCTCCTGGAACCTTTAAGAAATAAGAAGTCCATGTCACTTAGCCATCCCTAGGACAGCAAGTAAAAATAAAAATAGATTTCTTTGAACACCAAGTGGTTTCTCACTCTTAAATGACTTTCTTATTTTATTTTCTTTTTATGGTGCTTGGGGTAATACTACTCTATCCTGTTCTCACAAATTTCAGCAGGAAAGGATGCCTGGCTCACACGGAGGAACTGGCTGCCCTCACTGTGTCATGGTCCCTGGATTAGCACCTCTACTTTGATCCTTCATGTTCACTGCCACCCCACCCCAAGGTCTTCTATAAATCAAGATTATTCTTTTGCAAAAACAAAATCAACTAAAGTTTTGTAGACTGATAATTAGGAAAAAAATCTGTGCCATAACAGTCCAATTCTAGCTGATAATGGTGACATCAGTTTGGGTAAAACTGACACCAGTAAAAACCTTTGTTCATTACTGAGAATCAAACCAGCAATTAATGGCTTTGGTAGACTTGGGCCACAATTCTCCTTGGCTTCACTTCTTTGGCACTTCACTGCATATGGAGCTGAAGCTGGAGAAATCCTGAAAATCATACCTTCTTCGTTCCTTGCTTTGCAAACCAGCCAGTAGAGGCCCAGAGAGAAACTGAGCATCGCCTCCCATCTCTTCCCCTCTGCACTTTGGCTGCTTTTCCTCTGCTCCTGTCTTCTTCTCTGAAGACAGCATATTTAGATATTTAATTAGTTAAGAGTATGATTTGTCAGTATTTAACAAAATAGTGATTTAGTCTCACTTCCCCACTTTGACAGCTGTGGACTTTGGGGTCCACTGAAATGAGGTGGATCCTTATAGCAAGTGCATTAGCTTCCTATGGCTGCTGTAACAAATTACTGCAAACTCAGTGGCTTAAAACAACACAAATTTATTATCTTACAGTTGTAGAGGTGACAAATCCAAAGTGGGCCAGTAGGACTGCTTCCTTCTGGAGGGTCTAGGAGAGAATTTGTTTCTTTGCTTCTTCCAGATTCTAGAGGTCACCTGAGTTCCTTGGTTCAGGGCCCTGCCTTACTCTGATCCACTTCACCCCTCACGTCTCCTTCTCTGCTTCTGACCCTCCTGCTTCCATCTTAGAAAGTTCCTGTGATACCACTGGGCCCACCCAGATAATCCAAGATAATCTCTCCATCTCAATAGCCTTAACTCAATCATACCTGCCAACTGTGATTTGTCATGCAGGGTACCATATTCACGGGTTCCAGGGATGAGGATGCAGACATATTTTGGGGAGGAAGGGGGTGCATTTTTCTGCCTAGTATGGAAGTATTGGCTGTACTTGTCACCAATGACATGTCTTGGTGTATAAGAAAAACATTTTTATTGCCGTCTAACTTTTTCAAGTATGTCTTCTTGCCACCATCACTAATGTAGTTTCCTTGAGAGTAGGCTCTTTCTTAGGCATCTTTTGCCCCCTTCCAAGGTCAGGACATCACACATGATAGTCGCCTGGTAATACTGATGCATGCAATGTGATTTTATCTATGAGTACACTGCATTAGAGGATGATCCAGGTGTAGGTCCCTGATATTTTCTTCCATAGAACATATGCATCAACTTCAAAAATATGTATAATGGATAGTGCCAACAGAACACTTACAAAATGATTATTGCAGATAAAGAACAAGGCACAAAATAAATATTTAATCTTCCTTATTAAACTGCTTGAAATCTGTAACTCTCCCTTCTTCATTCTTGCATGTTTCCTCAATATTCTTCTACATTTCTTCTGACTGGCTGACTCTAAGTCATGAATAAATCCCTCACATGTGGAAAGTTAACTGTCATCTTCACATACTGAAACTTAAGTGGTGCTTTATGGGGATGATGATGTATGACTGAAATACAATATGACAATCGACATGTGCCAACTGAGTAGCTTCCATTTGTGAAGTTTCCACATTATCAATGTTACTCATGACCCCCTTTCGTGTTCTGAAATAAATGGGAGAAAACGGAGTCTTAGAGGTGATTGAAAATGGCCCCAAAGCTTGCGCATATGCAAAATGGATTTCTGAACAACCACCAGCATTTGGAGAGCCAGAGAGAAACTGTCTTTATACTCAGGACACCCCAATATCTCACTTCTACCACTTTGATAAAACTACATGCAGCATTTGCCAGACAGACTAGCACCTAGATAGATTCTTGGCTGCTTAGCATTGGGGCTGGTAGAAACTCACGCTGACCATCTGTCTCCTTTAAGAACCATTTTGGTATATTAAATATATATAAGATGTCCTCCCCTTTGTGTACGGAGATGCATTTACCCCTGTCACCAACACGTCAGTTGAGGATAAGTGGTGGCACCGATTCACGATTGTCTTCTTGCTCCTTCCCATTTGTTAACAAAGATACAGGTTTTTCAATGATAAGCTGGGATCCACAGGTAAGGAATAAAGGGAAGTATACCTGGCCCTACTTGATATCAAATACAGACCTTTAAATTCACCAATACCTTAATAAAATGTAAAATAGAATATGAACAAAGGGATGAAAATAATGTTCAAATTCATCTGTTAGGGTATATATAGTGTGTGTGTGTGTGTGTGTGTGTTCGCATGCATACACACATCTCACAAACCAACTCAAAAAATAAATTGATTAATTTACAGGGTTCTATCTATTAATCTTTGTAGATAATACAACCAAGAAAGATGACAATGATGCTGATACCATCTGTATGAATATCTGTGCATATTAATGGGCTTAGTTATAGAGTTCTCCTCAAGTTGCTTCAAGGGTCCTTAGCTCTGGCATGACATTACTCAACATAATTCACCCCTTTCCTGATGAATCCTTTTATTTTAGGATACCAGATCGAGTTCCTGGGCTGTATATTATAATCTCCTAAGTAGAATTAGCCAGAGGTCAATAAGCACCATTTTGATAGCCAAGGACCTGACACAGGTATGTTTTGCTCTCCACTGAATTAAATAAGAGGGAATTTTGAATAATTCAGGGCCCTTCCTTCTTACAAATAAGTCTGAATTTTGAGGAAAATGCAAATTAAGGCAGCTTTTTCTGCTATCTATTTTCGGCCAGATCTCTTTTCTCCCACTTCTCTTCAACTCCCGAGCTGTGTTCCATTCTATTCTGGTTCATCTTCCATGTTAACTAATAGAGTTAGCTGAGTAAGTTACTTAAGGAGGAACCTTGAATACAATGTTTGTGTCATAATAGGAGGCAAAACTTCTGAAGAAGGTGGCCATTAGGGTGAAATGACGAGAGTTAGGGTGGACAACAGGGCCTGGAGTCCCCCCAGAACCCCTGAAACCACACCGTGTACACCACCTGGTAGCTGCCGCTTCCACTGGTCCTAGAATATGGTTATCGAAAGCTGGACTGTTTTTATTTTTAATGTACCTCTAGGAACAGCCAGTTAGAAGAATTACTTTCTTCTCTGACTTATATTTTTAAAAATAAAGGAAAATAGGCAGTTTTATACATTTTTTTAAACTTTCAGAATTCTTTCTTTGTTCCAACTACCTTCCTCATTCCCTCATTGGACCTACATTTTTCTCGAAAAGAGAATGATGTCTGTAAGACTGACTGGTTGCCATATACAGACCCAAACATCTGGATGCCAGAATGGAACAGACTTTTGTTATGGATCCTGTTCCGTAGCAAACTCCAGACCAATTCATTTGAAGTAATTGAGCAGAGGAGCCGAGAGGAACAGCAGTTGAGGGGCACATGCAAGTTCACAGCAGAGGTTAAATGTCTTCGTTTGCTGTTCTCGCCTATTCTCTCCTTCTCCTTATATTTCTGTTGTTCTTCTGTCTCTCCTCCTTCTCCTGTTCTAGTTTTAGATCATCTTTATTATAGTGATAATGAATACTTTATTCTACAAATGATTTTTGCAGACAAATGCTTTGTACAGAACATTCTTCTCTTATGAATTTTTCCCTCTTGTGCGCTTCAGAGTACGATTTAGAACAGGCTTTCTCACCTTGGCACTGTTGACATTTGGGCTGCAAAACTGTGTTAGGAAGCTATGCTGTGAACTGTAGGTTGTTTAGCGGCATCCCTGGCCTTGTCCCATTCGATTCCAGCTGCACCTCCTCCCCAGATGTGATGAACAAGAATGTCCAGATATCTCCAAATGGCCCCTGGGGGTTGGGAGGGAGCAAAATTGCCCCCGGTTGAGAACCACTGATTTAAAGGAATAAGTTTTTATTTCTCCAGGGTTAAAATAAAGTAATTAAAAATATAAAATTTCTACTAAAGGTCTTGTGCTGTAGCTGGCTATTTTTATTCTTAAATCAGAAGGGGTTTCATATCATTTCAAGTGTCCTTAACACTCTTTCTAGTTTAATATGTAGGCCTTATAATGTTAAGAGATTGTTATATAAAGTTCACGTCACCATCAAGCTTGATGCTCTTGTACAGTGAAGCCATAGTCTTATTCGCTGTTTCTCCTGTAGCTCATACTTGCACACCAATCTATGTCACAGTCACAATGGCAACATCTGGACTTCTTCCCCTGCTCTTTGAATGTAACCCCATCTTCTATCTATTTTCCATTCTGTCTTATTCTAAACTTTTTGTTTTGTTCTCTAGCCAGTTTTTCCTTTTCCCATGGTTCTATCAAGAATCCCTGCTGTCTTGGGTTTAAGCAGCCCATTAGATGGAACGTTATCAAAGACTTTCTGAAAATTGAGATTATCCATGTTGCATGCATTACCGTTCTCCGATGTGTCTGTAAGCTGCTCCAAAGTATACAAAAGAGCCAGTGAAGTTAGATAGATAACATCTTTCTACATAAAATCCCCTCGCTCTGTCTTCTTGAGGCCAAAACACCCATCTGAAAGGGAGAAAAATGCTTGTCGAATATGTTTTGAATGCAGTCCAAATATTTGGATGCTTGGCATCATATCGACAGCCATCTGGCAGGCTGATAAAATTTTTCTTCTAGATACTTTGGTGGTGTGTAGCCAGAACTTCTGAGTCTTCTTGGAATACTAGCGATTGTAGCTGGTTCAGAGTTAACTAACATCTATTGAGCCCTTACTATAAATATGACACATAAATAACTATTTGATCCTCATGAGCATTGCATATATGTGTTTCTGTTCCTATATTACAAATAAGAAAAATCGGCGTTAAAGACTGAGGTCACAAAATAAGTGGCAGACTCAAACTTGAATTTGGGTGTCCTGATTCCTACTCTAGTCTCTCTCCTCTACAACATAGAGGAAGAGCACAGAGTCCTGTGCCCAACAGACAAGTTTCGATTCTCATTAAGTAACTTTCCATTATCATTGCTCAAAATGCAATCCTTGGATCTGCAATGTCAGCAACATCTATGAGCTTGCTAGAAATGCAGAATCAGGGGGTCTAGTGCAGACCTACAGAATCAGAATCTGCATTTGAACAAGATCTCTAGCTGATTCCTTTGTACATTAAATTTTGAGAAGTGATGCTCTTCGGCTCTGTGAATATGGTAAGGCAATCACCTAGTTGGATACTATGCTGTGTCCCTTTGCAATACCAGGATGACCAGCTACTCAGCCCCTTCCTGTTGTCCCTGCCTACGTTCCTCGGCTATGGTACCCTTACATCCTTCTGGACATGGCAAGCGGCTTCAAGTCCTTTGTCAACACCAATGAATATGCAGTGGTTTCCTAGAACTTTGTGTTGAGAAGGATTCTGAGGCTCTATCAGGCTTAAACTGGTAAGAGTCTGATGTTGGCCATAGGTATGGGAAGTGAAAGAGGAGAACACACATGACTTAGATTTGCCATTCTTATTCTAGACATTCCTTTCCTTGTTCTCACTATCGATACTTATGCATTTATTACCTCATTGTTGCAACACAATTCTAAGTAACTGCATAGAAAATCTGATGAGACAATTCCAGCTAAAAGTTGATCAGTGGTAATGAATTATTTATAATTCTCAAGTAACTGTGCATTTTCATAGGGCCCTTTAATTATTTGAAACAAAAGCATAATTAATGGCAGGGTTAGGACTCATTAGACCTTTTATCATTTTTCAGTTCAATAAACTTAGGATCACAATATGCTGGTGGGCACCTCAGCTTCCCCATCTTCTTGTAAATTGGCAGCATTGATGAGGAAGGACACATTGTAAGAGAATATAAAGAACCAGTTCACGTCCATCTACACCACCAAGGAGAAAGAAGTAGGACCTGCTTAAGGGGAACAGAATGAAAGGCTGTGTGGGACAACTGACCCAGCTACAGAAACTGGACCCACCACGAGCAGTTCAGGAACTCAGACTCAGCCACGAAGCACACTGGCAAGTCACATGAGACTGAATACCATAATTACAGATCACATTTGCACAAAGGGCTACCATGTCCAAAATACTTTCCCATTTTCTCTGCTGATTGATCCTCTCAGTTCTTTTGTTAAACCTTACTTTGTAATCAATATATATTTTTTATTTTTCATAAATGTGTTATTAGGCTTAGAGTCGGTATAACTGAATGTGATTCTTTTAAGGTGTGTTTTTATGAAATAAACAAAAGGATTCATTGAGAACCTGATTCAATTCTAAGAAGTGAATGAATAAATGGTATGGGAATAGTTAATAGACACACAGGGGCCACAACGACTATAAAAGCCCAAGTAGTATTTATACATCCCTTCTGTATTGGTCAGGGTTTTCCTGAGAAACAGAACCAATAGGGGAAATGGATATGGAGATACATATGTAAAATTTATAATAAATCTCATTCTAGATATCTATCTATCTCTATTGAGAGAGTGAGAGAAACAGCGATCTAGAATGAGATTTATTATAAGGCTCATGTGATTATGGAGACCGAGAAGTCCCATGATTTGCCGTTTGCAAGCTGGAGACCCAGAAACCTAATGGTGTAAATTCCAACCTGAGTCCGAAAGCCTGGGAAGCAAGAGTACCTATGGTGTAAGTCCCAGTCCGTGGGCAGGAGAAGACTGATGTCTCAGCTCAAGCAGTTGGACAGAGAGAGAGAATTCAACCTTCCTGCACCTTTTTGTTCTCTTCAGACCCTCAACTGGTTGGATGATGCCCACCCACATCAGAGAGGGCAATCTGTTTTACTCAGTCCACCAATTCAAATACTAATCTCTTCCAGAAACACTCTGACATACACACTCAGAAATAATGTTTAACCAGATATCTAGGTATCCTGTGTCCCAGTCAAGTTGACGTATGAAATTGCCCATCACAAGTCCATGCTTTGTCAACTTGACACTGATATGCATCTCCTTAAACCACATTTAATCTCCAAATACAATAACAAAGTCATAATTCCACCTAACATGATACATCTATCCTGTGTACAACCAAAAACATACTAACTCCTTCCCCAGAAGAGGAGGTAAGCCCTTAAGTGATGTTTACTCTTTTCCTTGATATCCCATAGCTTAAATACTATGATGCAGAGTCCCTATATCATATGTTACATGATAATAGAATAAGAGAGAAAACAGATCTACTGTGTGTGTGTACATGAGGGCATGCACAGTTACAAGGAACTGTTCTAGGACCAGAGCCCTGACTCTGCTCCAGATTCTTCTTCTTTCATCATCTTAATGTCTAATGTTTCTCTTCCCCTTGGTAATCCATATCCAGGCTGATCATGCAGGTCCATGTAAAGGCGTTTGCTTCCTTTTGTCTGGGTTGATTTGAGCGCTCAGTTTTGTTGTTGTTGTTGTTGTTGAGTTGTTTTGGTCTTTAGTTCCTCAAAATTCAGCTTCTCAAGTACAGACATTTTCTTTACAAATTTATTTTTAATTATGTGATGACTACATGAACACGTTTTCACTTGTAAGATGATCAACCATACAGCTCCAATCAAAGTCACCTTTGGTATTCCTGCTACCTATGCCCGCTCTGAGGCTTCTGCACAGAGGTGATGACTGTCCTCAGTCATTTTGGACTCTTCAACATCCCTTTAGCAATGTCTGTTACTATTTGGATCTCACCAAACGCTACAATACATCTGGCTTGACTAATGTTGTCTGTCTGTCAATGCCTTCTCAAAAATGCTTTCCTCGACGACAGTTAGAGAATGATAGAACTCTCTGGCTTAAAGGACCAAGGGACTGGGGGTAAGGGGAGATATCTTCAGAAGCAAGTGTTGCCTGAAGGTTCTCCTTTCCTATAGCCTTTGGAGGAGTCTGTCATTTTCAGCTCCACGGATTCCCCTGGGCAGCAAGAGGGCGGAGTTAGAAGCTGACCCTGGTTGCGGAGTTCTGCCTTGCTGGAGTCTGGTTGCCTCACCATATCGTCACAGCCACACCATTTTAGTGTGGCTTTGGAAGGGAGATATTCAGATGGCATGGGGCTAAGCTATACCAGGTGCCCAGTCTCAAGAGCTGGGGGGTATCTTAATCTGTTCAGGCTGTTATAACAAAATACCACAGACCAGGCATCTTATAAACAACAGAAATCTATTTCTCACAGTTCCGGGGGACTGCAAGCCCAAGATCAGGGTGCCAGCATGGTCAGGTTCTGGAGAGAGCCCTGTTCTGGATTGCAGACTACCAACTTCTCCCTGTGTCCTCACATGGTGGAAGGTATGACGGCGCTCTCTGGAGCCTCTTTTATAATGGCACTAACCCCATTCATGAGGGCTCTGCCTTCATCACCTAGTCACCTCCCAAAGTCCTCACCTCCTAATAACATCACTTTGGGCATTAGGCTTGTAAAACATGAATTTTGAGGGGGCACAAACATTCAGACCATAGCACATGCTAGATTCAAACCTGCCTTGGCCAATGTTTCTCCCCCTTTTTTCCTCCACCCCCAAGTTAAACTCAGTTCCAGTTCCCTAATGCCCAATGTTTCCTTACCTTTGGGCATGCCTCGCTGCCATTTTCCCTTTTGCCTGAGAATCTTTGCTTACATTTTTTTCCCTATTTGAGAAACAGGACATAACAAGAAATTTCACACATTCACAGAAGGGTGTTTTATGCCAAAAGATACTGAGAATCTAAAAGACAAAGAAGGTAAGAGTGCTAGATGGGAACAAAGAGTCAAGGTTCTACTGGCAGGCTTGTTCCTTCCATCTCTTTCAGTAATGCCCCAGTCATTTTCAATTTTAAAGTAATAGGAGAGGGCTGGTCTGCAAGTACATTGTGTTTTTCTTTCTTTTTACTCTATAAAACTTAATATAAATGTATCCTATTAAGATGGGCTTGGATATTATAACATGTTTTTCTTTTTTTTTTCATTTAACTTATAAAACTTTATATAAATGTATCCTATTAAGTTGGGCTTGGATACTGTATCATCTGGGCCCATGATAGCAGCAGTTATGAGACTAGCAAATTTGTTAAATTCCTGGAGCTACTTTATTGCTGCCTTCCCAATGGTATACCATATATTAGTTTCCTATTGCTACTATAACAAATTACCAAAAACTTAGTGGCTTAAAATAAGACAAACAGTTCTGGAGGTCAAAGTCCTACATGAGTCTTAAGGGGCTAAAATCAAAGTTCCTTTCGCAAGGCTGATTCTTTCTGTATGCTCCAGGGGAGAATCCACTTCCTTGCTTTTTCTAGCTTCTAGAGGCCATCTGTATTCCTTGGCTCCTGGCCCCTTCCTCCATCTTCAAAGTGCATCATTCCAACCTCTACTTCTGTCATTCCATCTCGTTCTTCTTTGACCTTCTTGTCTCTCTTATAAGGACCCCAATGATTACACTGGGCCCTATCCACCTTGGTATGCCCATGTCTGTAGGTAAAGAGAAGGCTCTGACTAGACACTTGGGAGTAATGAAGATACAGAAAGTAACTGAAACCATATCGGGTGATGGGACACTGCATAGAGCAATGGTTCTTAATCTTTTTTTTAGAATCTAATGGACCCTACAGATCTTTGTTTCAGAAAAATGAAAAATCATACACAACTCCACATGCAATTTCAGGGCTTTAAGTGCTCTCTACACATGCATGAACGCCAGGTTAAGAACTCTTGATGTATAGTCATCTACACTAAATATCTAGTTGGATCCTTACTTCATACTTCTCACCAAAATACATGCTGATAGATCAAAGATTTGATTCTCACAAAAGAAAACATGGGGGGGGAGGAATAAATTGGGAGATTGGGATTGACATATACACACTACTATATATAAAATAGATAACTAATAAGAACCCACTGTGTAGCACAGGAAACTCTACTCAATATTCTGTAGTGACCTATATGGGAAAAGAATATAAAAAAGAGTGGATATATGTATATGTATAACTGATTCACTTTGCTGTACAGCAGAAACTAACACAACATTGTAAATCAACTATACTCCAATAAAAATTAATTTGAAAAAAGAAAACATGAGTTTTTAAAATAACCTCAAGGTGATAAAAGCTTTTCTAAAAATAAGACAATAATCTCCAACCCATGAAACAAAAGATTAACAAAATCAGCCAGATAAAACTATGTGTGTGTGTGTGTATGTGTGTGTGTGTATTCTGTGTGGAAATTAATCCATAAACAAAAAGGCAAATGACAAAATGGGGGAAACATCTGCAAAGATAAAGGGTTAATTTTCTTCATGTTAAAGACATTCTTAAGTTGTTAAGACCAGTAATTCAATAGATGTATAACGTCAGTTCAAAGAAATTGATATAAAATCATTTTATTTAACTTGAGAAGATGTTGTTTCATTCGTAGTAAAAGAAATGCTATTTTCAAATGTTAATTTGAAAAGTATTAAGAAGACTGAGCACAGTCTTAGTGAAGGTACTGGGAGAATACCATACATACATTGCCACTGGGAATTCAATACGTACAACCCCTATTCCGGTGCTTATCAAACTGAAATGTGTACACAAATCACTTGGGAATCTTGTGAAAATGCAGACTCTGGTTCAATGCGTTGGAGGTGAGGCCTGAGATGTTGCATTTCTAACCAGCTCCCAGGTGACACCAACACTTCTGATCCACAGGCCACACTCTGTGTGACTGGCAATGCTTAATAAAAAATTTCAATGCACGTATCTCTTAAACCAATAATGCAATTCCTAGGAATTTATCCTACTTATATTCTTGCATATGTGGGACATGGTGTGTGCACAAAATACTCCTTGTAAGACTGGGTGTAATAATGAAAGACAGTAAGCAACATAAATGTCTGTCATAATAAGTGTGCTAGCACAGAACTTTCTCATGCCCTTCTTTGTTCCTATATTGTACTCATGGGGGTTTAGAGGACTGAAAACTATATTTACCAGACTCTCATACAGCTAGGATTTGTGACATGATTTAGATGTCATCAGTAAGCTGTATGTGTATGAAATTTAAAATAAAAAGAGATATCTTCCTGATGCTCTGAAGTCTGCAAATTGAGGTGGACATGAGCATTTGCAGTAGCTATACACCCCACACCCAGGGTCTGCTCAGGAGCTCCATGAGTAAGAGGCTCAGTTATGGTGGCAGCAGCGACAGTAGCAGCTTCCTGACTTATCACAGCGATTATGGTGTGACCTTTAAACCATCAGCCCAGTAGTTACCCCCTGAATTCAGCTTCTGACTTGCTTCCAATGAGTTTTCAAGCACCTAATTTTCTGTAGCAAATCCCTTTCTACTTGAAACATCTAGAGTGTTTTGTAGTTGTTGTTGTTTTCTGCATGTAACTCTGACTAAAATCGTATTTCGCACCAAGATGGAGAACTGGGATAAGATATCTAACCTGCTTGGTTTTCATGGCAGTGATAACTTCATCACCAAACTGGCTTATATCATCCCACCATATACATAAACCCAACCAGTCGAAATACTATTCAAAGGCAAAAGGAACATGGAATGCTAAATGAAGAAAGACATTTGTAAACACCAAATATAACCTCATGATTAGTTGTCAAATTGAGGAATATTATAGCTACAGATATTTTTTTCCTTGTTATTTTATGTATACACCTTTATAAATTAACCAAATTCCTTTTTCTCTCTCCTCCTTTCTACTATTATTTTTTAAATAAATTTATTTTTTTTATTTATTTATTTTTGGCTGCCTTGGGTCTTCGTTGCTGCGCATGGGCTTTCTCTAGTTGTGGTGAGCAGGGGCTACTCTTCATTGCAGTGCGCGGGCTTCTCATTGCGGTGGCTTCTCTTGTTGTGGAGCATGGGCTATAGGCACACGGGCTTCAGTAGTTGTGGCACGTGGGCTCAGTAGTTGTGGCGCACGGGCTTAGTTGCTCCGCGGCAGGTGGGATCTTCCCGGACCAGGGCTCGAACCTGTGTCCCCTGCAATGGCAGGCGGATTCTTAACCACTGTGCCACCAGGGAAGCCCTCTACCACTATTTTATACCAAGATGTATAAATCGTGGTTGTTTTTATCATTTAGTCCTTGGGTTATATGATATAAAAGTTCAATTATGGGCTTCCCTGGTGGCGCAGTAGTTAAGAATCCACCTGCCAAGGCAGGGGACACGGGTTCAAGACCTGGTCCAGGAAGATCCCACCTGCCGCGGAGCAACTAGGCCCGTGTGCCACAACTACTGAGCCTGCGCTCTAGAGCCCACGAGCCACAATTACTGAAGCCCGCGTGCCTAGAGCCTGTGCTCCGCAACAAGAGAAGCCACTGCAATGAGAAGCCCGCGCACCGCAAGAAAGAGTAGCCCCTGCTCGCCACAACTAGAGAAAGCCCACATGCAGCAACGAAGACCCAAGGCAGCCAAAAATAAATAAATAAAAATAAATAAATTTATTTTTTAAAAAGTTCAATTGTGACTAATTTTAAAAGACCTTGTATGAGCTGCAAACAGTTAGACAGACAGGCATGAGTCCGTGAGGCTGCTGGCCTCCGTCTCCTAGGATCTACTCTCCAGCTTCACATGTATGAATCAGCAGTGACACTTGTGGCTATGTCAACCAAAACTTCTGCAACTCCAGATCATGTCTATGGTTGTGTAACTCTCAAATTAGTAGTACAGTGAAACTGCATGACTTTCACTCCTCCATCCCTTTCAATTATTTCAATTGTCACCTAAATCCCTTTATTAAACCTCTTTATGCCAGAAACAGGGTCTCTCAAGATTCGAACCATTTTGGAGCCCCATACATACTGCTAATACATATATACTAATAAACTGCTGTGATTAAAATACCTATATACTGCTTGCTAAATGAAATTAAGTCACTTAGGCAGGGCAGTTACATTCAGTGAAATTTAGAACATACCTAACATAGCTTCCTAGGAACTAGCTTGCTTATCCAGTAGGATCCTAAATGTCCACTGACAGATGAATGGATAAAGAAAATGTGACACATATATACAATGGAATATTACTCAGCCATAAAAAGGAACGAAATTGAGTTATTTGTAGTGAGGTGGATGGACCTAGAGTCTGTCATACAGAGTGAAGTCAGAAAGAGAAAAACAAATACCGTATGCTAATGCATACATATGGAACCTAGAAAAATGGTACTGATGGACCTAGTGGCAGAGCAGGAATAAAGACGCAGACGTAGAAAACAGACTTAAGGACACAGGGCGGGAAGGGGAGGCTGGGACGTTTTGAGAGAGTAGCACTGACATATATACACTACCAAATGTTTTTTAGATAGCTAGTGGGAAGCTGCTGCGAAGCACAGGGAGATAGGCTCGGTGCTTTGTGACGACGACCTAGAGGGGTGGGATAGGGAGGGTGGGAGGGAGGTCCAAGAGAGAGGGGATATATGTATACATATAGCTGATTCACTTTGTTGTACAGCAGAAACTAACACAACATTTTAAAGCAATTATACTCCAATAAAGATGTATAAAAAAAAAGTTGCCTGGAAAATGTTATTAAACTAATAAAAGTGAATTAATATTTAGGTCTAGTTGAAATGACACAGTTTAAACAACGAGTAAAGAATGCATGACTTGTCCCAAGTGCTATTTTACAACATCAGTTTATTATAATCCTAAAAACTGTTTTTTAAACATTGTTGGATGAAAATTTTTAAAGATTTCCAAAAAAGGGAAATTTGATAGCACAAATCTATTTGGTCAGAGACACTGTCTTTACAGGGAATCTAGGAGCTTTCTGTTTATAAAATGAATCCAGTATTATTTGTATTTTTTTCCTTTGGGATATAAACAATGAAAAAATGGTAGAAAAGATTCAATACAGTAAACTATAAAATTATCATGTTTAATCTATCAATGTCAGTGAGAAGACCCAAAGATGTTCATAAGATAAGTGACTTAGATCAGCCACAATTCAATATAAGCATTTAGGAAACACGGCAAGCTGATGTGATGTACTTGACCACATTTTTCCATTGTCAACTGTGGTCAAAAAGGCCACACTGGGCATCAAGCAACCCCTGAAGTGCTCTCTGATGTCTAGACTTCAAGCAAAGTAGGCCATGGTCACATCTTCCAAATCTTTGCACGTGCTTTTCCATTTAGCTCCACAACCAATGTTTCCTCTCCAATTCCTTCTCTTTCAGCACACAGTCTCCTTTAGAAGGCCCTTCTGTGACCTTCAGACATGAAATTGCTCCTCTGGCCCTCTGTATTTCCTTTACTGTTACATTTTTTTCCATTGAGTTTGTAAACTCATCTCTCTGTCCGACTAGTCTGTAGTTTCATGAGGCCAGGAACGTGCTTCTGTGCTCTCATCTCCTTAGTCTCTCCTCTAGTATCTGGTGCCTACTCAATTCTTCTTAGATGAATTAGTGATCAGCAACAACCGCACTGCATAATCTCCCCTTTCCTACTCTCGTTGTCTCTCCGTGGCTGCGTTTCTCCTAGGATGCACACCTCTTTCAAAATGCAGAATTTACACTACAAATTCACTGTGTAAAAGTACTGGGGGTAGAAAAGGTGAAGGTCTCTTTAGGACTCTCAAGCTCTGAACTGTGTGCCCTCTCCTAAACTTTTATGTGTTCATTTCAGTATTAAATCAGGAAAGTGTACAGGTGCCTTGTTTCACACATCTTTTGTGAGTTTGCCGGCCCATACAGTCTTGCAGAAGAGGAAAGTCTTGAAAGTAGGTTCATGTCTATTTGGTGGGGGGGGATTACATTTGACAAAGCTCATAAGGCAACTAAGGAACAGAGTAAAGCAGTCATTGAGGATGATGATGATGATGACAATGACAACAATCACAGCAAACAATTATATGTAACAGGCACTGTGCGAAGTACTTTACAATATATTATTTAATCTTGTCTAGCAGTCCTATGAGTCAGATATGAATATCTTACTCAATCTACAGATGAGGAAACTGAGATATGTGTGCGTGCACACACATTACGTGGACTATGGAACCAAATGACCTGGGGTAGAATACAGGCTCCACCTCTATGTGCCTCTCAGAACAGAACCCGGCATACTGGGCCTTTCCGGGGCGCTGACCATGCTGTGTTTCTGGATCTCAGTTTTGGTTACCTAAGCGTTCGTTTCACAACAATTTGTTAAGCTGTATGTTTAGGTTTAATGAAGTTTTTGTATAAATGTAATATTTTACAATTTTAAAAGGCTGAAAAAGGAAGGGTAGAAAGATGGGAGAGACGGGGAGAAAAAAGAACGACGGGGAGGGAGAAGGAAAGGAAGAGCCTGACAAAGTAAGCATTGTGTAACTGTCAGCTACTATTGTCTGAAAACAATTCCCCATGCTTTTGGCTGTATTTTTGAATGTAGGAACAAGATATTGACCAATGATATATCAAGTCAAGTGTCATCAGCACAAATGTATAACCAGCTCTTTTTTTTGAGAGGGGCTTACTTTTGTGGAAAACGGCCCAGTGTTTCACCTCTTATTACAGTTAAAACTTCATTATGAAATATCTCAGATACACAGAAAGTTAGAGAAAATAATATAACAAATACCTGCACACTTACCACACAGTTTTATCAATTCTTTATATTGTATCCTATTTGTTTCAGTTATTTTTAAGTAAAAAAATAATTAGTTATACATTTATGCAACTGGAAACCCCCCTCCCTTATATGTGCTCCTTCCCTCATCCTGTTTCTCTCCTTTCTTGGAGAAAGAACCATCATTATGAGTTTATTGTTTCTGTTTCCATGCATTTGTATACAAATATCATATACAATATTGTTTTACATTTTTTTTAAACTATATTTCACTAGTTATTATGGTTTTGATGCAATGGCTCTATGTTATTTATTTTATTTGTTGTATAGTATTCTATCGTATGAACATATGCTATATATTTTACCCATTCTCCATTTATCATGTATTTAAATAATTTTCATATGTTTTGCAATCACAAGCAATTCTATTAAGAACATTCTTATACTTGTCTCTGCTACATAAAGTTAAGAATTTTTCTAGATATCTTCCTAAAAATGGAATTGGTGAATCAAAGATAGTGTATCTTCAACTTTACCATCTATGGTCAAATTGTTCTCCAAAGTGGTTTTTCCCATTTGTACTCCTACCAGCAGCATTTAAGAATTCTCATCTCTTAGTATCTTTACCAGAACTTTGTATTATCTAGACTTTACATTTTTGCCAACTTGAGAATGTGAAATTTATAATTGTTGTTTGAAGATACACTTTCCTAAACACTAACGAGGTTATACGTATTTTCAAATGCCAAGACATGGAAACAACCCAAGTGCCCATCAACAGGTGATTGGTTTAAGAAGATGTGGTGTGTATATATACAATGGAATGTTACTCAGCCATAAAAAAGAATGAAATATTGCTATGTGCAGCAACATGGATGAACCTAGAGATTATCATACTAAGTGAAGTAAGTCAGAGAAAGAAAGACAAATATTATACGATATCACTTATATGTGGAATCTAAAGAATAATACAAATGAATCTATATACAAAACAGAAACAGACTCACAGGCATAGAAAATAAACTTATGGTTACTGAAGGGGAAAGGAAGGGAGGGAAAAATTAGGAGCATGGGATTAACAGATACAAACTACTATACGTGAAATAGATAAGCAACAAGAATTTACTGTATTCAATATCTTGTAATAACCTACAATGGAAAATAATCTGAAAAAAATCTATACATGTACATACATATAACTGAATCACTTTGCTGTAGACCTGAAACTAACACAATATTGTAAATCAACTCTACTTCAATTTTTAAAAGTAGAAAAAAAATCATACCCTTGAGAGATTCATCTATGTTGTTTGTTCTCTGTGATATACTGTATTCTATTGTATTAATATATTACAATTTATGTATCCAGTCTACAGTTGAATAGTTGTATAGCTGATAGTCTAGGTGCTACTACAAAGAGTGCTACTATGAACAGTCTCATACATGTCTTTTGGTAAACTTATGCATGCATTTCTGCAGAGCATATAACCAGGAATACAATAGCTGGGCCATAGGCTATTACATGCTAAACTTTACCAAAGCCTTCCAAACAATTTGCAAAAGTAGTTGTTTCAATTTATTCTCCCACCAGTTGCTCCACAGCCTTGTCAAAACTTGGTATTATCTGTCTTTTCCATTTAAGGCACTCCAGGACATATAATGAAATCTTGGTAATTTGCATCTCCCTGAATTTACATCTTTGCTGAAGTCAATCACTTTACACATATCCTCTCCCACACGGTGACTTGGTTTTTCACTATTTTTATGCTGCCCTTTGATGAACAGGAGTTCTTAATTTCAACGTAGTACACTTTTATTTTTCTTTTTAATTAGTGCTTTTTGTGTTAAAAAGTATTTTGCTAACTCCAAGGTCATGAAGAGATTTTTCTAAGATTTCTTCCAAATAGTTTATTGTTTTTACCTTTCACATATATGTCTACAATCCACCTCAGATTGGTTTTGCATATGGTTGAGTTAGGGGGTCAAGATACCTATTTCATATGGACATGCAGTTGACTCAACATCATTTATTAGAAGGACTATCCTCGCCCCACCACACTGTAGCAGCCCATTTCACATAATTCAAGTGACATGTGTGGGTCTCTTACTGGACTCTCTATTCAGTTCTATTTGTCTACTTGTCTATTCTTACATTAATACCACAGCATCTTAAATACTGTAGCTTTATAATAAGGCATGATATCCGATATCTTCTAATTAAAAGATGCAAAATAAGATTTATTCTAAGTATTTGACTTTTTAAATAAACTTATTTATTTATTTATTTATTTATTTCGGTTGCGTTGGGTCTTCCTTGCTGCGCGCGAGCTTTCTCTAGTTGCGGTGAGCGGGGGCTACTCTTCGTTGCGGTGCGCGGGCTTCTCATTGCGGTGGCTTCTCCTGTTGCGGAGCACGGGCTCTAGGCGCGTGGGCTTCAGTAATTGTGGCTCACCGGCTTAGTTGCTCTGCGGCATGTGGGATCTTCCCAGACCAGGGCTCGAACCCGTGTCCCCTGCATTGGCAGGCGGATTCTTAACCACTGCGCCACCAGGGAAGTCCCAGTTTGACATTTTTGGTGCTATTGTAAATGGTATTTTAAATTTCATTTTCACTTGCTTATTGCTGGCATATAGAAATAGAACTGACTTTGTATGCAGCAACCTTACTAAATGTACTTATTAATTCTTATAGCTTGACTACAGATAGAGCTTTAGATTTCTTTTTTATATACACAATGGTGTCATTCGAAAATAATGATAGTTTTATTTCTTCCTTTTCAAACTTTTGCTTTATTTTCACTTCTTTACTTGCCTTATTGCTCTAGCTAGGACCTCAGTATTGAACAGGATTGAGGAATAGTGAACATCCTTGTCTCATTCCCCATCTCAGGGGAAAAGCTTTCCATAATTCACTGCTAAGTGCAATGTTCTACAATTGTTGTTTTTTTTTCCTGCAATGATTGTTTTTATCCTTATATCTTTAATATTCATTACCTGGGTAGTTTGCTTCATTTAAGACTCGATCTCTCTTTTTTTATAAAAGGTAAGCTTTGATTTTTTTTTTTCTAAAGAACAGTCACTACTTGATAAATTTCTGGCATGTGACTTCTATTTTGAGTATCAATGTAACTTTTACTAAAATCTGTCTATCTCTATTTTCTTGCTTGGGCCTTGCCTTTTTATTGCATTTTGAGAAATAAAAGGAAAATAAAAACACATAGATTTGGGTTTATATCAAAGCTATTCAGGTCACTTATCCACATTTTAAAAAAATTTGTTAAAGTATAGTTGATTTACAACATTGTATTAGTCTCAGGTATACAGCACAGTAATTTAATATTTTTACAGATTATACTCTATTTGAAGTTATTATAAAACATCAGTTATATTCCCTGTGCTGTACTATATATCCTTGTATCTTACTTATCTTATACATAGTAGCTTATACCTCTTAATCCCCTACCCTTATCTTGTCCCTTTCCCCACTGGTAACCACTAGTTTGTTCTCTATATCTATGAGTCTATTTCTGTTTTGTTATATTCATTTGTTTGTTGTATTTTTTAGATTCCACATATAAGTGATAACTTGTACTTGTCTTTCTCTAACTTACTTCACTAAGCATAATAATACCCTTTAAGTCCATCCATGTTGTTGCAAATGGCAAATTTTCATCCTTTTTATGGCTGAGTAGTATTCCATTACACATTTTCAATTTAAACTAAACTGAGATCAAGATGACTTTTGAAGGCTAAAGATTCTTTTTTTCTTTCATTTAACAAGCAATTCTGGAGCAATTGTGCTGTACCAAGAACGATGCTAGGCTCTGAGAACTTTGAAGGCTGAATAGTCACTAATTAATTAATTGACTGATTAGTTCACTTAACAAGCGTTTTTGGAGAAATTATGGTGTACCTGGAACTGTGCAAGGCCCTGGAGATACAGAGGAGTTCTCAAGGAGGTCCCACTGCACAGGAAGAGATGACAGTGGCTCAGACAAGGTGGCAGCAGCTCAGATGGAATAAAAGATAAATGCATTGGGCAGCTATTTAGGTGCTAGGACTTGGTGCAGGATTACTGAGAGGGCTGAGAGAAAGGGGGGTGTCAAGAATGACTCCAAATTTGAAGTTACTTAGGAAGTAGAATTGGTTGAATGATTGGGTGAGAAAGAAAAGTTAATAGGTGGTATTAAGATATACGATTTGAGTAAGAGGGTGGATGATGACTTAGCCACTGGGATTCACTGAGACACAGCAGAAGTTTAGGAAGAAAGGTGACGAGTTCCACTTGAACTTGTTGCATTTGAGATACTTTGGGTACTCCACAGATACGGGGCAAGCAGGCAGTTTAGAGACAGGAGTCTGACACTTGGGAGTAGAGTGTCTGGAGTTATGATTTTGCAGGTCACAGTCGGCCCCATCAGTGGGGCTGAGGTGGCCCTCTGGGGATATACCACCATTAAGAACTAGGGTTGCAGGTCTGACCATCTATTGCATTAATTAGAGTCCAACCTCTTTTCAGTCACATGTTTATATAGCCACAAAATAATTCATATCTTGTCTGTGCAACTTCCCCAGGTGTGGTTACAGCCCTTCCTGGGTGGGTGCATAGTGACTGAGAATCAGATTCACTAGTTACTGTTTTTCTGCAATGGAAACCAAGTACTGAGTAAAGAAAAGCAGAAGAATTATTTTCACATTTTAGCCCCTTTTGCATCTTTCTGTTCCTACATGAGAACCTGTCTTTCACCATCCTTTCTAGCCTCCTACTGCAACATACCAACAATTACGTAACAGTATGCAAGTCACGATTGTGTTACCACACTCAGAAAACCATTTGCAAACCAAGGATGGAATTAGAATACTCATTACAGCTAATATTTATTTTTCATTATTAAAACCTTAATTGGATGCCAATAAAATGAAAAATTAAATTTGGTGCAAGGCTTGTGGAATAAACCCTTTATATTATTTCAAACCCTGTTAAAAATGTGTCTTAAATAACTTGGCTCACTTTCCCGCCTTTGCCACATACAAAATAGTGGTCACATCAGCAAGTACTCAGTATGTTGACAGTTATATTCATTAGCACCCTTGGTTGCAAGTAACAGAAACCCATCTGAAAACAACTCAAAGAAAAGAGAATTTCTTGCCTTAGATTCAGTGAGCTACCCACCTATCATAGAAAAAAACTGCAGAATCTGAGAATTCAGGAAACATCACCATAAGGACATTATTATTATTGCATGTATTTAAAATAATATAGATTTGCTTAAAAAACTAAAAATAGAACTACCATACGACCCAGCAATCCCACTACTGGGCATATACCCTGAGAAAACCATAATTCAAAAAGAGTCATGTACCAAAATGTTCACTGCAGCTCTATTTACAATAGCCAGGACATGGAAGCAACCTAAGTGTCCATCAACAGATGAATGGATAAAGAAGATGTGGCACATATATACAATGGAATATTACTCAGCCATAAAAAGAAACGAAATTGAGTTATTTGTAGTGAGGTGGATGGACCTAGAATCTGTCATACAGAGTGAAGTAAGTCAGAAAGAGGAAAACAAATACCGTATGCTAACACATATATATGGAATCTAAGAAAAATAAAAATTAAAAAAAAAGGTCATGAAGAACCTAGGGGTAAGACGGGAACAAAGACACAGACCTACTAGAGCATGGACTTGAGGATATGGGGAGGGGGAAGGGTAAGCTGTGACAAAGTGAAAGAGTGGCATGGACATATATACACTACCACACGTAAAATAGATAGCTAGTGGGAAGCAACCGCATAGCACAGGGAGATCAGCTCGGTGCCTTGTGACCACCTAGAGGGGTGGGATAGGGAGGGTGGGAGGGAGGGAGACGCAAGAGGGAAGAGATATGGGAACATATGTATATGTATAACTGATTCACTTTGTTATAAAGCAGAAACTAACACACCATTGTAAAGCAATTATACTCCAATAAAGATGGTAAAAAAATATATATATAAAAAAAAAAAGTCCTGGACAAATATAGTGAAAAAAAAAAAAAAAAAAGACACAGACCTACTAGAGAATGGACTTGAGGATATGGGGAGGGGGAAGGGTGAGCTGTGAAAAGGTGGGAGAGTGGCATGGACATATATACACTACCAAACGTGAAATAGGTAGCTAGTGGGAAGCAGCGGCATGGCACCGGGAAATCAGCTCAGTGGTTTGTGACCACCTGGGGGGCTGGGATGGGGAGGGTGGGAGGGAGGGAGACGCGGGAGGGAGATGTGGGGGACGTGTGTATGTGTGTAGCTGATTCACTTTGTTGTAGAGCGCAAACTAATGCACCATTGTAAAGCAATTATACTCCAATAAAGATGTTAAAATAATAATAATAATAATAATAATATAGATCTTGGATTACCCTGGTGGCGCAGTGGTTAAGAATCCGCCTGCCAGGGCTTCCCTGGTGGCGCAGTGGTTGAGAATCTGCCTGCCAATGCAGGGGACACGGGTTCGAGCCCTGGTCTGGGAAGATCCCACATGCCACGGAGCAACTAGGCCCGTGAGCCACAACTACTGAGCCTGTGCTCTAGAGCCCGCAAGCCACAACTACTGAGCTCACGCACCACAACTATTGAAGCCCGCGCGCCTAGAGCCCGTGCTCCACAAGAGAAGCCACCATAATGAGAAGCCCGCACACCGCAGTGAAGAGTGGCCCCGGCGAGGGGGGAAGGGTAAACTGGGAGGAAGTGAGAGAGTGGCATGGACATATATACACTACCAAATGTAAAACCGATAGCTAGTGGGAAGCAGCCGCATAGCTCAGGGAGATCAGCTCGGTGCTTTGTGACCGGCTAGAGAGGTGGGATAGGGAGGGTGGGAGGGAGGGAGACACAAGAGGGAGGAGATATGGGGATATATGTATATGTATAGCTGATTCACTTTGTTATAAAGCAGAAACTAACACACCATTGTAAAGCAATTATACTCCAATAAAGATGTTAAAAAAAAAAAAGCATTGCAACTTTTGTAGAAGAGTAACTACACCTTTGTATCAGAATATTCCTTAACCACAAAACACATTCTTAGAATGTAGGTCTGCATATCACCCAAGAGAAAAATAACAAAAAAGTATCTAGTTGCAAGGTCAAAATTGTAAGGCCATAGGCTGTTACAATTCATAAATGGGCTGTTCCAGAAATTCATTTAAAGTTTTTTTCTAACAGAAAAGAGCGATTCCAATTGAAATTGTATCATATATGGTCATTAGGTTTACCCTTCATTCACAAAGCCTGTTTAACCCTGAATACATGTGAACCACTTCTGCAAATTCACCAGCACTTAACGTCTTTATGTCCAGGTTAAAAAAGAAAATGCATTCTCAGTGAAAAAATAAAATGCATTCTCAGTGGGAGGGCCATTTCACCAATAACACCAAAATGAGCAGTAAAGATCATGCTAGGTGCCAGTAACTTAACTCTCTACAACTGCAGAAGAGGTGTGATCAGGGCAGTTTGGGCTGCACCAGGATTTATTATACCGCATAACAGAAAGCCTGGAGTTAGGCAGCACAGTTGGTTACTTTCAGTGAGCCACGGACGCAACAACGTATCAAAGACCCAGGCAAGCGATCCCGCCCTAGCATTTTACACTCATCCTCAGAGCACCGAGGATGGCTGGCTGCAGCACTTAACCGACATTCCCACGCAGACAATAAACACCGGTAAGAAAGAGGAGCGCTTATATCACATCCACCCCTTTCTGGGGGGAGAGAGGGGAATCTTTCCTTCCAGATGTGCTCGCCCCCGCTCTTTCCCCTCACCATGAAAACTTCTCTCAGTGGCCGGGACTATATCACATGCCCATGCCCGAAACCAATCACAGCAAGAGGAATGGTTCTCAGGCCTATCTGCACATTGGAATCCCCTGGGAGCTTTGGAAACAATGTTAACGCTAGGCAACAGTAGGTTTTAAAAGTTCCCCAGCTATTCCAAATGTATACTCAGAAGCCAGGCCTACGATCTCTGGTGGGAGGTCTACTCCGAGGACTTGGGAAGGCAAACACCTGTACAAAACTGGGGTTCTGCTAGCAGCCACGGACCTGGAACAGCCAAAGGCCACGTGTGAACAATTAATAAATTTGCCACATGGACATACCTTGCTATAGCCAAGAGAAGGGATCTCTGCAGGTCAGTCACCCACTAGAGGACCTATTACGAGAAATAAAAAAAGATTTCTGTTATAAGAGATTTGATAGCTATCTTAATCCGCTAATCCCCTGCAAAAAAAAAAAAAAAAGTGGAGGAGGAAAATACCTTATAAACTTCAGCTCGAGTGTTGAATTAATTAAACAAGGAGGTCATTAGATGGAGGTGGCTCTAATGCCTTGGAGGCCTATATAAGCAAACCAAAATCAAAATCTAATCCTGTAAATGCCTCAAGGTTACCAAATTGAAACCTAAGGACAACCAATCCCAAGCAGCCAACTAAGCTTGAAGCTACATCCCATCAATAATTTCCTTACCTTGGTTATGCCTTTTCTCTATAAAAGTTCCCCCCCTACCCAGTTCCGGTCAGCAGCCCACTCCTAACCACTTCCGGTTTGGTGCTGCCCGCTTCAAACTGAGTTTTGTTCAAACTCTTAAGAATTTTTAATATGCCTCAGTTTATGTTTTAACAGTTCTGGTGCCAGAACAGGGAACCAAAGGAGCCCTCTGAGAGCCCCCAGGAGCACTGAGCAAACAAGCAGAGGTACCTGTGAAGCCCCTTGACCGGCTGCCTGCTCGCTGCCTCTGGAGGTGGGCGAGTCCCTCTCGGAGTCTGGCTCCCAGCTCCGGCTTTTGCGTTATGAGCTTTCAGACTTCGAGCCTTTCTTTTTCCGGACTGGGTCCAGAAACTGGCCAGACTCAGACTTGTTCCGACTTAGAAACCGAACCGAGTCCAGGGACAAACTGTATCCAATTTAAAAACTACCAGGACAGACCGGGTCCAAATGAGGTCCGATGACGAACTGAGTCCGACTTTGAAACTGGACCCGGTGCAGAACAAAGTGGTTCCGACTTAGAAACCGAAATGGGTCTGGGGACGGACTGGGTCCAACTTAGAAACCAGACCCGGTCCAGAACAGAGTGGGTGTGACCTAGAAACTGGACTGGGTCCAGTATGAGGCCTCAGGTGAATAAAATTTTGTTTTAAGGTTAACCTCACCAAAGAGAGTCTTGAATTACAGTGGAGAACTTTTAACCACCTGAGATAACCTTATCCCCTTACGAGGTGCCCTAGAGAAAAGGGGTCTCAGCCAGGCACTCACTATGAAGGGCAGAGGGAAAGTTATTTTTCCTCCTCTACAGTTTCTAGTGACCAGGATGAGACCCACTGGGACACCCCCACTCACTCCGAATCCTGCAGATGGCATCCTGGGAAAACTGGCAGAAGCCTGGCAAAAGGGTAAGAATTCTTACCAAGGTCAGCTCTCCAAAATCTGTGGAGCCTGGTGGAGAGAGGAAGGGAAAATTTCACGTTGTCCCTTCCTTTCCAAATTCACATTGGCTGGAAAACACATTGGTTATCGATCCTTTCCCTCCCAGGGAGAGCTGTGAGATACAAATGTTTTACCTGGTCTTCTTTAGGATGCCCAGAGGCATCTCATGAAATACGAACTCCAGGGAAGTCATTCTTATCAGGAAAAAAGAAGTGGCAGCAGCAGCTATTTGGAAATTGAGTGAATGAAAAATCTTAAAACGTTTTTCCACTAGTATTAGTAAAATCTTTAACCATCTGAGCAGGTAAACTTAACTTATTCTATCTGCCAGAAACACAATTTGGACCCAACCATTCTTTTATAAACTAGTGAATTTTGCATTATTGTATGTATCTCATGGCTAAAATTTTAAACAAAAGCTATAAGACCTCTGCATCTGTCTGTATGTTTATGTATGTAGGTGATAAATATGTGATATTCTTCTACCTTCGGATGGTATAGCCAAAATTAATTTGTAAAGAGCTCTATTTAATAGGCTGAAAAAACAAACATTTATATAAATCAAGTGTATGCTAAGAAATGTGGAAACCAACCCAAGTGTTTTTCAAGTTCACGTGATCTAGCATAATCTTTGGTGAATGAAAGCTAGTTTACGTCTGTTGGTTTAATTGAAACAGGCATGTCTTTAGAGTGATCAGTATTAAGTAGAATATTTTTATTCTACCAAGGTTAACTAAAGTGAAATATGCTTTTGCAATCTCTGTTACATAATTTGTCAGCAAGAACGGTAACTTAAGATGATGGCTGGCTGTTCAATGTCTCATGAAATTTTCATGAGTAATCTAAACAATTGTTAAGAACAAGTAAATTAAGGAGATGTAAGATAAAAATTTATAAATGTACTTTTCAACAATAATCATGCCTTATGGTATATTTGCTTAAGAATAGTTTCCAGACTCTTTTTGGTAACTTAAAACCTTAAAGTTGGATGAGATAAGTTAAATGAAGGCTAGTCATTGAACATCTAGATCATTTCCAAGTAAGATAAAATACTGCAACATTAATTACTGAACATAGATTTATCCACTTTTGGCTTTCTTTGGCAGAGGAACTAAAGATATTTGGTTCTATCAGTAAGCATATTTTGTGCCACATTGAAAAATTACTAAGAGGAAGAATATACTTCTAGAAACTGTGAAAGGTATTTATAAATTTGCCAATCCACAGAATGCTAGTGTAACAAACAGTCCATACTGATTACTTCTTAGTTTTCACTAGGAATAAAGGATTCTAAAGGGTCAAGAATTCTAATAAATATATGTAATTAAAGCTACTTAGAAATAATAAAGGTGAGAGGAAACAACTGTGTATCTGTAAACTGAACTGGATCCTGAATTCTAGTTTCCTCAGATATCTGGCTACAACTCTCCAAAGTAATGTTTCCAATTTTCTCCCACACTTCTGATTTGGAATCACTAAGAACAACGACTATCCTTGAACCTCCTTGGAAGGGACGACACCAGGTCCTTCTCACTACCCAGATCACAGCCAAATTTCAGGGAATTGAACCTGGGTACACATCCCCCAATTAAAAAGGGCTTCTCCAGAATCTTGGAACTGCACGCCAGCTGGAGATGTAAAATTAAAAGTAACTAGGGAGGTTCCTCCCCAGAAGCAGTTGGCATCTTGAAGTAAACAACTCTGCCAAGATCACAGATCAAGATCTTCATCTCCATTATGAAATCTTTATTCCTTTTGCCTTCTTGCTACTTGTGTTTTCTCTCTGTTAACGCATGGAAAGACAATGCTCCTTAACTCTGACCACTATCGCTGCATCTGCTGCTAAGGCCATAGCTACGCAACAGAAGTCCCGAGACTTTCTTGCTAAGGTGGTTTAGATAATACAGTCGCTTTAAAGTACTTGTTGGCTGAACAAGGAGGAGTCTGTGCCATAGCAAATACCTCCTGCTGTGCCCGGATCAATATCTCTGGTACTGGAGCAAATACAGGAAATTAGCAAATAAGCCACTTGGCTAAAACAGGTTGATGTCCCTTCAGGTACATTCTTTGATTTATTTGAAACCAATTGGTTTGATTCATGGGGGCCCTGGTTAAGGAGTATACTTCAGTCTCTTTGTATTATCCTCCTAATAGTCATCATTGTAGAGCCCCTGGTGTGCTATGTTCTCTCAAAGGTCTTAAATGCATGGTCACAGCCATCAGCAGTATATCAGATGGTCTCACTGCACTTAGAGAAACAGAAACAAGATGAAAAACGAGATGAACAGCAAAAACAATTCTTCCACGGATCTGACATCAAAACCTACATGAGTTTCACAATGAGACAAGAACAATTTAACTCTGTTGGTGACCGAGAGTGGCGCTAATACCAAATTTTTGTTCAATCTCTCCCATATGAGAGGATGACCAAAAGGGGAGAAGAGTCTAATTAATTAAACAAAGAGGCCATTAGACTGAGGTGGCTCTAATGCCTTGGCAGCCTAGGTAAGCAAACCAAAATCTAAGCCTGTAAGTTCCTCAAGGTTATGAAATCAAAATGCTAAGGACAACCAATCACAAACAGCCAACTGGTCTTTATGCTATAGCCAATCAACACTTTCCTTACATCTGCCTTTTCTCTGTGAAAGCCTCTCCCTGAGCTCCTGACAGTGTGGCACTCCTAACCACATCTGGTTTGGTGCTGCCAGATTCCAATAGATTTTTGCTCAGATAAACTCTTAAAATGTTTAATATCTTCAGTTTATTGTTTAACAAGAGCACTTCCACTCTGGAGCTTTTTCTGACACTCTCCCTCCTCCTAGGGAGATGTAAGCACTTGTGTCTGTTCTCTTCCGGGCCAGCTTTATCAGAGCACTCATGAGGCTTGCACTTGCTTGCATGCTCTGCCCCTCCTGAAATGTGTCCTCTTTGAGGCCAGGGGTAATATCTGTATCCTACTTTATGTGTCTAGCATCCAGCACACAGGAGGCTCAATAAATATTTGTTGAATGAATCGGGGACAAGGAGAAATAGTCAAGAAATGCCTAATGTTAATAGCAAGCCCTTACCCAGCACTTATGCCAAGTACTACACAAAGGCATATACACTGAATAGACTGATTTATTCCTAAAACAACACTGAGGTAGAAGCCACTATTATCTTCACTTTAAATGTAAGAAAACTGCATCACAGAGAGACTAATCACTTGTCCAAGGTTACACATGAACTAGGAAGTGGCAAGTGTGGGACTGGATCCCAGAGCCCACCATGTTCTTTACCTTTACCCGCAATAGGAAAAGATGCTCCACCCACATTAGACACGGAGACCTCTCTGGTGGGTCCTAATCTGGATGAGGGCTGCAAGGCGTGTTCCCATTGGTGGGATTCGTAGCTTTTAGGATACTGAAGGCTTTTGCATTCCTGGACTTTTTAGGGGGACGGGGAAAAAGACATTGCTCAAGGACATAAGGGGTAGAAATGGAGAGAAACAAAAGAAAGCAGCCAAAGTTTTGCTGTGAAAGGCTAGAGTCTGGAGAGGAAATCTCCATTCACCAGCAAGAAAAATAAAAACATTAATACTTGAATTATGGCTTAACCATGACATGCAATTGCTTGTGCCCCAGAGCTCCCCCTGCCATTTACGGGGAACACCATCATCAAAATCTCGTCCCTGATAAACCACAACCTGAAGAGGAATCATGACTCCAGTTCTGGCTTCTCCAATGTATTATCCCAGACACAGGTCTTCCGTGGCTTCCCCCAACCTGTCCCTCCTCTGATAGCCCTTATTCTGGCCAATGGACCTAGCACTCACCCAACTCGTTATGCCAGAAAATCTGGAAGTCTTCCAAGATTCCTCCTTCACTTTCCACCTTCACATTCAATTGATCTCTGAGTTTTGTGGATTCTATTTCATAAATCCATAATCTATCCAATCAATCAATCAATCTTCATTGTGTGCTAAGAGTGTGCAGTGATGAACTGGATGAGATTCCCTCCAGCCCTGCCTTCCCAAGCTTCAAGGAGCTGAGCATCTTAAAGAGGGCATTTTGCAAATAAACAGCCCTCCTACTGCAGAGTAGTAAATGCAAGAAATGGATAAATAGAGGGCTGGGGCGGGGGTGGGGGGGAATCCCGGAGGGGTGTATCATCATCTAGGGAAGCCTGAGGGGTTTTCTCTTGGTTGTGTCCAAAGTGAAGTCTGAAGGATGTATGTGTACCAGGAACCCAGTGAAGGCGGAGGCAAGTGCAAATTTCTGGAGTCAAGAACAGAGCCCAGAGTGTGGAGGACTGGCAATTCACTACCACCCTAGAGCCTCAAAGCTGGTCTCCAGTTGGGTCTTAATTCAGCAACTACACTGCCTAAAGACTTTCCATTCCTCAAAAGAAAACAAACCCAGCACCATCTTTCCTGTCTGTAGAGGTTTGCCCTTCAAGAAGCGTCTCCCAGCATTTGTCATTCGTCCTGAGCATCCCCTCAGGTACCTGCTAGTACAACACCTCTCACCTGTAGGGAGTTTTCGGTGTACAGTATTGGAGAAGACAGACCTTGAGGGAGCATCTCTGCGAGTTCTGGGGGTTGGAAAACCATGGAACGACCTGGTAAGGACCCATCAGCCTCGCCGCCCACGGCTCACCCGCTGTCACTGGGAGCCTCCAGGCCTGCCACCTGCTTGTCCTGGCCCCGATATGTCCCAGTGCTTTATTCACTCTTCCACCACCCTTCGCCCCCCCGCCCAAGGCCACTGCCCATCTAGACCCGACCCCAGCCCGACGTCCTCCCCGCGTGGCCACCGCGCTCTGCTAAGGTGGAGGATGCGGCGCGGCCAGGGAGCTCCCGGAAGGCAGCCGCCGGCCGGCTTCCCCACAGCCAGTGCCCACCCCAGACGGGCTCTCTCCTAGCGTCTCCCGTCCCCGGACCGGAGAGCGGGTGTCCGGCGCGAAGACCCCGTGGGCCCCGCTTCGGCCTCCTTTCCCAGGAGGGCGCGAGGGGCCGCTCTGCGGGCAGACCTCGGCCGCGGGGTCCCCACTCGCAGCCCGGCGGGGACTCGCAGGGGCGCGCTCGATCGGGAGCGCGCGCGCCCGGCTGCTCCGAGGTCCGGCAGTGGCGCGAGGCGGGCAGAGGCGGGGCCGAGGGCGGGCCGGTCGCAGCCTCCGCCAGTCCCCGCTCCTTCCCCACCACCCCAGCAGAAGCGCGCCACCTCCCCGCCCCCACTCCCCTCCCCCACCGCGCGCGCTCCGCCCGCCCCGGAGCCTCGCCCTCCGCCACGATGAGCAAATGAGCGCGAGCGAGGGCATGAAATTTAAATTCCACTCAGGGGAGAAAGTGCTGTGCTTCGAGCCTGACCCCACCAAGGCGCGAGTGCTGTACGATGCCAAGGTGCCGCCGCGGAGGGACAGGGAGGAGGCGCGGGCCGGGGACCCCGGGACGGGAGGCGAATGCGGATGCGGGTGTGGACGGCGCCGCGGATCGGGGGAAGTGGCGGGGCCCGGGTGCTCCCTGATCGCGGCTCCTCGGCCTGCGCGGCGCCACACGGGCGACAGGGGGCGCACGCGGGGCACCGCGATCGGGAGTCGGGGCCCGGGCGCTTCCGCTTCCGCCCGGTCCCTGGAGTGCACTGGCGCCCTTGGAACCTGGTGTGCGACGTCGTTAGGCCGGGGAGCTGGCAGCGGGGGCCGCGTGTCCAGGAGGTCGCTGGCACACAGCTTCTGCCTTCCGGTTAAACCGCCCCTCATCCTGTGCGGTCTAGTGCCGCGTGGGCTCCCTCGCAACGCCCTGATCGACCAGGGCCAGATCCTAATCCATAGCGCCACAGTGCTGGCCGTGGACTGGCAACGTCGTTGCCCTGGGGCCCCAGTCGTGTCTAGGCTCGCCCCCTCCCGTAGGCCGCGACCCCCACCCCGAGGGCAAGGTTGCCCGGCTGTCACAGTCGTTCAGGACCTTGCAACATTTAGGTTTTCAATCTCCGTGTCGCGCCCCGTGCCTGTCCACCTCAGTCTCCGGGGCTCGGGGGACGTTGAGCCACATCTGCAGCAACTAAGGTCTGAACGGCCAGAGGGAGTTGGCCTCGCACTCCGGGAGTTGGGGGCTAGCCCCGGGCCCCAGGTGTGTCTGGGAGGTGCTGCCCTTTGGGGGATTGCCCAAGCCTTCCGGGCTCTACATTTTACTTTCGGACTTTGCCCCCGCTGCCCCCGTCTCAGTTTTCTGTTTCCTGTGCTTCCTCCCTCCCCGCCTTGAGTCTCCCCAAGGGTGACACGCCCCATCATTTGCCCCAGACGTTTAACAGGGGACACCGCTGGGAGGGATGGCGTAAGCTGCGAGCCGAACTGGACCTGGACGCAGCGGAGCCCAGGAGACTACAACTCCCAAAGGTCTCTCGGCTGCAGCTCGCTTGTCTAGCCTGGACCCTTTTTAGTTAGTGACAGTTCGGCCGGCCAGTGGTTTCGGAAGCTGCACCCGTTCTCACACTCAGAGACCAATCGGGGTGGTTGGAGGGATGCTTCCTATTTTGAGGCATCCACTCAGGAAAAAAAATGGAATTGAAAGGAAAAATGTTTCAGTCCAGCTCTCTGTCTAAAAAAGGAGAGAATGCTTTCTTTTCTTTTACGAAAAGGTCTATGATCTAGTTTTCCTGATCCAGCTTCTAATATTCTCTATGCTTTATCGTTTGTGGACGGTATTTCCTGGTTTCAGATTGTCGATGTTATTGTTGGGAAAGACGAAAAAGGCAGAAAGATCCCAGAATATCTGATCCATTTTAATGGTTGGAACAGAAGGTGAGTGTACTTGTTAAACCGGACTGAAAATTGATCACCTCTGCACAGGAACATTGCAAACTTCTTTGTTAAGTTCTAGAAACACTCCTAGGAAAGTTTCATTTCCTGTTTTTGCTTTTTTTTTTTAATCAAACCTTGCCTACTCTGAAGAATGATTATTTCTAAGTCGATTATATTTGGATTCTCTATGGGTAATTTTGGAAACCCCAGTTGCTTCTGTGTCTGAATGAGTTCCGTTTTCAGTTTATTTACATCTTTTTTGTGATTTTAAAATATTTAAATAGTTTTCTGAAATGTAAGTAATTCTGAGACACATCTGTTCCTGTGAGGTGCTTTTAACATTTGTTTCATATCAAACTAAAATAATGAATTTTACATTCTTTTCCTTTTTTGTTTGATTAGCTGGGATAGATGGGCAGCTGAAGATCATGTCCTTCGTGACACCGATGAAAATCGGAGATTACAGCGTAAATTGGCAAGGAAAGCTGTAGCTCGCCTGTAAGAATGCAAAAAGCATATAAATGTTACTCAGTGTGTTTTCTTTTAGTGTTTAGAATTGTTATGGTATAAAAGTTTTAAAATCTGGTAAACATGGTTTCTTAAGTAATTTTACATTTTTAAAGTGTGTTAGCGAATAGTGTTTCTATTGTATTCGAAATAACTGCTGTGCTTTCAGAGAGGTTATTGTGTAGTATTCTGAAGTGGAGATTACCAGTTATGTTTTAAAGTTTAATTATATCTTAGGTACTTAAGAATTACTGTTATTGTGTTTTGTTTTTTTCCTCAAGACCAATATCAGTCATTGTCAGCATTTCAGTTGTGTTTGTTTCAGGAGAAGCACGGGAAGAAAGAGGAAGCGCTGCAGGTTGCCTGGTGTGGACTCTGTCTTAAAAAGCCTCCCTGCTGAAGAAAAAGATGAAAATGTTGAAAACTGTGAGTGGCTTGACTCATTTTCTCTGGTTAAAAGGAGTTTTACCTAGTTCTTTTATACCGCAGGATTGAGGGGGAAGATTCATTCGAATTATAGACAGGGAAACATTTTAAGCTCATCACATAAAACATTTGCCCCTTTTGTTTTTGACAATTAAAGTAGCAGTCAATAAGTTTCTAATTAGACCTCATCAGTCTTGCACATGACCACTGCCTTCTCAGCCAGTGTCTTTATACGGACCCCTCAGAGGTGCATTCTCATGTTTTCTTCTTGGTACCTTGCTCCACTTATGAATGCGGCAGGGAACCATAGGCTCCTAGGTGACTAAACACTTGCACATCATTTACCTGTATGGTTTTTGCATCCCTTGAAATTGGTGTTATATTTTTTCAAAATAAATTTCTATCCTGAAAGTTACAGTAATTAACTGTAACTTTAAGTGCTTAATAGTAAGTGTAACTGTAAATAGTAACTGTAACTTTAAGTGCTTAAGTAACAGTAACAATGCTGTAAGTGTTCAGCATTTAAAATTTATGCAGGATAGTAGTTTATTATTACCAGCAGTAGGACATGCATGCCACCTTAAAGAATTGTAAACATAAGGGTTAGGGAAGTGTATAATGCAGGTTTGCCTGGTATTTTTTGTTTTACCTAGCAATAAGCAGTTCCTCTGATGACAGTAGTGAAGAAAAGGATGAAGAAATAAGTGAAGAAAGTGATATTGAAGAAAAGACTGAAGTGGTATAAAGTTTTTATTGTAAAAACTCTTTGTCTTTGGCATATATTTTAGTGGTAAATTTCTAGTTGTGAAATGTTTTTTTTAACCAAATATTGTAAAATTGTACTTCATATATAAGGGAAAATAACCCTCAACCCTTAGTTATAGTTACTGTAAGAACCTCTCCATGGCTCTTCGTACCCATAAAGTGTTTTCACAAATCATAGTTACCTCTTTCTTTCCAGTGAAAGTGTTAACTTTTTATAATGCCGATTAAGTATCAGAGTTTGGCATCTTCTGTTTGCCTGTCTACAAAGTTAACATGAATCCCACTGGTAAAGTTAAGTTGGGAAAAAGCAAAATAATCATTTGCAATGTGGTTAGTGGCCTAAAACAAGTTAACTTTTGGCTTTTAATATACTTTTCATTAGAACACTTGGCATCATTACTGGTGTAAGTGTCGAAGATTAACTGGGTTTGTTTCGTTGTAGGCTGTCCTTACGTTAGTCCTTCTTTGGATATAGACTCTCTGCTTTAGGTAGCTAAAAATGGAATTGTGATATTGCAGAAGGAAGAACCAGAGCTGCATGCAAAAAAGGAAATGGAAGAAAGAACAATAACTATAGAAATCCCTGAAGTTCTGAAGAAGAAGCTTGAGGACGATTGTTACTATATCAACAGGAGGAAACGGGTATACAGGGATAACACACAAAACATGGATCTGTAATAGAGCTTTCATTTAGCTGTACTTTGCAATCTTAAAAAGTTGAGAACCTTGGAGGAATGAAATTCATATTTTAAGTTTTGTACTGAGTCGGGTTTTAAACTTCTCTGACAGTACTGTTCTGCTGATGAAAGTGTGCAGTCTTTTCCAGCTCTGGCTGCCTATTAGAATCTTCTAGGGAGCTTCGCAAAGTCCTGATGCCTGGGCTTCAACCAAGAGGTCAAGGTGAAATTGATTCTTGGTGTTGGGGGCGGCAGCTGTGGATATCTTAGAGGCTCCGCAGGTGGTTCTAATGGATCACTAAGCTGAGAATCACTGCTTGCATTTATTTTTAAAATTATTACTGTACTCTACATGGGGATATGATCAGTAGAAGAAAAAAGTCAAAGAGCTTCAAAGCACATTTACTTAAAAAATTATCTTCAAACACAATTGGCTTTATTTTTGAGCTTCAAAAATGATGTAGACAAGTCCACTGTTTCTTGGAATATATGGTTTATACAATGGGATGTATACATCAGATGTTTATATTTTTGTTAACAGTTAGTGAAACTTCCATGCCAGACCAACATCATAACTATTTTGGAATCATACGTGAAGCATTTTGCTATCAATGCAGCCTTTTCAGCCAATGAGAGGCCTCGTCACCACCACGCTATGCCACATGCCAACATGAATGTGCATTACATCCCAGCAGAAAAGAAGTAAGTAGCGGAGGGATAGTTGGCGTTTCATGGTTCGCTTTGGGTATTAGAGAAGTGACTTCCATTTAGAACAAGTAACATGTCTCTGTTTCAGTTATTATGAATTCATTTACTATAGCACTTGATGATTCACGTAATAACCAGTTTAATTTCAAAATATTCTCCCTTTTTCAGAATGTTCAGTAACTCCTTAGGTATGTGGTGTGGATCCATTGAGTATATGCACTGCCTCGACACCTGGAGAAGTTTTTTTCAATGATGTAACTTAGGGAGATAACTCTTTTTTTTCCTTGAGAAGTACCAGAATGGGGGATGAGAATTTTATCGAGGCTTGTTTACAAACAGGTCTTTATCCTAGTCTGAGTAATTGTCCTCACAGCTTGCCTTGCGCACATGACGCAGCAGGAGTAGAATCAGACAAGTAGATTGTTCAAGTCTAAACAGGTGTGTTAGTTCATCAGGACCACCCCCTTCAGCTCCCGGTGATTGGGGTCTGTCCACCTTCTGCAGCACGGACTGCTTGGGCTCCTTGTGTGGCACTGGGCATATTCATTCGTGTTCAGTGTGGTAAGGTAAAATGACTTATTGCACTTTATATTATAGATCTGTGTTCCCATTTAATTCTTTATTATTAGCATCTACAGACTGACTTTATTTTTTACACACATAGGTGTAGTGTATAGCATTTAAAACTCTTCCTTCTTAAAATGTGCAATTTCATTGTGACATTTTGGAAAGTTCTATTATTTTATTGCATCTCTAATCTCTTTAATCCTTCCAGCGTTGACCTTTGTAAGGAGATGGTGGATGGATTAAGAATAACCTTTGATTACACTCTCCCATTGGTTTTGCTCTATCCATATGAACAAGTTCAGTATAAAAAGGTGACTTCGTCCAAATTTTTTCTTCCGATTAAGGAAAGTACCACAAACACTAATAGGTAAGTTAACTTGCAGTTCAACCATCAGATATCAGCAATCAAATAGCTAAATCTGTTTTTGAAGATTTCCATTGGATGCTATGGGGCCAACACATTTGGAGGAGGGAGTAAATTGCAAAGCGCCCATACTGGTGGTTTTCTTTTTTCCTGGGTAAGCTAAGTCATCATTCACTTGCAGATGGCTCTAAAAGGTTTTACCAAGTGAAGATTTCAGTGTAGAGAAGTTGGCTCTCGTGTAGCCATCCCGTGCTTTCCGAAGACAGTGGGGTGAAGAGAGCACGGCCTGAGAAAGGTAGATGTGGGTTTGAATTTGGCTCCCTCACGTATAGGTTGTGTGACTTGGGGAGGTGTCTTTTGAGCCTCTTGCTTTTGCCTCTGTACGATAGAAAGAACATTTGCTTCTGTAGGTAGTTATTAAATGAGGAAGTTCATGAAGAGCTGGCCACCTTTGCCCTTCAGGTAAGGTTAGTTTCCTTCCCGCTCCGCTGTGTCACCACTTTCTTCCCTCAGTGACCAAGCATTTCCAAATATCTATTCTTTGGGGGGGATGAAAGTCCCCCAACCTGAGTCTGTGCCTACATCTGTGTAAGCTACTTGCCTCTCTCCCCGAGGCCTGTCTTCCTGAGAGACAGTGGTCTGTTCGCATGATTTCCACTCATCCATCTCTTCTTGCCTGTTTACCATCTGCCTTTGCCTCCCACCTCCCTCTGCTTCCCAAGGGCACTGACAGCTGCCCACTTGCTGTGCCGCGTGTCGGCCACCTTTCCCCCCACCCCGTCCCTTTCCTCCCCGGGTCCTGTCTCCTGATTGTCTGCCTCATGACCGTCTCTTCTCAGCCTGCCTTCCTTCCCCATTGGTTCCACCCCATTTGAGAGGCCTGTGTGACTGTGACTCACTGGGGACCTGTGTTGATGTCCCCATGCCCTCCTCCAAACCTCGAGGTTCCCAGTGTCTGGGGTGGCCTCTGTGTTTCCACAAAATTTGGCCGTTGTTTGTGGTGTTTCTAGTCTTACCAGTAGTTACACTGTGATGAGATAATGTAGTATTCTTATTCTCTCCACCAGGGTTTCTCAACCTTGGATCTACTGATGTTTCGAACTGTATCATCTTTTGTGGTGGGACCGTCCTGTGCATTGTAGGATGCTGAGCAGCATCCCTGGGCTCTATCCATTAGATCCCAATGGCACTTTCCCAGTTGTGACAATCAAAACTGTCTCCAGAAGGTGTCAGTGTCCCCTGGCAGAGTGGAATCACTCCCAGTTGAGAAGCACTGATCTAAGACAAGTATAAAAGGGCATCACAATCTTGAATGCCAGTGTGCCTTGAGGAATTAAAGGGTTAAAATGATTTAATATGTTTAGTTACTTTTTAAGAAAATATTTGTTTTGGCACATCTGGAAGTGAAAGTTTCTAAGCCTCCTGGAGTGGAGTGGAGGGTGTGTTTACTGTCTGAAAGAAGACATTGAAGAGCCCCTCCAGGTTTTACAGAGATTCTGTGGGCCAGGCATGTGTGACGTTCTCCCCTTTCTTCCGTAGGAGCCAGGAGGAGCTCTCTCCAAGCCCACCTTTGTTGAATCCATCCACACCACAGTCCACAGAGAGTCAGCCAACCACAGGCGAGCCAGCCACCCCCAAAAGGCGCAAAGCCGAGCCGGAAGCCTTGCAGTCTCTGAGGCGGTCCACGCGCCACTCCGCCAATTGCGACAGGCTGTCTGAGAGCAGCGCCTCGCCTCAGCCCAAGCGCCGGCAGCAGGACGCGTCTGCCAGCATGCCCAAGCTGTTCCTGCACCTGGAAAAGAGTAGGTCCACTCCCCGTGCAGGAAGGCTGCGCCGGGGGCAGCCGACGTTCACTTCGTGCTCCTGAAAGGAGTCCAGCCGGCAGGAGGGGCTGGGGGAGAACAGGATGAGCACAGGGTCACATCCAGATTCGCCTGCTCGCCTCTGGGAATTTGACTCCGGAGTTCGGCCCGCCTGAGGCTCCTGAGGCGTTTTCCCTAACCTACCGTCAGCTCTAGCTAAGAGAAGGGAGCCCCCCACGCCTTCAGCTCTGCGGTGTGGATACTTGGCGCTGACCGGTTTAGAGCTGGCTCACAGGTCTGGCAGCAGTCCCTCCCCTCAGCCCCAATCTGCTGTACTGGGCAACCACTAGTTACGTCCCGTCCCTGTGCATTTGCCTCTTCTGGGCGTGTATTCATATCAGTAGAATCATACTATATGTGGCCTTCTGTCTATGGCTTCTTTCACTTAACATAATGTTTTCAAGGTTCATCACGCAGCATATCTCAGTACTTGATTCCTTTGCTTTGCGTTTTTCTGCCAAATAATATTCCAGCTATTGTCTTTAATAGGGAAGTCTTATTGTTAAAGATTAATAACGTCTCTGCTGCTTGTAAAGGTCTTCCAGCAATCTTTAATTCAGTAGCTGTGTGATTTACAAGTGAATAATTAACATCTTTTCCTTTTGAAGAGACACCCGTTCATAGCAGATCATCTTCACCTGTTCCTCTGACCCCTAGCAAGGAAGGGAGTGCGGTGTTTGCTGGCTTTGAAGGCAGAAGAACTAATGAAATAAATGAGGTAAAGAGTTTAGTGCCTGCTGTTCATCCCCAGTGAGTCCTTCCTTTTGTGGTTTCTTAAATCCTGCAAGAGGAAGTTGGGTTTTCTTAGAAGAAACATTATGTTACTCTTGCTGCGGATAGTAACAGAATTGTTCATATGATTGTAACATTGTATTTGTGGTTTCTAAAATGAAACAATGGTTAGGATTCCAGCCCTACACTTAACATTCATCTTTTATTTCAAATAAGTACAAGTATTGAAGTGTGAGTATTTTCATTTTATGGAAGTTATCGGCACATTTTTTCTGCAAAAGGCCAGAGTAAATATTTTAAACCTTGCGGGCCACACAGTTGCTGTTGAGACTACCCAGCTCCAAAGCAACCATAGGCACTCTGTAAATGAATGAGTGTGCTGTGGTCCAATGAAACTTTATTTATGGATGCTGAAATTTGAATATCAGATAATTTTTGTACGTTATGAAATATTATTCCACTTTTGGCATTTTCTCAATCATTTAAAAATATGAAACCCATCCTCGGGACTTCCCTGGTGGTGCAGTGGTTAAGAATCCGCCTGCCAATGCAGGGGACACGGGTTCGAGCCCTGGTCCGGGAAGATCCCACATGCCGCGGAGCAACTAAGCCCGTGTGCCACAACTACTGAGCCTGCACTCTAGAGCCCGTGAGCCACAACTACTGAGCCTGCGTGCTGCAGTTACTGAAGCCTGCGTGCCTAGAGCCCATGCTCTGCAACAAGAGAAGCCACCACAATGAGAAGCCCACGCACCACAACGGAAGAGCAGCCCCCGCTCGCCGCAACTAGAGAAAACCCGTGCGCAGCAATGAAGACCCAACGCAGCCAAAAATAAATAAATAAATAAATATTTTTAAAAAACCATCCTCAACAGTAGTATTATCATCATCCCTTTGAGGGCATGCTATATGCCAGCATTGTGCCAGGCGCTTGACCTAAATTACCTCAAGTTCTCGAGAATAGCCTCACCACCAGAGTTCCGTTTTACGGATGGGAAAACTTCAATTTAAAACTATTTTTAAGGCCAGTTAACTGAGGTAGGTAGTGAGTGTTTCAGGAGTTCAGGAGATGTCTTAGTCCACTGGGATATTCTGTGAATCTCACCTGGGAAGTGGAATTTTTCTTGTTTCTGTGCATAGGGAAGGATGGCTTTACTAGAAAGAATATTTGATGACAGGGGTCGGCAAACTTTTCTTATAAAGGGTCAGATTGTAAATATCTTCAGGGTTGTGCACCAGCGTGAAAGCGGTGTGGATAGTTCACAAATGAATGAGTGTGCTGTGTGCCTCCAAAATTCATTCACGCACGCTAGTAATTGAATTTCATATGACTTTCATATGTCGTGAAGTATTATTCATTTGATTTTTTAAAAACCATTAAAAACATAACCGTTCTTAGCACAAGGGGGTTGGATTTGGCCCAAGGGCTGTAAGTTGGCTGACCCCTGCTAGAAAACCCAATTTGTGTTACAGTGATGTTGAGGGAAGATTTAGGAAATTCCTAGTGCAAGCCGTCCCTGATTTTCCGTTTTTCAGACAAGAGGGCCCTGCAAGTGTTATTATTTAAGGGGAATCATGTTTCTTCTAGAAGACATCTGAATATTGAGGCACGGCCATTCCCAATCTGGTCACTGGTGCAAGGCCACCATCTAGTGGTTATAGGTAGAGCTGCAAGCTCTAGTGAAAAAGTAGGATTTCTAGTCAATGGTTGGAGTTGGGCAGACTCTCAATGATTCGTGAGACCTTAGTGCATTCCCCCTCCATAAGTGCCTATATTGCAGTATGTTTTCCCCAGGGCTCTGCATCCTGACCACCTGAGACTCACTCTCCCAATGACGTTCGCTGCCCCACCACATGGGGAGGGTCTGGACTCACATTCCTGCTTGAGATCACAGGTGGTTCCCGTGCACACCCCAGTTAGGAATCCTCCACTAGAAACCTGTTATTTTCCCCCATAATGCATCTTTGATAAATAGGAGATGATTCACTGCATTGAGATGCAAAATTGAGTGAGGTAGACTGGCTTGCGAACTAACCAAATGAGCTGCTTTTGCACACGTGCACTTCATGCCTCCAGTGATCTCAGACTCCCGTATGTTCACTTTGAGTATCATTGTGGAAAACAGTTCCCGAGCTTCAGCTGTGTGCACCACGAGGTTAGGTGCTGGGGATAGTATAAAGGTGCTGAAACTTACTCCTACCCTGAGCCTTGTACAGCACAGAAGGGTGGGGTCGGTGAGGCAAGGGCTGAAGCCCAGACATTCTGCATGGAGTCATATGGAACCGTGGTGGTACTTGTTAACTTCCACAATTTCATTTGATTAAATTGACTACATCAGCCTTTCTCGGGTCGTTTTGGCATCCTTCTGCTTTGTCTTGTAGAGGGTTTCCTTTGACGCTACTATTTCCAGATTAAACTTGACATCTCAAAAAGCAAAACAGCAACTCAGGAGAAGCGTTCTATAATTTGCTGAAGTATTTCTATGGAAGCTCATCAGAGAGTTTTGAAATTCAACTCTTACTTTAACAGAAGCCCCAAATCCACCCACAGTTCTGAAATTCAAAGTGAAGGAAAAGAAATCAGTTACCAGGGTTGAAGTCTGTTTTCACTTGATTCAATGGATGAAATTATGTTCCAAAGTGAATCTAACATAGCAGAAGATTAGAGAATCCTGATACAATGGTAACATTACTCAAAACATCTTTGGGTCACTTTTTATTGCTTCACTGTCTAATACAGCAGGATTTTCAGTAAAGGAAAAGGGGCAAAATGACCAAAACAGTTACAGCTATTTTACAGGTAGTAGCTATTGAAAATTAGAAAATCAAATATTTCCCTAATCTAATTTTAAGTCTTCCTTCCTCATTTTATTTATTTTTATAAGTTTGTGTTTATTTGATATAGTGGCATTTTTTTAAATTAATTAATTTATTTATTTATTTATGGCTGTGTTGGGTCTTTGTTTCTGTGCGAGGGCTTTCTCTAGTTGCGGCAAGTGGGGGCCACTCTTCATCGCGGTGCGCGGGCCTCTCACTATCGCGGCCTCTCCTGTTGCGGAGCACAAGCTCCAGACGCGCAGGCTCAGCAGCTGTGGCTCACGGGCCTAGCCACTCTGCGGCATGTGGGATCCTCCTGTACCAGGGCTCGAACCCGTGTCCCCTGCATTGGCAGGCAGATTCTCAACCACTGCGCCACCAGGGAAGCCCCTGGCATATTTTTTTTAATTTATTTTATTTATTTATTTTTGGCTGCGTTGGGTCTTCGTTGCTGCATGCGGGCTTTCTCTAGTTGCAGCGAGCGGGGGCTACTCTTCGTTGTGGTGCATGGGCTTCTCATTGTGGTGGCTTCTCTTGTTGCAGAGCATGGACTCTAGGCACGTGGGCTTCAGTACTTGTGGCACATGGGCTCAGTAGTTGTGGCTCGTGGGCTCTAGAGCACAGGCTCAGTAGTTGTGGCACACGGGCTTAGTTGCTCCGCGGCATGTGGGATCTTCCTGGACCAGGGCTCGAACCCATGTCCCCTGCATTGGCAGGTGGATTCTTAACCACTGCGCCACCAGGGAAGCCCGAGTGGCATATTTTTTTCATCGTCGTACAATTTGTCATAATTTTTAGGTGATTAGAAGTGTCTCCATGTTGCCAAGGAAGGTGGGATGGCTTTAGAACCTCCACATTGGTTTCTTGTCATTGTTTTTTTCCACATTTGGTTTCCTCCCATTTTCTGGTCCAGCTGTGAGGCAGCTCCAGAGGTGCCAGAGGGATGGGAAGCTTGGGTGTAGAAATGTGACACTTGATGGGTGATGTCTTTCTGCTGGCCTGAGAATGTCAGTGTGTATGTATTTCTGCCGGGATTCCAAATGTTCAGATCTGTTGGTAATGGAGTGTTAAGATATAACAACAAAGCATTCAATCTGCTTTTCCCAGGTCCTCTCCTGGAAACTTGTACCCGACAGTTACCCCCCAGGTGACCAGCCACCTCCACCCTCTTACATTTATGGGGCGCAACACTTGCTGCGATTGTTCGGTAAGAAATCCTGGTCCCTGCTTTCTTCTTTCCCTTTTTATTATCTTTTTTGATTTTAACACTTATAGGCTTATGTACATCTTGTGGTAATTTTGGGGTCTAAGAAAAATCATTAAATGTTGATCTCAAAAAAAAACACCGAATGAATCTTAAATTTCATAAAAATTGTGTTTGTAATGTTTGTACTACTACTCTGTTTTTGTGTTCAGTAAGAGTTTTGGTGTTGTTTGGCAACATAGATGTTAATTTCAATTCGAATAAAGACACATGGGGACCCAGAGGATCCCTGAGTGTGTCCTGCTCATCGCCAGATTCTGCCGATTGATTGTAAATGGTTTTGCTTTTATTTTTAATGCAGTGAAACTTCCAGAAATCCTTGGAAAGATGTCCTTTTCTGAGAAGAATCTGAAGGCTTTACTGAAGCACTTTGATCTCTTTCTGAGGTATTGTTATTAGTTTGTCAAAACTTACTCTGCCACCTTATATATGACTTTTCTGAACTTGTTTTCAGCAGATGTGGAAGCTAGCTCTGTGGTATTTTAAATGGTAGCAGTATTACCCAAGTATGGTTGGTTCTAACAGTAATTGTAACATGGGGGTTTTGGGCTATTTTTTTCATAGTTTATCTGGTTTCTAAGTGAAGGGTATTCATTGTACGGAGGTAAAATTTTTTGGTGTCACTAGAAGAATCCAGTTGGATAGCCATGTGAATAGAAAATTAATTTTCTAAAGAAGTGATTGAGATTGATAATAATTTAATTCTATGTATTTTATTCAGGAGTACCCTAAGTATGTGACTTTTCTTTGTTGCATGTATATAAACTAACTTAAATTTACAGGTCTGATTTTGGTGTCTGTTTTGGAGTTAAGATAAATGTGCTGATAGTTTGTGAGTTCGGAGAAAGGTATTGTTTCCTTCACCTGACAGAGCCAGTCATTTTATTAATGTCAGATCATTTGCCCCGAGGCTCTCTCCCCTCCCCCGCATCTGGGGCTGTGGACCCCAGCCTCCGTTACGCCTATGGCCCAACTCTCCCACCCAGATGTCTATTGACCGTTCCTCTTGGCGTTCAAGGCTGGTTGTCACTCTGCCTCACCCAGCTTGTCATATCTCCCTGACCTGTTTCTTGATTCTCTTTAAGGGGGTACCTTTTCCTTGTATTTAGTCCCCAACCTGCAAGAGCTAATCAAGTAGGATTTCTCCAGCCAGAGAAATGGGTCTTGGAGTTTTTAAAAGATATTTGTGTGGGTATTTTGAATAAAGTATCCAATGAGTGGAATTAGACTTTATAACATTTTATTAGAAACAAGTTTCAAAAACGCTGTCTTCCCCTCCAGCCTCCCCCTCAAAAAAAACCCACAACTGTTTGGCATCAACATTTCGTTAAGCTGAAATCAAATAAGGCCAAAATGAGACACCTGCAAGTTAGCATAGGCGAGCCTGCTAATTTTGAGGTATGCCCAATACGAAATAGAAATTAGGGTTTTAGGAGGTAACTTAGAAAGATTTACAGATAAATATAGTACGGTTGACCCTTGAACAACACGGGTTTGAACTGCACAGATCGACTTATATGCAGATTTTTTAAAATAGTAAATACTATAGTACTACATGATCCATGTGGTTGGTTGAGTCTAGGAATTTGGAAGAACAGTGGATATGGAGGGCCCAACTGTAAGTTATACAAGGATTTTCAACTGCGTAGAGGGTCGGCGCCCCTAACCCACACATTGTTCAAGGGTCAGCTGTAATGGGTTTTGAAAATGTATCCAAAGATGTCAACTAGAGAATCAATGGATCAGTAATTGCTGTAGGAAGGGTACAATCAAAGAAGAAAGAGTTATCTCTCAAATGAATTTTGATTTGGTTTTTACTGAAGAAGGTGGTATTGCAGAGGTTTATCCTTATCTTTTTAGGAATTCGGACAGGTGGGAAGAGGCAGGGGAAACAAACACGAAGCTAATTGCTTAGCTTACTAGCTAATGTGGCCCATGTGAGAATGTTTTAGCCATTCATGGTGAAATATTTAATACTTCAGAGTCAAGGTAGTATCTCTGTGTTGCAGATTCTTGAGTGGCTACAGTTTAACATCCATCCATAGTCAGGCATAAGTCAGTCTTGCTTACCTATTTTGGTGGAACTGCGGCACCTTTTGGCATGGCAAATTGGGACACAAAATGCTCTTCACTAATTAAACCATTCAGTTTTGATTTAACTTAGGCCATGTAAGTACTGTGAATTTCTCAGGTGACATTTATTGAGTTTATAATTTATTTTTTATAGTTTGTTTTTAAAAGAGGAAAATGTGGGACTTCCGTGGTCAAGTGGCTAAGACTCCATGCTCCCAATGCAGGGGGCCTGGGTTCGATCCCTGGTCAGGGAACCGCATGCCACAACTAAAGATCCTGCGAGCCTCAACTAAGACCTGGCGCAGCCAAATATAAATAAGTAAATAAAAAATGAGGAAAATGTAGAAATAGTCACGAGGCCTTTTTGCACAGAAGTGATTATATAATCAAGACTGCCACCTAGTGGAGTTTAGGTTCTATTTCTATTTGTACACTTGATAGTGAAAGGATTCCAATGAAATAGTCATTAACGTCGAAGCCGGATATGTGCAATGAAAGTAATCAGTATATAGACATCAAGATTATATTCATTATTTTTTTTCTATGTCATACAGAAAAGAGTGAAATGTTAGAGTGGTTGGAAGTTAAAATTTTGCTTCTTGGTATTTGGCCTTTGTTGTGGTGATCATAGGGGCTATTTGTTTTCTTTTTCCAGGTTTTTAGCAGAATACCATGATGACTTTTTCCCAGAGTCTGCCTATGTTGCTGCCTGTGAGGCGCACTACAGCACGAAGAACCCCAGGGCGATTTATTAAGGTTTTGATGGTTCTGGAAGAACAGCTTCTCTATCTAGCTTTGCACTCTCGGTTCCCAATAAGGAACTAGGGAGTTGGTGGGCCTTCCTTACAGGCAGAGCGAATGCGACACCTGCCTTGGGGGGGTGTGGCAGAGGCGGGCCCATTTGTTTGAGTTGCTTACCTACCGTAGTTATTTCTGTGAAGGATTACTTCCTAGGTACCTGAACGGCCTCCAACATGTGACCCTTGCCACGGTACATGTCATCTGTGACGGCGGGAAAAGAGCAGCTGTGTTCACAGTGAAATGTTCACAAAAGTGTGCGTAGGTTGGGCTGTTTCAGTAGATGGAGTTACTTGTTAGCAATAACCACATTTTTTAGTTATATGTTAGCGTTAAACAAAATTGTTTTGCAAACCGTTTTCATTCTTGTGATGAGGCTGAGCAACAAAACATTAGTTTTGCTTGGAAACCGAAAAGTAGTCCCAGAATATTTTAGAGGGAGTTGATATTGATGGCAAAAGAAAATTTGCAGCTATACATTTGCTTGTTGCAGTTCCTTTCCTATAAAACCTTATTTTTGGTGATTTAAATAAAGCATTGCCTGAATGTTTGAGATTTTATAGCTACATTTGGTTGTGTAATGTTATAGTTCCCTTTCTGTAAGATGTTATTTTGGGTGATCTCAAATAAATCATTGCCCGTCTTGTTGGAAAGAACCAAGAGAGAATTTTCACTCTGGTCTTGTCCTCTTTCTTCATTGTAGAAAAACAGTAAGGTAACTTTGATTCATAACTTTTTTGTGTTTTATTTTGTTTTCCCTTTGTGACTTTTTTATTAAGGACTTTTGTTTTCCTTTCCTTCTTTGATTTTGCCCGACTAGAAGGTGGTTACTGGAAGTTGGGGCAGCACCTCGCTGTCTTATTGCCCCACTCTGGGCTGGTTTGGGGCCAACATATTTACCCTCTTCCATCATTACCAGCTGATGGTCTCTGAAGTCATCCGTCTAATCCTCATCTTAGTCTCTCACATGCCTGCCCTTTTCCCCAGGATATTTTAGAAAGTTCCAGCTCTGTTTGAGGGATGCCAGTACCATACAAGCCTTGAACATAGCATCTGCATTTTCTCGTAGCTCAGTTTAGTTGACCTTAATTTCCAAAGATCACTGGACATGAACGACAAGAGCCACAGGGAGTTTCAAAAGCTCTCTAAATGGTTCCATCAAAGAGACTTCTGTATACGCTGACCCGTGAGAATCAGAACCTCGAAGTCGAGTAATGTCATCTTAGTGCACATAGTTGCTAAGTAAAAGTCAGGTTTTGGCTTCTAACCTGGCGTAGCATTTGGGTTCATGCTAGGTTTCATCTCCATTTGGTTTATGCAATGCTTGTTTAAATCTGGTGCACCTGCAGTATGCTCTGAATTGTTGAAAAAGTTAAATCAGTAATTATTCATGGCCTGGAAAAGAAAAAATTTTTCTGTTATAAGAATCTACTTGTTAAATGTCCCCAATGAAATGAACACAGACTGTCTCTTGGAACATTTATATAGTTATATACCTTGAGTTTACAATTAATGCATTTTCTAATAATGAACAATTATTTTCTTCCCCTAAAGGCATTTTTTTTTTTTTTTTTTTTTTTTTTTTTGTGGCCGTGCGCATGCGGGATATTAGTTCCCCGACCAGGGATCAAACGTGTGCCCCCTGCAGTGGAAGTGCGGAGTCCTAACCACTGGACTGCCAGGTTCTTAATCACAACTTCCCTTAAGCTGATTTGTACCTTAGGTTGATTTAAATAACTGTTCAAAGTATTATCCCTTTATTGTATATTGCTAATAATTTTTCAATTAATTCATCAGTTAAAAAAATGATTTAAATGGCTAGACTGGACTTCCCTGGTGGTGCAGTGGTTAAGAATCCGCCTGCCAATGCAGGGCACACGGGTTCAAGCCCTGTTCCGGGAAGATCCCACATGCCGCGGAGCAACTAGGCCCACGCACCACAACTACTGAGCCCGCATGCCACAACTACTGAAGTCCACTTGCCTAGAGCCCGTGCTCCGCAACAAGAGAAGCCACTGCAATGAGAAGCCTGCGCACCGCAACGAAGAGCAGCCCCCGCTCGCCGCAACTAGAGAAGGCCCGCGCGCAGCAACAAAGACCCAACGCAGCCAAAAATGAATAAATTTTTAAAAATTAAAATAAATTTTAAAAAATTAAAGTAAATGAATTTAAATGTCTAGACCATCCTTATAAAAATTATACATTATCCTTTTTTTGTCAATTTTTATAGTGTTACTTTCCTAAACTGCCAAATCTTGCAGTTAAGTATCACATCATTGGATTAATGTCTTCCTTTTAAGTTGTTTAAAGATGTATTGAAAATATTTCTATAACTTGTGTGTCATATCAGTGTACTAGGACTTTGAAAAAACACGTGAGAAGGAAAAAAACATTTCCGAACAGAAGTAGATTGTAAAGCATTTCATAGTACAGTGTATACAAAAAAAGAAAAATTTACCATTTTACAAAAGTTGACCTCTGTCATTAGATTATTTTATCAACTCTATAAATATTTGAGCAAGTGCAATTACCCTGTTTTGCCATTATTTTCTTAATAACTCAGTGGCCCCTGCCCTTTAACATTTAGCCAAAGGTAAGTTTATCTGAATGTTTATTGACAACCACCTAACTGTCTTACCAAAAACTGCTAGGTATTGAAAGATGAGGATGAGTAAGTCATTGGTGGGGGGATATAGTTAAGAGAATCTATACAGCCATACCACTGTTATTTTTACTAATCAAGTTAAGTTAGGAAGTGTGTTACTTTAACCAGTTCTTAATTTTAAAAAGTATAATGTAACCATAAATGGCAACATTTCCCCAAATTAAGCTCGTCCAAGAAAGAATGGGTAACTCTACTCTTTTAACTGCTGTGTGGATATCAGTTTAGGTGGGTTTGATTACTAAGTTTTCACTAGTTATAAAGTCTGGCAAGATGGTGTTAAGGGACTTGGTATCCATTGGGAAAAGAAGTTTCAACAGATTAAAATTAAAAGCAGTAACTTGGGGAAATCGTGTTTATACCCCAATGAGATAAGACTCTCCAATACACCAGTTAAATCTTTTTTTTTTCTTTTTTAGGAATTGGAGAGACACTTTTTTTCTAGCTTCTGCTTGTCCTATGCTTGAGCCAGATTCTTCCAGATGTTCATTTGGGACAAACCCTTAGATAGTGCATTTTTAAGCTGATTGAATTATGTTGGTTTTACCGAGTTTCAGTAAAAACAGGATGCCATTCTCTGTGACTCTTTCTTGGAATACATCTTATAAACTCAAAGTGAATTTGTAAATGGCCATTTCTTTGCTTCAACTTTCCCTCTGATTGGTGTAAATAGCGGGACCAGTAAGCAGAATATAAGTCCCCAGTGAATGTTTTCAAGGCCTGGGATGATGTGTTTACCCAGCTCCACTCCCTCTGTACATTGACTGGTGCATCAAATAGGAGGCCGGCCCAGATCATCTTGCTGAGATTATACATGTTGCCAATGTACCTCTGGCATTGAAAGCATACATGTTGCATCTGTCCTCAGACAGCAAGGAATACAGTTACTATAAATGAGTGAATAAGCAAGAGTTCATGTGTTATTGAACAGTCGGGTTGTGGACTCAAGGGGTTGGTGGGGATTTCTGAGGACAAAAGGAAAAGCAATGAAGGATCTGCTTCAGAAAAAGAGGATTAGGGCATGTTTGCTGGGTGACTTGCGGTGTAAGCCTTCCCTTCATCTCCGTAGGAGACCGCGGCCAAAATATCAACCATTCACTTCATGCTTGAGGAGATGGATTTGTGCTTTTGACCTTCTGTGGAGATGGATTGCCAGGCTGAGACTTGCCTCCAGTCAGGTGGGGAGAGAGCAAGGATACCCCAAGAGTTGGTAACGTCAGGTTCCTGTGTTCTTTCACTCACCAAAAGGGGTCCAGGAGGAGACAGACACAAATGGCCACATACTGTATGATTCCATTTATGTGAAGTGTCCAGAAGAGGCAAACTATAGGAACAGAGAGTAGATCAGTGGTGTCAGAGGATGGGGAGAGGAGGGAATTGGAATTGACTGCTAATAGGTCTGAGGTCTCTTCAGGGTGATGGAAATTTCTGGAATTAGTCATGATCATTCTCCCACTCTATGAATTTACTAAAAAACACTGAATTTTATACTCTTAAAAGGTGAATGTTATGGCATGTGAATTATATCTCAGTTAAAACAGGGAGATCTAGGGATTGGCTATGCCTGAAACTCAAGAAAAATACAGCACGGAAATCCATTTTTGAGAGCTGAAAGGCTGTTTGATCTAATACTCCGGCATGCCTTCTTTCATGCTTCATTGTCCAAGGCAGGCAAGGCTCCTTTTCTCACTCCACTGACTTCACACTTCACCTGAAGGTCAGAAGATCCAGGGCTGTGCCTTCATACAATGTCCTTCTTAGGCAAATAGGGAGTTGGCAGATTTCAAACTTCTTTGACTCCCAAATTCTTCTGCATGCCAGGGCATGAGGAATAACTACATACTGATATTCTGATATAAGCCAAAAAAGGTTAACAAACAGAGAGGTTAGTGACAGCAAAAGTAATGTGAATTAAGAATAATGCAAACCATAGCCAGTTCATCTTTACAAGTCTTCCTGTTTTGGAGTTTCTTTGCAACATCAATCTTCATCCTTCCAGAAGGTCATAAAAAAATCATAGGAGGTAAAGTGCTCAACTGTGTTTTTCTATTGATTTGTACTTTTCTCATTCAGATTTACAACTTTCAGTGGAATGATCTAATAAGTCATTTTGGAGATCTGCTTTGGCACAAGGTAAATTACACCAGCCTGCAGGTTCTATTTACTGTTCAATCTTCACTATTGTAAAGGTGACTTTTGAGACAATTTCAGGTCATCAGCCTCTATTAGTTGCCCATTATTATCCAGAAAATAATTCTGGGTGAGATGATTTGTGAGCTGTACAGAAACACACCTATTAGAGTCAGAGGATGAAGGCTGTTTAAATGTGTTTGGGTAGTACATAAAACGAAGTCTGAAAACCAAAACGCCCTATTAGAGGGAAAACCTAGTAAGATTTTCTTTTGATATATGATAATCCATCTTATCTTTTATATTCTTTAGCACGTAAAACTTAACCAGTCATAGCATTAAAACCCTTTTTTAATTTGGTGGTCCATAAGAAGCCATGGTGTGGTAGATAGATTGAAAAATGTTTCTAAATCTTTACACACACACCATCTCCCTGTCCCTAACCCCTGAAATGTAAATTTGCAGTTTCTCTTATCAAGAGGTAGGATCTAACTTATATAATATTGTAACTCAACTCTACTTCAATTTTAAAAAAGATTTTCCTTCCCCCTTGAATTTGGTCTGCGGTGTGTGTGTGTGTGTATAAGACTGACTTTCAGTAGATCTCAGCAAGAGAGCTGCTTTGCTACATACAAAACCCCAACTAGTTTGGCTTTAGGACTTGCTTTGGCCAAGAAAATGTGCCAGGATTGATTCACTTCCCTTCTCTTCCTTAGAACCTTGCTGAGATGTGGACAAGCCTGGGCTAACCTGCTAGATGATAAGAGACATGTTGCCTAGTTATTCTCAGCACCCAGCCAACAGCCAGCCAACTGCCCAACATGTCAGTGAAACCATTTTAGACTGATGAACCCCCAGCCTACCTACCAGCCCACCACAGATGCATAAACAAGCCAGCTAAAATCTGCCAAGCCTATCCTAGGTTAGCAGAATCATCCAGTTGATCCATATATTATTTATTGAAAATAAATGCTAATTGTTTTAAGCCACTGTTTTGGGGTGGTTTGTTATGCAGCAATAGCTAACGTCGCAATGTGCCTTTGTGGTGTATATGTTTTGCACACTATCTATGGAACAGCTCAAACTTCATTGCCTTGAGTGAAATTGCTGAAACTCTGGCATGTTCAGAAGCCATCAGCTAACCAAGGGAACGTGTACCAGCTCTTGCTCCTACTCAGGTACCAAGGGAGAGAACGGATAGAGGCAGCAGCACATCTTTGGGATCTTGTAGCTAGCATGACCTGGGTTTTATTTTGTAAGAAATAAAAGTTTGCAGAAAACCATAAAGGAGAATATAAAATATGTTTTTGCCATAAAATTAATAACTGTTTTTACTTTGTAAGATTTGTTTCCAGACACTGTTTGAAAAAGAAATAAAACATCTTGGATTTGGCTAAAATTCTTTTTACCATTACGTGGATCTCAATCCTTTGCCCTTCTCCCAGAGGCAGTACTATCCTGAGTTTGGTGTAGTGTGGACAAATATTGTGCACATGGAACTTCTTGCTCTTATACTCTTCATCATATTTTAACATATATAGATGCATATTTACATATACTTACATATACATATATACATACATGTCTAAATATACATATGTACATACATGTATAAATATACATGTGTACATATACAAAACTACATCAGTTGGTGTTTTCACATAGGCACACATTTAGTTCTAACTGCTGTATAAAAGTCTATCACGTGGATATACTACCCCGTATTAATTCCTTTACCATTGTTGGACACACAGATTGTTTCCAAGTCCCCCTTTTACTAACAGTGCTGCAAAGGACTAGTACTTGTACATAGTTCCTTGTATTCAAATGTCAGTCTTTCTCTAGGTCATACACCCAGAATTGTTGGATGGTCAGACATGTGGGGTTTTTTTTCCCACATTTTCTGGAGTCTAAAGTTACCCATTAGAAATGGCTTTACAAGAGTTCCCGGGTGTTAAGTTTCAGGGCAGTTGTCTTGCAAGACATTTATAATACAGGGAGCTAAAAGAAAAGAAAAACTGGATGAAAACTTGAAATCTCTTTGAAACGTTCTCCACATTACCTCAACTCACATCGACCCTTCCCCAACAAGAGTGTTTTTAGGCAGTATTGGGGATTGTTCTTTGATGGGCTCATAGAAATTAGAAATAAAAACTTAACTTCACAGTTGTAAAAAAGCAGGGTAGGAGGTGATGGTCTGCTACTTTGCTGACTAATTGGTTTCCAGGGCAACTATAAATGACATTATGGAAAGGAGTTGAATGGTCACCCAAGGAATATTTCAAATATTGTGTTGAATGGGGCAAATGCACCCCATTAGATAATTTCTGAGGGGTCACGGGTTCATTAGTCCATAAGGCAAACCAGTTCCTTTGGTTTTCTCAACTGAGAGCTCAAATTTAAAAACCTGCATTTTACCATGCCAAGACATGATATGGTAAACATACTATGGTACAATCAAGGTTAGGTCAAACAACATTCTCTCTGTAAACAGGAGAAAATCACTCTTGTTGCTTAAGGAGTAAGTAGCTAAATGTTCTTAGATTTTACACATCCTATGTCAAAAGTGAATGAGCCTATCCTCCCCATAAATGTTCTTCTCAACAAATTGCATGTACCCTTTGTCCTTTGGGTTTAGTCCAGACTGGTAGATCATGATAGGATGATGTCAACATAACTGTATTGCTTTCAATGTGTAACCATATCTGAGAGCCACCTGAGGTTTTTTGAGTTATGTCAGGTTACATTATAGATGCTCCGTAATGCAGCTGCTCTTAGTATAAAATTGCTGATTTGTAGAAGTAATACTTTATCATGCATTTCGTACAGAAAAACAAGGAGAAATAAAACTATTGGAAAACTACATCTTTGTCTTCAAAACTTCCAAGCCAGACCGATCACAAAATCATGATTAAAATAATATCAATGAAGTAAACTCCTGCTTGCTCCCAGAAGTCACTCTAAAGGGAACACCTGATGCTGGGTTTTTTGTTCTGTCCTCGCTGTTTGGAATCAAGGCTTTGGTTTTGGAAATATCCAGCATATTTTGTACCCTTAAGGGAAATTTTATAAAGAGGTTTCAGGTGTTGCCAGTTTTTCAGTGATTATCTGACAGTTCCAAATCCACCGGTCTCTGCTCTGCTATGTTTTGCGGAAAATGGGGCTCTGCAAACCACCTTTTTTCCTGTGCTGGCTTGCTTCCCGTTTCTGCCGGTAGAGGGCACTGGAGAGGGAAGACGGAGGAAGGGAGGCGGGGTTTCATCCTGACGGGCTCGCGTTTCCTGTCCCGGAAGCGAGGGCACCTCGCCCTGGCGGTCGCAGCTGGTTGCAGCTTCCACCTTCTTTCAGCACTTCCAGAGGCAGCCTACTGGGAGGCGCCCCCTTCCTCAGGAGCCCCTTCTCTAAACCCCTGGTCCCAGCGGCAGCCGGGTAGCAGCGCTCTCTCCTCCACAGGTATCAACACGTTTTACACATTTGGAAAGTTCTTGATACATTTGCCAAATTGCTTTCCAGACGAATTATTGTGATTTACACTCTCACTGGTTATGTGTGAAAATGCTTCTAGAAGGCCCACTCCCATGCATTGGTTGTTCTTAATTAACTCATCATTGTCTTTTACCCGCAAAGCCTAAAATATGTATTATCTGGTGCCTTATAGATAAAGTTTGCCAAACCTGATCCAGGTTTTCAAATATATTACAATTGTGCCTGCCTATTTTTTATATTTTCAGAGTTATTTTTCAGTAGCTGTTGTTAGGCCCATTTTAACCCTCATTATTGAGGCATTTTCCTCCTGTTTAATTGATTTTATTTGTCAAAGTGACCACTTTTATGGTTTTGTTCCCCAAGAAATTTGCAGTTGGATTTATCAATAAAGCTATGTTTTTGTTTTCTAATATATTTCTTTTTACGCTTTAATTATTTTCTTCATTCTGCTTAGACTTAAAAAATCATTTTCTGAAAATGTTAAGGTATTATTTTTATTATTATTAAACCAACCAACCCCCATTTCTTTTAAAAAATCACCATACGAACATTTTCAGCCTCCCCAAAGCTTTCCAAGTTAAAACTAAAAGGCACAGACACATCGAAGCACAATTAAAAAGAAGGGGGAGAAATCATCCATCCTCCCACCACCATAGCAGGTGCCTTAATCATTTTGGAGTTTTTTCTTGTCTCCTCTTTGAGGCACGTGTGTTTCAAAGGTTAGTTGAAGTCCTTCTGTTCTCTGATATTTAAATTAAATTTGCCTAAGTGCCCTTTTCCACACTCTCTGGGAAATCTCATCCCCTGGTCCACGTTTCTGTGACTCCAACGGGACTTTTCTCACATCTGTATCAGTTTCTTCTCCATAGCCTTCCTCTCCTCAACCATTTTCTCTCTCTCTCTTTTTTTTTTGTTAATTTAGTTTTGGCTGCATTGAGTCTTCGCTGCTGCGCCCCAGCTTTCTCTAGTTGTGGCAAGCGGGGGCTACTCTTTGTTGCGGTGCGCGGGCTTCTCGTTGCGGTGGCTTCTCTTGTTGTGGAGCACGGGCTCTAGGCACACGGGCTTCAGTAGTGGTGGCGTGTGGGCTCAGTAGTTGTGGCTCGCGGGCTCTAGAGTGCAGGCTCAGTAGTTGTGGCACACAGGCTTAGTTGCTCCACGACATGTGGGATCTTCCCAGACCAGGGCTCGAACCCGTGTCCCCCGCATTGGCGGGTGGATTCTTAACCACTGTGCCACAAGGGAAGTCCCTCTTTTTTTTTTTTTTTTTTTTTTTCTGGGAGGAGTTATCAACTTTGATCCTTTTATCACTAGTCAATTACAAGTTGCTTCTCATCAGCAGACTTAAATTCAACAACTATGGTTTTTGGTTTCCATGAAGTCTTTGTTTCTCCTGACCTGTTTTCTGTTTAATAAGACAAGTATTGATAGAATGGGAAAAAAATGCTTTCTTCAAAGATGGGATTCTGAAACCCCTGACACTGAGACGGTGGATTTAAAAAAAAAAAAATCTTTCCAGAGGTTAGAGTATGATTATATTTTGTGTCTTATTGCTGTTGCCAGATGATTTCACTCTTTCTTAGATGAGTCTCCATGTCTTACTTGTAGTTTAGGAGAGGCATTTTTCATCCAACCTGCTCACACTACCATCTGAACAGAATGATGTTTTTTGCTTTGAAGCGATAAAAAAAGATGATGGAGTTGGCTTGTTTTAAAATTCTTTTAAAGTATCTTAAAGTTTTGAAATACTAAATGGGACATCAGAACCTTAAGTTGAGTGCATTTATTGCTGCGTAATGACAAAGCTTGGTGGTTTAAAACGACAGTATTCCTTCTCACTGCCCTGTTGGTTACCTAGACTGTCACGTAGTTCCCCGCAGTGTTGGCTGTGGCCACTCCTGCAACTGTATTGAGCTGAGAGCTCAGCTGGGGCTGAAACATCCCGGACGGCTTCACTCAAGACTGGCCCCGCACCTGGGGTGCCTGCTATGTCTGGGGACTGGTGGGGACTGTCCAGCAGGGGAGACAGACTTTCACATGGTGACTCATGGTGCCAAAAGCAAAGCAGAAGCCACCAGGCATCTTCCACCATATTCTGCTGTCAAAGCAAGTCACAGGGCCACTCCAGATTCAGAGGGAGAGAAAATAAACTCCATGCCTTGACGGAGAGAGCAGAATGCACCACCTCCAGGGGAGGACTCCTTAGCAGCCATATTTGCAGACAATCTATCAAAACTTAATGTAGGGCCTTCCCTGGTGGCGCAGTGGTTAAGAATCTGCCTGCCAATGCAGGGGACACGGGTTTGAGCCCTGGTCCAGGAAGTTACCACATGCCGCGGAGCAACTAAGCCCGTGCGCCACAACTACTGAGCCTGCGCTCTAGAGCCCGGGTGCCACAACTACTGAAGCCCGTGCGCCTAGAACCCGTGCTCCGCAACAAGAGAAGCCACCGCAATGAGAAGCCTGCGCACCACAAGGAAGAGTAGCCCCCGCTCGCCGCAACTAGAGAAAAGCCCGCGCACAGCAACGAAGACCCAACACGGCCAAAAATAAATAAATAAATAATTAAGGGGAAAAAAAAAACAAACCTTAATGTAAATCCCATGAATTACATTCAGGAAAATAATCCCCTAGATGCTGAAATTTTACATATCTGGTATTCATTGTGCCATGGGACAGTGTGGATAAATAATTAAATGTCTAGTGCATCGGTCAGTAAAGGGCCAGGTAGTAAATAATTTAGACTTTCTGGGCCATACAGTTTCCACTGCAACCACTCAACCTCTGCCATTAGAGTGCGAAAGCACCACAGAAAATATAGACATGAATAGATAGGGCTGGGTTCCAGTACAACTGTTTTTACTAAAAGCAGGTGGTGGTCAGGATTTGTCCTGCAGGCTGTGTTTTGCCGCCCCTGGTCTAGAGAAATCCTGTAGTGCTTTTCCTGCTTTCTAAAGGGATTTTAAATTACCTAGGAAGGAGATTTCAGATTCTAATAATACCCACATAAACTGTCTGAAACTAACTAAAGTTAATATAATAATGAACAAGTAGTGAGCTTGTACTTGTTATTTTTGTACCATTAGCATCACCCCATGCTAATAGCATCAAGCACCATTTGTAGAATCTGTTTATGACTTGAGAGTGATGCATGGTGGTACATCCTTTTTCCTTACTTGATTACCATTGCCTTTTAGATTCTATAAAATCACTTAATGTCCTCAGAGAAAGGATATTTGATAATGTGAAATCCTATTTGGTAAGCAGAAGGCAAACAGTGGGATAGTTGCTATTTTCAAAATACATTTACTAGCTTTATGTTGCCGTGACTCCAAATGTTTGAGTTCTTGGGCTCTTAATAATGAAGCTAAAGGAAAGTCATGATTTCAAAACCCTCTTGACCACTTTTTTGTAGTAAATGATTTTTTTTTGACCTCTGCACTTTTCTGTAAACTCTCAACATCTCATATTTCATTCGTGATACATTAGTACTGATAAATGGAATATTGCCTGCCATATCAGCAAACAAAGGATGTCACAGTCATCAGTGATTGCAGCCAGGGGAACTGGTGAGCCCTGAGGGAACTCAGGAAGGGAAGAATACCTGCCATCTAGCAGCCATTAGGCTGCAGCCACTCCCCGCGGTGAGCCCTGAGGAAACTCAGGATGTGAAAACACAGGATACTGGCCCCAGATAGCTGAGGTGCATATCAAAGGAAGGATTTCAGTGAGCCCAGACTCTTGCATCTTCCCATACATAGAAAAGCGCTAAATTCCTTAACTTGAGATATCTGGTTTTCTTTAATTAACAATAATCTTCTGATGTTCAGAACTACCTGCCCTGTGTTACAAAACTTCTATATAACCTGGCTCCCCCCTCACCTCCTCAGAGCAGTTTCTCAGAGCTATCTGAAACACTGTCTCCTGGGATGCAGTCCTCATTTTGCCCCAAATAAAACTTAACTCACAAGTCTCCCGTTGTGCATTTTTTTAAAGTCAGCAGTGCTTTATGAGGTCGTAGTTGGGTTTTTTTCATATCCACACATGCCCATATGTGGGTGGAAATTGTGGAGAGTTTTTCATTAGTATGCACACCATTTTTTTGTTTGATTGTTTTGTTTGTTTTGCACACCATTTAAAAGTACAAGGTATCCCAGGGGAATTAATTTCCATCCTCAGCACCAAAGATACTTCTTTTCATCTAAATATTTTTTTGTGTGAGCATTATATAATTCAGATATGCCATTCCTCTCATTGCTACAATATGACTTACATTAAATCCAAAGAGAGTATTTCCTTTTGAAATTAAAATAGGGACACTAAACAACATGTAATCTATGAAAAAGTAAATATTTTAAATGTTTTTCAAACTTATAGTCGTAGTATTGACCTTTACAACTCTCAGATATTACTCTGCTGTTTCATTCCTAGTTACATAGTTTATTTTCTACCTGCAAGTGAGACGCCAGAACAGAAAAGCTCGTGCTGCCCTCTGGGCTTCGTTTTCTCAGTCTGTAAGAGCTCAGGTGGAAACGCTGCTTTTTGTTGTCCTGTCCTCATGTTTTCCAGCTCGCCACCTGGGTCAGGCTGTCACACCCCCAGCCCCAGAGGTGTGTGCCTATTGTATGCACGGAGGGGCTTGAGAAAACCCTCACCTCCCTGGAGAGTGGCTTTGACTAAGTGTCTGTTTTGTAAGTGTGAAGAGACTCCTTTAGCTTCTCCAGTGGATCACTTGTCTGTATTGCTCGTGTTTGATTAAAATAGCATTGGGCATTCGGTGGCTTCATGCAGACAACACATTTTAGGTTGAAAATTTCAACATCACTAGAATAGCAGTTGTTGCCTGAGCTCCTCCTCCTCCTGCCACAGAAAGTTCCTTCTCAGCTCCTGCACCCACCATGAATCTCTCCAGGAACTGTCTCAGAAATGAAATAAAAATAAATAGAATCCGGGCTTCCCTGGTGGCGCAGTGGTTAAGAATCCGCCTGCCAATGCAGGGGATACGGGTTCGAGCCCTGGTCCGGGAAGATCCCACATGCCGCGGAGCAACTCGGCCCGTGAGCCACAATTACTGAGCCTGCGCTCTAGAGCCCGTGAACCACAGCTACTGAGCCCGCGTGCCGCAACTACTGAGCCTGCGCTGTAGAGCCCGTGCTCCGCAACAAGAGAAGCCACTGCAATGAGAAGCCCGCGCACCGCAACAAAGGGTAGCCCCCGCTCACTGCAACTAGAGAAAGCCCGCGCGCAGCAACGAAGACCCAACGCAGCCAAAAATAAATAAATAAAATAAATAGAATCCATTCCTCACACCTTTGTTTGGAAGTGGGTTTTGCCTTCTTCTCTGGCCCTTTCAGATTGATGCTTCCTTTGTACTACCTTTTCATTTCATGATTTTTTTCCCTTCAACTCCAGAGCACTCAGCCTGAAGGCTGGCTCCACCCCTCCGACTGGATGAGATCAGGCTTCTAGAACCCGGCACAGAGCCTGAGTCTCTGGGAGGGGCTGTTTCTCTTTTCTGCTTCCTTGAGGAAAATCAGTGCATGGCGATGCACAGACCTTATTCTGTTTCATCCACCAGCCAGCTGACTGGCACTTTTTTTAGACATATGAAGTTACCGTGCATTGGGTTAGCTTCTCTAAGCTTCCTTTCGAAACCATCTCCTTTGATTCTTGTCCTATTTCCTTTTAAACCATCTGTTGATGTATCTTCTTTAGAGATACTGAAATTGAGACATGAAATATGCTTGTGAGGCTGATGGCTGATGTTGGTGATTCAGGGCTTGAGAGGGGAGTCAAGGATCCACTATGAAACAGAAAAGCCCTTTTCCTATGTTTTCTAAAAGGCACAGAATAGTTTGAAAGTGCCAGTAATGACTTTTTTGAAGACTTAGAAATGACAGTTATTTCATTTCGATTTCCTCGATTACTGTGGAAATTGCCACCACATAAGGATGTGGGCCTTGGCAGGTGGAAAATGAACACTTTACTTTTCAGCCTAATTGCCTGCATAGAAACATCTGGATGCATTCCGTGGATACCTCACAGCATGTATTGTTGAGAAATTATTCTTCCAATAGACTGTTCAATACTACCAAACTGATTATTTTATCTTTAACGTCTCATTGTAAACAGTAATCTTAAGAAGGATATTCTTTTCCCAAGGATAGTGTCCTATTTCCCACATTTCCTATATCTAAATGAACCAAATCTAATCTTTTGCAGGAACACACCACAAAATTAGCTTGCTATCAGGATGTGTAAAAAGAGTGATATAATGCAAATTGTTTTCAGTGTTGATGACTGAGTTGTGTATTTTGATCAAGTCAGCCAAAGAGCATCTGAGCATATTTTAGTCACCTTAAAGTATGGAGTTATTTAAAAAAAAACAAAACAAAACATGCAACAGTAAAAAAAAATGGCGTTATTTAAGGCAGCATTACACAAATAATACCTAGTAATTAGTGGCAGTCACATGCTTTCTGCTGGAGACTTGCTAGAATCGTGGCTTGGCCTCCAGTCAGCTTGAGTAATGTCACATGCTTTCGGGGCCCATGGCTCCTACTGGGCTTCACGATGGCCAGGTTGACAAAGAACCCATGCCTGGGCCCCTCTGACTGTGGCACCATTTTTCATAATTGACTGTTATGTAGCTAATTTGTCAACATGGAGTCTGCACTACATTGCATTAAATTAAGTGGTTTAACTTGGGCATTCATTGCTACATGATTCTGTAATACTCATTTTGCATTGGTATAACAAGGACATTCTTTCCACATGGACTCCAACATATATATATATATATATATGTGTGTGTGTTTTCATGGTACCTCTTTTTTTTTTTGGAGTATAGTTGCTTTACAATGTTGTGTTAGTTTCTGCTGTACAGCAAAGTGAATCAGCTATACGTATACATATATCCCCTCTTTTTTGGATTTCCTTCCCATTAGGTCATCACAGAGCACTGAGTAGAGTTCCTGTGCTATACAACAGGTTCTCATTAATTATCTATTTTATACATAGTACTGTATATATGTCAATCCCAATCTCCCAATCCATCCTACCACCACCCCCGCCTTGGTGTCCATACGTTTGTTCTCTACATCTGTGTCTCTATTTCTGCTTTGCAAATAAGTTCATCTGTACCATTTTTCTAGAGTCCACATATATGCGTTAATATATGATATTTGTTTTCCTCTTTCTGACTTACTTCACTCTGTATGACAGTCTCTATGTATGACAGTCTCTAGGTCCATCCACGTCTCTACAAATGACCCAATTTCGTTCCTTTTTATGTCTGAGTAATATTCCATTGTATATATGTACCACATCTTCTTTATCCATTCCTCTGTTGGTAGCTATTTAGGTTGCTTCCATGTCCTGGCTATTGTAAATAGTGCTGCAGTGAACATTGGGGTGCACGTATCTTTTTGAATTATGGTTTTCTCCAGGTGTACATGCCCAGGAGTGGGATTGCTAGGTCATATGTAGTTCTATTTTTAGTTTTTTAAGGAAGCTTCATACTGTTCTCCATAGCGGCTGTATCAATTTACATTCCCACCAAGAGTGCAGGAGGGTTCCCTTTGCTCCACACCCTCTCCAGCATTTACTGTTTGTAGATTTTTTGTTGATGGCTATTCTGACCCGTGTGAGGTGATACCTCATTGTAGTTTTGATTTGCATTTCTCTAATAATTAGTGATGCTGAGCATCTTTTCATGTGCTTTTTGGCCATCTATATGTCTTCTTTGGAGAAATGCCTATTTCTGCCCAATTTTTGATTGGGTTGTTTGTTTGTTTTTGATATTGAGCTGCATGAGCTGTTTATATATTTTTGGAGATTAATCCTTTGTCAGTTGCTTCGTTTGCAAATATTTTCTCCCATTCTGAGGGTTGTCTTTTCGTCTTGTTTATGGTTTCCTTTGCTGTGTAAAAGCTTTTAAGTTCAATTAGGTCCCATTTGTTTATTTTTGTTTTTATTTTCATTCACGGTACCTCTTGAACAAAGAAAGAAGAGAAAATTTGTCCAATAATATATATTTTATGTTTTATAACAGAAAAGGATAGTGTAATGATTTTTCAGCTCAAATGAAAATTACAAATTCAGTACTTTTAAAGAATTTGGCTTAGATCTATGAAAGTAATGTATAAAATATGTTTATTTTTAAATGTTTTATTTGAGAAATGTTGAACATATACAAAAGTTGACCCAGTAGAATATTGAGCCCCCAGGTATGATCATCAGCTTCAACCACTATCGATTCATAGCCAGTCTGTTTTATCCATACTTTTACCCACTTCTTGTACTGCTCTCAAACTTTTTTGAAGTGAATTCCAGATATCACATCATGTAAAAATGCCTTGACAAATGGAAGCATTTTAAAATGTTGGACAAAATAAAGTATAAACAGGTAATAGGTAATAACAGCTATTATGTCAACATAATTCAAGAAATGGAGTGAGGTCTGGCATTTAAATGTCAACCTTATGGCAGAAAACCAGACTTTTCCAAAATAATAAGTTAGGTATAACTTGAGAGCCAGTCAAATTGAAATGTTCTAGTTGGTCAATAAATATTTTGTCTGTGCACATATTTGTATATTTGCATATGTATAGAAAAAAATTTTTAAATCGCTGAAATTTTAACCCTGGTTGCTCAGAGTAGTGAGACTTTTATTTGCTTTTTTGTATTTCTGTACTTCTTGTTTTACAAATTTCTCAGAATGAGATTTATTGCTTCAGGAATGATTTTGAAAGTATTAAAAATGATTTTGACTACATGCGCGCTATTGTACAAAGTGCCAGATAGAGGCAGAAAGATCATAGTAGATTATGTCTTGTTCTCAATTCATGATTAGTTTGGGTCGGCTAAATCTGTACACAGAGAAAGCCAGCATGGCACGCATTTTTGCTTCTTGCTTCCTTCTTTGTTCCCCCTTCCTCACATTTCCCGTGGGGGCCACCCCCCTTCCTCACTCCCAGTCCCCGTGGCTTGTATATGAGGTGGGTGGCTTCCTTTCCAGCTCCTAAGTTGGGCGCAGGACATAGACTGGCCAGTCAGCTCCTCACAGACCCTTGGCCACCGTGGTGATTGGTTGAGGAGGAACATGTGAACAAGGCAAGCCAGTCCAATAAGACCTTGAGTGTATTAGACACGGGGAAGATATAAGTGTGGGCAATTACTCAAAAAGTTAAACGTAGAGTTACCACATGACCCAGCAAATCTACTTCTAAGTATCTACCCAAGAGAATTAAAAACATATGTCCACACAAAAAACTTGTGCACAAATGTTCATAGCAGCATTATTCATAATAGCCCCAAAGTCGAAACAATGCAAATGTCCATCAAAAAGAGATGAACAGATGTGGTCTATCCAGACAATGGAGTATTATTTGGCCATAAAAAGGAACAAAGTGCTGATACATGCTACAACATGATGAACCTTGAAAGCATTATACTATGTGAAAGAAGCCAGTCACAAAAGAACATATAGATTATGTGATTTCATTTATATGAAATATACAGAATAGGTAAACCCATAGAGACAGAAAATAGATTAATAGTTGCCTAGGGTGAGGAGGGGGCCACAGGTAAGAGGGTTGGGCTCTGGCAAGGGAATGCTAATGGGTATGGGATTTCTTTATGGGGGTGATGGAATTGTTCTAGAATTAGATAGTGGTCATAGTTGTATAACTTTGTGAATATACTAAAAACTGCAGAATTGTACACTTTAAACAGGTGAATTTTATGATATGTGAATCATATCTCAATCTAAATAATGCTATGGAAATAAGAATATCTAATCACACCAAAAGAAAGTAAATAAATCTACTTTGACACTAAAAGCTTGAGTTAGGGCAGGCATATTAATCATTAAGGTAAAATGGTGATGTGTTTTAACAACATCTGTTATAAAATTAAACAAAGCAAAGAAGATAAGAGAATTTATTTGATGTCTTCTACCCAAGTCAAATTTCAGATTATTCGGCTCAATCCTTTTTACAACAATTTTCAGAAATGCTGCTTGCATTTTGCTGCCTTCTCCACCAGGTATCAAGCATAATAATGACCTTTTCTATTTTGGTCCAGGATAATTACTGCCTTGGTCATATTAGGTACTTCATAAGCATTTGTTACCTGATTGGATAAATAAATGTTCTTACTATAATGTTTTCTTTTTTTTAATTTAATTTTTATTTTATATTGGGGTATAGTTGATTTACAATGTTGAGTTAGTTTCAGGTGTACAGCAAAGTGGTTCAGTTATATGTATACATATATTCATTCTTTTTCAGATTGATTCTTTTCCCATATAAGTTATTACAGAATACTGAGTAGAGTTCCCTGTGCTATACAGTAGGTCCTTGTTGATTATCTATTTTATATACAGTAGTGTGTATATGTTAATCCCAAACTCCTAATTTATCCCTCCCCCCATCTTTCCCCTTTGGTAACCATAAGTTTATAATGTTTTTTTTTAAGAAAACACATATTGGGTGTGTAGAATGATCTTTCCCTTTAAAATGAATGATTTCAGGATGTTGTATTTTGTATTTGTCTACTTAAAAGTTTCTCCTTTACTTATATTTATATGCTTAGTCTTCTTTTTCATAATTTATTTGTTCAGATCAGGATTGAGATAATGTTCAAACATTGTGATTGTTGATATGTCCTTTAGTCTCTTTCTGTAGGTTTTCTCCCTCCCTCCCTATCTTTTTTTTTTAATCCTCAAAACATTTATTTTTTTGAAGATATTAGTTCTTTGTCTTGTAAAATTTCTCACAGTCTGGATTTTGCTAATTGCATTTACATGGTATTGTTTAACATGTTCCTTTGGCCCCTCTAGTTTCTGTACATTAGTAGATGGGACCAGAGGCTTAATCAGATTCAAGTTCAAATTTTTTGAGCAGACTACTTCATAGCTGCTGTTGTTACTTAAGTAGTCTTTCATATCTGGTCTTGTCTCTCTTGTGATGTCAGCAGCCATTGATGATTATAGCATAGATCCATTAATTCATTGGGGTTGAAAAATGGTGTTCATGGTAGGCAGCCTCTAAGACGGCCCCCAGTGCTCCCTGCCTCCTTGTATGCACGCCCTTGTGTGATGTCCCTCTGGACTGTATCACAGTTGGTGGACATGACCCATAGAATATGAGAGAAGTGATGGTATGTTACTTGCAAGTTGAGGTCATAAAAGGCAGTGTAGCTTCTGCCCCTCTTTCTCAGGGCCACTTGCTCTGAGCAAAGCCAGCAGTCATGTCAGGAGGACCATGTGGAAATGAACTGATGCCTCCTGACAATAGCCCCATGAGTGAGCTTGGAAGTCAAGTCTTGAGATGGCATCTTGATGGCAGCTCCTGAAAGATCCTGAGCCAGAACCCCTAGCTCAGCCTGAATTCTTGACCCATAGAAACCGTGTTGTTTTCGGCCTCTATGTCCTGGGGTAATTCATTACTCAGCAAAGGTAACTAATTCAGTGTTATTCTAATCCTTTCATTCAGTCTTCATTTATTAGCTGGAACACTTCCATAAAGTGAAACTTTCCTTCAACAACTATTTGATTACTCTGTGATACTGTTGGTATAGGAAATAATAGTTATTCTTTTAAGTCAGAAGTATAATCATACCATATATATGACTTTGTACACACACACATATATATAAAGGCACACATATGTATACATATATTCGTAGATAGATAAATTGATTGATTGATAGATAAATTTAAAGAATTTAGAACATTTTCTTATATTTTTACAGGTTGCCCTGAACATCCTGCGATACTGGTTCTGTAATATTCCACTGAGTTTATTTAGCCATTCCACTTTGTTGGAAATTTGACTTGTTTCCAGTGTTACTGCCAATAGCCTATCAATTAGAAATACTCTTGAATAAGGCTCTTTACGACTTTAAGATTATTTTGTTAGGTCAGATTCCTAAAAATATAATTGCCGAATCCCAAGTTATAGCATTTTCAAGACCTGGTACATTTTTCTAAATGACTCGCCAAAAAGAAAATAGAATTTCTACTGGCACCAGCAAAATCTGTGAGGCCATTTCACTGCATTCCTGTCAGGGATCTGTGTTATTTACCCATTCAGTATCCATAAAACAAATGCCTGCCATGTGCCAGGCACTGTTCATAAAACAAAAAAAAAACTCAATTTCTTAATTTTGATTCAATAGCACCTCACAAATTTTGTGTGAAATTTTTTATATCTGCTTTGAAAATATCTTTTGACACCTCTTCTTTTTTACCCTTTGAGTCAGGCAGGCATTTATTTGTGTCTGCTCACCACCCTCAGCCTTACCAACTACATCTCTGACCCTTCTCTCTCCATCCCTTTCCTATTTCGCTACTTTTCTTTCCTGTAGGCTGTGAAGCCAGATAACCACCCTTGTTAGGACAATGAATTAAATGAGGTGACTGATTCATCTACTGCCATGTTCCATTCTCATGAATGGAAGTGTAAATCCTTTTTTAGGCCATATTTTATTTAGCTTGATTTATTATTTCTTGCAAGAATAGCTTTTCCTGAGTGTCCTGGACGGAAAGCAACCTTGTAAAGATGCAACAAGACATTTTCTAAGAAAGAACCTTTTGTAACAGACTGTTATCCTCTAAGCTAAAGAGACACAGACTAGTTTCTCTTTCAGCAACATTTAGGGTGAGAAAATGAGAGGAAAGGTTAGATTTCCTTGAAAATCAGTATCTCCTAGATTACCCCATTAAAGGAACCAGTGGTTAATTCCAGACCACATCACCAAGTAACTTTGTTTCTTTTGAGGGGCTGCCATGTGCCTGATTTCATGTTCATTTTAGATAGTAGCTCTCCCCTCCTCCATTCTAAGGGTAAGGTAGAAAATTGACAAGTCAGAAAAGTAGAAAGAAGAAAATGTCCATTGCCTATGGCGCCACCACTCAGACAAGATCAGCACCAATATTTCAGCCTACATCTGTCATGTGGGTGGTTCCTTTGGCTGCCAACGGGTCATTCATCAGGATTTGGGATTAACTGGATGTCACATAGTATGGGATATGGAGTACGTCCTATAGGGAAAGGGCAGATTTATCAAGCCAGGGTTGGCAAGAGACAAGAGGCACCGGCACCCCATCCTCCCAAGAGAAAGGAGTCAGACTTTCTGCTGTATATGCATCAGAGGTCTGCGTCCTAGTAAAATCACCTTGCCCCTCGTGAGTTTTCATTCTTATAAGAGAGCATGAGAGCAACCACGTCAGAGGTGGGATAATCCAAAGGTTGGCACTCAGAAGTCTAGATTTGGGTGCCAGATGTTTGCAAGACTTGTCCATAAATGCAAGCTACCCAAGACCCAAGGCCTTTGGGGTCCATGGGAACTTATAGCCCCTTCTGTCTCAGGAAGGGAGCAATGGGCCTAGGGCAAGGTGTGTTCAGGTGAGGCCCCTTTCCCTGGGGAAGGGCTGGAAGCATCTTTCTCACATGACGCGTGACCCCAGCCCGGTTTCAGTCCAGGTGATCCAGCTGGGGTTTGGAGGTGGGCTCCTGGGTCACTCTTGTCCCCTAATTTCCTTTTAACTAGTTGTGTGTGTTTGTGTGTGTGTGTGTGTGCATGACTATTGTCTCTCTCTACACACACACACACACACACACACACATATATTGTGCACAGTTCCCAAAATGAATTCTAGTTCACTTTCAGGCACGGAGTTCTTCATTCCACCTCCATGGCTTTAAAGCATCCCATCAGTTCCACTTGATTTTTAGTGTGCTCTTAACTTGGAGTGGTTTTGCTAATGTTATTTTCTTATTTTTAAGTTAAAACAGCAAATACTCACCTCGAAGTTTAAAAGTTTTCGTGTGTTTCTGAAAGGCGCACCTTTCCAGAGACAGATCTTTCATGTCAATCAAGCCATGCATTCTGTTCATTTCTATTTCTTTTGTCAGGTCTGGCTACTTCTCAGCTCTGGGGGATAAAAATGAGAAAGGGTGAGGTGCAGGCCGTGGCTCCTGCGTTTACATCAGCTTATTTCTGTCAAAACTGGGATTTTTTCCACGGAGAAGCAGGGGGTAATTCTAAGACCATTCTATGATTTCTGTTTAATCCCTCACAGAGAGAACAAAGCAGGGCTGAATTATCTGGCAGGAGATTTTAGAAATTTAGAGGCGAGGTCAAGGAGCGAATCTTGGCTAAGTGCTTCCTGAAAGATGTGCCTGTGTGATCTGGCTAGAGGCTTGTGCCAAGAGGATGCGTGAGGAGGAGGACGGGCGCGGATGTAGCTCCTGCGCACGTCCTCACTTAAGGCACGGGTGTAGCTCCTGCGGGCCAGAGCTTCCCACACGTCCTCACTCACGCCTCCCAACAACAACTCGGGGGGATCTGGGTACCCGTTGAGCTGACAAAAGCCTGAGACACACAGATAAATAACAGGCAGCCAAGAAGGGAAAGGCAGGGATCTGAACCCAGATCTGCCTCCCAGAGGTCATGTATCTCCCACTGCCAGGGCCCATGATGCCTTCGTGGGCCCCATCTTCCACCAAAAAGTATTAAAAATTATCTTTTACTACTATTTATTACTACTACTATTTACTACTGTTTTGGCGTAAAGACAAATCTAATCCAGGCTGGAGTCATTTTTATATATACGTTATTATTATACTCTTTTTTTCTTCCGATTTTTAAAAAAAATATTTATTTATTTATTTATTTGGTTGCACTGGGTCTTAGTTGCAGCATGGGGGCTCCTTAGTTGTGGCACGCAGGCTCCTTAGTTGTGGCATATGAACTCTTAGTTGCAGCATGCATGTAGGATCTAGTTCCCTGACGAGGGATCGAATCTGGGCCCCCTGCCTTGGGAGTGTAGAGTCTTATCCACTGTGCCAACAGGGAAGTCCCCTCTTGTGATTTTAAAAGAAATGAAAATGCAAATAATTTGTGTGGGCCTCTAGACATACTGTGAGCCCTGGATCCCAGGCTTACTGTGTCGAATGGAGAATGTTGCCTGGCCCTTCTAACACGATTCTTCCTTTAGTTTCTTTGTTTTCTAGGAGAAGGGGAAGTTAAGGGAAGCCAGAGCTTTGGGGTCAAGAGAAGGGGGATTTGTTATAGAAGCAGAGAGTATCTGGCACTGAGCAGAGTTTGAAAGTCACTGTGATCAGTCATTTTTCAAAATCTTTTATTAGTGCTGGAACCCTTTGTGGTAAAAAGATGCGTTATTATATGCAACGTCAGTACAGCTGGCCCTCCACATCCTTGGTTCTGCATCAGCGAAGTCAACCAACCATGGGTTGAAAATATTCAGAAAAATAATGTCCAAAAAGTTCCCAAAAGGAAAACTTGAATTTGCCACGCACTGACAGCTATTTACATTACATTGTATTTATAGCAATTTACATTACATTGTATTTATACCTATTTACATAGCATTTACATTGCGTTAGGTATTATAAGTAATCTAGAGCTGATTTTAAGTAGGTATACGGGAGCATGTGTGTAGGTTATAGGCAGATACCATACCATTTTATATAAGGGACTTGAGCATCCTCGGATTTTGGTATCCAAGGAGGGTCTTGGAACCAATCCCCTGTGGATACCGAGGGACGACTGTATGTAAAATTGGTCGAAGTGGGCGAGTGCTGGAGCTCTGATTCCCAAACACTCTGCCATTCCGAAGGGCTCTTGAGGGACCCTCACTGACCCTGAAGGTGCATTGGAACAAAATCTTAAACCTCACCTCTTTCCCAGGGCAGTTCAGTGAGACTCAGAGAAGCTGAGCTGCTCACAGTTGCTCAGTGGTTCAATAACACTTGGACCCAGGCCTGGGAATCTGGATCCCGAGCCTGGCCTGTTTCACTAGCCTCCTCCTCCTTTCATTATGCTTACCTGGTCCAAAGAGTCACAGCCAAATCCAGTTTTGACTTCTCGAAACATGATTCAGCTGGAAGATAAGTGGAAATGATGATTGATTAATATTGAAAATGAAAGAAAGAATGAATGGGGAAGACATTGCAACACCAGGAGAGGTTTGGGGGTTTTTTTGCGAGGTGTCCTTTGGCTTGAAACTCAGGCCATCAGGTCCTCCTTATCCTCCCTGTGATGGGTTCAGTTGTCCCTGTGAGGTTTGCTCCTGAAGATCCTGGGAATAATAAGAGGCTGGAGAGGAAGATACCTCATCTGGGGAAGGGTAGAAGATTCTAGAGTATTTTGTGAGTACAGACTCATGCTTGTCCCTCCATGTCACCCTTCTGTCAGTGCCGCTTCTGCTCTGGACTTCATTCTCTTCTACATCTGGAGGCTTCTAAGGAGAAAGTAAGGTGTGAGCTTCAGAAAATAGAGGTTCAAATCCTAGCTCTGCTGAGTAACCTTGGGCAATTTATGTAATCCCTGGACATTTCTGTTGTTCCTTCTCTACAGTAGAAAACAATGATGCCTATTATCTCACAGCATTGCTTTGAAGACCATTTGTGATAATATCTGAAATAGCACTGAGTAGCCTCTCTCCTAGATATATATCTCAGGGAAATTCTCACACAGATACAGAAGGAACATTTATGAAGGTGTTCATCATGACATTTATAGTGGTGGGAGTGTGGGAGGTTATTAGTCAACTGTGGGGAAAGCATACTCTGGAATATCTCTTAGCAATGAGAAGGAGCATACATACTGGATTTGCACACAGCAACGTGGGTAGATCTTGAAAACAGCGCTGTGTGAAAAAGAAGTCAGAAAGGGAATGCTGTGGGTTTAGAGCCCAATGCCATGCATGTAACGTCAAATACATGTACACAAACACACCCTTAAATGCTATGTACAAGGTCATATACAAATAAAAGATACACATCAAATACACTAGAGTGGTAGAGTGGGGGAATGGGGATAGAGAATAAATAAAAGAAAATCAGGCCTTGTAGAGTCCAATGGTGAAAATATGCCACAAACCAGGGAGTTTGATTAATTTAACCTTCTGCATCTGAAACCCTAAAATAAAATTGCTTAGCAGTGAGCCAGTCACATAGTAGGCCTGGTTATACCTAACCCTGGAGCAGGATTTCTCAGTCTCAGCACGAGTGACATTTTGGATTGGATCATTCTTTGTCATGGGGGTGCTGGCTTATGCATTGTAGGACATCTAGCAGCATTCCTGGCCTCCAACGACTGGTTGCCAGTAGCATCCCTTCCCCAGTTGTGTCAATCCAAAATATGTCCAGACATTGCCCAAGACCCTAGGGGTGCAGAGTCACCCCTGGTGGAGAACCACTGACTTAGAGAGTGGTGATAGAGAAACTGAGGATGCACTACCAGAATAGTCTCCCTGCTCTGTGCTGGGTGAAGTTAGAGGTAAAAAAAATCTGTATTTGGTATGAGAAAGTTACGTTCAGGCAGAGAAGCAAAGAAAGAAAGAAACAGGAAGAACAAAGTATCAACAACAATCGGACCTCCGTACCACTAATAGAGTTCCCTTTTGAAAACACTCGCCATCAGAAGGCACAAGCGTATTTCAGTTGTAATGAAGTTAAGGAAAAGCACTTCATCATTATGATGTTTGTGTATGAGTATATATATACGTATATACACACTCACATGTATGATTCTTCCTTCATTTAGTCATAAGACGATAGTATCCTGAATATTGCTTCTTCCCCTGTTGGTTCTGAGTACGGTGAATTATTATACTTTTCTTTTTGAGTCATCTTCTAAACAGATAGTCCATACTTTGACAGAGTGAAAGATTATTAATTCTTCAGGAGAAATTTGGGAACTTTCTATCATATAGTGAGTGTTCATTAAATACCGACTAGACAATATCTGCTGTGATTTTGTCTGCTCTATGGTATACATTTTAATGCATCCTTGTGTACCTTGTATTCTGTCACTTGTAATTTATGTCCTCTTGGAAAGGTAGATCTTCAGTTTAAATATATTATTAGCATCCCTTGAAAACATCTGTTTTGTAAGCATCCCATCAATTCTGTTTCCACGACGTGGTGATGATCAAATTGGAAGATGTTAGAAGAGGTAAAGAAAAAGGGGAATGAGGATGTTATAGCTTTCTAAAACTCTGGCTGGTGTTAATTGAAAATGAAGGCATTTTTATTCCCCTTGTCATTTTGATGTATCTCTGAATTTTTGTAAACGGATTTTCTTTTAAGCTTCAAAGATTACAAGCTATGCAATATTCCACCTCAGCTGCTGTAATTGATTAGCCGCATTCTTCCATTTTAACAGTGCGGTGGCCAGGGTAAAAAATAATAGATGATAGTTCCAGCCTTCTAAATTGAACTTCAGTCTGTTGCATTTCAGCCTAGGACAAAAGAGTTTCCTTAGAGGGTCTAAGTTTCTCTTTGACCTCAGTGTTTTCAAGTGTGATGCGTACTTAATTTTGCAGAAACTCTTCATTTCAGTCTATAAAGATGTGCTACTTGGGTTTTGCTATAAACTAAAGTTAGTTCCTACACTCAGATAGCTAGGAGGAAGACCAAAACAAAGCCTCTTTTAGACAGTAAGTTCGCTCAGGGTCAATACATGGATCTGAAAGAAAATACTTTTCTCAGATAACAGAAAAACTCGTCATTTTCTCAATCCAGTCCTTTATGTATGAAAATGTATTAGTATCCCATAAATTTGGATATGTGTATGCATTATTACAGCATTTTAAAGAAAATTCCCATTCAGATGTATACCTCAAAACACCAAACTGAGAAAAAGATTTCAATATATCAAAATTCCAATTTGAACTGCTTGCCCAAAGTTTTACATAAGGTAGGAATTTTTTCAACTACATTTACAAAATAGGGAAAACTGATTGGTAAATTTGGGATAATGTAAACCTGCTAATCTTTGAGTTCTTTAAACTGTTCTCACATAGAAGCTTCCTCATCAACAGATTACCACTTGCAACCATTTCTCAACCTCCATTCAGAGTGACCTGTGGGAAGCATGCAGTCTTAGCCGGAGGTAACTCCTGGAGGAGACAGTATGTCTCTCACAAAAAGCAAAGCCCTTACCTTGGAATGCACTCTTTGTTCCAGGCCTGAGGAATGTAAAAGAGATCAGCAAAGCTATCTCAAGCCAGGAGATCTCAGGGAACTGAGAGTCCTGGTTGTTCCTTATGGCTGGGGGCTGTGTGTGAGCCCGGTTAAGGGAAGATAATGTTCAAGGATAGTCGTTGTAAACTTGTTGACGTCCATGATAGTGACTGAACTGAGACGATAAGCAATTCTGTGGGTTCATTGTCTAATAATGAGCTCCTCTTCTGTCTATATAAGATTTAGTAGATTCTAAATAAAGTGCCTTGCAACCATCAGTTGTCTTGGTCCTTCTGACCCCATACTCATGGTGCTATTCAGTCCCTTACCCCTCTCCGTCTGGACCTGGAAGACCCCCTGCGGTGGCTGGACCGTCGCAGTGACCAATGATAGTGAAGTGATGGCCCCGTACCTGGATCTGTGGTTGGCCCTGTACCTGGACCAGGATTTGGAATCTGCAGGAACATGGGATGCTGAGAGCCAGGTGGTCTATTAAGGTCCAAGCCAATAGGGAAGCAGCTAAGAGCCAGACTCCTTGAAGTTCCCCTCAAACAGCAGGACCAGAGGCTTAGAGGTGAACTAGGCAGAGGTCAAGACTTCACAGTTCAGAGCCCAGCAGGGATAAAATCAGAGGTTTGGGGCAAGGCAGAATGGAGAAACCATTGTGAAAATAGCCCCTTGCATGCTCTCGAATTGTCCTCCAGTCCCATTTCATAGACATACGCCATAGTTGCAAGGAGAGGGGACTGAAAATATGAGTCTTTTTTAAGTGATGGAGAGCACCCATGTGCTGCTGGAAGACTAGAAGGCTTGCTCGGATTGCCTGAGGGGGTCACTGAGGAGGCTTAGGTGGCCACAGAGCCAACAACATTTTCAGAGGGGACCACGGCCACCTGGACACAGAGCCCCACAGCAGACTCCTGAGAGCCACACAGCTGTCACAATAGAACACAGACATAAGATGCCATGACGTACGGAGCCAGTGGCACATTGATGAGGACAGGTGAGCTGCAAAGGAGGGATGCTATTTGCTCTTCCTTATGTGACCTCGTGCCTGCATACTGTCCATGATGTTATGGCCCACAGAAGCATAGAGCAAAGGATTCAATTATTATCATTTCATTCTGCCTCTTTTATAGAAGCTAAACATTAGTAAAAACCATGTTAGAATAATTGCTGTAACTTCTTAGGCTATTGCTCTCTTTGGAGCTTTTGAAAACAATCTAACTTACTTTCTAAAATCTTGACTGTCCTGTAGAGATCTGGAAAATTTCTTATGAATGGGGAAAGCAGGGAAACAGCAATGTATATTACCCATGAAGAAGAAAATTCTGTTGAGGCATAACGTATAGGCAGTAAAATGCAAAGATCTTAAGTGAGCAGTTCAGGGAGTTTTAACAGAGGAATACATCCATGTACCCATCGCCTCAGTCAAGATATGGAACATTTCTATCTCCCCAGAAAGTTCCCTCATGTCCCTTTCCAGTCAAAACTCCCTCTACCTCTTCCACTCCCAACCCCAAGCCACTACTATTTGAATTTTTCACTATAGATGTTTTGATTGTTCTAGAAATGGATATAAAAAGAACCATGCAATATGTACTCTTTCTCCATCTGACTTCATTCACTCAACATACTGATTTTTAGAGTCATTCATGTTGCATGTATCAGTACTTCCTTCCTTTTTATTGCTGAGTAATAATATAACATCACAATTTGATTATCCACTCACTTGTTGATGGAAATTTGGGTGTTTCCAGTTCTTGTCTACTATGAATCAAGTTCCTATGAACACTTACATACAAGTCTTTCTGTAGACATATGTTTTCATTTCCCCTGGGTGACTACCTAGGAGTGTAATACCAGAATTAAGAATATGGAAACTATGTAAGAAAGTGTCAAACTCTTTTCAAACTATATCACACCATTTTATACCCCTGCCAACAATGTCTGAGAATTCCTGTTGCTCCATACCCTAGCTACCACTTGTTCATGCTAATCTTTTCATTTAAACTATCTTACTAGGTTTATAGTATGTATCGTAGTATCTCATTGTGGTTTTAATTTGCATTTCCTGATGACTGGTGATGCTGAGCATCTTTTCAGGTGCTTATTGGTCATCTATAATCTTCCTTTGCAAAGTGTATTTTCAAGTCCCGTTTAAAAATTTTAGTTGTCTTTTTATTATTGATTTGTAGCTGTTCTTTTTAGCATCTGGATTTGTGTACTTTGTCATGGATTATTGCAAATCTGATCATAGTCTGTGAGTTTTCTTGATGGTGTATTTTGGTGAGCAGAAATTTTTAATTTTGATGAAGTGTGGTTTATCACTTTTTATTTTATGGTTAGTGCCTTTTGGGTCCTGTTTAAAGACATCTTTGCTTACTTCAAGGTCAAGAAGATATTTTCCTGTGATTTCCTCAAGAAATATTATGGTTTTTGCCTTTACATTTAGGCCTGTGATCCTATGAAGGTATTTATATCATTTTCTACTTATATACAAATCTGTCAGGGATATGTAAAACAACTTATATGGCAAAACATCTCTTTGTGAAAATAATGGCATGCAAAACATATGTCCTAAAAATAAGTTATTCATAGCGGCCTATTAAATTGCAATCATGTATTAGTAAGCAAGTGATTTAGAAAATCAGCTGCCTTTCATTCTATTGGGAGAGCTTGCTAATTAATGTAAACTCGCTTTGTAATAATATGGGAAAGATTATCTAGCTGAATTCAGTTTTGCTAACAAAAGAATGTGCAGGTTTTTCCGTACTTTTCTTTTACACAGATGCGTTTCGCAATTTGAAATAATTTCTTATCAATGCCATATTGTCTCTAGAAATCTCTTTCCTCAGCTTCTGTGCATGACAACCCATCATCCCCTTTCTTTTACAAGTGGCACATGGTGAGCCCTCCAAGAGGTACTGAGGATGGTCTTTATCAGCAGCAAGGCCAGCTGGTACAACCTTCATCTCTATTTCCAAGCAGAAACTCCAGAGCAGTTCAGTTTGCAAATGGAAATTACTCCCTCCCTTCCTCCTTCTTCCATGCATCAAAAGTTTGAAACACCTCTGATTTACCTGAGGTAGTATACATAATTAGAGGAGCCCCAAGGATCATTTCTTGATCATTAAATGTAGTTTTCTTGTTAATTTTTATCTACATGAAATATGTGAATAATTAACTGTATCAGTCTCTCTAACTCTAGAGAAACAGAACCGATAGGATATATGTGTATGTATATGTATGTGTGTGTATGTACATTATACATACATACATACCTATATAACATATATACCTATATAACATACATTGAAGAGATTTATTTTAAGGAATTGGCCCATGTGATTGTGGGGCTGCCAACTCTGAAATCTGTAGGGGCAGGCTGGCAGGCTGGCAACTCAGACGGTAGTTGGGTGTGTAGGGTAGGCCAGCAAGCTAGAAACTCGGGCAAAACTTCTCTGTTGCAGTCTTAAGGCAGAATTCCTCCTTCTCGGGGAAACCTCAGTTATTGCTTTTAAGGCCTTCAACTGATGGGATAAGGCCCACCCACATTATGGAGAGTAATTCCCTTTACTTAAAGACAACTGATCATAGATGTTAATCACATCTACAAAATACCTTAACTAGACTAGTATTTGATCAACCAACCAACCATAGCCTAGATAAGTTGACACATCAAATTTAACCATCACGATAATATTTAGCAGATTCTTGACTAGTAAGTCATTTGGAACAAAAATATTTTATAATAAAGCCCAATTTTCCAAAAGCAATACAATCATTAATTTTTGAGCCAGGCTTTTATGAGTCAGGGGAGGCCTGGGAGACTACAGCTTTTCGACAGAGAAGAGGCAGGCAGAGGACATGTGGGGAGGGTCTGTCCTGGGAAGGCCCCATAGCCTCCTGCTCGGTTATGTCACTCTGGTCCTGGCCACTATCATGTCTCCTGTGGACCACTGAGATACTTTCCTAACCCTTCCTCCTGCTTCTCAATTTGCCCTCACAATCCATTTTCCATTTACAAGTTATTTTAATAACTACAGTACTGTGACTTTACTAGATAGTCGGGATATGAAAAGACTGTAGAGTTCACTCAGGCCTCTGGAGCTGGAGGAGAAAGTATTCAGTATCTTCATGAGCCAAATATATTCAAAACCTCATCATTTAGATTTGGGGAAGAGGTTCCAGGCTTTCATTGGTGAACTGAAGATTCAGATTACATGGAATTGAGCTGTGAGACCACCCCATGTGGAAAGCATTAATGTGTCAGCTATAAAGAGCCTTCAGTGTGCCCCTTGAGGGTTGTGTATGAGCATCTATTCATAGGGTCTGAGGCATGGGCCTCTTTTCAGGGAACTAGAAGACAAGCCTAAACATCACCCAGAGAGGTAACCCAACATTCTTGGAGGATGCCATAATTGCTTGAATGAAAACATTAAGATGCTTAATGCTTAAGGAAGCAGTTATGTTTCCTTAGTGGATAGACATCCTTTAATCCAAGGAAAAGTTAGAATTTAGAAAACAATTTTAAGAGAATCAAAACTATAGCATTACTATTTTTGTGGTTAAGAATAACCTATACCTATTTGCTATTTAAGGTGTTTTTAACATTTGAGAGAATTTATCCTATTAAAATAACCAATCAGCTTTGTGATACCAATTCAAAATATGTATTTGAATTATTGATTTAAACTTGTGATTTTAGCTTGAAATCTTAGGAAGTTTATAAGCAGTATTGAAATGGAGCAGGACCCTGTGGGGCCCTCCCTGGTACAGATTCTTTCCGTGTCCTCCTCCCCACCCCCATTTCTTATTTGCAGGAAAGAGGCTTCAGCCTCCTTGACCTTCCCTGAGTTCCAAAGGGCAGACTGGAACAGTTGCTAATCAGGGAAGGGAGGGAATGAAGAAACAAAGGAGGAACAGTCAAGAAACAGTAGAACAGCAGAAGAGGAAGTCAGAGAGTAAAAGTACAAGGGGGACTCAGTACATGAGTCTGTCCTCTATGTCTGTGAGTCTGTTTCATAGACAGGTTCATTTGTGTCATATTTTAGATTCCACATATAAGTGATATCATATGGTATTTGTCTTTCTCTGTCTGACTTCACTTAGTATGGTAATCTCTAGGTCCATCCATGTTGCTGCAAATGGCATTATTTCATTCTTTTTTTATGGCTGAGTAGTATTCCATTGTGTATATATACCACATCTTCTTTATTCATTCATCTGTCGATGGACATTTAGGTTGTTTCCATGTCTTGGCTATTGTGAATAGTGCTGCTATGAACATAGGGTTGCAGGTATTTTTTTTGAAATATAGTTTAATCAAGCAAAAAATATTTATTTGGATCAAAGAATGTGATTTGGGGCACACAGATTTGGGTAGCTTCCCAAACAGTGTCCTGCTAGGGAGTAAAAGTCAGGGGCTTTTAAAGGCAAAGAAGAGAGGTTTGCATTACAAAGAATTTTGTAATTTTCAAGTTGGAGGCAGAAGCTAGTCTTGGCTAAACATGGTTGAATACTAAGGCTGTTACTAGAGGGAGGTAAAAGTTCATTAATGTGACAAGTTGCAGGTGTTCTTGCAGAGTCCTTGGAGTATTCGTGGTTTGGCCCAGTTCAGAAGTTCATGGTTCCCGCTGGTGAGGACGTGCATAAGGGTCACCTCCTTAATGGCCTCCCAGCTCCATGTTAAAACCCCTTGACATAGGTGACTCCATTTTATTTCACATTTTACAGTCCTTTCTCCTAATTCTCTTGGAATCTGTCATCCTCCCTCTACATGGCAAGGTTAAGTCTGTGATCTGAGACTCCCCACCAATTGGTTAGTAAACATTTCCATCTTCAGCTGTATTGGTGTTTATTTCAATTGTCATTTTCTTTGTTGTCTCTTCTCTCCAAATGTGGCTTTTGCCTCAATATTAAAACAATTCCAGCCTTCAGGAAACAGGTGGATAGATATTTGTAGAGTGAAAGTGTTCCTAAAAATCTCAGATAATCCCTCGTTTCCTGCCAGAGGCTGCTCTAGCCCATTCTAAAGGGTTATAGCTGGACCTCTTGGCAGTTGTCAAAAGGGGAATAGTTTGTATTGCTTGTCATCAGCTTTATACAGAAAATGAAGTTTGTCTTAGGTCTACCAGCAAGCCTGCTCTGGTCTTTGTCTATTCTCTCTTGCCTTATGTGATGTTTTAAAATATGTCCACAAATTCTTTGACTCGTTCTTCAGAAAGTAGAGCCTAATTCCTCTCGCCTCAAGTGTGGCATTGACTAAATGTCTTGCTTCTAATAAATCATGTAAGGTGGAAGTGATAATACATGACTTCTGAGACTACATCATAAAAGGCATTGTGGCTTTCCCCTTGCTCACACTTGGATCACTCACTGTGGAGAAAGCCAGCTGTCATGTCATAAGGGCATCCAAGCAACTTATGAACAGGTCCACGTAGCAAGGAACTGAGGCCTCCTGCCAATAGCCAGCATCAACCTGTCCACCATATGAGCCATTTTGGAAGCAGATCCTTCAGCCCCAGTCAAGCTTTCAGATGATTGTAGCCCAGCCAATACCATGACTGCAGTCTCATGAGAGACTCTGAACCAGAACCAGTCCCCTAAGTTGCTCCCAAGGTTTTTACCCACAGAAACTGCAAGGTAATAAATGTTTGTTGTCTTAAACTGCTAATTTTTAGGGTAATTTGTTATGTAGCAGTAGATACCTAATACATTTTCCTTGGTTGAACCCCTATCTGGGCATCTTCACATCTTCACTTACTCCTAAATAACTCCTTCTCACACTGACTCACTCAAGGCTCCTAAGAACATACCTGGTTTTTTCCATCACCTTTGAATACCTCATACTTAAAGTAATATTTGTATCACAAACTCCCTTATGTCATGCCTTGGATTGATTTTTATATGATCTGTGTTATATTTTCTTCAGGTATTGAAGCTTTAAACAATGAAGCATGTTGTTGGAAATCTTTATCATTCTTCACAGAAAAATTCCTGTAATTTTTGGATAGTTTAAATATATTATGTCTATTCTACATTCTCCTTCTAGGCATTAAGAACTTATAGTCATGACTTCATTCTGATAAAGCACCTTAGACATGCAGGAGTCTCATCCTCCTACTTTGTGGTCTGTGGTTAAGAAAGATGAGCAGATATGTTATATGCTATATGCTCAAATTTTAGATCAGAAATGCTCAACCTTGACTACATGGTAGAATCACCTGGAGCACTTCATAAAGATTTAAATCAGTATCTCTGTTGGGGTGAGGACAGGAGTCTATATATTTTAAAAGACTTCAATGTCTCTATTAGGCAGCCAAGTTTGGGGACCACTCCTTCGGATTATACCCAGCATAGAATTCAGTCTATCATTCCCAGCTCTAAAGAAAACACACTGCTGGTGGTTCTGCTACTATTTAGCCATGTAATCTTAGGAAAGTCACTTTACCTCTCTGGACATCCATTTTCCATTATAGGATAGAGCAGTGGTTCTAACCCTTGGCTCTGGCGCTGGGGAGCTTCCTGATTCCTGAGTCTCATCCCCAGAGATTCTCATACAACTGTTTTGGGGTGTGCTCTGGGCATAAGGATCTTAAGAAGTCCCCACCATGGTGATTCCAAATATGCAGTCAAGATTGAGAACTACTAAACAGATCACTGCTAAGATCCTTTCCAGCTCTATTTTTATTTACAGTGCCTGTGATTTGGGTTGACATGATCCATAATATTAAAATGTTTTACACTCATGGGGAGAAGGAATTCTCAAGCTACATAGTTAACTCTTGACATATATGGAGCTTTATTCATGAGTTATTTGAAGTTATTCAATAAATAAAAGGTTTGGAGCTGGAAAGGGTTAACCTTTGAACATTTTCAGAGGAGTTGAGTTCTTAGTAAAGTTTGGGAAGTCAGGGAGGACTATGGAACAACTAAAAGGAGTAGCTCTTCTGACACCAATTTTCATGGATGGTCCATGAACAAAACGCCAACTTACTCAATTTTTCCAAAACTAGACATTGACTGTGACTTTTTTATGGTTGTGCCCCTAACAACCTTATTGTCTTGATACTGCACCATGGCAACAAATAAAGTACACATCATCTTTTATTTTTATTCCTTAAATAGTGCGATGGAGGAAATGTTGTGCTTTCATTTCTAGAAGCAGGAATGGAAACAATTCTGTGGTTGCTTCACAAAATTCCTCGTGCTGGTTTGAAATCAGTGATTTCAGTAAGGGCTGCTTGTGGGAGGTGATCTCTAAGATAGCCCCAATGATTCCAGTATTCATGCCCTTGTGGAATCTCATCTTGAGTGCAGGCTGGACCTAGTCATATGCTTCTAATCAATAGGATACAGCAAAAGTAATTGGATGTCTCTTCTGGTTATAAAAGACAAAATATTCACACACTCTCTCTGACTCATCTCATGGGCTGGCTTTTTAAAAATTTTATTGTATTGAAGTATAGTTGATTTACAATGTTTTGTTAATTTCTGCTGTACAACAAAGTGATTCAGTTATACATATGTATATACATTCTTTTTCATATTCTTTTCCATTATGGTTTATCACAGGATATTGAATATAGTTCCCTGTGCTCTACAGTAGGACCTTGTTGTTTATCCATCCTATATATAATAGTTTGCATCTGCTAATCCCAACTCCCAATCCATCCCTCCTCCACCCCCCTCCCCCTTGGCAACCACAAGTATGTTCTCTATGTCTGTGAGTCTGTTTCATAGATAGGTTCATTTGTGTCATATTTTAGATTCCACATTTAAGTGATAGCATATGGTATTTGTCTTTCTCTGTCTGACTTACTTCACTCGGTATGATAATCTCTAGGTCCATCCATGTTGCTGCAGATGGCATTATTTCATTCTTTTTTATGGCTGAGTAGTATTCCATTGTGTATATATACCACATCTTCGTTATTCATTCATCTGTCGATGGACATTTAGGTTGTTCCCATGTCTTGGCTATTGTGAATAGTGCTGCTATGAACATAGGGTTGCAGGTATTTTTTTGAATTGTAGTTTTGTCTGGATATATGCCCAGGAGTGGGATTGCTGGATCATATGGTAGTTCTATTTTTAATTTTTTAAGGAACCTCCATACTGTTTTCCATAGTAGCTGCACCAGTTTACATTCCCAACAGTGTAAGAGGGTTCCCTTTTCTCCACACTCATGGGCTGGCTTTGATCAAGCAAACTGGAGAGGCCAGCATGGTAAGGAACTGAGGATAGCCTCTAGTCAACTGCCCGTGAGGACCTGAGGCTCTTAGTCTAACAACGCTTGAGGAAGTGAATCTTGCCAACAACCACCTGAGTGAGCTTGGAAGTGGATTCTTCCTCATCAGTCCTTCAGATGAGACTTACACCTTGATCGCAGCCCTGTGAGAGACCCTGAAGCAGAGGACTCAGTTAAGCTGTGCCCAGCTCCCTCACCAACAGAAATCATGGGCTAATGAATGGGTGGTGTTTCAAGACACTAAGTTTTAGGGTAATTTGTTAGAGAGCAATAGATAACTAATACAGTGCTGATGGTGAACATGGCTGGAGAAAGTTTCAGGCCATGCTCTTTTTTGAGACTTGGAGCTCAGTGAAAGCAATGGTAACAGCTGAGTTCAAGCAGGATTCAGCCCTGCAGAGGCTGACTTCAAGGATCTCTGTGCTCTGATCTTCCATAGGGTGTCTGCAGTGTTTGTCATCCAGCAGTCAGGCTTCATTCCTCCTGGCACGAATGCTCATTTTGATAAGTCTATAACTAGGGGAATGAATCTGCTGGTAAAGGAAGAAGGGAAAGAAGGAAATGGAATACAGGCTTGCTGAATGTAAGCATGTGCTCAGCACTTGACCCAAACATTAGTCATAAGTGTAAGGTCAGTGTGGTTCTCCCATTTCACCCAGGGCGACACAGGCTCATGGCAGTTATGTCATTCGTTTGGACCCCAACCTAAACTTTCCTAGATACGGTTTTTTCCATTACACCAAGCTGTGTTTATAATTAATCATTGGGATCAGAATGGGTTATTCTCACTTATAATTACTGCTACACAAATATGAAAAATGACCTCCCTAACACACACCAATTTTTGCTGAGTTGTAATCATCATCCTCATTGTCATCATCGTGTCTGTCATTTCCGTGGAGAGAGCAAGAAGCAATGCAGCATGTTTTTTGGGGTTTTTTTTGATTCTTAGTTCCAACTTCAGTTGGAAATAGGTTTCATTTCCTTTGCTAGTGCCAATGGATTGGTAGTGATTGCTGGAATTCAGTGTAAAGAAGAATCCTGGGGCCAAGTTTAGGCTCAGTTAGAAAAGTTGTGATCAATTAGAGATTAGTTGGGAGTAGAGTAGACAAGGATTTCCATTGTTTTTTCTTTTTTTTTCTTTTTGGCCGCACCGTGCGGCCTGCGGGGATCTTAGTTCCCTGACCAGGGATCAAACCCCTGCCCCCTGCAGTGGAAGCACGGAGTCTTAACCACTGGACCGCCATGGAAGTCCCTCCATTGTTTTTTTCTAATAAATGTCAGTCCTGACATAGGCTTCTAAATAGGATGACCAGTTCATCCTGGTTTGTGTAGAACTTTCCTGGTTTTAGCCCTGAAAGTCCTGCATCCTGGCAACCCCCTCAATCCCAAGCAAAACAGAACTGTTGGTCACCTTATACCAAGGTATCTTTCTGGACGCCAGGTAGACTGGAAATTGGAGGTTTCGTAGTGCCTTGCTACTCACATGTGATCCAGGGACCAGCAGGATCAATATCACCTGGGAGCATATTTGCAACGCAGACTCTCAGGCGCCACTCCAGACCTGCTGAAACAGAATCTGCAATTCTACAGGCTCCCCCAGGATTCATGCACATTAAAGTGTGAGCAGCTGCCCTGGGGCATTAGGCCCTGCTGGAGGACCACTGCTTATCAATCAATGGCTCCAAGCCCTTTTCAGCTAAAACACCCAAGATTGATTGCTTCACGCAAGTGACACAGTGTCATGAACACGCCCCATGCTCTGCAGAAGCGCGTAGGCAACGGCACAACCCTCTCCCACTTGCGCTCTCTTGCAACTGCTTTAACTGACACCGCAGTGACACAGCAGTGTGTGCGCGTGCTTTAGAGGGCAGCCGCTGCCTGAAACTGCTGCTCCGACCCGCCAGTGACTCTCAGGAGGAGAGGAGGAGGTTCATTTGTCCCCTCTTGCTCTGTGGTCACACTTTGGTCATGTGACCTAGTAGTGGTCTGTCCTACGATCCCTTTCTAGATGCTGTGGGAATGGGGGTTGGGGTGGGATTTTTAGAGAAGCCTTGAGGTCCTGGATACCAGTGATTCTCCAACTTGAATCACCTGGAGGGCTTGTAAAAGAGCAGATTGGTGGTCTCACCCCCGGAGTTCCTGATTCTGTAGGTCGGAGATGGGACATGAATATTTGCTTTCCTTGCAAGTTCCCGGATGACTCTACGGGCCAGCAGTATCAGCATCACCTGGGAGTTCGCTAAAAATGCAGACTCGTGTAGATTCTCAGGCCCATTGCAGACCTCCTATCTCAGAGTCTGCATTTTAATATGATGCCAGGTGAGAAGTGCACAGTGGGTCTGCAGACCATGAACTGTGAGTAGCAAGGGTCAGATGGCCACGAGAAGTTGTTTTTCCTGGTCCAGACTTGTTGGAGGTGACGGCAGCCTTTAGATCTGTCTCTGCCCCCTTTGACTGTCTGGTTGATTCAGCATCATGCCTGTCATCCCCGACCTGCACTCCCGTGCCTCAATGTGAGCTGTCTTCCTTTGAATACTCCCCTCTATGCCCCTGAAGGGAAATACTACTTGACTCTGCTCAACTCCCTTCCTGGGCTAGCTCTGACCTCTCTGCGTGGCACCGTTACAGGAAGGCTCCAGAATTGTATTTTAATACCCAGAAAAATGATGGTGGTGATGTGCATGTGCTGTGTGGGGTTTTGTCTGAAAAAGATTGTAGAAGTAATATAGCAATGCAAAACGTTTGGAAAATAGCAGAGAAAATATTCACTTACTATCCCGACGGCCTAATACATAGTTATATTTTTATATATTTTCTCCATCTGTTGAAAACCATATGTTATAGACAGAATAATGGCCCCTCAAAGATGTCCATGTCCTAATCCCCTGAACCTGGTACTTTGTTAGGTTACGTGAAACCTTGGAAATTAACATTGCAGGTGGAACAAATGTTGCTTATTGCTGATCTTAAATAGGGAGAATATCCTGGATTATCTGGGTGGGCCCAATGTAATCACAAGGGTCCTTAAAAATGGAAGAGAGAGGCAGAAGACGACTCAGAGGGAAATGTGACTCTGGAAGCAAGTCAGTGTGGTGACGTGAGGACTCAATTGGCCTTTGCTGACTTTGAAGATGGAGGAAAGGGCCACCGCCCAAGGAATGTGGGTGCCCTCTAGAGGTTGCAAAAGGCAAGGAAATGGATTCTCCAGTACAGTTTTTAGAAAAGAATGCCGCCTTGAGGACTCCTTGATTTTAGCTCAGTAAGACCTATGTCGAACTTCTAACCTCCCAAATTGTAAGATAATAAATATGTGTTATTTTAACCAGCTAAATTTGTGGTGATTTGTTACAGCAAAAATATAAAAGTAATGCACCATATTCTTCACAGTTACATCAGGCCTAAATATTTTTTTAGTGTTGCCTTAGTTTTATAATTATTTGAATGGCCATCTGTCATTCCATGGAGCTGAAGTACTGTCATTCCTTAACCATACCCTCTTTTGAACTTTAGATGTGAGAAGAGCTTTCTGCATTTTCCTTTTTTAAGTTTTATTATTTTTGGAGCATATTCTACCAGAAATTAAATCTTTTCTATATTTAACTTTTAAAAAAACTCTTAAATCCACTTGAAATTTAACTTGATATATGGCATAAGGTAAGAGTGCCTTTTTTTCCTACTTTGTTTTTTCAACAGCAAATGCTAAATGATTTTTTCTTTTCTGTTGTTTTATAATGCTTTCTTTGTTAAATATTCAATTTTATATAAAAACGCTTATTTTCTGATTGTCTTCTACTGATTGATTTTTGTCTGTTCTTGAGCCAGTTTCACACTGTTTGAATTCTTGTTGCTTTTTAATACATATAAGTTCCTGTGAGGACTACTCTTCTCCCTTATTGCACTTCTTTTAAAGAGTACATACTTTTAAAAATTATTTTTAAATTTTAATTGTTTATTGAGGTATAATTGACATGTAACATTATATTAGTGTCAGGCCTTATTGCACTTTTGTTTAATTTTTTAATTGATTTTTTTCAGATGAATCTTTTTATTTTTATGTTAAAAAATTTTTTTTATTGGAACATAGTTGATTTACAATGTTGTGTTAGTTTCAGGTGTACAGCAAAGTGAATCAGTTATACGTATACATATATCCACTTTAGATGAATCTTACTTTATTGTTTCCAGCTCCTAGAAAAATCTCATTGAGTATCTGGTGTCCACTGCCTTGGCAAACACCTTCAAAACGCTTACTTAGACTTACAGTCAAAGCCCTCAATCATGTGACCCTACATTTCCTATTTCCATTTTTCACAAACTTCAATTATAGTGAAGCCATTTCTTTTGTATCTTCCGTATGGATCGTTTTCCATTTTATGAGTCTTTGTGTATTCTTTTCTCAGTCCAGGTTACACATCTCACAGTGAAATTATCTGTGATTTGTCTTAGGAGCTCTTCTCAACAGCTTGATGTATGAAGAGCGTGAGCGTTGGAATCAGACAGCCCTGGGCTTGAATCTCAGCTCTGTTACTTACTAGCTGTGTGGCTTGGAATGAGTCACACACCCTCCTTGTGCGTCAGTTTCCTCTTTAAAATGAGGTTAACAGCATCTTCTTTGCCGGTTGTTAACTGGATTATAGCTAATGTATACAAAGAATCTAGTGAGATCCCTGGCACATAGTAGACAATCAATGAATATCACATTCATCTCATGATTTTATTATCCACCCTCATTAAACCATAAATTCTTTAAGAATAAGGGCAGTTTACTATTCTTACATGTATACCCCATGGAACCTAGAATATAATAGGTGCTTAATAAACATTTACTATTTCAATTTCCTCCTCCCTCTCCCTGTCTTATTAACATCCCTTTCATTCTCCAAGGCTCCTGCTGCAGCCCCATCTCCTTTCTGACTCATATTCACCACCTTCACTACACCTAAACTAGGTGGGTGAGTGCAATTGAATGATGTAAAATGGAGGACAAGGGAGAAAAATAAGGGTTCATGGGAGACAGTCTGTCAGATTTCTTCTAGCTCTAACTTTTTATATAATTTTGAGATTTTATGGGGAGGGAGTTATTACTGAGTTCTTGTTAATGTGCCCCAAATGTATATGCTAGGGCTTCTTATCAAGCCATTTAAAACTCAACTCAAAATGAGAAAATATTTGCAAAAGACACATCTGATAAAGGACTGTTATCTAAAATATACAAAGAACTCTTAAAACTCAACAATCAGAAAATAAACAACCCTTTAAAAAATGGGCCACAGCTTCCCTGGTGGCACAGTGGTTAAGAATCCACCTGCCAATGCGGGAGACACGGGTTCGAGCCCTGGTCCGGGAAGATCCCACATGCCGTGGAGCAACTAAGCCCTTGCGCCATAACTACTGAGCCTGAGCTCTAGAGCCCATGAGCCACAGCTACTGAGCCTGTGTGCCACAACTACTGAAGCCCTCGTGCCCTAGAGCCCGTGCTCTGCAAAGAGAGAAGCCACCGCGATGAGAAGCCCACGCACCGCAAACAGAGAAAGCCTGCGTGCAGCAACGAAGACCTAACACAGCCAAAAATAAATAAAATATTTAATTAAAAAATAAAAATAAAAAATGGACCAAAGACTTTAACGGGCACTTCACCAAAGAACACGTACAGATGGCAAGTAAGCATATGAAAAGGTGCTCCATATCACATATCATCAGGGACATACAAACTAAAACAAAAATGAGATATCACTACATACCTGTTAGAATGGCCAAAATACCAAATGCTGACAAGGGTGTGGAGCAACAGGAACTCTCATTCACTGTTGGTGGGAATGTAACGGTACAGCCACTTTGGAAGACAGTTTGGTGGTTTCTTACAAAACTAAATGCGCTCTTAACCATACGGTTCAGCAATTGCGTTCCTTGATATTTATCCAAAGAAGTTGAAAACTTACGTCTACACAAGAACCTGCACACAGATGTTTATAGCAGCTTTATTCATAATTGCCAAAACTTGGAAGCAACCAAGATGTCCTTCAGAAGGTGAATGGGTAAATAAACAGTGGTGCATCCAGATGGTAGAATATTCAGTGCTAAAAAAAAGTGAGCTATCAAGCCATGAAAAGCCATGGAGACACCTTAAATGCATATTACTAAGTGATAGTAACCAATCTGAAAAGGCTATATAATGTATGAGTACAACTATACGACCTTCTGGAAAAGGCAAAACTGTGGAGACAGTGAAAAAAGCAGTGGTTGCCAGGGGTTGAGGGGAGGGAGGGATGAGCAGGCAGGGCACAGAGGATTTTTAGGGCAGTGAAATTACTTTGTATGATACTACAATGATAGATACATATCATTATACATTTGTCAAAACCCACAGAATGTACAACACTAAGAGTGAACTCTCTGAACTCTGGGTAATTATGATGTGTCCATGTCGGTTCATCCATTGCAACAAATGTATCACTCTTGTAGGGATGTTGATAACTGGGCAGGCTATGCATGTGTGGGGTAGGAAGTATATGGGAATTCTTTGTACCTTACTCTCAGTTTTGCTGTGAACCTGAAACTACTCTAAAAAAATAAAGTCTTTTAAAAAAAACCCCAAAGCTCAACCCAACCCTCACCATATTATACTCATTTTTCAGACAAGGAAATGTAGAAACAGAGAAGTTAAGTGGCAGAATCAGGACTTTTATCTCAATTCCTTTGCCTTCCAAGCCCATGATCTTTCTATTCTATCACACTGAAGCGACGCTGACAGTGGTCTGCCCATGACCTCTTGGTTCTCACCATTCCAGTACATGCCTTCAGCTTCTTACCAGGAGCCCGTGTGCCTCCCCTCCTTCTTAGACTGCAGAAATGTGCTTGGTTCATTTGCCAGACAGGCCAGAAGGACCAGGAGTCAGTGTGTCGGGTATCAGCCCTTGATAATGATGGGCAGTGTCAGTGGATAACAGCCCCGGCCTCCTTACCTGGTGAGAGACGAGCGGTGCTGTGAACTGTGGTGATGGCCTTGGCTGAGATCAAGGGCCTGACCTGTCTGTGATAAGTTAGGTGCAGAACTTCAGAGTGAGCATTTAGAAACGTTTGAAAGCAACTGGACCAAGATATTCTGTGTCTTTTGGTTCTAATAATTAAAAAAGACTGTACTTTGTATGGCTATTTTTTAAATTTCATTTTTTCAGTGATTCATTTTTGTTGCATTTACAAAAGTCTTGTTTTGCAATGGATTGGACATTTCAAAAAAATTGGTCCTTCACCACAGGAGTTTGAGAAACACTATCCTGTAGCAAGGGGTTGACAAGCTACAGCTGCCTCTAGGGTTGGCTGCCCAGTTTTGTAAATAATGTTGTATTGGAACACAGCCATACCCACTCGTTTATGTATTGTCTCTGGCTGCATTTTTTCTACAATGGCAGAATTTAGTCATTGTGACAGATGCTCCATGGCTCCCAGAGCCTAAAATGTTTACTCTCTGCCCTTTACAGGAAAGGTTGGCTGACCTCTGTTCTCCTCTGTCTCCCCCAGTTGCCCAGCTGGATTGAGCTGCAGGGCTGACTTGCTTGTTAACACCCCTTCTATTGCCTTCTTTCCCTCCCCTGTCTCATTTTCTCACTCCCTGCCACTGCTTCCTGGAGCTCCTCCCAAATAAACAACTTGTACTTACATTCTTGACCGCAGGTCAACTTCTGGGGGAAGTCAGAATGCACACATCATGTCCTCATTTGTCCTAATTCTCGGCCAGATTTCCTAGCAGAGTAGGGACCACTTACTAGCAGCGTCAACCTCAGCACAGCAGTTAAGCTATCAGTCCCGTCTCTTCTACAGCACCGTGTGAAAATTCAGCTTTGTGGGCGTGCATTTTTCTGATTCATTTACTCTGTCTTATCAAGCGGCACCTCGGTGCCAGGGATGGTGGAGGAAAGAATAAAGAGGGGGGAGGAGGAAAGAAAATCCCATCTTGCCCTACATTGGGATGCTCTCTTTTTACAACAGCAACCTGCTTGGAGCCGATCCCGAGGTGTCCGTGCACCTGAGTCTTGGCCAGTGGTTCTCAGCCTCACAGGACGTGGCCAAGTCATGGCCGACCCCCATGTTATTGCTGCTGCTTTCATTTGTCTCTGTCTGCCTCTCTTAATTACTTAGGTCACTTCAGACTTTAATTCTGTCTCCTAAAGTGTAACACTGCCATAATTAGGCCGTGTGTTAATTAGCAAGATGACGTCTTGTCACTCATGAGAAATGTGGATCATCCCAGAAAGTACCGTAGAAAGGGCAGCTCGGCAGGAAGAGGAAGTCTAAGGAGGCTGGAAGTGACTCTCTGCTCAGCGCAAAGTACCTGGAGAGCAGGAGAAAATGGCAGGATGCAAGAGGGGGAAAGGATGGGGTCACACAAAGAAAAAGAGCTAGACTTGACGTCTTTTCCACTCCAGGAATGAGATATAAGCCAGGAGGCAAGCCTGAGGCCGAGAAGCCCCCAGGGATGGGAGAATCTCCTGCAGGACTGGAGGTGGCCAGGGCTGAGGTTGTGGTCCTGAGGCGGCCGCAGGCAAGGTGAGTGTCAGGCATGCTCCTGTCTCTTGTCTCTGAAAGCCTGTGGGGATGCCAATCAAAAACCACAGCCCATCTCTGCCTCTGTGGCCACACTCAGTGCCCTCCAGGAAATCTGAAAGAGTGGGGTCCTGGGAGTTTGGGGACTGTTTCTACATATTCTTCACTAACTTAATGTTGGTTTCCCCATTTTCTGTTAACTAAACTTATTTTCTGACAGTCTTGGAATAAGAAAGTTGGAAAGAGGATTGGGCAGGTCACGATGATTTCCTATTTCAGATAGTGTCACCTTTATCACTCAGGAGACAATTTTTCCAGGAAACTAACTACTCAGGGAATTCATGATTGGGAGCAATGACATATGAATTATAAAGATATTAACCTCCCTCCAGTTTGCTGTCAAAAAACATAATGTGATGGGAACTTGTTCTGTTATCACCCAACTAATGGATGAAAAGGACTAGGATATTTATTTTAAGTTGTGTATTTGCCTGGATTTCAGAGAAAGGCATTTGACACAAAATCTCTGAAAGCATACCAAAGGGGACATTTTGAGGGGTAAAGTTTGTGATAATAATAATATGAATAAGTATTATTATTTTTGCTAATATTTGTTGAGTTCCTCCTACTATACTCCAGACTATTACAGGCATACTCTTCTAATACTCCTAAACAGTCCTTCAAGGAAAGTATTACTATCCCTGTTCAATATGAGGCTCACGGACATTGGATCCCACTCAGAGATCACACTGCCAGCTGAGACAAAACTGAAATCCATGTTTGTTTGTTTGTTTTTTAAGTCTCAAATTTGGGCTCTTGTCAATGTACTGGGGTCACTAAACTTGTTCTGTAACGGGCGGGGCATTTTCAGCTTTGCTCGTCATACAGTGAGTGTTGCAACTTCTCGATTCAGCTCTCATAGCACGAAGGCAGCCATAGATAATACATTAATGAATGGGCGTCTCTGTGTCTCAGTCACACTGGATTCACAGACACTAAAATTTGTTTTTAATATCATTTTCATATGTCATACATTATTATTATTTGGATTTTTTCCCCCAAGTATTTAAAAATGGTAAAATCATTCTGTTCATGGGCCATACGAAAACAGGTGGCAGCTCACGTTTGGCCCATGGGCTGTGGTTTGCTGAACCCTGCACTATATAAAGCTTTCTAACATTGACTTATGAGAATATTGAAGAGAATGTAACCGAGCTATGTATTTTACCCGAGGGAGCCAAGTCAGCTCCGGGAAAGTTTATTGGACCCAAAGCTGTAGGAAACGGTCGTTCTCATTCTGGCTCTACCATCAAGTTAAATGTGTAGATTTAGAGACATCTCAAAAATTCTGGGTCTTGCTCTCCTCATCTCCCGAATGAGATCCCTCACAGCTCCACTGTTCTTTGATTCTAATCAGAATGTGCCTGCAGAGTCAGAATTTGGACCTAAGATGACTACTTGCATGGTCCCATCATCAGTACGGGGTGGACTAAGGGAGAAGTAGGTTTGTGGATGCCAGCAAGTTCGGTTGTGAACAAGTTAAGTTTGAGGCACCTAGTAGACATAAGTGGAGGCAGTTGCATATAAGAACCTGGAGGCGGGGGAGAAAGCAGGACTAGAGATTGAAATTTGGGAGTCATCGGCATATAGGCTGAATCTGGGTATAGCGTGGCATTGAGTAAGATCTTTAGGGCAAGACTTTATAACCTGGGCACTATTGACACTTGGGGTGGGATAATTCTTTGTTGTAGAGGCTGTCCTGTCCTATAATATACACTGTAGGATGTTTAGCAGCATCCCTGGCCTCTACCCACTAGATACCATTAGCACACCTCCCACCCCACCCCCAGGTGTGGCAACCAAAATTGTCTACACACAATGCCAAATGGCCCCTGGGCTGAAAATCACCCTTGGTAGAGAATCAGTGTTTTAGGGAAAAGGCTGAGGATGATCCCTAAGGACTCTGGCTTTGGAGGTCAGAAAGTGGAGAAGGAAATGGGAAAAGAGACCGAGAAGGAGTGGCCAGGGAAGTAGGAGAAAAACTCCTACGTGAGGTCCCAACTGTTTAGGCTGGACTTGGCCTAATTGTTGCTGAAAGGCAGAGGTGGAAATCAGACAAGAAGTAATGGCCCATAGCTCAGTGCTGAGCCCCAGCAAGCTCCACCGTATTTCCTTTATGCCCCACTCCCCCACCCCGTGGTGGTAGAAGGACCAGGGGCACAGGAAGCATTAAGGCCATGCATTTTCTAACTGCATGGAGCCTGAAGATGGTGCAGCGGACAGAGCGTTTTCTGGTAGGGAATGGTGGTTAAAATAAATAAGAGGTTAAAAGTAACATTTAGAAACCAAAGATAGAGACCTTTACGTGTTTCTTCTTCATTCTCATTTTATTTTCAGAATAATCCTCAGAGGATAAAAACACTATTGTCTGGGTGCAGGAGAAAAATAAGAACAGAAATAGAGTTGCTATGGTTTTGAGGAAAAGCAAAAATGACTTAAGACCTCGGACTTTTGCCATCCTGAGCTGTAGGATGGACTCTCTTTGTTTTGTGATCTCTTCACTCACTTCATGCCTAATTGTAATATAAAAAAAAAAGTGAATAGATCGTGTGAACTTTTTTTTTAATTGAGGTAGAGTTGTTTTACAATGTTGTGTTAGGTTCTACTGTACAGCAAAGGGAAGTAGAGTTCCCTGTGCTATACGGCAGGTTCTCATTACTTATCTAGATCGTGTGAACTTTATACATTTGAGAATCGAAGAGCTATGACTTAATAAAGGCCCGATATAAAGGTTAAAAAAATAAATCCCTCATATTGAAATGAATGTCATTAGACAGGAGTGCCTCAGCCACACGCCTGATACTAAAGACCAAAAGAAGGGGAAATGTCTGCTTTTCCCTTTTTATTTAAGTCTTCTTTCTCCAAAATGGAGATAATAAATTTACCTCATGAAGTTATTATACAAAAGTGCCTAACAGTGCCTTGTGCATAGTGAAATCCAAATAAGATTATTAGCTGAGTTAATGTCAATGTATTGTATCAATGTCAATCACCTGGTCTTGGCTATGGACTATAGGTATGTAAGATGTTCTCACTTGGAGAAGCTGGGTGGAGGGTACACAGACCTCTATATTATTTTTGTAGCTTCTTATGAGTCTTAAACTATTTCAAATAAAAAGTATTAAAAATAAATAATTAGATGTTGAAATAGATTGAAAACATGCCCTGTTTCTGACTGTTGCATTGCTCAGAATCATTGGGGTTTTTGGTCACTTTTACCTTGTAGATTTATTTTTATTTTAACGGAGACTTGTCTCGTGAGTAAGCCCAATTATCAGGTCTTACTTATAAATGACAAAACAGAATCTAATCAATATACGTTGAGGCTAATGCAATAGGTTATCATCCAGGCCATGAACATAAATGGATCTTAACTATGCAGTCACAAAGCCCAATGATAGGGAAAAGTCTGAAATGAAACAGGATTACCATTTATCTTTAGTTTTGGCATATTTTATCTTTGGATAGTCCAGAATTCATCTAAATTTGCCAAAGATTGAAATCTTCACACAACACACCCTTAAATTCCCTGAGAAGTATAAAGTAGAGATGGCTTGCCTACTTTTCTGGTGAGAATTTCTATTTCAGCAGACTTTGCGGAGGGCAAGCCTCCTCTGTCTTGCTGATATGCATAAGATGTGATCTATTTATATTACAAACCATATGCGGAGCCTGGCAAGCCTCTCTGTAAATGAGCTCATCGACTCTGCCCTAAAATAGGAGGCTGGGAGGGGGGCGCCAAAGACATTAGGCACCTTTCACAATCATTATGCCTCTTGGTGCTGATTGAACAGGAAGGATGAACAAAATCTATGAGTTCTGATAGGAAGGATAAATAACAAATACCTGTCAAGGAGAAGAAGATGCTCTCTTTGGTCTTCTTTGCAGGTCATCAAAGTCAAGTTCTTAAGATCTGAGTACTTTTTAATGGGTTTTCTTTTTTTGTGTATTGTACAAATTGCAAGTACAGATAATTTCAGACTTGTCTTACTGATGGGCCTCCTTCAAAGTGTGATGAGTTTATCTAGAGCTTCATTCAAAGCAACTACTATTTTTAGGATATTTATCCAGTGTTAAGTAATTAGATTTATCTGTAAGGAAATAGAGAAGAGCGGTTGCTGACCTCGAAAGGCTCCCAGACAAGTAGGAAAAGATGAGAAAACAAAGAAGTATATTACAAAATGACAAGCACAGTGAGAGAGACACATACAAAGTTCAGAGAAAGATATAAGGGAGAGGTCATTAACTATTCAGGACAGTGTGGCTTAAACTGGACCTGAAAAAAGATGTGTTCTTGGGGTTTGTTGAGTTTACTACAAGAATTTAGAACTTTGTGTCTTCATTTAGATGGAAATTATATGTTTATATATATACACACATACATATTTTTCCAGTTATCTGGATGAGTCTAACTTAAAAACTTTTTTTTATTATAGTAAGAACATTTAACATGAGATCTACCTTCTTAACAAGTTTTTAAGTGCACAATACAGTATTGTTAACTCTGGGCCAGTGTTGTACAGCAGAGCTCTAGAACTTATTCGTCTTGTGTATTTGAAACTTTATATCCGTTGAGTAGCATCTCCTTGTTTCCCCCTCCTGTCAGCCCCTGGCAGTCACCATTCTACTCTCTGCTTCTATGAGTTTGACTACTCTCAGTTCTTCACATAAGTGGAATCATATAATATTTGTCCTTTTGTGACTGGCTTATTTCCCTTAGCATAATGTCCTCCACGTTCATTCATGTGGTCCCATATTACAGGATTTCCTTATTTTTTTATGGCTGATATTCCATTGTATATGTATGCCACATTTTCTTTATCCGTTGTCTGTGGACATTTAGGCTGTTTCCACATGTTAGTTGTTGTGAATTGGATGAGTCTGTATCTTACTGAATACTCATGGCCACATGGTTTTAGTGCATTTGCATCTATGTACTGTTGCAATGAATGTTTTGCTTTAGTTTGAAAATAGTTAAGAAAATTGAGTCATTCCAGAGCACAGAGTAGTTGGGAACGTGGAATTCAAAGAACCTGGACTAGAGCATTAGTGGTATATTCTGAGTTCCAATGGATGTTTTGCATAGATGCCATCTTTGTCCTAACTAGCAAAACTTCCCTAATAGGAAGTGTAGTAGTACATATTCAGTGAAAAATTTGTGTGCTCGTAATTTCAACCACAGCTGGATAAGATACCCATTTTGTGTCTGAATAATGCCCCAGTGCTTACCCTGCCTTTCAGTGAACACAAAAGCTGTGCCTGTGACAGACCCTTTCCCCCTTCTCCATATTCTTGTCATGAGCAAGGCAGCAGCAATTTAAATACTTTAATGAAAAGGCCAAAAGAGCTATAGATGCACTGGCAGTGTATCAATCAGAAATTGCGTTCAGCTGCTAGTAATAAAAACCCATAAAAGGATGGCTTAAATTATGGTTTTATTAAGTCTAGAGTAGGTAATCCAAGTCTGTTGGGTGGTTATATGATTTAACCAGGGACCCATGCTCTTTTGACTTTGTGCTTTGTCATCCTGATCGTCCTGTTCTCAAAATGGCTGTCAGTGCTCCAGCCATCATAGTTTCATTTTGGGCATAAAGAAGGGAAACAGCAAAGAGAAATGAAGGCATATGCCAACTGTGTTAACCCCTTAAAATTGCCTTTCTGGAAGTTCCCTTCAGTAACTTTTACTTACATCTCACTGACCAGGACCTTTCTCAAATACTCCTAGTTGTAAAGGAGACAGAAAATTTCATTTTTAGCTTGTCACATTGTCCTTTCAAATAATCTCAAGGTTCATGTAACTCAGAAAAGATAATATAGATATTTGGGAGACAGCTAGTAGCGTCTACAACATTGAGATCTTATTATCACTGAGCTCTTGATCCAACTTCAGCAACTACCCACTTCCAGTCGTCTTGAAATATAAGAGAAAGAAACCCCTAATTGTTAAAGGTACTGTTATTTAGGTGTTTGTTATTTGCAGCTATACACATTCCTAACTGAAGCAAATATAAACACTGCTTCTTGATGTTTAACTTTTAGAATGGACTCATTGACCAGGAATCACAAATTCAAATATATTCAGAACTAGATAGGTGATGTGAGTGAGTGATAGCGGTTGGGGAGGGGGCATGGAAAACTGGAGAGTGAGTGCCCCATCTAAAGTGGGCCACTGCTACTATGGAGAACAGTATGGAGGTTCCTCAGAAAACTAAAAATAGAGCTACCATATGATCCAGCAATCCCACTCCTGGGCATATATCTGGACAAAACTATAATTCCAAAAGATACATGCACCCCTATGTTCATAGCAGCACTATTCACAACAGCCAAGACATGGAAACAACCTAAATGTCCATTGACAGATGAATGGATAAAGAAGATGTGGTGTATATATACAAGGGAATACTACTCAGCCATAAAAAGGACAAAATAACGCCAGTTGTAGCAACATGGATGCAACTAGAGATTATCATACTAAGTGAGGGAAGTCAGAAAGAGAAAGACAAATACCATATCACTTGTATGTGGAATCTAAAGTATGGCACAAATGAACCTATCTACAAAATAGAAACAGACTCACAGACATAGAGATCACACTTGAGGTTGCCACAGGGGAGGGGGGGAGGGAGAGGGATGGACTGGGAATTGGGGGTTGGTAGATGCAAACTATTACATATAGAATGGATAAAAAATAAGGTCCTACTGTGTAGCACAGGGAACTATATCCAATCTCTTGGGATAAACCATAATGGAAAAGAATATTAAAAAAAGAATGTATATATGTATAAAACTGAGTCACTGCTGTACAGCAGAAATTAACACAACATTGTAAATCAAGTATACTTCAATGAAAAAAATAAAATAAAATAGTAAAGTGGGCCACTCCTACTGCTATTGAACTGAGAGGCCTGTTTTCATACAGGATTGCCAGCCCACTGTTACTAGATAAAAAAAAAAAATTTCAAGAGAATCAGAAAGCTAGATCTTTATGCATATCGTGGGGTCAGAAAAATTTTTGCATACCACAATATAGATAGGAAGAAAAGAATCTCATTTCTTAATTCAGTCTGTAATTACGGCCTCTCCCAATCTCCCTTCTGCTGGTTAGAGGAAAAACACAAGAAAATACCACCAACATCTAAAAGTCAATCTTGTATAAGTGTTAGTCCACTCTGAAAATTTGGAAAATGTTGCTTTCTTCTTTTTTAAATCATTAAGGTATAATTCAAATACCATAATATTCACCCTTTGAAAGTTTACGATTCAGTAGTTTTTAGTATATTCACAAAGTTGTGCAACAATTGCCACTATCTAGTTCCAGAACACTTTATCACCTGAAAAACAAAATTCATATCCATTAGGGGTCACTCCCCTCCCCCCAGCCTCTGGCAACCACTAATCTACTTTTGGTCCCTGTGGATTTGCCTACTCCAGACATTTCATATAAGTGGAATCATACAACACGTGGCTCTTTGTGACTGGCTTCTTTCACTTGGTATAATGTTTTTAGGGTTTATCCACGTGTTACATGTATTAATACTTCATTCCTTTTTATGTCTGCATAATATTCCATCGTATGGATAGGCCACATTTTGTTTATCCACCAGTTGATGGACATTTGGGTTGTTTCCACTTTGGGGCTATTATGGATAATGCTGCTATGAACATCTGTGTACAAGTCTATATGTGAACATATGTTTTCACTTCTCTTAGGTACTTACCTAGGAGTAAAATTGCTGGGTCATATGGGAACTTTGTTTTTAACTTTTAGAACAACGGCCAAACTGTTCTCCAAAGTGGCTGCACCAATTTACATTCTCATCAGCAGTGTATGAGGGTTACAGTTTCTCCACCTTCTTGCCAACTCTTGTTATTGTCTGCCTTTTTGATTCTAGCCTTCCTAGTGGGTGTGAAGTGGTATCTTATGGTGGTTTTGATTTTTATTTCCTTAATGACTAATGGTGTTGAACTTCTTTTTGTGTGCTTATTGGCCATTTGTATATCTACTTTGGAGAAATGTCTATTTAAATCCTTTACCTATTTAAAAAAATTGGATTATCTGTCTTTTTATTATTGAGTTGTATGCTTTTTATACAGTTTGAAATATATGCTATTTTCATATTTTGCAGGTTACAAATGGTTGAAAATTGCCAAATAATATGGTTCAAACTAATACCAAAATACCCAGTCTCCTGTTTTTCTCCCTAGAAGACCATTGAGGTATGTGGGGTAGGGTGTTGCTTTTGTGACCTCCTTGTAGAAGGGAAGAGTTAGGCTCTTTGGATCTTCTTCTGAGCTCCTAAAGCTATGTCATTTGTCCACTTGGGTGCTGCTAGCTTGGCTGGCATTTGTGACTCACGTCTTTAATGGACAAACTTGTGATCTGGCCACTCTTGGCTTTGTGAGCGTCCTGTGTTGCTCTGGTTGCTTTGACCTCAGCCCTACCTCTCTTGTCACTTCAGACCCCTCTGAGATCTGACCCTGACTTCCACTTGACCCTGTCTTACTCCATTTGGGCTGCTATAACAAAATACAGTTGGCCCTCTGTGTCCATGGGTTCCAGATGCAGAACCTGTGGATACCAAGGGATGACTGTACTACAGACTTGGTAGCTTATAACAACAGAAGTTTATTTCTCACAGTTCTAGAGGCTGGAAGTCCAAGATCAGGGTGCCTGCGTGGTCAGATGAGCGCCCTCTCCTGGATCACAGAATTCTTGTGTCCTCACCTGATAGAAGGGGCTAGGGAGACCTGTGGGATCTCTTTTGTAAGAGCACTAATCCCATTCATGAGGGCGCCACTCTTCTGATCTAATCATCTCCCAAAGGCCCTACCTACAAATACCATCCTCTATGGTGGGGGGTTAGGATTTCAGCATATGAATTTTAGGGGAACACAAACATTCAGACCATAGCAATGCTGACTCAAGTGGTCTGCTACAGAATCTTCAGTGGATGCCACCTTACCCCTACTATGACCGTTACAAACTCTATGTCTAGAAACTCAACTACTTTCCATAGTGGAACCCAGGGTAACTTGAGCAAGCTAGATTTTAGGGTCTCCTTTTGCACGACTTGGTTGTCAGGCAACGTGATATGATTGCACTGCAGAGTACTATGAGGAAGCTTCATCTCAGAGTCCCAGATCCTCTTTATTCCCTGCATTTTGTCCATCATGTCTCTCCTTTGCCAGGCATAGGCTAAAGAGAAGAAATCAGGAGACCCAACTGCCCACTTTGCTCCCCTGCTTTTTTTTCTCTCTCCTTCTCACAGTTCCTCAGATCAGAATAGAGGAGGGCATACTGGTTAGGGTTCTCCAGAGAAACAGAACCCCCATAGGATGTGTGCATGTGTGTGTGTGTGTGTGTGTGTGTGTACCAAGATAGTTACGATAAGGAAGAATTGGCTTACCCAGTTATGCAGGCTGACAAGCCCCAAGATCTGTAGTGTGAGTTGGCAGGCTGGAGACCCAGGACAACCAGTGATGTAGTTCCTGTCTGAGTCTGAAGGCCTGAGAGCCGATGGTGGAGTGCCAATCTGAAGGCCAGCAGGCTCAAGACCCAGGAAGAGCTGATTTTTCAGTTTGAATCCAAAGGCAGGAAAAAGCCAGTGTCCTGGTTTGAAAACCTTCAGGGGAAAGGATTTCTCTCCTACTCGGGGGAGAGTCAGCCTTTTTGTTCTATGCAGGCCTTCAACTGATTGGATGAGGCCCAACCACATTAGGGAGGACAATCTGCTTTACTTAGTCTACCAGTTTCAATGTTAGTCGCATCTAAAAACACTCCCAGAGAAACACTGAGAATAACGTTTGACCAAATATCTGGGCACCCCATGGCCCAGTCAAGTTGACACATAAAATTAACCATCACAGAGGACTTTCCCTTAACTTCCAATATAATTAGGATGACCATAAAATGTATCATTTGATCTGGGACACATTTGAGAATAAAAGGAGGCACTAGCTGGATGGGATGCTTGGACAAGTGTCAACTGGGACTGTCCAAGTCAAACTAGGCTGTATGGTATGTAACAGGCTCTCATAGTTTGTGCCCACCTGGCAGAGATGGGAGGACCACCTCTTGTCAGGCTACTGTAGAAATCTATGAGGCTGGGTCCTCGAAGCTTGTCCCTTGGCAAACTTAAGAGGGACTTAAGTAATCTAGAAAATCCTCTCTTAAGAAAAGAGCTAGTTTTAAAGGATTACTGTCCTCCTTCATAAGCCTATTCTTGAAGATCAGAAGATGAATATTCCCTTGGATTTTCTCTTCGAATTTCCTTTGAAATGAATTCTGGTTTCTCTCCAGGCAGCTGGATGACTGAGCATTCTAGGGTGAAGGTCATGTAATTGAGAAGGCATAAGAGTAAAGCCCCAAAGCAATATTAAGAAAACAGTACTTCCATTATAGGGGAAATCTCTCAGTTTAAAATACAGGGACATGAGTTTAATTGATAAATTTCTATTTAAATCAAACAAAACACAGCTATTTCATTTTTCACTCAGGGGCCAACAGTTTGTGACTGGCTGGACAAATCACAGATGAGTTTTGTTACGGAATCAGGTTGGTGGGGGCGGGAAAGGAGTAGTGGAAGGAAAAGAGAGAACATTACTGCTTCCCCTGACAGAGTGAAGAGCCAGGAGACATTGCCTTTGGTGGAGGGAATATGAACTAGACCCACAGATCAATGGAGATCTCAATCTGACGGTGTAAGTATGATGCAATAGAATATAATATAGTAGAATATATCCCCAAATATAAGTGGACCCTGAATATAAGTGAAACCATCATTTTCCTAAATGAGAAAGTTGAAAACAACTTCTGTTTTTTCAACTTGAAGATGCGATATTTAGAGAGAGAGTCAAAATGGCCAAATGTCTACCTATCATATTTCAGTTAAACTTTAATTATATAAATACATATTTTAAACCTCATGTTATATCAAATATATTGTTTTACAAAATGGCTCTTTTTCTTTCTTTTTTTTTTTGGCCACGCTGCGCAGCTTGCGGGATCTTAGTTCTCCGACCAGGGATCGAACCTGGGCCCTGGCAGTGAAAGCGCCAAGTCTTAACCACTGGACTGCTAGGGAATTCCCCCCAAATGACTCTTTTTCATGCTCACATTTCATGATCCATTTTTTGTTCAAACTCCCATACATGCACACGGACCTTCACTTCTCCTTTAGCTAGAGCTGCTTGAAAACAGTGCCCCACTTGCCTCCAATTGTTTGCAGCACTTTTTGAATCTGCGCTTGATGCTGCCAATAGGTATTTTATCATAATTCACGTGTACCCATTAATGTGTAATAAGCTCCACAACATAAGCATTTAATCTATTGTAATAAGCTGCTTTTTAAAAAAGGCTTGTATGCGGTGGCACCTAGAGCTGCAGTTTGAAGTCGTTTCTCCAGAAATGATGACTCAGTCTGTGTTAAATCGATTTGCCTTCCCCCATCATGTCAAGTGACCTCTGTCAGCATTCAAACTGAGTTTGACTGAGGTCATTTCAGGTTAGTGTGTCTTCCCCACCTAGTACTTTGTGGTTCAGAATTAAGTAATTGAGAGACTGCCTGTCATATGAAAGGCTTAATAAGGACTTCATTTTTGATGGGATAATTTTCAGGAAAAATCTTGCCTAATATGTGGGTATGTGCAGAATTTTGGGAAGCAGGGCTACTGGTAATTTGGGTGAGGGAAGTAGGTTAAATCTTCATCTACAGTAGCAGAAAATTAATAGAAATTTGATTTTGATAAACCAAGAAATTGTGACATAAAGCATACTATCTGGAGATATTGAGGCAACTACTAGATGGTCAAATACCTATTAATAGTTTGAGTTAGTAGCCTGTGGGGAGCTAGGCTGGGACAGGGTAAGACTGAGCCGAGAAATGTGTCATTCATTGTAAAAGTACAGAAACAATAATATATTATAATGAAAAAATGTAAAAGTTAAAGCAGAATCTTACAGTAGTCCAAAGGAGAGATGATGAACCGTGTCACTGGTAAAGGAAGAGGCGGATTTTAGAGCTGCCTGGGGGTAAAATTGATAGGATTTCATGCCTAGATTATGGAAGTTCATGGAGAGGGAAGAGTACAGGGTGACCTCTAGTTTCCCAGCTTTGGAGACTGGGTAAATATTGTGCTAAGTTGGCAATGCATGAACAGGGGAGTGAACGACAGTGGAATCCATTGGGAGCACACATACTCTTATATATCTGCGGCCTCTTCAGGTAGAGGTGAGAGCATAGGAGAGAGGCTCTTGGAGAGATATACATTTGGAATTTATCAACCTAAGAGTGTAGATATAGTCATGGGAGTAGATAGATTGCCCAGCAAATGTGTTTTATGTAATATAACAAGGCTGGGGTTGGGCTTTGGGAAAACCATCACTATTGGAAAGGAAAGGAGAGAATCCAATGGAGGAGGCTGAGAGAAAATGGGCTAGAGGTAAAGAAGGTCAAGACAGGGGGCAAGTGTCAAGGAAAGAGTATTTAATAGTATTAGATTTCTAAGGAGTATGAAGCAAAATAAGGAATGAGAAGTATCCACTTAATTTAGCAAAATTCTTTTGTATTTCCTAAAGAAGGCTGTGAACTCCTTAGAAGATAGATCTTTCTATCTGCAAGCAGTTTAGAAGAACCTTTTGGGGAAGACACGATTTAGGAATGTTTAGTTGAAATAAACTCAATATTTACCAAGAGGATGATAACTCTGGCAAAAACAAATGAATGGGCTCTTTGCCCAAGTTTGCCTCTGGCTCTGCACAGTGATAACCTCGTGAGCACCTAAGCTGAGCCCCTGCCTTTGTCCTCCTTACTGTGAGCCTGGCTTGCTGTCCATTCTGCTTCTGTCTGCTTGTCCCTGATCCCTGCCGCATTCTCTCCCAATGCCCACCTCTATGGCAAGGGCTTCGCATTTACTGGTACCTCCAGGCACCCACCGCTGCCTTTCTGATTTCCCTGCCTATATCTAAAGGGTGGGAACTATGGAGAGACAGATTATCTCAATGCAAGGATGACTCTCAGACAAAGTGATTCAACGAGGTATTGAAAGAGTTAATCAAAGAGGCACCCAATTTCCATTCTCTGAAGATCTTCCAGCCTAGACTAGATGACCTTTCAGCAGTTATGCTGAAGAGAAAAGAATTCATCCATCTGATGACTTTTAAAATCCTTTCCTGTCCTAAGAGTCAGTGGTCTCCCAACATCACAGCATAGAAATCAGGGAACCTCAGGGTTAGAAGGGACTTTAATAGGTCATCTGATTCACTTCCTACCAAATAAATACATCCTTCTACTGCCTTATTGAAGAGGAGCGTCGCTACCTTTTTTTTTTTTTAATTAATAAACTTTATTTTTTTGAGCCGTTGTAGATTCACAGCGAAATTGAGCAGAAAGCGCAGAGAATTCCCATAGGCCCCCTGCCATTTGAACAGCCTCCCCCATTATCAACATCCTGCACTACAGTGGTACATTTGTTACAATTGATGAATCCACATTGATGCATCGTTATCACCCAAAGTCCATAGTTTACATCAGAGTTCATTCTTGGTGTTGCACACTCCATGGGTTTTGACAAATATATGACGTGCATCCCCGCTATTGTAGTATCATATACAAGTTTCACTGCCCTAAAAATCCTCTGTGCTCTGCCTGTTTATCTCTTTCTCCCCATAACCCTTGACAACCACTGATCGTTTTACTGTCTCTATAGTTTTGCCTTTTCCAGAGTGTCATCTACTTGGAATCATACAGTATGTAGCTTTTTCTGATTGGCTTTTTTTCACTTAGTAATACAAATTTGAGTTTGCTCCATGTCTTTTCATGGTTTGAAAGCTCGTTTATGTTTAGTGCTAAATAATAATTCATTGTCTGGTTGTACCACAGTTTATTTATCCATTCACCTACTGGAGGACATCTTGGTGGATTCCAGGTTTTGGCAATTATGAATAAAATTGCTATAAACATCTATGTGCAGGTTTTTGTGTTGACATAAGTTTGGTATTTGGGTAAATACCAAGGAGTGCAATTGCTGGATCATATAGTGAGAGCATGTTTGGTTTAGTAAGAAACTGCCAAGATATCTTCCAAAGTGGCTGTACCATTTTGCATTCCCACCAGCAATGAATGAGAGTTCTTGTCGTTCCACATCCTTGCTCACATGTGGTGTTGTTAGTGTTTTGGATTTTGACCATGCCCTGGCTTCTGTTTGAATGCTCAAACAACGGTAATTCACCATGTCAGAAGTTCAGAACATATTTAATAGCTGGACAAGGAAGGCCTTATAGGGTAGTAAGCTGGAATAAAGAATGTTTGTGGCACCTCTGCCTGGACACAGAGTTCTCTCTCGGCTTTGGGCAGTGCACCCTCCTACAACACTGACTATCCATTTCCTCGCCTGTATTTCCTAGCCTCTCTCGTAGTTAAGCTGGGGCCTGTGACTGAGCCCTGGCCAATGGGAATAAGAGAAGAGGTGAAGCCTCACTATAGGTTTGAGTCATTTAAGAGTCTGTGTGCCCCTGCCTTTTTCTGTTCCTTATATTCAGAAAACTTGGAGCCTCTATGATCCAGATGAAGCGGCTATAAGGCACCAGATTTCTGTGAGCTTGGACCCCAGAATGACCGTGTGGAACAGAACTCCCTACCCGCCTGCATTGGGACATATAGTTTGAGCAAGAGATAAACTTTGTTGTGTTAAGCCAGTGAGATTCCAGGTTAATTTGTTACCTCCACATAGTCTAGCCTAACCTAACTAGTGCACCTCTCTTGGCTCACCTTTAAGTTCTCTCCATCCAGTTAGAATTCCCTTCTGTGTCTGTGCTAAACTTTACCTTCAGACCTCTTTAGTTTTATTTGGCCCCTGACCCACCTCAACAAGGCTTTTGGAATCTACACCATGTCAATAAAGTCGCCCAGGCTCCCACTTCAATCTATGTCTTTGGACTTTGTGGGAACGTTCACTCTTCCATCCAGTCCTTCTATGGGCTCTCCACTGATTTCTCAGAGTCTCACCAGCACGAGGGCTCCAGTCATGAGCTCCTTCAGTGGCAATGCCCCTCACTTGACAATTACTGAATGAGGCAGCCCATTCTATTTTTAGAAGGCTCTAACTGATATCAAGGTTTTCCTTAAGTGAGTTTACTATGCCTGATGCAAATTATCTTGTATTTGTTCAACTGCCATTATCTGCAGTTGTGAAAATATCTTCCCCTTCTATGTGATAAACTTCTAGGCAACTGAAGATGGGAAGCTGTCATGTTCCTCCTAATTTCTTCTCTTATCTAGGGTGTCTGATTTTATCCAGGTGAATATATACGTCTTTTTGCAAAAGTGAAACCTTCCTGATTATAAGAAAATGGAACAATGAAAGGATATATATTTCAGTACATAAACATAATTAAAACTAATATGTTTAACACAAGAGAGATGAGCTTGCTTAAAAAACCATAACACCTGCGTAGGCTGTGTGATTATACCTATAACCCATCTGCTTTTCATACATCTTTCAGTTTTCTTGGTAAGATTTCACTTGGGGTTGAAACTTGGCAAAGCCTTAGTCTGACAGCAATTTTTAAACTACGGAATGTGAGAAAAGGAGAAGAGGATCTGGCATATTTTTCAATTACAAAAGCACTAAAGCAAGAATAGTTCCTTTATCTTCTTTTCCTTTTCATGAACTCAGAAAGTCAAAAAAGGGGGACTTCCCTGGTGGTCCAGTGGCTAAGACTCCACGCTCCCAATGCAGGGGGTCTGGATTTGATCCCTGGTCAGAGAACTAGATCCCACATGCCGCAACTAAGAGTTCGCATGCCACAGCTAAAGATCCCGCACACGGCAACGAAGATCCGCATGCCACAACTAAGACCCGACACAACCAAATAAATAAATAAATAAATAAATTTTTTTTTTTAAAGAAAAGAAAGTCAAAAAAGGGAAGGTTGGAAGAATAAAACCCTAGAACCTGTCAACTTCAAAAAAACTTGCTCTAGATGTTTAAATGAGAGAAGTAACCAAGGACTTCTCAGAAGTCAAGGAGGCCACTGTAATTTAAAATACACTCAGAAGAGCCTATTTTGCCATGATATTTTTCCAGTGTTTCCTGTCTTCTAAAGCAGGAAGGACTGTGTATTTCTTTCAAAGTTCAGAGGGGCTCTGGGAGCCTGTTCTTGCCGTCTTGTTCCATTTAGCTCAAATGCTTTTTCCTATTTAATTTCATCACTGTTGGGCTTTCCCTCCCCCTCCCTTCCCCTCTCTCCTTATCAAAACAGCCAGATTACTCCAAGGCAGCATGACCAGGGGAACAGATATGTATATAAACAGAGCGGATGAAAACCAGGCATGTCCGACGTGGCATCACAGGAAGTGGAGTGTGAGGTGGGGCGTCGGGAGGAGCAGCACTGAGCAAGGGTACTAGAGGGTCAGGTGGCCAGAGGAAAGGTCAGCTTGGGTCAGCCAGGTGATGTCTTTCTCTTCTGTCTGCCTTCCTTTTTCCTTTTCCTGTCTTCTTTCCTTGCCCTCCCTTTACTGCAGTTTCTCTCTTCCTTTCAGCCACTTTCTCCTTTCTCTGCTTTCGCCAATTCTGATTACTCTCCTTTCCTGTAACTTCTGCCCTCTTTTCCCAGTTTATCACTTGCCATGTGTGCAGGGAAGAGTTAACATAGCAGGCCTGAGGCTGCTATCTTTAAATGGCCTTCTTTACAAGGTTGGCCCTTGGCTGGTACCTGGGAACTTTGCCTTTGAAACAGTCTCTAAGCAATAGGTTGTTTTGCCGATCTGGGCCACTAAACACCTGCTTCCTTCTGGGAATCTGGAAGTTCGGCAGTTGTAGAAGGTCAGTATGCCTAAGTGACAAACCCTGAATATAAACTCTGGACTCTGAGTCTCAAGCAGTCCTCACTGGGCAGAACGCTGCATATCTGTTGCTGCATCTCATTGCTAGAGAAAGAAACACATTCCTTTCTGGTGCCAGCGAGAGAATGGAGGAAATCTGGACATGGATTCCTTCAGACTCCTCCTGCTGGGTCTTTTCCCCTTAGTGATTACTGTAATACACTATAACCATGAGTCCAACTGCTTCTTAATCCTGTGAGCACCTCTAACAAATCACAGAATGTATGGGTGGTCTTGGGACCCCTGAAACATGTACCAAGGCTAATGTTTTTCCTGGCCCATCTTTGCCTCCTTCAAAGTGGCATTCAAATGTCAGGTAAAGATTGCTGATTTTTTTTACCTTGTGAAAATTATTACTATTTCCCATTGGGAAGAGACTTATTTTAAAAGAAGAGGTGAGGGTGAATGGAGACTATTACACACCGGGCACTGTGCTAAGTGCTTTATATACATTGTGCCATTTAATCAACAACTCTGTGAGGTTGTTATTACCACTCCTACTTTGGATGTAGGAAGCTGACTCAGTGAAGATTACAAAGATGGGAGTTGGAGGAGGCAGGACATTAGTGGTTTAGTTCAGCTTAGTGAACATTTATTGAACAACTAATATATATCAAGCAGTGTGCTAGGCACAAGAGAGAAAATGATAAAGGATGCCAAGACCCAACTATAGAGTTGCTCACTATTTAAGGAGGAAACAGACAGATAAACCTAATTGTTATGCTCTGGTGAAAGCTTAAGACAAATATATGACTGGGGTGATATGAAATTTGAATCTAAATATTTTCGATGGCAAAATTTGGGCTGTTTCTTTTTAAAGTTCATTATTGATATAACCCCCCTCCCTTTCTTTCAAGGGAAATACATATGAGGAAAATGAAAAAGCCCTATTTTGTTCTTGAATAATTTTATTAGCTTTTGAAATGTAAAAGAAGTATGTTTTCATGAAAAAAATCTGACAGTTCAAAAAAGTAAAGTGAAAAGTTAAAATCCACATCCATTTTTCAACAACTTTCCCATAGTATTCCCCGGAGAGAATCACTTTTCCATTTTCCCATTGTCCCACTCATTCCCTAATACTGGGAAATATCAAATAAAAAGATATGAGCCCAAGAATACCTAAATTTAATCCTTAAAATAATAAATCACTTTCTTCACAGCTTTTCTGGACAGAGTTTAAGCATCCTGACTGCCCATTGCCATGTTGGACTGAACTTGTGTTTCTGACTATGAATTATATTTCTGAATATAAATTATGGTACTGGCTGTGAATTATATTTTAATTTATATTTCACTTTGTTTTTAAACTGAAAAAAAGAGTTGTATTTTAACACATTTCTTTTTTGTTAAAAAAAATCCTACTGGTCAATTCTTGAAGTTAGTAATCTCAAATATTTATGTTGATGTTGGATTTTGAGGAAATTATTTTGAAATGTTCCTGGATTCAGTTTTTTTTTAAGCTGAGATTTTGTTTCTTCTATCCTGGATCTGAAAAAAATCTTACTTTCCTAAGGATGTGTTAGAAGAAGAGTGTGACAAAAAAAAGACTCATGCTCAACTACTACAGAAGTAGGTGATAGTGAGTACAAATGATAAATAACAGTCAGGAGTAACAGGGGGTTGTGATTTATGTTAGAACTGGAGGGAATCTTAGTACTCACCCAGCACGTCCCTTCATTTTATATATAGGACTCTCCATACTGCTAATGATGAAAACTAGAAATGAATATTAATTCACAGTGAGAGGAGTTTGTTGTTTGTTTTTTGTTTTCAACCTAGAGGCTATTTTTGGTTTGCCCCTGGACATGAGTATTCTTGTGTATGTTTGGGGAATTTGCAGTAGTACAAGCTGAGTAATTAATGAGTAGAAAAGCCACTATGTTAGATCTGATTCAGGAGAATGGCTCAGTCTCACCACGCTTATTCTGATGAATTTAAATCAAGTCAGTTCAGTTCAAAGTAACTCATCAAGAATCTAGCACAAATTCTTGCCCTATATTCTAAGGCATATTCTTCATCCAATAGGAAATAGGATCCTCAACCTGAAAAATTAGAAAGCAATATCAGAGTTCAAATATGAGACACAGACAAAAGGTGCTAGAAGGTATTCATACCTTTTTATGGGCTGAAGAAGGCAGTTTTCTCATTTGTAAAATAAAGATTTTGGACTAGATTGACCCAATGGTTTTCTTTTTAAATTTTTAGTAAATTCATAGAACTGTGTAACCATCATCGTGACTTGTTTTAGAATTTTCCCATTACCCTCAGAGTTTCCCTTAAGCCCATTTCTAGTCAGTTCCCAGCCCTTTGCCCCCCACGCTCACCCCCACCTCCACCAGGCCCAGGCAAACACTGATCTGCTTTCCATAGCTATAGATTTGCCCTTCTGAGATCTCTTATGCATGGAATCATACGATATGCAGTCTTCCATATCTGGCTTTTTTTTTTTTTAGTATAAATTTATTTATTTACTTTTGGCTGCACTGGGTTTTCGTTGCTGCACGCGGGCTTTCTCTAGTTGCGGCGAGCAGGGGCTGCTCTTCGTTGCGGTGCGCGGGCTTCTCATTGCGGTGGCTTCTCTTGTTGCGGAGCACGGGCTCTAGGCGCACGGGCTTCAGTAGTTGTGGCACGTGGGCTCAGTAATTGTGGCTCGCGGGCTCTAGAGCGCAGGCTCAGTAGTTGTGGCACACACGCTTAGTTGCCCCGCGGCATGTGGGATCTTCCCAGACCAGGGCTTGAACCCGTGTCCCCTGCATTGGCAGGCGGATTCTTAACCACTGCGCCACCAGGGAAGTCTCATGTCCGGCTTCTTTTATTTAGCACATTTTTTTTGAGGTTCATTCATGTTGTAGCATGTATCAGTAGTTTGTTTCTTTTTATTGCTGAGCAACATTCCATTGTATGGATAGAGCACGTTGTGTTTATGGAGTCACCAGTTGATGGACATTTAGGTTATTTTCACTTTTTGACTATTGTGAATAACGCTGTTATGAACATTCACATGCAAGGCTTTGTGTAGGCATATGTTTTCATTTCTTTTGGGTAGACTCCTGGAAATAGAAGTGCTGGTTTATATGGTAAGATGAATTTTTAAAGAAACTGCCAAACTATTTTACAAAGTGGCTGTACCATTTTACATCCCCACCAGCAGTATTTAAGGGTTCTCCTTTCACCAAATGACTAATGATGTACATCCTTTTATATACTTATTATTTATTTGTGTATCATTTTTGGTGAAATGTCTATTTAAGCATTTTACTCATTTAAAAAAATGGCTTGTCTTTTTATTATTGAGTTACAAGAGTTCTTTATGTATTCTGGTTGCAAAGAACTAAGAAATGAATTGTTAATTTTTGAACTCTTCTTATGGATTTTGCTAACAAAGGATTTGGGGAAGTACTTGACTTTAGTTTGGTATGATAACAATAGAAATTTTTGAGAATGGCTAAACTGACAACTTGGAATGAGAATTATATGCAGTTTACCTACAGTAACTTAGGTGTAAATATATACCAGAAACCCCCTCTAACAGATATACAATGAGATTCTGTTACCAACTTCTAATTCTTTATCACAAGGAAGTTAATGAAATCCCTTCGTCTGGTATGACTAAGGAGAAAGTCCTTGTTTTGGTGGCAAAACTTGTTTCTTCATTGGATATTAGCTGAAAATAAGAGTCCAGCCCACTGGGCTGAAAAATGGATGACGGGTGAGTTGGGGCTTGGGATATTCCCATTTAGCCATTTCGTGCCATCTGGGCCACACAATCACATCTTCTATTTGGGAAGTACTTATGTATCAGTAGGAGGAGGCACCAGGCTTTATCAGTAAAGTACTATGGCAAGTACACATTTTGTATGATTTCAGCCTTTTCAAATCTGGGGAGACTTGTATTTTGGCCCAGTCTGTAGTCTATCCTATAGAATATTCCATGTGTACTTTAAAAGAATACTTACTGTGAAAACTCTTATAGAATTAAAGAAGTTGATTCTGAAAAGAAATATTCTGTGAAATGTATTCTGAATCAGTTTATAATACCCTTGTGTAAATGAGGCTTCTTCCTATTCTCCTAAGGTATATTTAACAGGGTGAGGCATATTTATAATACAGATTATTAAGAAAGCAAATATACTTGCAGAAATCCTTAAAATGTAGCTGTCACAATATTTTTTCCTATCCCTGATTCTAATAAACAGTTGAAGGTGTGGAAATATTATTTGTTTCTTCATCATGTTCTTCAACATTTCTGTACATAATAGAGCCTTATTAAGGCCATTCCTATGCTTGAACTGAACTATTTGACATTTAATTAAAAAAATCATTCATTTACTGCACATGGGAAGAAATACACAGTTATCCAGGACATCAATTTTTATCCTCTGCAATATGAAGTTGATAATAGCTAAAAAGCAGGAAGCACAAAGCGGCAAATTACAGCATTATGCAATGTTTTGAGGTTTGTCATGCAGTTTTAAAAAGGAATTTCAGGTTTTCACATGATCAAGTTTTGCAAAATATATTTACTTCCGCTCCTTTGAACTTGGAATGATCATTTGAGGCAGAATTTTGAGATGAGGTGAACATTTTCTAGGATAATTTTTTTTAAATAAATTTATTTTATGTATTTACTTTCGTCTGCATTGGGTCTTCGTTGCTGCTCGCGGGCTTTCTCTAGTTGCGTCGAGCGGCGGCCACTTTTTTTAAAAAATTTTTTTAACATCTTTATTGGAGTATAATTGCTTTACAATGGTGTGTTAGTTTCTGCTTTGTAACAAAGTGAATCAGCTATACGTATACATATATCCCCATATCCCCTCCCTCTTGCATCTCCCTCCCACCCTCCCTATCCCACCCCTCTTGGTCCTCTCAAAGCACCGAGCTGATCTCCCTGTGCTATGCGGCTGCTTCCCACTAGCTATCTGTTTTACATTTGGTAGTGTATATATGTCCATGCCACTCTCTCACTTTGTCCCAGCTTACCCTTTCCCCTCGCGGGAGCCACTCTTCACTGCGGTGAGCGGGTTTCTCATTACGGTGGCTTCTCTTGTTGCGGAGCACGGGCTCTAGGTGCGCGGGCTTCAATAGTTGTGGTGCGTGGGCTCAGTAGTTGTGTCTCGTGGGCTCTAGAGCACAGGCTCAGTAGTTGTGGTGCACGGGCTTAGTTGCTCCGCAGCATGTGGGATCTTCCCGGACCGGGGCTTGAACCCGTGTCCCCTGCATTGACAGGCAGATTCTTAACCACTGCACCACTAGGGAAGTCCCTAAGATAATTTAAAAAAAAATAAAAACCATGTTAGAACAATAGAATTCCTCCATTTTGCACATTTGAGACAGAGTCTTGAGATGAGGCAGACATTTTCTAGGATAATTTTTAAAAAAATAAAAACCATGTTAGAACAATAGAATTCCTCCATTTTGCATAAAGTAACAAAGGCTTCTTTCCAAGACTGTGAGTTTCTGCTTTTTCATGTTTTAGAGGCTAAACAGTGAAGATTGCTTTGTTATTCAGTTGATGACTATTTTAGAAATAATGTTGAGGTTCATGGTCAGGGAGGAATTACTGAAATTGTTTTTTCCACATATTTTAAGAGTTTTGCTTTTGGGGTTATCTTTTCTACCACCCTGCCTCTGTTCCTTGTTACATTAAGTGGTTTCCCATGGTTTAGACTACTTGCTGCTGCCACTTCAAATGAAATGCTCATTTCTGATTCCTGATGTCGTTACTCTGCCTGTGTCCTTCTCCTACTTTGGGGTTATAATATCCTATTGTTGGCTGCTTGTTCCGGTCTTTATGCTTGAGAATTTGAACTGTCACTTCTATTAACTTTGGTTAACTTTTACCTTGCAAACTACCAATTATTATTGTTGACTTATATGAGTCAAATTAACAATTAAATACAACAGGGACACTTCGCAGGACAATATAAAATTAAGAACACATCTGCCAGAACACTTGCAATCTACAACAAGAGGCATATATTTTGGAAGGAATAGTTTCTCAGTTTATTGTTTCTTTTGAAGAAGGATTGCTGTGGTTCTTGACTGAGTCTAAGCAAACTTATTACACATGGTTACTATCTCTTGGGTTAATCATGTTTTGGAGACTGGGTCTAAGGAGAAGAACTTCTTGCTGGAGAATTGTCTATGGTATCTTGGCCTGAAGTTCAGCTTCTTCCAGGATGTATCTGGACTGTGTGGTTGAAACCACACCATGACTCAGGTGGCATTTGCAATCCTGATTCATCTCTTGCCAAGTAGCTTATTGATGCCAGACAATGTCTCTTGATTATCATCAAAGTTCCTTTTGCTTAGATATACTTGGTTTTCCCAGGAAAGAGAGTTGGCCACTTAGAGCCAGTTGGCACCTGACTAGCTATTAGTAATATGTTCTTCTCCCTCTGGATGTCAGCTCCCTAAGGGCTCTATGCCAATCACACTTTAATGATATTTGAAAGAGATGAATTGTCTTGGAGAAATGTTTCTGCCTTGGAAGCATCTTATGAGGTTCTTGAAACCTAATTATAAATGAACTCATGAAAGAGATAAAAGTTTTATAAGTCAGTTGGATTTTTCCTACACCACGTTAGGAATAGATGATTCCTTCATTGCTGCAGGTGAGGTGGGATGAGTTTTAAGGGCTTCTGTAAAGCTCAGATTCTTGGTTATTCTTGAATATGAAGATTGATTAATCTTTTACTGCTGGTTTTTTTTTATTGAAAAATTTACAACGTTCTCTATTCACAATTAAATCTCTGCTATGGGACTCTTAAGCAACTTAAAGGCATTTAATGATTTTATTTCTTTGTATTAATTGTGGATATACAGTTGACCCTTGAACAACATGAGTTTGAACTGTGTGTGTCCACTTCTACCAGATTTTTTTTCGATAAATACGTACTACAGTGCTACACGATCTGCAGTTGGTTGATTCTGCAGATAAGGAACTGTGGAAACAGAGGGCCGACTGTAAAGTTATACATGGATTTTTGACTGTGCAGCACCCCTAACCCCCTCATTGTTCAAGGGTCAGCTGTATTTGGTACAAAGGCAAACAAGAGCCATAAGTTCCAATAGAAGGTTGACACTGATATCTGAGATAAGTGATACCTGAGAAAAAGGAGATAGATAGGTGAAGAGGTATTATTAGGATTGTTGAAAGATAAACTGAGGCATATTAAAATTTTTAAGAGTTTATTTGAGCAAAAATCAATTGGAATGGGGCAGCACCAAACTGGAAGTGTACTCCACCAACAGGAGCTTGGGAAGAGACTTTTATAGAGAAAATGGGGAAAGCAAAGTAAAGAAAGTATTGATTGGCTACTGGTTAAAGCCTAGTTGGCTGTTTGTGATTGGTTGTCCATAGCATTTTGATTTCATAACCTTGAGGAACTTACAGGCTTAGATTTTGGTTTGCTTACCTAGGCTGCCAAGGCATTAGAGCCACCTCAGTCTAATGGCCTCTTTGTTTAATTAATTAAACTATTCCCCCCTTTTGGTCATCCTCTCATGCGGGAGATATTGACCAACAATTTGGTATTAGCACCACTCTCAGTCACCAACAGACTTAAGTTGTTCTTGTCTCATTGTGAAACTCATAGGTTATGATGTCTGAACCGTGGAAGAATTATTTTTGATGTTAATCTCATTTTTCATGAGACCATTTTCAATAAGACCATCTGATGTACTGCTGATGGCTATGAACATGCATTTAAGACCATTGAGAGAACATAGCACACCAGGGGCTCTACAATGATGACTATTAGGAGGATAATACAAAGAGACTGAAGTATACTCCTTAACCAGGGCCCCATGAATCAAACCAATTGGTATCAAATAAATCAAAGAATGTACATGAAGGGGCATCAACCTGTTTTAGCCAAGTGGCTTATTTGCTAATTTCCTGTATTTGCTCCAGTACCAGAGATATTGATCCGGGCACAGCAGAAGTATTTGCTGTGGTACAGACTCTTCCTTGTTCAGCCAGCAAGTAATCTGAAGCACTTCTTTTATCTAAACCACCTTAGCAAGAAAGTCTCAGGACTTGTGTTGTATAGTTATGGCCTTAGCAGCAGATGCAGCGATAGTGGTCAGAGTTAAGGAGCATTGTCTTTCCATGCGTTAACAGAGAGAAAACACAAGTAGCAAGAAGGCAAAAGGAATAAAGATTTCATATTGGGGATGAAGATCTTGATCCGTGATCTTGGGAGAGCTGTCTACCTCAAGATACCATCTGCCTCTGGGGAGGAACCTCTCTAGTCAATTTTAATTTTACATCTCCAGCTGGTGTGCAGTTCCAGGAGTCTGGAAAAGCCCTTTTTAATTGGGGGATGTGTACCCAGGTTCAATTCCCTGAAATTTGTCTGTGATCTGGGTAGTGAGAAGGACCTGGTATCGTCCCTTCCAAGGAGGTTGAAGGGCAGTCATATTCTTAGTGATTCGCAATCAGAAGAGTGGGAGAAAACTGGAAACATTAGTTTGGAGAGTTGTAGCCAGATATTTGAGGAAAGTAGAAGAACTCAGGATCCAGTTCAGTTTACAGATACACAGTTCTTTCCTCTAACCTTTATTATTTCGAAGTAGTTTTAATTACATATATTTATTAGAATTCTTAACCCTTAGAATCCTTTATTCCTAGTGAAAACAAAGAAGTAATCAGTGTGGACTCTCTGTTACACTAGCATTCTGTGGATTGGCAAATTTATAAACACCTTTCACAGTTTCTAGAAGTATATTCATCCTCTTAGTAGTTTATCAGTGTGGCACAAAACATGTTTACTGATAGAACCAAATATCTTCAGTTCCTCTGCAAAAGAAAACCAAAAGTAGATAAACCTATGTTCAGTAATTAATGTTTCAGTATTTTATCTTACTTGGAAACGATCTAGATGTTCAATGAATAGCCATCATTTAACTTATCTCATACAACTTTAAGGTTTTAAGTTACCAAAAATATTTTGGAAACTATTTATTTTATTGACGTATAGTTGGTTTACAATGTTGTGTTAATTTCTAGTGTATAGCAAAGTGATTCAGATATATCTATATCTATATCTATATATATCTGTGTATATATCTATATCTATATCTATATATATAAATACTTTTTCAGGTTCTTTTCCATTATAGGTTATTACAAGATATTGAGTATAGTTCCCTGTGCTATACAGTAGGACCTTGTTGTTTATCTATTTTATATATAGTAGTGTGTGTCTGTTAATCCCAAACTCCTAATTTATCCCTCCCCTCCCTTTCCCCTTTGGTAACCATAAGTTTGTTTTCTATCTCTGTGAGTCTGTTTCTGTTTTGTAAATAAGTTCATTTGCATCATATTTTAGATTGCACATATAAGCAATATCATATGATATTTGTCCTTCTCTTTCTGAGTTACTTCACTTAGTATGATAATCTCTAGGTCCATCCATGTTGCTGCAAATGACATTATTTCATTCCTTTTTATGGCTGAGTGATATTACATTGTAAAGAAGATGTACCACATCTTCTTTATCCATTCATCTGTCAGTGGACACTTAGGTTGTTTCCATGTCTTGGCTACTGTAAAAAGTGCTGTTATGAACATTGGGGTCCATGTATCTTTTCAAGGTAGAGTTTTCTTTAGATATATGCCCAGGAGTGGGATTGCTGGATCATATGGTAACTCTATTTTCAGTTTTTCACAGAACCTCCATACTGTTCTCCATAGTGGCTGTGGAAACTATTTTTAAGTAGACATAGCATAAAGCATGATTATTGTTGACAAGTGCATTTATAAACTTTTATGTTACTTACGTCTCTTTAATTTCATTGTTCTTAACAATTTATGTTTAGATTACTCGTGAAAATTTCATGAGACATTGAACAGCCAGCCATCATCTTAAGTTACCCTTCTTGCTGACAAATTATGTAACAGAGATTACATGAGCTTATTTGACTTTGGTTAACCTAGATAGGATAAAAGTATTCTACTTAATGCTAATAAATCTAAAGACATGCCTGTTTTAATTTAACCAGCAAACTTAAACTAGCTTTCATTTACCAAAGATTATCCTAGATCACATGAAATTGAGAAACATTTGAGTTGGTTTCTATATTTGTGAGCATATACTTGATTTATATAAAAGTTTGTTTTTAAGCCTATTAAGTATAGCTCTTTAAAAATTAATTTTGGCTATACCATCTGAAGGTAGAAAAATATCACACATCTGTCACATACATACATAAACATACAGACAGACCCAGAGCTCTGATAGCTTTTGTTTAAAAAATTTAGCCATGAGATAGATACAATAACACAAAACTTAATAGTTTATGAAAGAATGACTGGATCAAAATTTTCTTTCTGGCAGAAAGAGTATGTTAAGGTTACCTGCTCAGATGGCTAAAGCTTTTATTAATATTTGTGGAAAAAACTTGTAAGATTTTTCATTCACCTAAGTTCCACATAGCTGCTGCTGCTGCTGCTTCTTCTTCTTCTTCTTCTTCCTCTTCTTCTTCTTCTTTCTGATAAAAATTATCTCCCTGAAGTTTGCATTTTATGAGATGGCTCTGGGTTCCTAGAGAAGACAAGGTAGAATATTTATATCTCAAAGGCACATAGAAAGGATGTAAGTTTCTCCAAGAAGGGCTTTTACTATTTAAATCAGATTTTTTAGAGTATCTGCAAGCCTTTTGGTATGAATAGGGGAGGTTTGGGGATTGGTAAAAAGGATGGGTGGGCTTTGAATTGTTCCTAGAGCCGCATTTCTGTTATTGTAAAGTCATAGTTTGTAAGACAAGTACAGTTGGTTTCAGTTCCTCAAAGAATTGGGTTGCAATCTGAATGACATCTAGACTTTGACCCAGCCATACAACTACACTAGCCTCAATTTGCTTCTTTACATCAGGGAGAAGATCTTCGACTAAGATGGGAATCAAAAGATGTTTACATTGTAGATTTCTAGCTCTGTGTCTTTGGGATGTTTTAGTAAACCCTTCCACCATGGCTTCAGAATGTTTTTCTTTCCCTTTAGGTGCATACTGCTTGGGCAGAAGGCCTTAAAATCGTTCCTATCAGGCTCTGAATATTAGCTTCCAATTTGGCCAACTTCTGACCACAGAGCTACTTTAGAAAAAAAAAAAAACAAAAAACCTTTTTGAGTATCTTGTCAGGTTTCAGCTGGTCAAACAGTAAATATTCCCAGCATATTGAACAATCCCATGGCTACAAGAGGGGTTCTCAGAGAGGGTGCAAAAAATACTACCCTCTCGAGATGCAGAGCCACTCCCAAAAATAACCAAAGGAAAGACTTACTTCCTCTGGCAGCTGGCAACAGTGGGTATTTCTGTCTGGCTATATGTTTGAGGTCCCCAACCTGACAGTTGCCCAGGCAAGTTCTCAGGGCACAAAATGAGACAAACAAGAAGGCAGTAGCTGTTCCTGGGAGGGAAAGGATTGATAACCAATGTGATTTCCTGCCAATGTAGAAACACTGGAAAGGAAGGGACAACGTGAAATTTTCCCTTCCTCTCTCCACCAGGCTCCACAGATTTTGGAGAGCTGACCTTGATAAGAATTCTTACCCTTTGCCAGGCTTCTGCCAGTTTTCCCAGGATGCCGTCTGCAGGATTTGGAGTGAGTGGGGTGTTCCAGTGGGTCCCATCCTGGTCACTAGAAACTGTAGAGGAGGAAAAATAACTTTCCCTCTGCCCTTCATAGTGAGTGCCTGGCTGAAACCCCTTTTCTCTAGGGCATCTCGTAAGGGGATAAGGTTATCTCAGGTGGTTAAAAGTTCTCCACTGTAATTCAAGACTCTCTTTGGTGAGGTTAACCTTAAAACAAAATTTTATTCACCTGAGGCCTCATACTGGACCCAGTCCGGTTTCTAGGTCAAACCCAGTGTGTCCTGGACCAGGTCCAGTTTCTAAGTTGGACCCAGTCTGTCCCCAGACCCATTTCGGTTTCTAATCGGAACCACTTTGTTCTGCACCGGGTCCAGTTTCAAAGTCGGACCCAGTTTGTCAACGGACCTGGTCCATTTTCTAAGTCGTCCTGGTCCTCGTCCGGTTTCTAAGTTGGACACAGTTCGTGCCCGGACACGGTTCGGTTTCCAAGTCGGAAAAAGTCCAATTCTGGCCAGTTTCTGGACCCAGTCTGGAAAAAGAAACGCTCAAAGTCTGAAAGCTCATAACGCAAAAGCCGGAGCTGGGATCCAGACTCCGAGAGGGACTCGCCCACCTTCAGAGGCAGCGAGCAGGCAGCCGGTCAAGGGGCTTCACAGGTACCTCTGCTTGTTTGCTCAGTGTTCCTGGGGGCTCTCAGAGGGCTCCTTTGGTTCCCTGTTCTGGCACCAGAACTGTTAAAACATAAACTGAGGCATATTAAAAATTCTTAGAGTTCTGAGCAAAAGTCAGTTTGAAGCGGGCAGGGCCACATCAGAAGTGGTTAGGGGTGCTCCACTGACAGGAGCCGGGGGAAAGACATATAGAGAACATCCAAAAGCAAAGTCAGTAAATTATTAATTGGCTGTGGCTTCAAGCCTACTTGGCTGTTTGTGATTGGTCATTCTTAGCATTTTGATTTCATAACCTTGAGGCATTTACAAGCTTAGATTTCAGTTTGCTTACGTGGGCTTCTACGGCATTATGGCCACCTCCGTCTAATGGCCTTGTTTAATTAATTTAACAGGATCCTATATTTAAACCTCTCACAAAATAGTCATTTACTGGGTCAACTTCCTATGTCAGCTAATTTTACTGAGTGGATTTCTCTACAACTGTAGCTGTCCTTTCCCAGGTCTTTGGGGTTTTTTGCCTCAAATGTTAGAATCTATATTACTTTAGGTTTAATAGTTTCTATCTTATAAAATTTTTAAAAAATCAGCACAAACGTGAAAATAAGAAGGCAAGGAATAAAGAAGGTCTTTTAGGCCTGGGTTGATAGATACGCACCAGGCCGGAATTGGTCTTTCATTCATTCATTCATTCAATTTACTATTTGCATTATATTACAGGAATACAAATTTGAAATATGTGCAGTCCTTCCAGAGGTTTGCTATGGCGATAAAACTTCTAACAACTAAAGCCATTGGTAGTGCTTAATACCCTAAATGCTGATGTCTAAGTAGGGGAAGTCCCATGAAGGTTCCTAGATGGGAGAGAGAACCTGTCTACTGGGGTTGGCTTGAGCTGGTGAGGCGGGAGCAAGAATGTTGAGGATAGTCTTAGCACTTGATTGGCCTTTCATATGAACCTTATAGAGTGGGTAGGGTCTTGAAAAGAGGGTTTGAGATGGAGAAAGTATTAGAGGGAGGAAAAAGCATGAGGGAAAGCATTTTGGTCAGCTGTGGGGCTCATATGCAGATGAAGGTGGTACTTAGATTACTGTAAAGGTGTCAGAAATGAAGTGCTAGAAATTGTTTGCACATGGGTTAGGTAGAGAGCAGGGAAAAGTTGGATGTGAGGCTCAAGATTTATTATATAAGTACAAACTTTTTAATTTCTGTGTAGGAGTGGTGCATTAGCCCTCAGAATGTGCCTCATAGACCTTCCTACACTGTGCAACAGCTGTCCCAGGGCCCCAGCTCCTACGGTGCAGAATCCACTGTGGATCTTGCTTCTCAGGGGCTGCTCCCCAACAGTGACTGAGCAGGCTGGGGATACTAAGGCATGCTGTTCCAGGAGACACAAACTCCTTTGTCAGTTGACCTTGGCTCAAGAACTCCCAGACAGCTTTGCTGAACCTTCCTTAGACATTAAGGGAGTCTGGGATGCTTCCACCCATGAGAAGGTGGGTGTGTCAGCTCTCTTAGCCTTGCCTGGCTCCATCCGTATTTCTCTTTGCACAAGCATTTTCACTAATAAAATCTTTGTACATTTAATCTCATCTTGACTTAGGACCAGGACTAACTCAAAGTGTTTAAGGGTGGCAACCTGGTTGGAGGTGTATGGCTTGGGAGATTGTCTTGAAGAGGTGTTTGTATGGCGAGCACATTGCTTTTGTTTCGATTTCATGGGTATCTGAGGAGACTTCGGTGGAACTGGTGAAGATTATGGAGGTCTATAGCACCCCCTAGGCTACCCTGGGTGTTGGTAGTGGAGAGTCACAAAGTTTTTGACTTGTTACAAGAATGATGATACAGATTATTTCATATTTCAGTCATATACTATGACTAAAATTGTATATATTATATATGACTAAAAACATTATTTGAACTCTAGTTAATTCAATGTAAACTCAAAATAATGAATAATAATAATTTGGGCCTCTAGTTCCGTGCTTCTGACTCAGAACTGATGTCTTAAGTCTCTGACAAAGACAGCTTAAAAGTTCTTTTCTCCACTAATTTTCTTCCCTCAGTATCCTTTTAATACATTTTATCAGGATTTATGACATGGCCATACAATTTCTTAATTTATAGTGCTTCTTCTTTGTATAATTTGTGAAAGAACTCTTATGACACCCAGAAATTACTTTAACTCAGTTTAATATTAATAATACCAATATTAATAAAGACATATGTTAAAGCATGCACCTGTTCCTCAGCTTTGTGTTATGCTTTGTCTTGCACTGAAATAATTCTGTGTTTAGGAACTTGCCGTTGGTGGCCTTGGATATCACGGTACTGTCACAACTTTAGGCTGTGACTTTGCTGCAGGTGCTATTAACGGGAGGAGACAGTAGTCTGCCAGGCAGAAGCAGAGGAGGGAAAACTGGATTCCCACACATGCTGAGGCCTTGGCCACTCGCACACGTTATATGCATCTGTGAAAATAACTTATACCGGGACTACATGCAACAGATAAAGTAAGACTGCTCAGAAAGTTAACAAGAGTGAAGGGATGAGGCAGCAAGAGGAGGCTGGGTGCTGACTGAGGGCACTTGAAGGGCATTGCATTGGCAGCACTAAAGGGACGGCCAGGCACACTGGGGGGCAAGGACAGAGGAAGCCACCTAGAGGATCTAGTGCTCGTGAGAGTAAGCCAAGACTTTGAACAGAGTAAGTAGAAGGGAAGGAGGAAATGGCCAGTGGTTTTGATTTGCCTGCACATTTGGAGAATAGAAGCGTTTAGCATCCTTTGTGGAAAGCACGCGCTTCGTCTGAGTGACTGAGGGGTTATTTAGCAAATGCAAAACCATTCAGGCCTCTTGTCTTTACATGTAAAACTGTCCTGTCATTGTTTTATTGCTCTGGGAATATTCTAGAAAATTGGTGCCTCATTTATCCATGAAGACTTCCATTCATCTGCTAAGCCCCTGAGCACAAAGATGCATTCCAAAATTGGAAGGGGTTTAATGGATACTTTCCATTGACCTTACTGCTCTTTGATTTTGTTGGCAATATTGACTTCTGCTTATAGTAAAATGGGTTTTTCTCTAGTAAATGTTTGTTCTTGTGCAGAAAAATGTGAAAGAAACCTTATAATTCATTGTTCTCAGTAGTTTCATAAAGTTAGTCATTATTTAAATTGAGGGTGGTAGAGGTAGAAAAGTCTAAAGAACATCCATCTGTGACTTTCCCAGAAGAAGTATTCTTGCCAATGAGTAAAACTGAGTGAATCACACTGTTCTTTAAAAATGCATAACGCGTTTTGTGCAAGGAAGATAGTCAAAACGAGATATCATTTGTCTCATAGGTGGATGGAAACGAAACCAAGAGAAGAAAATAAGTGACTTAGTAACCTAACTTTACCCAGAGAGTGGAAAATAAAATGCAAGATTTCAAACCCTGCCCTTCCATTTCATCTTCATCTTTGAAAAATACAGGTGAGTGTTTATTAATCATTTTCAAAGTTGACCTAGTGGCTATGGAAACAGAAAGTGGCCAAGACAGCAGTGCTGATCTGACGCAAGATTGTTTTCTTCTTCTTGCAAACATCATTAGGATGGTATTGTTTTCTTATTCATGAACGTGAAAATGTGACTTGATTTTTTTTTTCTCTCGACAACAAAGAAGAATGGCGAGGGTGTGGGGAGGTGGGCTGGGCTGGCTAGCTAGTCTGGTTTTTGCCAGCAATAAATGACCAATGCTTCCTGTATTTGAACTCTTCTGGGAGTTTCTTCCCAGTCCTTGCCTCTTCCCAGCCACCCACAGTGAATGTCTGGCCATCTGAAGGCCACCTGGCCTGAACGCTGTGTTAAACCAGCTTGGCAAGATATGACACTCCCGCTCCCGTGGTAAGTGGCGTTGGGGAGAGCTGTTTGCTGCATTATTTTGCAGGATGGAACACTGAGAGTGTACAGATCCATGTGCTGGGGAGATATAGGGCTACACCCCCAATCACAGGTGACTAGTAAGCCCATCTGGCTCTCTCCGCCCAGGTCTCCTGGGCTGACCACTCTGTGAGCCTCTGGTAGAGAGCAGAGGGGAGCCATGTGTACCAGCAATGGTGTCCTCTCATCTGCCACACCTTCCCTGCTTCCTCTGGGCTTCCAGGATGCCACACTCATCAGGTCTTCCTCCTACCCCACCCCTGTGCTTGCTGCTCCTTCTCTACCTCTGCCTTTTCCTCTATCAGAGCGCCAGAGGCTGAGCTGTCCCAGGTGGCTGGGGATCGCACTCACTACCGGGAGTCAAGACTTTAGAATTTTATGTGTGTGTGTGTGTGTGTGTGTGTGTGTGTGTGTATTATATATTATATGTACTATATAATATACTCATATAGTATTCAAAGCCATATATGTATAAACATATATACATATGTATTTATTTAAATTCATGCAGGTATGTACACATAGATACACATATTTATTTATTTTTTCCTTCCTTTTTTTTTTTTTTCCCAACTTACTGCCCTCAAGGACCATCTGTGTTACAAATGGCAAGATTTCGTTCTTTTTTATAGCTGAATAGTATTCCATGGTGTATATATACTCCAATTTCTTTATCCATTCACTCATCGATGGACGCTTATGTTGTTTCTGTACCTTGGCTGTTGTAAATAATGCTGGAGTAAACATGGGAGTGCAGATATCTTTTTGAGTTAGTGTTTTCGTTTTCTTTGGTTAAATATCAGAAATGGAATTGCTGGATCATAAGATAGTTCTATTCTTAATTTTTTAGGAAACCCTCTTACTGTTTCCCATAGTGGCTGCATCACCAACAGTTTACATTACCACCAGCAGTATACAAGGGTTCCCTTTTCTCCACATCTTCGCCAACACTTGTTTCTTGTCTTTTTGATAATAGCCATTCTAACAGCTGTGAGGTAGTACCTCATTGTGGTTTAGGTTTGCATTTCTCTGATGATAAATGATGCTGAGCATCTTTTCATGTAGCTGTTGGCCATCTGTATATCTTCTTTGGAGAAATGTCTATTCAGATCTTCTGCCCATTTTTAAATTGGATTGCTTGTTTTTTGTTTTGTTTTTTGTTTTTTGTTTTGTTTTGCTATTGAGTTGTATGACTTCTTTATGTATCGTGAATATTAGCTCCTTATCAGATATATGACCTACATATATTATTTTCCATTCTGTAGGTTGCCTTTTCATTTTGTTGATGGTTTCCTTTGCTGTGCAGAGCTTTTTTGTTTGAGGTAGTCCCACTTGTTTATTTTTGCTTTTGTCACTTTTGCTTTCTTGTGTCAAAAAATCATCTCCAAGACCTCTGTTAGGGAGCTTACTGCCTATGTTTTCTTCTAGGAGTTTTATGATTTTAAGTCTTATGTTCAAGTCTTAATTCATTTTGAGTTAATTTTTGTTTACGGTGTAAGATAGTGGTCAAGTTTCATTCTTTTGCCTGTGGCTGTCCAGTTTTCCCAATACCATTTATTGAAGAGACTTTCCTCTCCCCATTGTATATTCTTGGCTCCTTTGTCATAAATTAATTGACCATATATGTGTAGATTTATTTCTGAGGTCTCTATTCTGTTCCATTTATCTATGTGTCTGTTTTTATGCTAATACCATAGTTTTTTGATTATTATAATTTTGTAATATAGTTTGAAATCAGAGAGTATGATACCTCCAGCTTTGTTTTTCTTTCTCAGGATTGCTTTGGCTATTTAGGGTCTTTTGTGCTTCCGTACAAATTTAAGGATAGTTTATTTCTGTGAAAAATGCCATTGGACTTTTGATAGGGATTGCATTGAATCTGCCTATTGCTTTGGGTAGTATGGACATTTTAACAATATTAATTCTTCTAATCTATGAGCACGGAATATCTTTCTATTTATTTGTGTCTTCCTCAATTTCTTTCATTAATGTTTTGTAGTTTCCAATATACAGGATTTTTACCTCCTTGGTTAAATTTATTTCTAGGTATTTTATTCTTTTTGATGCAATTGTAAATGGGATTGTTTTCTTAATTTCTCTGATATTTTGTTATTAGTGTATAGAAACACAACAGATTTTTTGTGTATTGATTTTGTATCCTGAAACTTTACTGAATTCATTTATTAGTTCTAACAGTTTTTTTGATGGAGTCTTTAGGTTTTCTATGTATAATATCATGTCATCTACAAATAGTGATAATTTTACTTCTTCCTTTCCAATTTGGGTGCCCTTTATTTCTTTTTCTTGCCTAATTGCTCTGGCTAGGACTTCCCGTACTATGTTGAATAAAAGTGGCAAGAGTGGGCATCCTTGTTTTGTTCATGATCTTAGAGGAAAAGCTTTCAGCTTTTCACTGTTGAGTATGATTTTTTTTAAAGCACATCTATGTGAGTTGTATAAACTGTATGAAGATGTGTTGCACAGAACTGAATCTCCACAAGAAAGTGATAGCCACAGTTTATAGAGTACTCATTCTATGCTGAGCAATGTGCTAAAGTACATTCTATAGATTTTCTAATTAATCCTTATACAGGTTTCCCCTGCTATCCAAAAGTCAAGTGTTCCTATGAAACTTTTCGTAAGCTGAAATGATGTAAAGTGAAGAAGCAGTTACCTCAGGACACATCTTGCTAATGCCTGCAAAAATAAATTGAGATAAAGCACAGATGCTCACAGACATACTTCAAGGCTGTGGTGGCTTGATGCTGAGGTGCTGTATGTAGTTCCTGAGGAAGGAGCTTGGTGGTACCACTCTCACTGCTCGGGGTGCATGCTCCCTCTATAAGGGCTTGCTGAAAAACAAATGCTAAATGCTATTTTCACATTTTGGCTTTTTTTTTCATAAAAGCAAACATCCTCTTCATATTTCTTTAAGTTAGTGAAAATGGGTACTATTGTAGGTTTTTTTTTTAGAGTAAAGTGGCATAAAGTAAACTTTCGAAAAGCAGGGGACCCCTGTAATAGGATTAATTAGAGGTACGTACTTTCACCATGGAAATGCTGGAAATATGGAAACTGAGGCCTAGAAAGGCTAAGACGTTGGTTGAGGTTCGTATATCTAATATGACTAGTCTAGGTTTATCTCTCTCCAAATATAGTTCTCTTAACTAGAGCAGATTATGTAACTGATAAACTGAGTGGTGATTGGGATATACCAGATCCTTTCACACATTTGATTTTTCTAAAAGGATATCCAGATGGTAGAGTAAGTTGAATCAAAATGAGCCAAGTCATACAAGGCTTTGGCATGGGAATAACTACTATGTGGCCTGGTCTTATGATGTCTTGTGTCCATCAATTACTTGCTTTGGGGAAAAGGACTTCACAAAGTGGTGCATTTTCCAGGCTAGTAGTTCAGGTAATAAAGGACTGCAAACATTGAGTTTAGACAATAACAGGAGAAACAAGGTGAAAAAGTACGGTTCTCAGTTCTAGGGTCCTGGAAATCCTCAGATGGATAACGAAGGTCCAGGGCAGACAAATTCTGTGAGCTATAATATAATGGTGGTCTCCAAACTTATTTGTTTACATATCACCTCAGCAAAAAAATGGTAAGACTATCCATATATGCCTGTGTCTTTGTATGTCTATACATGTTTACAGATTATGTACATATACTAAGAGATCTTTAAAGAGACTTTTAAGTTTAGTAAAATTTTGTGAAGTAATGGATGAGTGTTGTCTCATGGTTTTAATGTTACTGAAAAATATGGTAGTGGTTTGTTTTTGTGGTCTGGATATTTACTTTTTTAAGTATTTTGCAAATTCTGATGACTTCATGCTATCATTAGCCAACTTCTAAGGGGCAAAATATAGTTTTGTGGTAAGATTGATGGTTAACCGTAATGGGTGTTAATCCATATTTAGGTAGTCTTAACTTGACTTTGTGTGGCTGATTTCTCCTCTGATCTGATTGTATCAGTATTTTTCAAACTGCATATTGTAACCTATTGGTGGATTATAATATTAATAATAACTAATATTATTTTAAATAAAATATAGGAGAAAATATCAGTATATTACTAATAAGTATTGTTTTGAGAAACTCTTATTTCAGTTATATACCTATATCCATATATCTGTGTATATTTACATGACTCTATATACATATCTAAATACTGAACCATGATGTGAAGTGTGGCATACAAACACTTTTGAAAATATTGAATTAGATCATTATTGTTTTTACCCAGGAGTTGTCGCTATTAAAGAGGTTATACTAGGGGAAGGAGAAACGTAAACTCTACCATTTTCTTGCCTTTCTCTTGTGCTTGTATTGCTTGCATTATTTTCAATCCTTGATTCCATTGCACAGAGCTTTTTAAGCCATTCGTGTGTTCTATGAGAGTTCATTTAGTTACAACTAGAGAATATAATCTGTAAATTCACTTAAGGCACATATCAACTGCAACAGAACAAAAATATTGCAGGTGCCCTACAGACCCTTTGAACACTCTTTTCCCTCGGGAAGTTTCCAGTAGCATACCTGGTTCATGACCTTCAGGCATCCTGACTAAGAGAAAGCACTAGTGACAATCTTTATATGACCTATTAGCAAAGCTTAATTTCTTTCCTATTATTTTAGACAAATACATATATATATTTTTTTTTCTTTTTTTTTTAAAATATCTATTTATTTATTTGGCTGGGCCGGGTCTTAGTTGCGGCACGCGGGATCTTCATTGCGGCATGCGAGATCTAGTTCCCTGACCAGGGATCGAATCCGGGCCCCCTGCATTGGCAGCGTGGAGTCTTAGCCACTGGACCACCAGGGAAGTCCCTAGACAAAAATATACTTAAATAAAAGTGCTGATATTTTTCTCACTCACCCCAGTGGATCGTCTAGGGTCATGCCCCGTGGAGCATGTACCCTACATTGTAGACACTGACTCATAGGCATGGTGGCCAGGGGTTGCACCCCCTTCCTTCCGTTTTGACCTCATCTCACAGCATTCTTGTGCTTACCTACCTTCTCTAGTCTAACCACACTGAACACGCCAAACAAGTTTCTGCCTCAAGGCATTTGAACTCAGGGCATTAAGAATCATGGTTCTTATTACCGTGATCCTTATGAGGCTGTCTCCTTGTCATCATGTAGGACTTATCCCAAATTACACCCTCTTTAAAAGGCCTTCCCTGATCACTGTAGTTTACATAGCCCCCTTCTCTCTCTCCACAGCCCCCATCCACTCTTTATTCAATTACTCTCTCATTTCTTTATTTGTTTTCACAGAACTTATCACTATCTGTTTAATGCCCTCCCAATTCTCCTTTAAGCCCCTCTAGAAAGGGACTTTGTCTGCATTTCAGCCCAGTCTGCCCAGAATGTTGCTGGGGCTGTAAATATTTGTGGAAAGCGTCAACAAATGGCTCAACATTTCTCCTGTCCCCCTGCTTCACTTGAGCCAGACCCTTTGGATCTTCTCATTTGTCTATGAAACCGGGTCCTCTCTATGATACCCTTTAGCAGAGACACTGTATTACGAAGGAGGAGTTGGCTGTAGGGTGAGCCAGATTCTGTGAGAACTCCCTGGAAGGAATGTCCATGATCCAGCGGGGGTGGGTAGGGGTGCTGATCCTGGAAATCCTAATGGCTTATGTCTGGGAACAGAACGATCAGGCCACCTGTGCATTGAGAACAGAGACCTACAACTGCAGATGTATTATGCTGTTAGCTCTAGAGGAGATCAAATTTTTGTGTCTCATAGACAGTTTCCATGATCAGAAATTTGATCTCCAATTGAAGATGTTTTCTTGAGACACAATTAGTAGAGACTGCTAAATTTTATCCCTGTAGACAAAATATTACAGTCTTAACTTGGGGTTATTCAACTGTACCAGAATGTCTTACCATCCCGCCTCATGTCTGGCACTCAGTATACTCTTAGTAGGTATTAGTTAGATGAATAAATAAACAGCCACTCACAGAAGCTGGGTCTGGCCTGGCTATGACATTATTCAGCTGTGCAATCTAGATCAGGGTTTGGCAAACTACGGCCCAGAGGCCAAGTCCAAGCCACCACTAGTTTTTGTAAATAAAGCTTTATTGGAACACAGCCATGCTCATTTGTCAAAGTACAGTCATCCCTCGGTATCCTTGGGGGATTAGGTCCAAGACCCCCGTGGATACCAAGATCTGAGGATGCTCAAGTCCCTTATATAAAATTGCATTGTACTTGCATATCACATACACACATCCTCCCACATACTTTAAATCATCTCTAGATTACTTATAATACCTGACACAATGTAAATGCTATGTAAATAGTTGTAAATGCAGTGTAAAGGCTATGTAAATAGTTGCCGGTGTGCAGCAAATTCAAGTTTTGCTTTTTGGAACTTTCTGGAATTTTTTTTGTGTGTGGATATTTTAGATCTGTGATTGGTTGAATCTGTGGATGCAAAAACCACAGATATCGATGGCCAACCGTATTGCCTTTCACACTACAGTGACAGAGCTGAGTAGGTGTGGCAGAGACCATAGGGCCCACAAAGCCTAAACTATTTACTATCTGGCCCTTTACAGGAAAAGTTTGCTGACCCCTGGGCTAGAGAACCTCACTTAACTTCTCTGGGCATTGATCGTGTCATTTGTAAAATGAGTCGAATGGACTCAGTGGTGTCCAAGAGCCTTTTCAGAACTCATGTCTGAATTCCTTGGAATTTAAGACACTGTGTGCATAAAGAAAACTCGGAGTGATACAGACTTAAGGTTACACTCATTGTCTTCTTAGAAAACATGTGATTTCAAGAAGTAAAGTTCTCATTAAATAGACATAAAGATTTTACCACACATATCTTGAAGACATGCAGAGCATTGCAGGTTGAGTTCATTTCTATGGTTTGGTGTTTAGTGCTTGGAGAAGAGACTTATTATGCTGCTTACTACCATCTCACTGCTTTCCCCAACAGCTTTACTAAAGTAAAGTGTCACTTTACTTTGTAAAGTGACTCTGATAAGTGGGTTCGCTTACAATCTGTAGTGCTCTAAGTGTAGGTCTGGCATATTGAGTTAAGAGGTGAAAAATAATGTTAAATATGACATTAAGATCCCAGTTGAATTTCCTTGACTTACTGTGAGGTCATTTATGGGCCAGATAAGGAAATTACTAGTTGCTACATATGGCAGGAGAAAAATTCTAAGTTAGAATCAATTACATTATCTTGATTGGTTTTCTTGTTTTGGTTTAAATTATAAACGCTTAAATAAATAAAAGCCTCATGGATACCTTTCAAAGACTATTAGATCTGTCAAAATTTTGTTCAGGTCATAAAGTTTGCATTGGGTATTTTTTTTCCATACTTGCCTTCCTTTTCCTTAACTACTCCTAATACTAATGGCTGCACCCTATATCCCAGGCCACAGAATATGAACATCAGTGTCAAATCATGTAGTCAAGGGTTCCTAACAAACTGAGCAAAAAGTATAATACATTGATTTTGAAGTGAGGGTAAGCAATAAGTTGCAATTCAGGGACTCTGTCCCTCATTCATTAAACATTTATTGAGCGTCTACTATGTGGCAGTTCTGTGCCAGGAGCTGGAATATCTATTTTATGTAATCTTTTATAAATTGCAAATCTATAGATATTTAGAGATTTCACACCATGATCCCACTTGATTTTCACCCCAAATTTGGGAGGGAATCAGAACAAGAATTCTGTCCACTGCTAAGGTTTCTGTGGACCGCTCTGAAGGAATACCGAAATGATGGAGTAAACAGGTGAGCCTAAGCTGGTACTCCTGGAGAAGTTCCATCTTCCCTCAGGCAACTTTCTTTATATGGGATCTTGGTGTGATCTGGGGAAGGCCAAGCACCTTGTTGACCTGAGGATGGGGAACAGAAAAAGGGTAGCGACCTTTCTCTGGGGCAGGGTGCCCTCTGCATAAAAGAGGACTGATTCCTAATTCACACCCTACTCTGTTTCCCAGATCCAAGCAGGAGGCTGGCTTCTCAGCTCACAGTGAGAGGGGCCCTCTGAGTCTACATAATACCCAGATCACTTTGGTCCTTGCCTAACACCCCGCTCCTGACCAAACTCAAAGAGCTTCTTCTCCTTTGGGTGTGAAGTGGTAGGATTGGGGTCTATGAAATATGAAACTACTTTGCAAATCATCCTTCACTGTTTGATGGTGACCTGACAGTAATAGAAATAGCATCTTGGACCTGCCAAAAGGTAACTCTTTCCTTTGGATAAGAAATTCTCTCTCTAACGTCCTGATCTGTGAAATAGGGAGTTGGACTAGATTATCTTTGAGGTGTTTCCCAATTCTTACTTGCCACAATTTTTGGACTTAGGTTTGATTCCCAAATTAACTCAGTTTATACAGGGCTCACAATCCAGAGATATCACTGTAGCAGATGCTGTCATGGCAGTGCCTATTCCTATCTCCTTGGCACTCACCGTCTCTGCTGGCTTTGCAGCAAGCACCTGTCACTCTCTGCCAGAGGCTTTCATCTGGCTGCCGAGACACACTTGGCTGGAAATGCAGGGGAGTTAAAATCCCCAGGAGCGATCCTCGACTAATGCCAAATGTGAGCTGAGGAAAGATATTGCAGCATTGTTGTCTCCTGGGGGAGACATCTCTGAAGAGGGTTCTCAGTTATCCACAGCAGTAACTTGTCGGTTAATGCACACTGTTTTGGATTCCTTCCCTTCCCTCTTTTATGTCACCTGCCAAATAAACCGCTTACACTCAGATTCTTATCTTAAGGTCTGCTTCCAGGGGAACCCAACCTAGTACCAGTCCCAAACAAGTTCTACTGTGATTCATCATGTTAATTCACAGTGGTCAGTTTCTTGAGGAATGTATTTTATTTGCCATGACTAGGGTTGCCAGATCAAGCAAATAAAAATACAGGACTCCAGTTACATCTGAATTTCAGATAATATCAAATAATTGTTTAGTCTGAGTATGTCCCATCCCAAATATTGCCTGGGATATATTTATACTAAAAAATTCATTGTTTATTGGAAATTCAAATATAATGGGAGTCCTCTATTTTATCTGTCATCCTTAATCCCAACTTTCATTGGGAGAATTGGGCATTACAACTAGACAGAATTCCAGAGCCGAGGAGAAGGTGGAGGGTGACTGAGACTGGCTTGCAAGATGCAAAATGTGGAAGGAGTGAGGCAGACCTACATAGCAATGCCCAGGGATAAAGCCAGATCAGGAGCCAAAGAGCAGATGGGTGTGGGGTGGTGGATAAGGGATTATCGACTCGAAGGGCTCAGGCAGGGAGGCAAAACTGCAGCCAGCAGTCTCAAACGTTGCGGGGAGGGGGTGCCGAAGTCACTGCACTTGCCCAGACGTTATTCATTTCTCTAGCCCTACTGCCTAACACAATGCCTGGGTCACTCTTGGTACTCAGTAGACATTGAATGAATGATAGGGAAGGAAGATGGATGGAAATAGCAAATTCTGCCATTGTGAGTTTTATAGAGAATGGTGCCCACTGAAAAATGCACAGAGCCTTTTTGAGCAATGACTTGCATCTGATTATAGATGCATAGAAAACATGAATTGCTATGTGAATTCTAAGTAATGAGCTTTTGTAATCCTTTCCTCATTTTTCATTGCAGGTACAATTCAACTTAAATCTTTCATGGCTAGACAGGTTTTTGAATGCCACTTGTATGTTCAAAGCTAATTTACTTAATAGCCAACTTATCTGAACCTTGAACAATATTACTGGGAGCATTTAGATTGAGAGAAAGAGTTTGGGAGGAAAATTTCCCCTTCAATTTCAAAAGGCTGTAATCAATTTATGTTTTTAATGACATTTCCTTTTCTTTCTGCAGGAAGGATAAAATCTCATTCTGTGTCAGTTATTTCTAACTATAAGTTCAAGGTTGAAAAAGACTGGTCTTATTCTCAGCAAGCTGTGTGATATTTTCCTTATTCTTTTACAGAGAAAACAAAGGAAAATAGAAAAATAAATGACAGTGTATAGATAACAGAAAAGTAGTGCCGACATTTCCTCAATTTTCATTAAAGTCAGCTTTTATTGTTACTAGAGAAAAACATTTTTACAAAACACCAAGTAGGCTGCTCTCCAAAGGGTGATTTTAACTTAAAATAACTTATTCTGTGGATGATGTATTTTTATTTTATTCTTTTAAAAACAGATCCTCCTTTGTTTCCTTTTCTTTTCTTTCTTCCTTCCTTTCTTCCCTCCTTCCTTCCTTCCTTCCTTCCTTCCTTCCTTCCTTCCTTCCTTGCTTGCTTGCTTTCTTTCTCTCTCTCTCTCTCTCTCTCTCTCTCTCTCTCTCTCTCTCTCTCTCTCTCTCTCTTTCTGCGTTGGGTCTTCGTTGCTGCGCGCAGGCTTTCTCTAGTTGCGGTGAGCCGGGGATACTCTTCGTTGTGGTGCGTGGGCTTCTCATTGTGGTGGCTTCTCTTGTTGCGGAGCATGGGCTCTAGAGGCGCGGGCTTCAGTAGTTGTGGCATGCGGGCTCAGTAGCTGTGGCTCGTGGGCTCTAGAGCACAGGCTCAGTAGTTGTGGAGCACGCGCTCAGTTGCTCCGCGGCATGTGGGATCTTCCCGGACCAGGGCTCGAACCCGTGTCCCCTGTACTGGCAGGCGGATTCTTAACCACTGTGCCACCAGGGAAGCCCCATGATGTATTTTTAGAGTTAACATGTTCATTTCATGTTAACACCATGTCAGCCACATGAGAAGGGCAGAAATTTGTATAAAGAGGAGTACTAAAAATGAACCTAGGAATTCAAAATAATATATATTTTAATGTAAATTTAAAGATGTACTTGTTCTTAGCATTCTATCAAAAATAAAAGTTTCCCCAGATGCTGTAGAGCCAATGATATTACTTTGAGATTTATTGTACCGACTCTGTGTGATATTGTCATGGAAATTTGTTTAAAAAAAAAAAAGTAAAAGGAGGTCTCCTGCTTCTAAGAGTAGCAGGGTTATTCAGACCAATTCTCTAGATAAAATACTTTTTTAAAAGCTTAAAATTACTGAAGAGCTGACAAAAGTACAAAAGTGAAGGAAGAGGTAAAATACCAAGTGTTGGTGAGGATGTGGAGAATTGGAACCCTTGTGCACTGTTGGGGGGAAAGAAAAATGGTGTAGCTGCTGTATGAGATAGTTTGGTAGTTCCTCAAAAAGTTAAACATAGAAATACCATGTGATCCAGCAATTCTATTCCTAGGTATATATTCAAAAGAATTGAAAGCAGAGACTCAAACAGATTCTTACACACCAGTATTCATAACAGCATTAGTCACAATATCCAAAAGATGGCAACAACCCAGGGGTCCATCAGCAGATGAATGGGTAAACAAAATGTGGTCTGTCCATACAGTGGGATATATTCATCCATAAAAAGGAATGAAATTCTTATACATGTTACAACATGGATGAGCTTTGAAAACATTATGTTAAGTGAAATGAGCCAAAGACAAAAGAACGAATACTGTATGGTTTCACTTATATGAGGTACCTAGAATAGGCAAATTCATAGAGACAGAAAGTAGAATGGTGGTTACTAGGGGCTGGGGGAGGGGGTGATGGAGAGTTATTGGAGAATGGGTACAGAGTTTCTTTGGGGGTGATGAAAAAGTCCTAGAAATGGATAGTAGTGCTGGTTGCACATTGTGAATGTACTAATGTCACTGAATTGTAAACTTAAAAATGGTTTAAATGGTAAGTTTTATGTTATGTATATTTTACCACAATAAAAGAAAAAAAAATGAAGGAAAAAATGAGAAAACTGGCAGGTAAATGAGCACAGAAGCTGCTTTTGACCGGAGGGCATGTGCCATTTCTCAGAAAATTAGGACCTTTTCTTTACAGCCTCCAACCGCAAGAGAGACAGAAATCAAAGCCCAGTGTCTTTTTGTTGAGTTTTTAATATCCATCTTCATTAATTTTATCTTGAATGTGTTCATGACGCTTTCTGAATCAGAGACAGACTGTCATTAGTGTTATTTACCTAATAATCACTGCATTGGTCCCCTTGCCCCAGACCTTACCCCTGGGGCATCACATGAAAGCCAGATGGAAAAGTCTCTTATGTGAGGGGCCAGATAATCCATAGGTGAGGAATGAAGAAAAATGGATTTTCTTTGCTTGTAAACAAGAGAAAGAGGCAGCTGCCTCCCCCTCTTCTCTCAAAAAGAGGGAATAAAACTTTGGCTCCTTGGAGACAGGATGAAAGGATCCTAGGTTCTTACCCTAACCTTTTGGAATGTAGTGAAATCTTTTCAGGGACCGCATAAGCCTGAATGTCTCTGGCTCTCCAAGGCCCTGAGCCTCATTTTCCCTTGAAATGTGAACACATACCCCCAGAGTTAAGTCTATCTGTCTGGAGTTCTCTCAGTGTGTACCTAGTTCTAAATTACCTTCCCAAGGGTTGCTCTTAGCTCAGGATCCCAAGTTTTCAGCAAAATTTATTCAGAAACACAAAAATATTTTCTCTACACCGTACACTGTTGAAGACCACATTTTAAAAATTTTGATAAAGTTCGGTTTATCAATTCTTTGTATAATACTACTTAAGAATGCTTTTCCAATAAGGTCAGGAACAGGCAAGGATTTCCACTCTCACCACTTCTATTCAACATTATACTGGAGGTTCTAACCAGTACATTAAAGCAAGGCGGGGGTGGGCGGTGCGGGGAGAAGGATTCGAAAGGGAAGAAGTAAAACTGATTTCATTTGCAGGTCACATGATCAGCTATGTAGAAAATCCTAAAGTGTCTACAAAAAGCATACTAGAATGATCAGTGAATTTAGCAAATTGAACACAAGTCCCTGCAACGGAAGGCAGAGTGCGATAGCTGCTTTTACAGAGGTACCACGTCCTTTAGAAGTATCCAGGTGGGGAGATTAATTCTCCTGGAGAAAGTGGAAGGCATCATAGGAGATGGGCTATGAATCCGGTGTTTGGGGAAGGATTGATTTTGGTCAGGAAGAAGGGAATTGGTGGTCTAATGGGAGGGAAGAGAAAAAAACCAAATGTCTGGAGGTGGAAAATCACAGGGAGCTCATTGCATTCTTTAATATAATTGACATGGAAAGTATGAGAAAGAGCAGAAGGGAGGCAGGGCCAGAAAGCAAGGTTGGAAAGAGATGGCAGAGGCCTTGAATGTCAGACCCAGAATTAAGGACTTTATCTGAGCAACTCTAAATAATTCTCAACACCTTCCTTTACACGAGTATAAAATTATTTTCTCAGCTCTAAAATAGTATTCTTGGGCTTCCCTGGTGGCACAGTGGTTAAGAATCCACCTGCCAATGCGGGGGACACGGGTTCGAGCCCTGGTCCGGGGAGATCGCACATGCCACGGAGCAACTAAGCCCGTGTGCCACAACTACTGAGCCTGCGCTCTAGAGCCCATGAGCCACAACTACTGAGCGTGCACTCTAGAGCCCGCAAGCCACAGCTACCGAGCCCGCGTGCCACAACTACTGAGCCTGCGCTTTAGAGCCCACGTGCCACAACTACTGAAGCCCGTGCGCCTAGAGCCCGAGCTCTGCAACAAGAGAAGCCACCACGATGAGAAGCCCACACACCACAATGAAGAGTAGCCCCCGCTCGCCACAACTAGAGAAAACCCACGCACAGCAGCAAGGACCCAATGCAGCCAAAAATAAATAAATTGAATAAATAAATAAATAAATAATTTAAAAAAATAAAATAGTAGTCTTCTTTTTCTATTGGCTAGTCAAAAAAGATGATTATGTTCATAAGTAATTTTAAAGTCACTCAAAGTGTACCTTTATTTTTTTAAACTAAGCAAAATAATCCAATTTTATGTAAAAACATAAAATGAAAATATGAAATGAAATCTTTCAAATCTGCTGCTCTTGGATATTTATCATCTCTCTCTCTCATCCTCGAATATAAGGTCTTTGAGGGTAGCAACATGTGATGTAAGTCTTTCATATTTGCCATTGCACAGGCCGCTCGGTAGGCATTTAATAAATCCTTGGTATCCAGCTGTAATGTAAAAGTGCAGCAATTCAGTGAGTGTTTCCAAGTTAAAAAAAAGGAAAGAAGAATCCACAGCACCCAGCCAAGGAATAAATATGGGAAATAGGCTAGACATAAAGAGATTTTATTTCTTGAAGCTCCTGCTTCTGGGACCCAGCGCTCAAGTGGAGGGTCTTTCCCCTCTCCAGGCCACGTTGAGCACCCTGGACAGTTCCCAAGGCACACAGCTTCCTCCTCCTGCAATCCAGTCCATAGAGGGGGACGTGGTTTACACATCTCAGAACACCATCCTGCTTTATTAAAAACTCTTTCTTATCCCAAAGGAAATGGGATGCAGCACCTTTCTTTCCCTGCCCACTCAATACCCTTTCCCATAGGAACCTCAAAGCACAAACCTCAACCCTTCAGAGACTGACCCCTCCATAGTAACTTCCACAATAAGCCCTGGAGTGGACAGACAGCCATACTGACACACTGTACCACATGAGGAACTCACTTTCCTCTTGATCACACCCGCTCCTACTCAGAAAGGAAATTCTGAGGCTCTGAAGGCTGTTCCTTCTCCCAAGACAACTTCCCCATTGCAGGTTTCTTCTAGGCATGCCAGTCTTATTTTTTTTTAATAAATTTATTTATTCATTTATTTATTTCTGGCTGCATTGGGTCTTTGTTGCTGTGCTCAGGCTTTCTCTAGTTGCGGCGAGCGGGGTCTACTCTTCGTTGCGGTGCACGGGCTTCTCATTGCAGTGGCTTCTCTTGTTGCAGAGCACGGGCTCTAGGCATGTGGGCTTCAGTAGTTGTGGCATGTGGGCTCAGTAGTTGTGGCTCACGGGCTCCAGAGCACTGGCTCAGTAGTTGTGGCGCACGGGCTTAGTTGCTCTGCAGCATGTGGGATCTTCCCGGACCAGGGCTCGAACCCGTGTCCCCTGCACTGGCAGGCGGATTCTTAACCACTGCGCCACCAGGGAAGTCCTTTGCCAGTCTTCTTTTTTTTTTTTTATTATTTATTTTTTTTTGCCAGTCTTCTTAATGAGAAGATGTCCACCACCACCTGTGGACTGGCTGATCTGTATTTTTTGTTTTGAAACCATGCGCCTAATTTTCTCAGTGTTGAATTTAAATAGATTGCTATTATTGTATTTACAGGCATACCTCATTTTATTGCACTTCGCAGGTATTGCATATTTTACAAACCGAAGATTTAGAGCAACCGTGTGTTGTCAGATGATGGTTAGCATTTTTTTAGCAATGAACTATTTTTAATTAAGGCATGCACATTGTTTTTTTTAGACATAATGCTATTGCACACTTAATAGCCTACAGTATAGTGTAAGCATCACTCTTATATGTACTAGGAAACCAAAAAATTCATGACTTGCTTTATTGTGATATTTGCTTTATTTCCGTGGTCTGGAACCAAACCCACAATATCTCCGAGGTCTACCTGTGTGTGTGTGTGTGTTTGTGTGTGTGTGTGTGTGTACATACAGATTGATTGATTGATTATAAGGAATCGGCTCACATGATTATGGAGGCTGAGAAGTCCCATGACCTGCCATCTGCAAGCTGGGGACCCAGGAGAGCCAGTGGTGCAGTTCCAGTCCAAGGGCAGGAGAAGGCCCATGTCCCAGTTCGGAAACAGTCAGGTGGAGAGTGAATTCTCCCTTGAATGAGGCCCACCCACACTGGGGAAGGCGATCTGCTTTATTCAGTCTACGGGTTGAGATGTTAATCTCATCTAGAAGCACCCTCACACATACACCCAAAATAATGTTTAACCAAATATCTGGGCATCCCTTGGCCCAGTCAAGTTGACACATACAATTAACCATCACAAGTAGTGAGCAGTTTGCAAATGTAAATGTGGAGTTTGTATTCCCCACTTTATTTATTTATTTTGGCCATGCATGGCTTGTGGGATCTTCGTTCCCCGACAGGGATTGAACCCGGGCCCCAGCAGTGAAAGCTCTGAGTCCTAACCAGTGGACCTATATTCCCCACTTTGAATGTGTCTCCATTAAGGCAAATCGAATTGGCCACCTGCATATGAGTCCTAGGGTTCACCCACAGCCTTGACTATTTACCTACCACCTGTCTTTGGCATGAGCCTATCTCAAATGTAAATAACATTCCTCCTGTTTTGAAAAACTTCACTAAAGAATTGGGTCTACAGCAGTGGTTTCAACCCGGGTGATTCTACCTCCCCGTGGATATTTGGCAATGTCTGGAGACATTTTTGGTTGTCACAACTGAAGGTGCTACTGGCATCTAGTGGGTAGAGGCCAGAAATTCTGCTAAACATCCCCCAGTGTACAGGGCAGCCCCGCAACGAAGAAGTATCCAGCCGAAAATGTCAATAATGCTGAGGTTGAGAAATCCTGGTCTAGAGAAAAGGAGACATTCCATAGCACTCAACACAGTGTGCCCCAGATGTCCCCGTCTGTGTCATGGGAAGCCAGTGCTTTCTGAAAGCTTTCTGAATCAGCATCCTCCCACTGAGTTTAAATTACTAGGTAGGATCTAGCATTCACACTGGCAACTTCGAATGGCTTTAAGGCAGGCATGTTAAATCTCAAATTTGGACGAAACACAGCAAGCCATGAGAGAAGTTCACAGCACTTTGAAACCTAGGAGAGCTGTGAGAATTGCATGCAGGTGTGGCTTCATTCCAGCTCATAGTGCCAAATAGCCCATAGTGAGTTCTCAGATGGGGAGGAGCAAATATTCATTTTCATCAGAGGCAAATGCTGAAATTGCAGTTATGGGCCTCTTTAGAAGGTGCCGCTTTATTCCCAGTGTAACATTGCTTCGATTCTAACTGCACAGGGTTGTCCTGATTCATAGGGGTCAGTGGCAGAGCTCTGATCATAAATCTTGTTTCTTGACTCGTCGATTTATGTGCTCCCTGCCAAACCTGATTGCTTTTTTTCTGAAACGAGTAACCTGTGAATCTTTGCTCATGGTCAGGAAAAAAGTCCCTGTTAATAATTTACAAAAGACAGAGCTAGTCCTCTTTTGCATCCTCAAATCTCTCAAAGCACGTGATTGTCTCAGCATATCTGGTTTCCAAGTAGCTGAGTGATGAAATACGATTGGCCTCGCAGCATCGATTCCTCCTCTCCTTCCCCCTCACTCTTCTTGTCTAGCAGTTGTTTGTTATGATACAAACATTCTTCTTATAAAGGACTCAAAAACCGAGTTCTTTCTTTCCATCTTTAGGCAGAGGTGGGCTGGTTTGGCTTGCTACCATGGATGAGGATCTTGAAGGAGAAACTTGGCCGAACTTCTCCATTCCCTGGGTCTTCGGCAAGGCAGTAGAGGATGAAGGAGCACCCATATGCCAGTGAGTAATAGTCCTCAAGTGCAAACATCAAGGGGCTTATCATTGCTTTTGGAGATTAGCTCATGTTTTTCGGTAGGGTGAATTTTTTTGCACAAGGGTTGAAAGCCATGTGTCAGAACTATACAAGAATGATGCCTTTGATAGAAAAGTGATGAGATGCTTCTGAGTTTTTGTCCTGGTAATTCTAATATTTCAAAAGAATATTGCAGGTGAGGTGGGAATATCCTGTAAAAGAAAAGTACAAAACTATATACTACTCTGGTTATTTCCTTAAGACTGAATGTCCAGAGGCATTTTGGGGAAAAGAGAAACTGGTATCAGCTGCTCGTCCTTATATATGGTATTATAATAGGCTATAATTCAGTAAACTTTTGATTGCACTTTTTGCAAGGGAAATTGGATTGTGCTGTGTTTATTTTCTTTTAAAAAGCTATCTTCTCAGAGACAAATGTATCTGTCTGGATGAAAAGTTTTGATCTTTAAACAGAAAATGCTATGTTGGCTATGCAAATTGGTGTGTGTTTAATCGCTTCTTTGTGTTCAGTGGTCTTGATAAATAAGTTTTTCTCTTTTGAGGAAAACCACAGTTTTACAGCAAGTTCAGATCATTGCTAAGTGGCTTATGGTTTATATAAATATGGAATTCTTTCTCGAGGTTGTCAAAGTTTCAAGTCTGAGAAATTTGTCAGTAATGAATACATTTTGGAGTGCTGATTGGAAAGTTTCCAGTCATTCTGCTATTTAATGCTTCCTCATTAATCACTGGCACTGTGTATTTTAAGCCACTTACGAATTTGTTTAAATGATATTCTTTCAGTAGATTCTATGATTATTGAGTGTTTAAGCATTGCAATAGGAACATTGTGTGGAGGCCCAAGTATAAAGGAACTGCCACAGGTTAAAGAAGCTCTCCAAATGGATAAAATTCATTACCCTTGACTTACTACTTGGGACTTTGAGCCAAATAATTTTTAGAGGTGCCATAATTTTCCACGACAGTAATCACTTGGTGGCACTCTTTGTTTTAAAACAGTTTAACTCATTTGCATGAGTGCCAGTGAAACCTCTTTCTGTTATGTAGTTCACTGTAAGGAAAATTTAGAAATTGATGTTGTCCTTATGTGGAACTAAAACACACAAAACGGTCGACATTTTGGAACTAGCAATGATGATCCCTCAAAACTACTGTTTGCTTGTGACATAGTTTCATTGGATAACTTTCCTTTTTAGTGCACACATTTTCCTGCTGATTTCATACTTGAAGGATGAAATGATTGAATATTTGGGCTAAGGAAAGGGACTCCTTAAGACATAGGATCCTGAGACTTGTGTCTCTTTCTTTCCTGGTCAATAACATAAAAAGAAATAGATTCAGCTTCCAAGCATATTGTTTATGAGTTTGGGAGAAAGTAGGTAATAAAAGAGAGAAGAAATATTTTAAATCAAAATACTAAAGCCAAACTACTGAATTCCAATTTGATGGTTTGTTGGCCATAGTTTTAGCTCCATGCATCCAGTGAAAAGTCTAGTATGTCTTGTTTTATTAGAATTAATGCTAGGTATATCTCTAAAGACTGAAGTTCTGTGTTATCCCTGGATGTGCTTAGTCATTAGATGATTCAGGCTAGTACATTACTAATTTTATTTTATATATATATATATATATATAAAATTCTATTTTATTTTTATGACTCAATGTAAAAAGCAGCCATTATTATAACTTCAGCTCATGTCTCCCGTGGAGGATGCTCTCAAGTATAGATGTATGTAAATGTGGTTCAAGATTCAGTGAATGGGGATAATTTTCGTAGCGCAACAAGTGATGCTCAGTTGAATCCCACGTCTGCTGCTGGCTTCACAGGAATAAGATCTAAAATCCTGAGTCTGTCCTCCATTCAAGCAGTGCAGTGTTCCCAGACTAGGGGTCCCTGCACCCCTCATCCATGTGCCTCATTGCTGATCTGAAGGAGTTATCATAAGACTGATGTGAGGAGGAGAATGGTTCACTTTCCTGAAGTTTTATATCCCTTCAAAATTAAAGTGACTTGAGATTGTTTTTGTTGTTGATTAGAGAGCAACTGGTTCCTTTGCCTAGGAGAGCAGCCACAGAGGATGCTTAGGACTGGGGTTTCTGGAACCAGCCTGACCTGGGTGTGTACCCTGGTGCCTTCTCTTATTGGCTGTATGACTTTGGGCAAGTTTGTCAGTTTCATTAAACCTCAGTCCCCACATCTGTAAAGAGAGGATAATATCTACCTCGTGTGGTTGGAGGGGTAAGTGAGTTACTATAGGGACAGCCCCTAGCACAGTGCCTGGCTCATCCAATTGTCTAATTACCAATGGTGATTCTTATTGTTAGTACTAGTAGCAGTGATAGTGGAGCCTTTCAAAAGCAACCTTGTTTGCAAGTCTTTAAGTTTGAGTGAAAGTTATAGATTATGTTGCTATATCAATCTTTTAATAGGAAGAGTGATTCATTTAGGACTTGGGAAAAGGAGTGAGTGCAGGAGGGTAGGAGGGAGTTTAGTACTTCTATGCAATTTCTTTGGTTTTTAAGCACAAAGCTTGGTAGAAAGTATAATGAAAACATTAGTGAATTTGAAACAGGAGTGAAAAAATGGGATAAGTTTATTTCAGTTCAACAAATACTTATTGAGGATCTACCAATGTGCTAGGTGCTGGGGTACAAAGAGAAAAGTCAAGGCTATAATGAGAAACCACAACACACCTAACAGAATGGCAAAAATGAAAAATGCTGGCAATGCCAAGTGCCAGGAAGGATGTGGAACAACTGAAAGTCTCATACATTGCCAGTAAGATATAGCAGCAAAACAGTATCGCTTTTGGAGACCATTTGTTGGTTTCTCATAAAGCTGAATATACAGTTGCCATAAAACCCATAGGATCCCACTCCTGGGTATTTACCCTAGAGAAATGAAAACTCATGTTCACAGAAAAACCTTTCACAAATGTTTATAGCAGCTGTATTCGAAATTGCCCCAAACTGGAAACACCCCATATATCCTTCAGTGGGTGAATGGATAAACAAACTGCCTTAAATCCTCACAATGAAATACTACTCAGCAATAAAAAGGAACAAACTATTGATATACATAACAATTTGGATGAATGTCAGACACATTACGCTGAGTGGAAGAAGCCAGTTTCAAAAGGTTACATACTGTATGGTTCTATTTGTATGACAGTCTCAAAAAGACAAAAGTACAGTGACAGAGAACAGATCAATGGGTTCCAGGGGTTAGAGGTGGAAGGAGTGTGTGATAGTGCCTTGTGTGACAGAACTGTTCTGTATCCTAATTGTGGTCATGGTTGCAGGAATCTATACATGTGATAACATTTATAGAACTATATGTCCAAAAAAGGTCAATTTTAGTATGTGATAATTTAAAACATAAAAAATGAGAAAACAAAGTTCTTGCCCTTGAGGAGTTCACAGGTACGATGAGGGACAAACACAAACACAAATAATTATAGTACAGTGGGGTGAATGTAGTGACTGTAACATGCTGAGAGCAGTTACCAACAGTCTTGACGTGCCGGACTGGCATACCATGACTGGGTCACAAGTGTACCTAGATGGTGCTGCACAAGGACTGTTCACTCTGTATTCCTATAATTTTGAATACCCTAGAGTTCCCAACTCACACCCCACTCCTTCTCTCTCTCCTCTGTGCCTTTTTCACGCAAGGAATGGCTCGCTTGGAATGCCCTCCCACTCCTTATCCATTTACCCTCAGCCATTTTCTATGTGTACCAAGATGTGAAAGAGTTTGGGAAGGCCTGGCTTAGGATATTACGAGGGCACAGGGGAAGACCACTTTGCCTGGTTGCTTGGGAGGAGATGGGTACCGGAGAGGCTTCATAGGGGAGATAATACCTGCAGTGGGAATTGAAGGATAAGAGGGAGATAGCTAGGCAAAAGAGAGCTTCTCCAGGGGAGTGGGAGGGCATTCCAAGCGAGCCATTCCTTGCGTGAAAAAGGCACAGAGGAGAGAAGGAGTGGGGTGTGAGTTGGGAACTCTAGGGTATTCAAAATTATAGGAATACAGAGTGAACAGATTTATAGATAGACTTGTATAATAAAGGAACATTTTGTTTTATGATAGTAGATTTTGAGCATATTTAGAGGCGGATGGGGATGAGGCAGCAGAGAGGGCGATTTGATAAAAGAGAAAAGAGGCTGGAGGGATGAGATAATGGGAAGAGGTATAGGGTTCCATCTTAATTGTCAAGTGTTGGAGAACCCTCTTGTAACATGTGGAGCATTACTGAAAGACTCTGCCTTCTGGGAGGATCTTTTCATTCATTCATTTTCATGCATTCATTCATCATCAGTTCATTCCACAAATCTTTATTGAGCACCCACCTGCATGCTAGGCACTATTTTAGGTCCTGGGATTCCAACAGTGAACAAAACAAAGTCCCAACTTTTATGCAGTTGACATTTTAGAGGCTAAATGAGCTCAACTTTGGACAATTTTGAAGTGTAAAGGGCCTCTCAGGTAATAATACCTAGTAGGCAGGAGCTGTAACGAGCAGTCTGGGCTGAAAATACAAATTGGGACTCACTGGCACAAAGATAGAAATTAGAGCCTGAGAAATTGATTAAATAATCAGTTTTTATACCTTAATAAAGCTGGAAAAAAATCTAATTTTTTCACCAAAATTCTCAATGATTTGCCATCAGGACCTGTCCTTATGTGAGAGAAAGGAGAGATGCATATAGCTGATGCTATAACCCAAGGGTACTCATCCATCCATATTCCTTTTTTATGACATCCTGGTAAAGGGTTCTCTAATCTTTCTAGAAGATAATTAAGTCTTAAAATTAACAAATATCTTGGATGTGCAGAGCATTATACTAAGATCTGGGCAGGGTAGAGAGGAGGTAAAAAAAGGAGTAGACCTAGTATCAGTTCAGAAAACACTTAGAGTCTACAAGGAGAGAGAGCCTCTGGACCCTTTGTAAATATTCGTGGTACTTGAAAACAGCCATAAACAGACAAGTAGAAATTCTCGGTTGCTAAGGGGACTGAATCTTCCAGTATATATGAACAGGAAGAGTTGTAAAGTAATCGAGGACACTTCCAAACGCAGTATGTTCTGAAGTCAATTATTGATGACCTGAATCCACAACAGCTTGGAATACCATAGCCAAGTTCTTGGGTTTGACTTTGGATAATGTAAATGGACACATGGTGTTTTGAAGTGATTTTTTTTTTGGCTGCGTTGGGTCTTCGGTGCTGCGCCTGGGCTTTCTCTAGTTGTGGCGAGCGGGGGCTACTCTTAGTTGCGGAGCACGGGCTCTAGGTGCGCGGGCTTCAGTATTTGCGGTGCGCGGGCTCAGTAGTTGTGGCTCGCGGGCTTAGTTGCTCCGTGGCATGTGGGACCTTCCCGGACTAAGGATTGAACCCGTGTCTCCTGCATTGGCAGGCGGATTCTTAACCACTTGCGCCACCAGGGAAGTCCGAAGAGATTTTTTAATGAAACAGTTTTGACCCAGCTGTGTTGTTAGAGCTCTTGTGACTCAGGTAGTTATTGATGCCACTGCATTGACATGGCCCAAGACCAAATCATTAAAATTCCAGCTGCTCTGATAACCAGGAAATAAACCATTGGATGTCCTTTCTCCATCCTAGGGCCTCATCTCCCCTGTGGTGGGCTTGGGAGAAGGTGGGAGTTAGAAGTGAGGAGGTAAAGAGTAGGTTCAGGCACCCTCTGGCCGGCAAACCACCCATAACGAGGAGTCACATGCTAACCATTGTCCTCAGCTCATAAAGACCATTCTCAGCTGAGTGACCACTCATTCTTGGAGCTAACATAGACATCTTGAATGGTCTATATACCTCGTGTTAATTAATTTCACCTATAAAATTACAATGACTCTACTTGTTTACATTCAACAGAGAATTATACTTAACTAAAAATTCAACTTATTTCCTTTTCCATTTGATAGCTCAAGGATAGACACCTCTGATATTTGAAGGCTTCTTGAGCATACTCAGTTTTATTGGTCAGTGTTATGCTGGATACTAGGGGGAAAGAGGAGGAATTTGTGTTCCTATTCTCAGCTCCATACTGCACAGAAAGTCTTCAAATAAAGTTCGTTTCCCCAAACGAACTTTTTGGCCAACCCAATATATATTCTCTCTCTATAGAATCCATTCACCAACATTCATATTATAAATTTCCTTTGAATTGATGGTGTTAAGAGATAGTTGAGATACCCTTAGATACTTAGTTCTAACAGCCTTTGAACGATCTTTATTGCCTTTTTATTATAAAGTTAATGGATACTATAAAAATTCAAAAAAATAACTGAAATGAATAAAGTAGAAAGTGAAATTCGTAGAATTGAGGAGGGGTTAAGTATAGAATAAGGATCACAGAAGTCTGTCCTATGCATGACTTGGTAACGACATGCCAGTCTCACATTTTGGAGGGTCCCTTTTGGCAAGGGACCTGACTCAGAATTGCTGAGTCCTAGTGTTCCTTGCATCAAGAGGGCCCATAAAAATGGCTCCATCAGACTCATTGTGTCATTCCACTTCTGGGTGTTCATCCAAAAGGATTGAAAGCAGGTTCTCGAAGAGATATCTGTACACTCATGTTTATGGCAAAAGTTTTCACAGCAACCAAAAGGTAGAAGCAAACCAAGTGTCCATCACAGATGAATGAATAAGCAAAATGTGGTCTATACATGCAATGGAATGTTATTCAGCCTTTAAAAGGAAGGAAATTCTGACACATGCTACAGCAAGGGTGAACCTTTAGGACATTACGCCAAGTGAAATGACAGACACAAAAAGACAAATACTCTTGTATGAGGTCCCTAGAGTAGTCAAATTCATAGAAACAGAAAGTAGAATGGTAGTTGCGGGGGGGAGGGAGGGGATGGCGAGTTGTTGGAGTTTCAGTTTCGCAAGATGAAAAACTTCTGGAGATCTGTTGTACAACAATGTGAATATACTTAACACTACTGAACTGTACACTAAAAACTGGTTACGATGGTAAATTTTATGTTATGTATATTTTACCACAATTAAAAAAATTTTTTTAATGTTAAAAAAAGCTGTATGTCAACACAGCCTGCTTGAGTATACACATCACCTATAAAATGAAAACTCTTCTAGTGCCATGCAGCCATGAGGTGTTACTGGTGTCACGTTCTTTGTCTTCCAGTGTCTGCGAGGCAGGGGGCTTCGACAACAGACCCAGGGGGTCCGTGAACTCCGCCATACTTAATGCAGGTTCTTATTTGTTTAAGCATTTTTTTCTGGGGAAAAGGGCCCATCACTTTCTTCAGTTTCTCAAAGAGGCGTATGGCTCCCTCCCTGCCAGTAAAGGCTTAGAAGTGCTGCCCAACAGATTGTCTCTATTCAATAGACTTTATTAAATTAACTGTGCACAAAAGCTATTATGTCAAAGCTTTGAGTTTAATATATACTCAAATAAAGCAAAATCTTATTAAGGCTCATTTGTGTGATTGATTATTCCATCTACGCTTTCAGTAGCTGGGATGAATTTATGGCTGAATACTTATGAAACCAAGGTGCCCCTGTGAGATGCCCAGCTTAGAGAGTGCTTTATTCTGCAAAGAGGTACCTGCCCTGAGGAATCATATTTGTTAGTTTCTCAGCTCTTTTGACACAAATCAAGAATGTGTATCCGATAGTAATCAATAATTCAAACCTCGCCAATGTGTACTCCCCGTTCATAATTTTCTCCAAAATGCACTCCTATTTTCTGAAGATTTTTAAGATGACAATTAGGGAGTCTCCTACTGTCTCAATAAAGTGGATTTCTAGAAGGAAACAGCTAGGAAAGATGTTGGAATTACAGAGAGGAAATCGATTTAGACAAACCGTTTGTTGTTGTTGTTTTTTCCTGGTTACAAAGCACAGACAAACTCAGTGTTTTGAAAAGCAAACAGAGATGTCACAAGGTCCTTCCCCAGGCAATTCAGCATGCACTTGAAGGACCCTTCTGTGACAAGGACTATGCTTTGTCCTTTCAAAGCCCACTCTCAGGTAAAGATGGTTATCCTGTATTATAGATAATGGCTGACAGGATTGAACAGAATCCTCCCAGGGGACTGAAGCTAATGGGTTGGAAGTTCTGTGTCTTTCATCTATTTGCCCGAGGAATGCCATCTCTCCTCCGCAATACAGACCTCAAAACCCCAAAGCAGAGAATATACACACTCACACACAAAGCCATCTTTGATTTTTTGTTATTTAATTTTTTTGGCTTATTCTGTTTCTCTATTTTTTAGTATTAATTTTGTAACCTGTTAGTCATATCTTAATAACAACTCTCCTTTCTGACTCAGGATTTTTGTGCTAATGGCTCCCTTTTTCTGGAATATTTTACCACTCACATCTCTGCTCAAATGTCCCCTTCTCAGGCACAAAATTTTCCTGAACACCTTACCTAAAACTTGTTCATGCTCAGTGCTCTCCTCCTCTAGATGCAGCTTTAATTTTCTTCAGAGTACTTGCAATCATCTAGCATTCTATAAATTTATCAGTTTGCTTATTGTCTGTTTTTCCCCACCCTGGTATAGGTACTCACAAATAAATATCCCTTTACTTAGGTTTTTTTTTGGCTGCACTGGGTCTTTGTTGCTGCACCCGGGCTTTTCTCTAGTTGAAGCCAGCGGGGGCTACCCTTTGCTGTGGTACACTGGCTTCTCATTGTGGTGGCTTCTCTTGTTGCAGAGCACGGGCTCTAGGTGCACGGGCTCTAGAGTGCAGGCTCAGTAGTTGTTGCACACGGACTTAGTTGCTCCGCGGCATATGGATCTTCCCGGACCAGGGCTCGAACCCGTGTCCCCTGTACTGGCAGGCAGATTCTTAACCACTGTGCCACCAGGGAAGCCCCTTTACTTAGGTTTTAAATTACTGTAGCTTTTTCAATATTGGCCTTTTAACTTCATTGTTAAATGGATAAGTGAAGGAATGTTCAAAGGATTTAACTATGAGACTGAAAAAAAAAAAAGAAGTCCTATATTTTCTTACTTCCTGTCTCCAAGGCTGTCCTTGAGAAAGCTTGCATGCATTGACGTGTGTTCAGGTAGTGACTGTCGATTGCTGACTATGTACCTGGCACTGATCTATATGCTAGTGGGAGGGTAACATTATACTCTTACTAAGCTGGTCTTTGGTCTTTGTGAATACTTGAACACTCGACTATGATTTTGGGTTGGAACTTTCGTCTAAAACAAGTACTATTCTGAGGTCTCACATTACCAGTATGTCAGGATTGTGTTCTTTCCCCTTGGGTTTTCATGGGGAAAGAGGTAGCAAAATGATAACATAGATAAATGGAGTTTTGAGAGGGTGCCTACAAGATTAATTTCTTGTTCTAAAAAAATGTATTGGTTGATTTATTATCCAGTACGGTTAAAACATGATGTGTAAATGCGTAATCTTCTTATAGAAAATGCTTTAAAAGAGTATTATAAAAATACGCATAATTTTATTTTTCTTACATCTTATTCTTAAACATTGAACTCATTTTATTGGAATATTATTGGAAATTTTTAATTCTGAGGTTTCACATTGCCAATAGCAACCACCTAATAGAAAATACTTTCCAAAATGAAGTACATTATAACCAGGATGTGGATGAGAGGGCTAAAGGTGATCACTACATACATTGAATCCTTTATATTTATTTCCCAATTCTATTTTGTATACACTTTTCACTTTCAAAGTTCTATGTCATCATCTTTTGGCTTTCACGCTATTCCTTCACAATTTTTACCTGTGTTAAATCTCTGAAATTCTACTATTTGTATTTCTATCACATATATTCTATAATATTCTTAAATCTCCACAATTTACTAATTTAGTGAAATTATGTGTGCCATGTGTCATAGCAAATAGTGATTTCAAAGGTCTGTTTAAAATTGTCATTCTCTGTATAAAGGACTTTGAGAACTTTCTAGAATGTATTTGTCAATAGGACTGAGTTTTTCCTTTTTATACAGCAAATTTGAACACCATTACTCAATCTTTACATACTTCTTTTTACTCCTTCATTTATCCAGGTCTAAGTTGTACTTCCTCTGGTGAATTGTTCTCTAATAACTCCAGAATACACTGACTGAACTCCTTTTAGGTGTCCATAGAATTTTATTGTTGGTATTAAAATATTTTGATTCTCAAATACAGGCTTAGTGCACTATTATTAATTGATGCATGTTTTCTTTGTAACATACTACCATTCCCAAATATATTGCAAGTTTCTTGGAATTATGTCTCCAACTTTTCTCACAGTAGCCCTGAATAAGTACTTATTAAATTGAACTGAATACAGAAGAGAGATCTGTAAATGTAAAAGTCAGCTCTTGGCATATATTCTGCCCTCCAGTTGGTAAGCATGTTTCTTTGTAGTTCTTCCAACAGTTCTGGCTTTTGAAGTTTGTACTATCTCCTATGTGAGTAAAACATGTATATCAGCTATCAATTGCTATGTAACAAACCACCCCCAAAACATAATGGCTTTAAAAATAGATTTGTTATTTCTCATAATTCTGTGGATTGGGCTCAGCAGGGTGGTTCATCTGCTGCATGAGGTCTCAGCTGGAGTCACTTGTATAGCTGCATAAAGTTAGGTGGAACTGGGGCTGGAATGTTCAAGACAGCTATGCTCACATGTTTGGCCCCTCAGCTGCAGTGCTTAGAGCTGGGGCAGGTGGCCCTCTCCCTCTTCTCATTCAGCAGTCTAGCCTGAGCTTCTTTACATGGCAGCTGGGTCCTAAGAAGGCAAAAAGGAAAGCTGCTAAGCTTCCTCAGGCCAGAACCTGGAAGTCACACAGCTTTATTTCTGCCACATTCTCCCGGTCCAGACAAGTCCCAGGACCAGCCAGATTCAAGGGGAGGGGCTCCACCTCTCAATGGGGGGGAGCAGCAAAGTCACACTGCAGAAGAGAAGGTAGTGTGGGAGGAACTGTAGGCAGCCGTTTTTCAGATAATCTATCACAGCATGATAGCGTGAAAGGAATGTGAAATCATCTAGGTAAACTTCAAAAATTTTACATCTGAGAAAGCTGAAGCCTAGAGAAGTGAGATGGCTTACCCAGTGTACCACAGCTGGTTTCCTAGACCCTTGCTACATAAAGTGTGGTCCCTGGACCAGTAGCATCAATATCACTGGGAGCTCATCAGAAATGCAGACTCTCAGGCTCCCCCAGACCTACTGAACCAGCATCTGTCTTTTCCCACGATCCCCAGGGGCTCTGAATGCACATTAAAGTTTACTGAGAAGCGCCATTGCTCTTTTTACTTCCAAAAACTGAGACAGAAGACCTACCACCTACGAAAGAAGAATATTTTACAGTCAGAGACTTGACTCAGCATGGAAAAAGCTTTGCTTACTTAGTACCTATTATGTTTCTTTTTAAAAGCACTGCCCTTAGATCTTTACAATTACTCTTGAATTTAATCTTCACAACAACCTTGAGGGGTAATTATTATAATTTCCATTTTACAAAAGAGGAAACTGATGCTCAAAGATCTGTACCTGTACCTAGTGGAGCAGAATTCAAACCTAGGGTTTTCTGACTCCAAACTCCATGCTCTTAATTATGGGACCATATACACGGGCAGCTGCCATATGGCAGCAGTGAAGGAGTCTAAATGTTTAGAGGAAGAGCCTGTTAGAGGGGAGCCATGGCGTGTGGCTGGCTTGGTGAGCTGTTGCTTTTCTCCTGACGCTTCCCACTCCCACCTTGCCTAAAGTGAAGAGGCTGGCACGGGTGTGTGGCAGATGGCACGGCCCCACTCTGCCATATGTGTGCTGCTCCCCATTCCTGGGCACACAGCTGCCTGACACAGGCCTTGCCAGTTGGGCAGCTGCCTCTCGAGGGGTCTCCAAGGGCTGTTGCTCAGAGGGTGCAGTCCAGCATTTTCTCCCCTTTCCCTTTTAGACACGCTTTCCTTCCGCTACTCGGGTCTCCACCTGGAGCAGAGAGCCCTGTTTGGGCTCTGACAGGGAGCCAGTACCAGACCTTGAGCTGCACAAAACAGGTGGCATGTGGATGAAGCTCATCCAAAAGTGGGCGAGCCAAGGCGAGGAGCAGGGAACGGCTCCTCCTGGAATCCCGCTTCTGGGAGAGCTCGGTGCCCACCAGAGCTTCCTTCCAACAGCTGCGCGTGGGCTGGAAAGGCAATTTCCTCCCTGCTGTTCCCTTTCCAGGAACGAGAGAGGAAGAAATGAAGAATGAGGACCAAGGGCAAGCAAGGGCACTCCTCTTCCTAGACCCAGAAGCTGTGGGAAGAGAGAGCCAAGAAAGAAAGCTCCAGAATCCTTCCACATTGGAGTAAAGAGAGCAAGATTCATGTTTGCTTTGGTCCTGTCAGCACGTTATGCCACCACTGGATAGGTTATCAGTTGACATCTAACACTGGTTGTGCAGTATTAGCCCCAGTGCTATGATTACCCTCTCTGGATTCAAATTTATATGCTATCACTTTCTTTGGGTAATTTACTAGATCTTCATAAGCTTCAGGGTTCTCATCTGGAAACTAGGAGTAATAATTTTATCTCCTCATATGGTTGCTGTGAGGAATAAATGGGAAAATGCGTGTAAAGGGATTACATGGGCCAATAACTGGCATTTACTATGTTTTTGATAAATGTTATTTAGTAATGCTAAAGTTTTTGTGAGGGTAGAAACTTTGACTCTTCCGCTGTCGTATCCCCGGCTCCCAGAACAGTTCCTGGCACATAGTAGGCACTCATTATTTGATAAATAAATGAATTATTTGATGAATGAATTAATGACCAAATCCTATAATACTGTAAGAGTTATTTTTGTGCTTGATCAGAGGACTCAATGGCTTTACGTAGGGGGTTGAGCACTTACATGTGTGTGTATGTATGTGTGATTGTGTGTGTATGTGTGTGTGTGTGTGTGTGTATATATATATATATAAAAGAATAGACCAAGATTTTTCAGATGATGCTAAGTTGGTCAGAAATGATACTGCTTTTGGCATAAGGAACCAAGATGGTGGAGTAGAAGGACGTGCTCTCACTCCCTCTTGTGAGAACGCCAGAGTCACGGCTAGCTGCTGGACAGTCATCAACAGGAGGACACTGGAGCTCACCAGAAAGGGTACCCCACATCCAAAGACAAAGGAGAAGCCACAATGAGACGGTAGGAGGGGTGCAATCACAGTAAAATCAAATCCCATAACTGCTGGGTGCGTGACTCACAGACTGGAGAACACTTATACCACAGAAGTCCACCCACTGGAGTGAAGGTTCTGAACCCCACGTCAGGCTTCCGAACCTGGGGGTCCGGCAACGGGAGGAGGAATTCCTAGAGAATCAGACGTTGAAGCCTAGTGGGATTTGATTGCAGGACTTCGACAGGACTGGGGGAAACAGAGACTCCACTCTTGGAGGGCACACACAAAGTAGTGTGCGCATCGGGACCCAGGGGAAGGAGCAGTGACCGCAGGGGAGACTGAGCCAGACCTACCTGCTACTGTTGGAGGGCCTCCTGGGGGGGGGGGTGGCTGTGGCTCACCGTGGGGACGAGGACACTGGCGGCGGAGGTTCTGGGGGGTGCTCCTTGGCGTGAGCCCTCCTGGAGTCTGTCATTGGCCCCACCAGAGAGCCCAGGTAGGCTCCAGTGTTGGGTTGCCTCAGGCCAAACAACCAACAGGGAGGGAACCCAGCCCCACCCATCAGCAGTCAAGCGGATTAAAGTTTTACTGAGCTCTGCCCACCCGAGCAACAGTCACCTCTACCCACCACCAGTCCCTCCCATCAGGAAACTTCCACAAGCCTCTTAGATAGCCTCATCCACCAGAGGGCAGACAGCAGAAGCAAGAAGAACTACAATCCTGCAGCCTGTGGAACAAAAACCACATTCACAGAAAGACAGACAAGATGAAAAGGCAGAGGGCTATGTACCAGATGAAGGAACAAGATAAAACCCCAGAAAAACAATTAAATGAAGTGGAGATAGGCAACCTTGCAGAAAAAGAATTCAGAATAATGATAGTGAAGATGATCCAGGACCTCGGAAAAAGAATGGAGGCAAAGATCGAGAAGATGCAAGAAATGTTTAACAAAGACCTAGAAAAATTAAAGAACAAACAAACAGAGATGAACAATACAATAACTGAAATGAAAACTACACTAGAAGGAATCAATAGCAGAATAACTGAGGCAGAAGAACGGATAAGTGACCTGGAAGACAGAATGGTGGAATTCACTGCTGCGGAACAGAATAAAGAAAAAAGAATGAAAAGAAATGAAGACAGCCTAAGAGACCTCTGGGACAATATTAAATGCAACAACATTCGCATTATAGGGGTCCCAGAAGGAGAAGAGAGAGAGAAAGGACCAGAGAAAATATTTGAAGAGGTTAGAGTCGAAAACTTCCCTAACATGGGAAAGGAAATAGCCACCCAAGTCCAGGAAGCGCAGCGAGTCCCATACAGGATAAACCCAAGGAGAAACATGCCAAGACACATAGTAATCAAATTGGCAAAAATTAAAGACAAAGAAAAATTATTGAAAGCAGCAAGGGAAAAACGAAAAATAACATACAAGGGAACTCCCATAAGGTTAACAGCTGATTTGTCAGCAGAAACTCTACAAGCCAGAAGGGAGTGGCATGATATACTTAAAGTGATGAAAGGGAAGAACCTACAACCAAGATTACTGTACCCGGCAAGGATCTCATTCAGATTCGATGGAGAAATCAAAAGCTTTACAGACAAGCAAAAGCTAAGAGAATTCAGCACTACCAAACCAGCTCTACAACAAATGCTAAAGGAACTTCTCTAAGTGGGAAACACAAGAGAAGAAAAGGACCTGCAAAAACAAACCCAAAACAATTAAGAAAACGGTCATAGGAACATACATATCGATAATTACCTTAAACGTGAATGGATTAAATGCTCCAACCAAAAGACACAGGCTTGCTGAATGGATACAAAAACAAGACCCATATATATGCTGTCTACAAGAGACCCACTTCAGACCTAGGGACACATACAGACTGAAAGTGAGGTGATGGAAGAAGATACTCCATGCAAATGGAAATCAAAAGAAAGCTGGAGTAGCGATACTCATATCAGATAAAATAGACTTTAAAATAAAGAATGTTATAAGAGACAAGGAAGGACACCACATAATGATCAAGGGATTAATCCAAGAAGAAGATATAACAATTATAAATATATATGCTCCCAACATAGGAGCACCTCAATACATAAGGCAACTGCTAACAGCTATAAAAGAGGAAATCGACAGTAACACAATAATAGTGGGGGACTTTAACACCTCACTTACACCAATGGACAGATCATCCAAAATGAAAATAAATATGGAAACAGACGCTTTAAATGACACAATAGTCCAGATAGATTTAATTGATATTTATAGGACATTCCATCCAAAAACAGCAGATTACACTTTCTTCTCAAGTGCGCACGGAACATTCTCCAGGATAGATCACATCTTGGGTCACAAATCAAGCCTCATTAAATTTAAGAAAATTGAAATCATATCAAGCATCTTTTCTGACCACAACGCTATGAGATTAGAAATGAATTACAGGGGAAAAAATGTAAAAAACACAAACACATGGAGGCTGAACAATACACTACTAAATAACCAAGAGATCACTGAAGAAATCAAAGAGGAAATCAAAAAATACCTAGAGACAAATGACAATGAAAACACGCCGATCCAAAACCTATGGGATGCAGCAAAAGCAGTTCTAAGAGGGAAGTTTATAGCTATACAAGCCTACCTCAAGAAACAAGAAAAATCTCAAGTAAACAATCTAACCTTACACCTAAAGGAACTAGAGAAAGAAGAACAAACATAACCCAAAGTTAGCAGAAGGAAAGAAATCATAAAGATCAGATCAGAAATAAATGAAATAGAAACAAAGAAAACAATAGCAAAGATCAATAAAACTAAAAGCTGGTTCTTTGAGAAGATAAACAAAATTGATAAACCATTAGCCAGACTCACCAAGAAAAAGAGGGAGAGGACTCAAATCAATAAAATTAGAAATGAAAAAGGAAAAGTTACAAAAGACACTGCAGAAATACAAAGCATCCTAAGAGAATACTACAAGCAACTCTATGCCAATAAAATGGACAAGCTGGAAGAAATGGACAAATTCTTAGACAGGTATAACCTTCCAAGACTGAACCAGGAAGAAATAGAAAATATGAACAGACCAATCACAAGTAATGAAATTGAAATTGTGATTAAAAATCTTCCAACAAACAAAAGTCCAGGACCAGATGGCTTCACAGGTGAATTCTATCAAACATTTAGAGAAGAGCTAACACCCATCCTTCTCAAACTCTTCCCAAAAATTGCAGAGGAAAGAACACTCCCAAACTCATTCTATGAGGCCACCATCACCCTGATACCAAAACCAGACAAAGATACTACAAAAAAAGAAAATTACAGACCACTATCACTGATGAATATAGATGCAAAAATCCTCAACAAAATACTAGCAAACAGAATCCAACAACACATTAAGAGGATCATACACCATGATCAAGTGGGAATTATCCCAGGGATGCAAGGATTCTTCAATATACGCAAATCAATCAGTGTGATACACCATATTAACAAATTGAAGAATAAAAACCATATGATCATCTCAATAGATGCAGAAAAAGCTTTTGACAAAATTCAACACCCATTTATGATAAAAACTCTCCAGAAAGTGGGCATAGAGGGAACCTACCTCAACATAATAAAGGCCATATACGACAAACCCACAGCAAACATCATTCTCAATGGTGAAAAACTGAAAGCATTTCCTGTAAGATCAGGAAAAAGACAAGGATGTCCACTCTCACCACTATTATTCAACATAGTTTTGGAAGTCCTAGCCACAGCAATCAGAGAAGAAAAAGAAAAGAAAGGAATACAAATTGGAAAAGAAGAAGTAAAACTGTCACTGTTTGCAGATGACATGATACTATACATAGAGAATCCTAAAGGTGCCACCAGAAAACTACTAGAGCTAATCAATGAATTTGGTAAAATTGCAGGATACAAAATTAATGCACAGAAATCTCTTGCATTCCTATACACTAATGATGAAAAATCTGAAAGAGAAATTAAGGAAACACTCCCATTTGCCATTGCAACAAAAAGAATAAAATACCTAGGAATAAATCTACCTAGGGAGACCAAAGACCTGTATGCAGAAAACACTAAGACACTGATGAAACAAATTAAAGATGATACCAACAGATGGAGAGATATACCATGTTCTTGGATTCGAAGAATCAATATTGTGAAAATGACTCTACTACCCAAAGCAATCTACAGATTCAGTGCAATCCCTATCAAATTACCAATGGCATTTTTTACGGAACTAGAAGAAAAAATCTTAAAATTTGTATGGAGACACAAAAGACCCCGAATAACCAAAGCAGTCTTGAGGGAAAAAAACGGAGCTGGAGGAATCAGACTCCCTGACTTCTGACTATACTACAAAGCTACAGTAATCAAGACAATATGATACTGGCACAAAAACAGAAACATAGATCAATGGAACAAGATAGAAAGCCCAGAGATAAACCCACGCACCTATGGTCAACTAATCTATGACAAAGGAGGCAAAGATATACAATGGAGAAAAGACAGTCTCTTCAATAAGTGGTGCTGGGAAAACTGGACAGCTACATGTAAAAGAATGAAATTAGAACACTCCCTAACACCAAACACAAAAATAAACTCAAAATGGATTAGAGACCTAAACGTAAGACCGGACACTATAAAACTCTTAGAGGAAAACATAGGAAGAAGACTCTTTGACATAAATCACAGCAAGATCTTTCTTGATCCACCTCCTAGAGTAATGGAAATAAAAACAAAAATAAACAAATGGGACCTAATGAGACTTCAAAGCTTTTGCACAGCAAAGGAAACCATAAACAAGACGAAAAGACAGCCCTCAGAATGGGAGAAAATATTTGCAAACGAATCAACGGACAAAGGATTAATCTCCAAAATATATAAACAGCTCATGCAGCTCAATATTAAAGAAACAACCCAATCCCAAAATGGACAGAAGACCTAAATAGACATTTCTCCAAAGAAGACATACAGATGGCCAGGAGGCACATGAAAAGCTGCTCAACATCGCTAATTATTAGAGAAATGCAAATCAAAACTACAATGAGGTGTCACCTCACACTGGTTAGAATGGGCATCATCAGAAAATCTACAAACAACAAATGCTGCAGAGGGTGTGGAGAAAAGGGAACCCTCTTGCACTGTTGGTGGGAATGTAAATTGATACAGCCACTATGGAGAACAGTATGGAGGTTCCTTAAAAAACAAAAAATAGAATTACCATATGATCCAGCAATCCCACTACTGGGCATATACCCAGAGAAAACCATAATTCAAAAAGGCACATACACCCCAATGTTCATTGCAGCACTATTTACCATAACCAGGTCATGGAAGCAACCTAAATGCCCATCGACAGACGAATGGATAAAGAAAATGTGGTACATACATACAATGGAATATTACTCAGCCATAAAAAGGAACGAAATTGAGTCATTTGTTGAGACGTGGATGGATCACTCTGTCATACAGAGTGAAGTAAGTCAGAAAGAGAAAAACAAATATCGTATATTAACGCATGTATGTGGAACCTAGAAGAATGGTACAGATGAACCGGTTTGCAGGGCAGAAGTTGAGACACAGATGTAGAGAACAAACGTATGGACACCAAGGGGGGAGAGCCGTGGGGGGTGGGGATGGTGGTGTGCTGAATTGGGCGATTGGGATTGACATGGATACACTGATGTGTATAAAATTGATGACTAATAAGAACCTACTGTATAAAAAAGTAAGTAAAGTAAAATTCAAAAATTAAAAAAAAAAAGAAATGATACTGCTTTTTTTTTCTGAAGCTAACTAACTTCCCTCCCCCTCCCTCCTTCTCCCTTTCTCCCTTTCTCTTTCACTTCCTTCCTCCCTCCCTCCTTCTTTCCCTCCTTCCTTCCTTCCTTCCTCCCTTCCTTCTTTCCCTCCTCCCTTCCTCCCTCCCTTCCTCCCTCCCTCCCTCCCTCCCTTCCTCCCTCCCTCCCTCCCTCCCTTCCTCCCTCCCTCCCTCCCTTCCTCCCTCCCTCCCTCCCTTCCTCCCTCCCTCCCTCCCTCCCTCCCTTCCTCCCTCCCTCCCTCCCTCCCTTCCTTTCTTTTTCTCTTTATTTCTTATTCTTATTTTGGCTTTGGCATTAAAATCCTGCCTCAGGGCATATCTGAATAGATTGCTTTCATGGTCACAGTAGAGCAGAAAAGAGTAACATAGATGGAGACCCAAGGTCTTTACCAAGTGAAATAGTACAACCTTTGTGCTCTGGAGATGGTTTTTCAACAGTGCACTTGCTTTTGTTGTAATTCAAACCAAGCGCCAGGACAGTCCTTCTGCAGCCCTCCCTGGGAGAATGAGCCTCTGAGGGAGTGGAACTCGTCCTGATCTTGGCCTGTTGCAGGCCTGGAGGCTCTGACAGCCACCTGCTCCTTCACTCCCACATGTGTTGGAAGGAAGACAGGGTGAGCAAAAAGACACGTGTGCAAGAGGACACAACTAGAGGCTGAAGAATCAGTACATAAAAATCTGCTGTGTGGGGAATGGAGTTACTCTGCTCAATAATTAAGTTCTGAGATGGTGAGACTGAGGGGACTTTCCACAGTTAAAGAAAGGGCCAAGAATACAAGACTAGCCTTACATTTCCTAGGGGTCTGCTGCTTTTGGTCAGAGATTGGAGAGCCCAACAATGATCCTGGGCATACATTGCTCTCTTGTACCTCAGGTATCCTCTGTTTTCCTGAAGGGATGATTTTATAACAAGAACTGGGAATAGGGGACTTCCCTGGCGGTTCAGCGGTTGGCCCTCTGCACTTCCAGTGCAGGGGGCATGGGTTCGATCCCTGGTTGGGGAACTAGGATCCCGCATGCTGTGCAGCACGGCCCAAAAAAAAAAAAAGAAAAGAACTGGGAATAGGATATGCTCTTTCAGAAAGGAAGCCTGGGGTGGGTCTCAGTGCTGGGGTTTGCTTCAGAATCAACGAGAGCTTTGTCACTCTACACATGTCTGGACCTCAGAATTTTGATCAAACTTCCTGTAGGATCATCTGGTTTGCTTATTATTTTATTAAATACCCTTTTAATTTTAGAATAATTTCAGATTTACAAACATGTTGCAAAGATAGCACAGACAGTTCCCACATAGCCCTCACCCAACTCCTCCAATGTTAACATCTTAAGAGCTCCATGCTACAATGTTATTTCTATTATCTGAACTTCAGACTGGATTTAGTTTTCGCCAGTTTTTCTACTACTCCCTTTTCTGTTCAAGGGTCTCATCCAGATACCACATTGCATTTAGTTGTCATGTCTCCCCAGTCTTTTCTGGTCTGTGACAGTTTCTCTGTGTCTCCTTGTTTTCTACGACCTTGAGAGTCTTGAGGAATCCTGGCCAAGAGTATATTTACTTTTTAAAAGTTTGAAGTTGACTCTGATCCTGATGGGCACTGCTGTTAGGAACTCCTTCCTATACAGGTGCTTGAGCTTGCACTTTGTTTTGCATATATTTTTCCCCAGAGTTCTTAAAGGTTTTATTAAGATTTTATACTGCCTGTCAAGGATCTATGACATCTTGGTGACAGATAACCTATTTTTGGTTAGGGATGAAAATATGTTTTGGCTAATATAAGTCAATGTAAAGTTGAAATTGAGAATTTCAATTTCAAAATATCAAAATGTGTTATATGCACAAGCAGTTTGGTATAAGAATCTTGGGCTAAGTAAATTTTTATGTCTTTGGTAAGGACAGTAGTCACAATTATCGAGTGCTAACCATGAGTGAGGTACTGTCCTCAGTGGGTTGGGTGTGATAAGGCATTTAACTCTGCCATGGCTTTTTGGATGTGTCAACTTGGCTAGCCTCAACTACAGTCCAAGAAATGTGAACTCAAAGGACCAGAAAGATTCCCAGATGGTTGTTTTGGATAAGATGATTCTTGCTCTTGCTTGGACAACAGATTATAGGAGAGCGTGGTTTCTTAACAGCAGCACTAATTGATATTTGGGACCAGATGATTCTTCTTTGTAGGGCTATCCTGTGCATTGTGGGATGTTTAGCAGCCTACACTAAATGCCACTAAATGCCAGTAGCACCCGCGAGTTGTAACAACCAGAAGTGTCTCCAGAAATTGCCAAATGTGCCCTGGGGGACACGATCACCCCCAGTTGAGATCCACTGGAATAGATAGAAAGTTAGCACAGGGCTGTTGCACTAGGTTCCAAGATCAAATATTTCGAGCATAATGAAAACTGTTAGGAAGAAAGAATGAATGACAGATCCAATCACTGCCCTGGAGAATAGGGAGCATTTGGTCAAGGGGGAGAAGGAAAGGAGGACAGAGGGCCTTGGGTTCATCCAATGTAACAAGCATGACCTTATTAAAATCAACAAAAATTTTTCTGAACTTCACAGTTAGGCAGTTTTAGGATAGCAAAGCAGGAGAGTATCCTGCTGCTGCTGGTGACACTGCAGAGACCAGTGGATGGGCAGATAAACTGTTGCAGTGTGTAGGTTCATTTCACTTTAGGTTAAGATGGGGAATATCTTCTGCCTTTCAGTCCTCTATTAGTGCCTACTGAGGGACTGTGTGCCTCGTTGTTCTAGAGAGAGGGAGACTCCACCTCGCATAGGTTGTTCTCTTTCTGCAGTTGGGTCGATGTTTATGGTTCTGACAGAGTTGTGTAAGCATCCTGAGATTTTATAGCCATTTTAAAAGTCACTATTTATATTTGCACCTGAATCGTTTTTCCAGTATTTTTTTTATCCCCTGTAATCCAGGCTACCCTTCTGCTTTAGATGAATATGTAAGAATTCAAGGATTCTTTCCTTTAAAGGAACTGTCCCTTATTGTTGCTCTTCAATGTGATTTCTCCATTTCAGACTGCCAGCCATTGAGCCACTGTTCAGACTGCACAGCCACCCTTCTTGAGCTCTTTAGGCTATCGTGGTTTAGATAATCCAGTTAGCTTTCCTAAATCTCAGTGGCAGATGTATTTTTTTTTTTTTTTTTTTTTTTTGGGATGTGGACGTATCTTATTTATTTATTTATTTATTTATTTTTAACATCTTTTTTTTTTTTTAAACATCTTTATTGAAGTATAATTGCTTTACAATGGTGTGCTAGCTTCTGCTTTACAACAAAGTGAATCAGTTACACATATACATATGTTGCCATATCTCTTCCCTCTTGCATCTCCCTCCCTCCCACCCTCCCTATCCCACCCCTCTAGGTGGTCACAAAGCACCGAGCTGATCTCCCTGTGCTATGCGGCTGCTTCCCACTAGTTATCTATTTTACATTTGGTAGTGTATATATGTCCATGACACTCTCTCACCCTGTCACATCTCACCCCTCCCCCTCCCCATATCCTCAAGTCCATTCTCTAGTAGGTCTGTGTCTTTATTCCCATCTTGCCACTAGGTTCTTCATGACCTCTTTTTTTTTTTTTTTTTTTCCCTTAGATTCCATATATATGTGTTAGCATACTGTATTTGTTTTTCTCTTTCTGACTTACTTCACTCTGTATGACAGACTCTAACTCCATCCACCTCATTACAAACACCTCCATTTCATTTCTTTTTATGGCTGAGTAATATTCCATTGTATATATGTGCCACATCTTCTTTATCCATTCATCCGATGATGGACACCTAGGTTGCTTCCATGTCCTGGCTATTGTAAACAGAGCTGCAATGAATATTTTGGTACATGACTCTTTCTGAATTATGGTTTTCTCAGGGTATATGCCCAGTAGTGGGATTGCTGGGTCGTATGGTAGTTCTATTTTTAGTTTTTTAAGGAACCTCCATACTGTTCTCCATAGTGGCTGTATCAATTTACATTCCCACCAACAGTGCAAGAGTGTTCCCTTTTCTCCACACCCTCTCCAGCATTTATTGTTTCTAGATTTTTTGATGATGGCCATTCTGACTGGTGTGAGATGATACCTCATTGTAGTTTTGATTTGCATTTCTCTAATGATTAATGATGTTGAGCATTCTTTCATGTGTCTGTTGGCAATCTGTATCTCTTCTTTGGAGAAATGTCTATTTAGGTCTTCTGCCCATTTTTGGATTGGGTTGTTTGTTTTTTTGTTATTGAGCTGCATGAGCTGCTTGTAAATCTTGGAGATTAATCCTTTGTCCGTTGCTTCATTTGCAAATATTTTCTCCCATTCTGAGGGTTGTCTTTTGGTCTTGTTTATGGTTTCCTTTGCTGTGCAAAAGCTTTTAAGTTTCATTAGGTCCCATTTGTTTATTTGTGTTTTTATTTCCATTTCTCTAGGACCTGGGTCAAAAAGGATCTTGCTGTGACTTATGTCATACAGTGTTCTGCCTATGTTTTCCTCTAAGAGTTTGATAGTGTCTGGCCTTACACTTAGGTCTTTAATCCATTTTGAGTTTATTTTTGTGTATGGTGTTAGGGAGTGTTCTAATTTCATACTTTTACATGTACCTGTCCAATTTTCCCAGCACCACTTATTGAAGAGGCTGTCTTTTCTCCACTGTATATGCTTGCCTCCTTTATCAAAGATAAGGTGACCATATGTGCGTGGGCTTATCTCTGGGCTTTCTATCCTGTTCCATTGATCTATATTTCTGTTTTTGTGCCAGTACCAAACTGTCTTGATTACTGTAGCTTTGTAATATAGTCTGAAGTCAGGGAGCCTGATTCCTCCAGCTCCATTTTTCGTTCTCAAGATTGCTTTGGCTATTCGGGGTCTTTTGTGTTTCCATACAAATTGTGAAATTTTTTGTTCTAGTTCTGTGAAAAATGCCAGTGGTAGTTTGATAGGGATTGCATTGAATCTGTAGATTGCTTTGGGTAGCAGAGTCATTTTCACAATGTTTATTCTTCCAATCCAAGAACATGGTATATCTCTCCATCTGTTTGTATCATCTTTAATTTCTTTCATCAGTGTCCTATAATTTTCTGCATACAGGTCTTTTGTCTCCTTAGGTAGGTTTATTCCTAGGTATTTTATTCTTTTTGTTGCAATGGTAAACGGGAGTGTTTTCTTAATTTCACTTTCAGATTTTTCATCATTAGTATACAGGAATGCAAGAGATTTCTGTGCATTAATTTTGTATCCTGCTACTTTACCAAATTCATTGATTAGCTCTAGTAGTTTTCTGGTAGCATCTTTTGGATTCTCTATGTATAGTATCATGTCATCTGCAAACAGTGACAGCTTTACTTCTTCTTTTCCGATTTGGATTCCTTTTATTTCTTTTTCGTCTCTGATTGCTGTGGCTAACACTTCCAAAACTATGTTGAATAATAGTGGTGAGAGTGGGCAACCTTGTCTTGTTCCTGATCTTAGTGGAAATGGTTTCAGTTTTTCACCATTGAGGACAATGTTGGCTGTGGGTTTGTCATATACGGCCTTTATTATGTTGAGGAAAGTTCCCTCTATGCCTACTTTCTGCAGGACTTTTATCATAAATGGGTGTTGAATTTTGTCGAAAGCTTTCTCTGCATCTATTGAGATGATCATATGGTTTTTCTCCTTCAATTTGTTAATATGATGTATCACGTTGATTGATTTGCGTATATTGAAGAATCCTTGCATTCCTGGAATAAACCCCACTTGATCATGGTGTATGATCCTTTTAATGTGCTGTTGGATTCTGTTTGCTAGTATTTTGTTGAGGATTTTTGCATCTATGTTCATCAGTGATATTGGCCTGTAGTTTTCTTTCTTTGTGACATCTTTGCCTGGTTTGGTATCAGAGTGATGGTGGCCTCGTAGAATGAGTTGGGGAGTGTTCCTCCCTCTGCAATATTTTGGAAGAGTTTGAGAAGGATAGGTGTTAGCTCTTCTCTAAATGTTTGATAGAATTCGCCTGTGAAGCCATCTGGTCCTGGGCTTTTGTGTGTTGGAAGATTTTTAATCACAGTTTCAATTTCAGTGCTTGTGATTGGTCTGTTCATATTTTCTATTTCTTCCTGGTTCAGTCTCGGCAGGTTGTGCATTTCTAAGAATCTGTCCATTTCTTCCAGGTTGTCCATTTTATTAGCATAGAGTTGCTTGTAGTAATCTCTTATGATCGTTTGTATTTCTGCAGTGTCAGTGGTTACTTCTCCTTTTTCATTTCTAATTCTATTAATTTGAGTCTTCTCCTTTTTTCTCTTGATGAGTCTGGCTAATGGTTTATCAATTTTGTTTATCTTCTCAAAGAACCAGCTTTTAGTTTCATTGATTTTTGCTATTGTTTCCTTCATTTCTTTTTCATTTATTTCTGATCTGATCTTTATGATTTCTTTCCTTCTGCTAGCTTTGGGGTTTTTTTGTTCTTCTTTCTCTAATTGCTTTAGGTGCAAGGTTAGGTTGTTTATTCGAGATGTTTCCTGTTTCTTGATGTAGGCTTGTATTGCTATAAACTTCCCTCTTAGAACTGCTTTTGCTGCATCCCATAGGTTTTGGATCGTCGTGTCTCCATTGTCATTTGTTTCTAGGTATTTTTTGATTTCCCCTTTGATTTCTTCAGTGATCACTTCGTTATTAAGTAGTGTATTGTGTAGCCTCCATGTGTTTGTATTTTTTACAGATCTTTTCCTGTAATTGATATCTAGTCTCATAGCGTTGTGGTCGGAAAAGATACTTGATACGATTTCAATTTTTTTAAATTTACCGAGGCTTGATTTGTGACCCAAGATATGATCTATCCTGGAGAATGTTCCATGAGCACTTGAGAAAAATGTGTATTCTGTTGTTTTTGGGTGGAATGTCCTATAAATATCAATTAAGTCCATCTTGTTTAATGTATCATTTAAAGCTTGTGTTTCCTTATTTATTTTCATTTTGGATGATCTGTCCATTGGTGAAAGTGGGGTGTTAAAGTCCCCTACTATGATTGTGTTACTGTCGATTTCCCCTTTTATGGCTGTTAGTATTTGCCTTATGTATTGAGGTGCTCCTATGTTGGGTGCATAAATATTTACAATTGTTATACCTTCCTCTTGGATCGATCCCTTGATCATTATATAGTGTCCGTCTTTGTCTCTTGTAATTGTCTTTATTTTAAAGTCTATTTTGTCTGATATGAGAATTGCTACTCCAGCTTTCTTTTGATTTCCATTTGCATGGAATATCTTTTTCCATCCCCTCACTTTCAGTCTGTATGTGTCTCTAGGTCTGAAGTGGGTCTCTTGTAGACAGCATATATATGGGTCTTGTTTTTGTATCCATTCAGCCAGTCTGTGTCTTTTGGTGGGAGCATTTAATCCATTTACATTTAAGGTAATTATCGATATGTATGTTCCTATTCCCATTTTCTTAAATGTTTTGGGTTTGTTATTGTAGGTGTTTTCCTTCTCTTGTGTTTCTTGCCTAGAGAAGTTCCTTTAGCATTTGTTTTAAAGCTGATTTGGTGGTGCTGAACTCTCTCAGCTTTTGCTTGTCTGTAAAGGTTTTAATTTCTCCATCAAATCTGAATGAGATCCTTGCTGGGTAGAGTAATCTTGGTTGTAGGTTTTTCTCCTTCATCACTTTAAGTATATCCTGCCACTCCCTTCTGGCTTGCAGCGTTTCTGCTGAAAGATCAGCTGTTAACCTTATGGGGATGCCCTTGTGTGTTATCTGTTGTTTTTCCCTTGCTGCTTTTAATATGTTTTCTTTATATTTAATTTTTGATAGTTTGATTAATATGTGTCTTGGTGTGTTTCTCCTTGGATTTATCCTGTATGGGACTCTCTGTGCTTCCAGGACTTGATTAACTATTTCCTTTCCCATATTAGGGAAGTTTTCAACTATAATCTCTTCAAATATTTTCTCAGTCCCTTTCTTTTTCTCTTCTTCTTCTGGGACCCCTATAATTCGAATGTTGGTGCGTTTAATGTTGTCCCAGAGGTCTCTGAGACTGTCCTCAGTTCTTTTCATTCTTTTTTCTTTATTCTGGTCTGCAGTAGTTATTTCCACCATTTTATCTTCCAGGTCACTTATCCGTTCTTCTGCCTCAGTTATTCTGCTATTGATCCCATCTAGAGTATTTTTAATTTCATTTATTATGCTTGTCATCGTTTCTTGATTCCTCTTTAGTTCTTCTACGTCCTTGTTAAATGTTTCTTGCCTTTTGTCTATTCTATTTCCAAGACTTTGGATCATCCTTACTATCATTATTCTGAATTCTTTTTCAGGTAGACTACCTATTTCCTCTTCATTTGTTAGGTCTGGTGTGTTTTGACCCTGCTCCTTCATCTGCTGTGTGTTTTTCTGTCTTCTCATTTTGCTTATCTTACTGTGTTTGGGGTCTCCTTTTCACAGGCTGCAGGTTCGTAGTTCCTGTTGTTTTTGGTATCTGTCCCCAGTGGCTAAGGTTGGTTCAGTGGGTTGTGTAGGTTTCCTGGTGGAGGGAACTAGTGCCTGTGTTCTGGTGGATGAGGCTGGATGTTGTCTTTCTGGTGGGTTCGTCCACGTCTGGTGGTGTGTTTTGGGGTGTCTGTGGCCTTATTATGATTTTAGGCAGCCTCTCTGTTAATGGATGGGGCTGTGTTCCTCTCTTGCTAGTTGTTTGGCATAGGGTGTCCAGCACTGTAGCTTGCTGGTCGTTGAGTGAAGCTGGGTCTTGATGTTGAGATGGAGATCTGTGAGAGATTTTCACCGTTTGGTATTACGTGGAGCTGGGAGGTCTCTTGTGGACCAGTGTCCTGAAGTTGGCTCTCCCACCTCAGAGGCACAGCCCTGATGCCTGGCTGGAGCACCAAGAGCCTTTCATCCACACGGCTCAGAATAAGAGGGAGAAAAAATGGAAAGAAAGAAAAAAAGAGGATAAAATAAAATAAAATAAAGCAATTATAATAAAAAATAAGAAAAAAATTATTAAGAGTAAATTTATTAAGAAAAAAAAATTTTTTTAATTTTTAAAAATAGATTTATTAATTTTTTATACTAAAACTAAGAAAAAAATTATTTAGAAAAAATTTATTAAGAAAAAAAATTTTTTAATTTTTTAAAATAAAAAATATGAAAAAACTTATTAAAAATTTTTTTAAAAATAGAAAATAAGGAAAAAATTATTAAGAAAACATTTATTAGGGAAAAAAAAAACTTTTTAAGCCAAAAAAAAAAAAAACGGACAGACCTAACCCTAGGACTAACGGTGAGAGCAAAGCTATACAGACAAAATCTCACCCAGAAGCATACACATCTACACTCACAAAAAAAAGGAAAAGGGGAAAAGTTAATATATCCTGCTCCCAAAGTCCATCTCCTAAATTTGGGATGATTCGTTGTCTATTCAGGTATTCAACAGATGCAGGCACATCAAGTTGTTTGTGGAGCTTTAATCCGCTGCTTCTGAGGCTGCTGGGAGAGATTTCCCTTTCTCTTCTTTGTTCGTACAGCTCCCGGGGTTCAGCTTTGGATTTGGACCCGCCTCTGCATGTAGGTCGCCTGAGGGCGTCTGTTCCCCGCCCAGACAGAACGGGGTTAAAGGAGCAGCTGATTCGGGGGCTCTGGCTCAGTCAGGCCGCGGGGAGGGAGCGGTACGGAGGAGGCGGGGCGAGCCTGCGGCGGCAGAAGCCGGCGTGACGTTGCAGCAGCCTGAAGCGCGCCGTGCGCTCTCCCGGGGAAGTTGTCCCCGGATTACGGGAGCCTGGCCGTGGCGGGCTGCACAGGCTCCCGGGAGGGGCGGTGTGGAGAATGACCTGTGCTCGCCCACAGGCTGTTTGGTGGCGGCAGCAGCAGCCTTAGCGTCTCATGCCCGTCTCTGGGGTCCGCGCTGATAGCCACGGCTCGCGCCCGTCTCTGGAGTTCGTTTAAGTGGCGCTCTGAATCCACTCTCCTTGCACGCCGCGAAACAAAGAGGCAAGAAAAAGTCTCCTGCCTCTTCGGCAGCTGCAGACTTTTTCTCGTGCACCCTCCCGGCTAGTTGTGGTGCGCCAGACCCTTCAGGCTGTGTTCACGCCGCCAACCCCAGTCCTCTCCCTGGGATCCGACCGAAGCCCGCGCCTCAGCTCCCAGCCCCCGCCCGCCCCGGCGGGTGAGCAGACAAGCCTCTCGGGCTGGTGAGTGCTGCTCGGCGCCGAGCCTCTGTGCGGGAATCTCTCCGTTTTTCCCTCTGCGTCCCTGTTGCTGTGGGATCCGCGCTGATAGCCGCGGCTCGCGCCCGTCTCTGGAGCTCGTTTAGGCGGCGCTCTGGATCCCCTCTCCTTGCGCGCCGCGAAACAAAGAGGCAAGAAAAATTCTTTTGCCTCTTTGGCAGCCGCAGTCTTTTTCCCGGACTCCCTCCCGGCTAGCACCGAAGCCCGAGCCCCAGCTCCCAGGCCCCGCCCGCCCCGGCGGCTGAGCAGACAAGCCTCTCGGGCTGGTGAGTGCTGGTCGGCACCGCTCCTCTGTGCGGGAATCTCCGCTTTGCCCTCCGCACCAATGTGGGTGCGCTCTCCTCCGTGGCTCCGAAGCTTCCCCCCTCTGCTACCCGCAGTCTGTGCCCGCGAAGGGGCTTCCTAGTGTGTGGAAACCTTTCCTCCTTCACAGCTCCCTCCCACTGGTGCAGGTCCCGTCCCTATTCTTTTGTCTCTGTTATTTCTTTTTTCTTTTGCCCTACCCAAGTACGTGGGGATTTTCTTGCCTTTTGGGAGGTCTGACGTCTTCTGCCAGCGTTCAGTGGGTGTTCTGTAGGAGCAGTTCCACGTGTAGATGTATTTCTCATGTATCTGTGGGGAGGAAGGTGATCTCCGCGTCTTACTCTTCCGCCATCTTGCCCCTCCCAGATGTATTTTTAAGAAGGAAATTCAAACTTGACTACATTAGTTGCTTTCTCCTGTAGTGTTCCATATCTTTCCACCCCCTAGGTGCCAAGCTGGTGTGTGTAAAGAGGCCAAGGTGATGTTAGGAATCCTTGCTTAGTTCATGTCAAGTGACCAGCCGCAGTGAGCCCTGACACAACAGTCTCCGTGTGGCACGAGGACTACTGAACTGTTCCCCAAAGAGTACTTAACCAGGCGCTTCTGGAACTGGAAGGTGCCCACCAACCGCCTGGGTGTGTTGTTAAAATGCAGATGCTAATTCAGTAAGTCTGGGACAGGGCCTGGGATTCTGCGTTTCTAGCAAGCTCCCAGAGAATGCCAATGCTGCTGACCCCTGGGACAGACTACACTTTGGATGGTGAGGATTTAACCCCGTCTTGTGGTTGGAGGTTTGCAAGCTGCTAAATTCAGTATCTGATTTAATCAGGGTGTAAAGTCACTTAACCTTCACCTCATCTTGCTTTCCTCAAAAACCTTGACAATTACTGTTCCAGTTCTACTTTAAAATATGGTATGGTATGAAACATGGATGAATTGCAAAAACAGTGTGTTGAGCAAAAGAAGCCAGACACGAACGAGTACATACAGTATGATTGCATTTACATGAACTTCTAGAACAGGTGAAACCAGAGGGACAGAAATTAGATCAGTAGTTTCCTGGGTCTGCGGTGATGGTGGGGTTGTCTGAATTTGTTAGGGGTGATAATAGTCCTTGTATTTTAGAGATAATACTGATATGTTTACAAATAAATGATACAATTCCTGAGACTAGCTTCAAAATAATCCGCTGGGGGAACTGGATGGAGATATAACTAAAACAAGTGTGGCATGTGTTGATAATTGTTGAAGCTGGGTGTTGAGTCCATGGCCTTCATTGTACTATTCTCTATTTCTGTATATATGACTATTACCAGAACACAAACTTTTTTTAAAAAAGGGGGTTTTCTCTTGGGATTTTTTTTTTTTTTTGGTCATGATAAAAGCTTTTTCTGCATGTAGGAGATATTATCACCAAAGACTACTTTCATTAAGTTACTCAACATACGTTCGTTGTGTACCTACTCTGTGCCCTGCACTGTGCTAGGTAATGGGCATACATCAATGAAGGATGCTGAAAAAAATCCCTGCCTTCACACTGCTTACGTTCTGGTGCAGAAGACAGGCAGTAACTGATTAAGGTAATAAGGAAATAGATTGTATAGTATGTAAGACATAAGTGCTGTGGGAAAACTAAGGGAGGGTATAGGGGTCGGAAGTTGGGGAAAGGTACCAGGGACAGGTAGGGGCTCATTGAGGAGTTGTGTGCTCAGGCCAACTGAGATAACACTTGCATCAAGTCCTGAAGGAAGTGAGGGATTTAGCTCATGCACATAATGGGACAGAACGTTCTAGGCAAAGAACAACTAGTGAGAAGCCCTCAGCAGGAGCTGCCTGAGGCTCAAGCCAAAAGGAGGAGGCCCTTGTGACTGAGTGGTCCGTGAGGGAGAGGGGAGGAGGAAGTAAGAGAGGAACTCAGGCAGTAATGGTCCAGATCAGTCATGGTAATGACTGACTTGCTCTGAGATGGAGACCACTGCGGGTTTTGAGCAGACGGTTCAACCTGACTGTTGTATTGAGAAGAGACTCTAGGGGCAAGGGCAGAAGTCAGGGGGCCATCAGGCAGGTGACTCCACTCGCTGGGACCGTCCCTAGTGCCTTTTCTCATGTGCTGCATGTAGATCGCTCCATATCCTATTTTTCACAGCCAAGGATACCCTCCTCTTTTCCAGTCTCTCCCCCCCCTCAGATATCCTTCCATTTGAAGCACTGCAGAGCCTTGCCACCCAAGTGTGGTCCCTGGACTGGCCGTGTCAGCCTCACCTTGGAGGAGCCTCAGAGGTGGCCCATCACGAGTGCGGGTGAGAGACTGGGGGAGTGTCAGACAACGTGGCAGCTCTGGAGGTACGGAGAAGTCAGAGTCTGGAAATAATTTGCAAATAGAGCCGACAGGATTTTCTGACCAGCTGTTTGTGGGCTATGAGAGTACCAGTGAGCAAAGGATGTCTCCAAGTTGGAGCCTGAGTAAAGGGAAAAACGGAGTTGCCTTTGAGATGAGAAGACTGCTTTGGGTGTCTGAGTAAGAGTTTAGAGGTTGTTTGACAAACCCTCCACTCTGCAGTGAACATAACATCTACCTTCCCTAGAGACAGACTTATGTTTGTGCGACGGCTTCATACAGACTACAAAATGGCTTTTCCATTGTATTGAGGAATACAGAAGTCTGAACTATAAATTCGTAGGACATTTCTGTGATGTAGCAGCTAATGGCATCATGCTGTACATTTCTCTCTATGGCACCCTAACTGTTCATGCTGAAAATGCACTTGGGTGGTGGAGAATGTATTTGTTTCCTTTCAGGCTATGGCTGGTGACTGTAGCAAGAGGAATGTTGCAGAATAGTTTGTTAGTGCAGAAGAAAATGGCTGAGGAGTTTATTGTGGTTAAAACCTAGTATCCATCCTAATCTTATTTTCACTTGCTGTGACTCAGAGGTGACGTTGACTTTCTTTGCAGCTGACACTTTGTGTTGTCAACCTTCACCTTTATTCCTTTGTTTCTGCTTTTTATTGTCACCCCATTGACATCTTTCTCTTTCTCATGAGAGCTATGGTTTAAGGCTTAAATGATAGATAATACGTTAATGATTATTTTGCTGTAGTCCCTGAGTTACCCAATAATACTTTCGTTTTAGGAGGAATTTTGAACATGAGTACACATGCACTTAAATGGACTATTATGTGAAAGAATTTTTATGAGTCATTTTGCACCAACAATAGAGAACACAATTCCAAATGGACAGTATTCCTTCCTTTCCATTAATTTGTTATTTGCTCTCAGTATAGCATCATCCTTCCCTGAATCATTTTCTGCTGTTACAACTTCACAATAGTACAAAAGTATTGGATATTAAAGAATTATCCAAATGCCTGGTCTTTGGAAAAATACTCTGTTAGTGACTCAGGGGTCTAAGCCTCTGAACAATGTTCTTTAGGTCAGTATTCTTTAGTTTCTTTCAGGTCTGGCAAGAGCTGAGTTCCTGTTTCTCTTTTGTTTTTTTATCCAATCGTAAGCAATCCGATATGAAAGATATAATAATTTGACAGGTCATTAAATTACCTTTCAGTGAGATTTGTTATTTAACTCTCACTCCAGAAAAATAGAATTAGTAGGAATCTACTTTGTGGCCACTCATACTTGGCATGGGAGATCATCTCTTTAAATGGAATTGAAATAGAAATGGCGATGGCCTCTCACCTCTCTCTCACACCCACTACGAGGCAGAATTCCCTGAAGGAAAATGAGTACCTGAGAAAAGAGCAAAGGTAAGGGTCAGGAGACTGGATGGAGGATTGCAGGAATCCAGGGGAGTGAATAGGGAGGCTGGAACCACTGGCCTGGCTGTGGAGCTTGTAGAAGATGGGTAGATTCTGGATATGATTTAAATACAGGGCTAACAGGATTTGCTGATGGGATAAATATATATGTGTGGGTCAAGGATAGCTCTGAGGTTTTTGGCCTGAATAACTGGAAGAATGTAGTTGATAGGCAGGGCATTCTTGGAGGCCTATAGAAAGGAAACTGAGGAAGGCAGGATTTGGACGAATGAGGCGTTGTGCAGGAGACAGCTGCCATTTTTCATTTTGTTTATAGTCTTTGAGTGTGATTACTAGTCTAATGTACCACTGGACATCTTCCAAATCTTTCTAGTAAATGAAAAAGGCTGTCACAGGTAAGTGGTATGTGTTTGTATGTCAGTACTGAGCATAGACATCAGCCCCAAAATGGAATATATTGCCCTAGTTTTCTAAACTGTAATATTTTCAGTTTTAATATTTATGCTAATATAACAGTTTTATTGGAGAAAAATTGAATCAAACTTTGGTTGAAGAGCAAATTAAAACCACATTTGTATATGGCCTAAATTCCTTGACCCAGAACATCCATCAAGTGAATATTAGACTACTGAAGAAGCATTGCCAATTTATTTTGAAATGGTCACACTTATCCCCTCTGTCTTTCTCTTTCAAATGGGTAGGTATAAATAGTTATCATCTGGTTTAAAACATTGTCATTTTTACTTTTTACAGTATCTATTTCAGTGAAAACCAGACAGAGCTCTCCATCATGAAAGGTAGACTTCATAAAGTGCTGCCTTACTCACTAAACTCACATCATTACGGAGAGACTTTGCCACTAAGCTCGAGGCTGAGGAGGGTGTCTGTCTCTTTCATCAAATCCTGTTGATCCTTGACCTTTTCAGTTGAAGGGCAAGAGACACTCTTAAAATGTTGGCTTCAAGGAAGGCAAGAGCTTAATTTGGGTTTTAAATTTAGCATTCAATTTTGCCCTACCAACATGAAGTCAAGTGGTTTTACACAATTAGCTGAAACCAATATTGAGTTTCCTGTCTTGGTCCTTACTTTCACCCTTCTCGGGAAGCAAGTTGGAATTGACTCTGCATCAGCCTTGACCTCCAGCACTCATGGGAGGTCAATACTCATCAGCACCTTTTAGGAATATCAACAGTGACCATACTAGGACAGAGTTGTTATTGATCCTTTGATGTTCTCACTTTAATGTTAGGACTCTGAAGTCTTGACCTTGTCAAGACCTTGACCTTGTCCACAGCTTCTGAACTTTTATATTATCATTATGTTTAAAGATACAACAGTATTATTGACATGTAGAGAGTAAATCTATTTTTGGTGATAATGGAAGTAGCTCCTCAAGTAGCAAGACTGTGTTTTTTTCTCTTCCTTTCTGTGGCACAAGTTAGTTGTATCCATAATAGTATTCGCCCTTTTTCCTTGCCACCAAGAACTCAGTTTTACTTAGGTGGCAGTGTGTACTACACCAGGAGATGAGTCTCAACAAGTCATCTAAACTGGTGGTCTAAATAAGTGCATGGTAATTCCGTTTCCTTTGGACAAATACTCCCTTTCTAAGCCCCTCTTGCAAACTAGGTGGCCATGTGACTTTTGACCAATGAGACGTAAGGGTAAGACTACTGAGGGATATCCAGGAGAGATTTTTACTGCCTGAGAAAAGAGGGAGCTTGGAAAGACACCTCCTCTACACTGCACTTTCCCCCTTCTTCCTGCTTTGAATGTGGTTATAAGATGTAATGCCTGGATTTGTAGCATCCATCTTGTAATCATGAGGTTACAAACTAAGGCAAAATGCTGAGGGTGGCACAGTGGAAAGATAAAAATGATCCTGGGGGACCTTGGTGATTTTGTTGATCTAAGGCAACGAGCTAGGAATGCCCTACCTTCTTTTATTGAGATAATAAAATATATTTATTTTCACATGGTTAATAATTCTATTCCTCAGCAAGAAACATTCCTTATTGATTCAGCTTCTGTCATATTCTTCAGGCAAATCATCCATATACTCCACTTTGAGCTGGTTTTGAACTCCCTACGGTGAAAGCAATATAAAGGCCAAGGTTAACAGGATCATTCAAGTACTCTAGGAGCCCCTGACCACAATTACAGAAGCTTTGTGGTGCTGACTGCCAAACTGTGACACCATTTTGGGGCAAAGGGCCTCTCTGTCCTTCTGAATGGACCCCAACTCCATGCTGGCACTTTAGAGAGCAGCCACAGAGAGACTCTTTGGCACAAATTTGGTGGGGCCTGATAGGTACTGGCAGCAGGGAGGCTTCTCCTGGAGACTCAGTGGGCAAGGGGACGGAGACCAGGTTAGCAAGAGCGAGGAGGACAGGGTCGACATCCAGGATGAACTGTAGCTCACAGCCACTTTTGTGGGAACCGAGAGCTACTGTGATGATAACGGCAGGAGAGAGACTTGGGGGCTTCACTGCAGTTGCTTCACAAATGAGTGCTGTTGAGCATGAAGAAGACGAGCAGTGCACAGAGAGGGGGAGGCTTTCCCGGGCTACGTCAGCTGCAGAGGCTGGCTCCTTCTCCTCATAAGCCACTAAAGGAAAGGAAAACTGTGCTCCTTGGTCTTCTCAGTAGAAGCTGGCAGTTGGGGGAAAGTGAGTTTCTCTAAACTACTCCCAGCCTCTTTTCTAATTTTTTGCCTCTTAGTCTGAAAGTTTTAGTGTAACCAGCTTGGCCTCACATGTTTATATGTAGCTCAGCCTTAGAATGTTACCCTTGGAAATGGAAACTCACGGTTAACACAGGACAAATTGTATTCTCTTCCCGAGATCAAAAAGGAGATCATTTACCAGGAAGATGTTTTCCTCCTGTCTTACGTTTAAATGATTGACACAATGAACAGACAGTTTTAGTTTACTGCTGCTCTGGTAGGTTAGATAGCAAATGACTTGCTGGGATAATAACACATAAAAGAAATACAAAGGCTCAGATTCCTCCAAGGACAAAAACGCCACCTGACAGTTGAGTCCACTGGCCTGACAAGCTAGTGAACTTATCTTGACCTATGGAGAAAAAAAAATCCTATGTATACATGATGACAAAACAAGATTTGGGACTCTGCCTGCAGATTTCCTTCTGGTCAAACAGACAATTTAAAAATACTCTGTCAATTCTTGCAATATTTTTATATGTGGAAGCACTCTGTTGCTCAGTCGCAATTGTAGGACATGACTACAAATTGCTTGTTTTCTGATATTTATAGCAGAATAACTGAGATTACAAAAAAAGAGCCTTCTTCTAGACAATGGCAAAATGGGGAAGGGAATTTATGGATCACCAACTCTGCAATGCTGTGGTTTTATTACTTCGTATTATTTCATTTAATTCTGAGGTCATTACCGTTACCCCATTTTAGAGATAAAGAAACTAATGCTAAAGGAGGTTAAGAAACTCACCCTTAAAGGGGGTCCGTAGCTTTTAGATGGCCAAGTTGAGATTAATACCCATATCTGCCTCTAATGCCAGTGGTCCTTGTAGTTCTCTACTTTTGTCTAGCCTATGCTTCACAGTCTTTACTGGGCCTGCATATTTAAGAGAGAGCTAGGACTATGCAGATTCCTGAACCCTGGCCCCAGTGATCCCAATTCTTTTGCTTTTTTGGGAGTGTAGGCAGGAGTTCCCATTTTCCCAGGCATCCCCTATGATTGTGATGCTGACTGTCTGAAGACAGTACTTGGGGGAGTGCTGGTCTGGACCTGAGGTTCTCCATGCTGGCTGCACATTGAATCACCTAGGGTCACAAAGTTCCAATGCCTGGTGCCTCACCTCAGATTCTCTGGAGTGGAGCCCAGGCATCAGCATGTAAAAGTAAAGTCCTTCCCCCTCTGGGTCATGATCATTCTGATGGACGGTGAGGGTTGTGAATCTCTGGTCTAGCTGTTTCTGGTCTCGGTTTCATCAGGGAGTAACTGCATGATCACTAACAGTCCTTGCTCCTTCGTAAGGCATTGGACTGTGTTGGTGAATTTTGTGTGGCAACTTGACTGGGCTAAGGGATGCCCATATCGCTGATGGAACATTATTTCAGATTGTGTTTGAGGGGGTGTTTCTGGAAGAGGTTAGCATTTGAGTCAGTAGACTGAGTAAAGAAGGCGTGCCCTCGTCAGTGTGGGTGGGCATCATCCAATCCATCGAGCGCCCAGATAGAACAAAAAGGCAGAAGAAGGGTGAACTCTTGGCCTCCATAACCACATGAGCCTATTCCTATAATAAATATTATATTATCTCTGTATATTGGTTCTGTTTCTCTGCAGAACCGTGACCAATACTGGACTTTACCTTCAAGATCTCTTCGGGATACCTGGGTCTTAGAGGAAAGCTACATAGCTGATATTGGATGCATTATTCATGGTTCAATAAAAATTCTAGATATATGGTTGCTGTCTGGAATTAAAAATTTTAATGTCATTTTCCCTTTGGCGAATAAGGAAAAATGTAATATTTGCAGGTTTCAAAACTGATTTTGTTTCAGCACCTCCTATAGAATAAAGATGAAGAATTTCCCCAAAGTTATGAAATAGAATAGGAGAAGAAGGACAGCGGCTGAAGATGGTAGATAGTGAGTGAGCAAAGGGGTGGTGAGACCTCAGGTCAAGTTTCCTATTTCAGTGGGACTCCCAGCAAACACTGGAGAAAACAGATATGGAGGAAAGAGAATGGGGGTATTTGTAGATTTGGTAATTATAGTCATTTTAACTGTGGTAGACAGTAAAACCTGCCAATACATCCCAGAATTCTAGTTCTGCTAGGATTCTGTGACTTGAAGAACACTGTGACTTAAAGAACATGGGTCTACAAATCTGTATTCCATAAATATTTCCTGGATGAATTAATTCCTCCAGAATTAGAGAAGATTCATAAATGTAGGAAGTGAATTTGTCCTTTTTGTTTAAAGGATCAGTAAATCTAACTTGGTGAACTGATGCTGTATTGCATCTGAACAGCGCATTGCACAGTGTCCTTCAATTATGATGTCATTTGAATAATAACTAGGTAAGAATAGGACTTTGGGGGAAAGCGTCTAAGTGCTCTGAATTAGTGGACTACCGCCTAATCAGGTGTTGCAAAGTTAAATGCCTCCGGGGGCCAGACAGGCAAACTAGATGGGAGTACTGAGCAGATACAAAACAAAAAGGAATGGAACATTTGAGCATACAAGTCCTATCTGAAAGCATTCAGATATACATTTCTAAAAAAACATTGTGTGGGCAGAATAAAATACATCCAAGGGCCACCACTTTGTAACCCCGATCCAACAAAACCAATTAGTATCTTGTTGCAGGCTTATGTTATATAGCTTTAAAGCCATAATCCTTTGAATTATTGGAAAATTCATTACAACTTTTAACAGTCGCTTTCTTGCCAGCTCTCTTCTCTCCCTGAGAAAGAAAACAAAACTCAAAACATACAAACAGCCCTCTGTGTTCTTTAAACTGTAGCTAAACATATGGGAAAATTATTTCTTCGGATATTATTATTCTCTGTGCACTGTGCTGAATGGGGGAGAAAAATTAACCTTTTCTCATGTATACATTAAATAACATGGTGAAGACAAAACATATGCTGCCTTTGTCACTTAGATAATTTCATATTGAGTTATGAACAGTGTTCAGAAATTTAAATTAATGTAATTTCTTGATACAGATATCTGTCAATGTTAAGCATAAATCTTCATAGGATGTGGAGATATATATACACACGCACAAAAAAATAGCTTTCTAGCAACGCAAAACAAATAGCTTTCAGGATGTGCTTGTCTTTACTGCAGTTCACTTTTATTTCCTATTCCTTGGTGCAGTGTGCTGACCTTATAAATGTTATTAGATGTTGACCTGTAAATATAAATAAGAATTGTCAATAAGTGGAATTGTATTTCTGAACACAGAGGTCAGATTCTCCTCTAAGCCGCATGAGGTTGCTTTGTGAGGTTGTGGTATCAAAAAGTAATAAAACAACTTTTTGAGAAGCATTTTCAATTAGAGTGATTAACCATATTTTCTAATGTTAGGAATTGTTTATCGTATGTTACAAAATTGAACTCAGCAAAATAGTCTTGTCCCTCATTTGTAGGGGTAGAAAGGCTGCCCTACATTTTTATGGCAGAAAAGGAAATACGCCCATTTCAATCTAACAAACATTGAAGCTGGGTCCTGGGGGCATATGAACAAGCTGTAGTCCCTGCCCTTATACGGAGAGGAATATGGTACAGAGCCGTGTTACCCAATAAGGTAGCCACTAGTCACATGTGGCTGTTTAAATTAAGTTAATTAAATTAAAATCCAGTTCCTTAGTCACCCTGGCCACATAACAAGTGCTCAATAGCCCTATGTGGTTAGTGGTTACCATATTGGACAGCAGAGATATGCAGCATGTCCGTGACCATAGAAAGTTCCATTGCACAGTGCTGGTGCAGAAATGATGAACTCACCTCTGGAGTCAGACTGACTACATTTGAAACCAAGAAGAGTTCCTTGAGATTGCTGTGCCTCAGCTTCCCCCATCTGTGAAATGGGGATGGTAATTATAAAGAGGACTGTTGTGAGGATTAAATGAGTTTCTCATATAAAATACTTTTATAAGTACCTGGCCCATAGGAACTGTATAATAGATACAGTGGGGGAATTCCTCAATAGAGGTTCAACAGAACATTCTGAACACTCAGAAGAGGCAGCAAATTAATTCTGTCACAGAGAGATTGAGGACGCTTCATGGAAATGGTAACATTTAAGTTGGACCTAAAATGATGAATTTTAACAAATAAGGGAAGTGGATGGGGAGGAAGGGCATGTCACACGTGCAAAGGCATGGAGGCATGAAGTTATGTGGCACATCTGGGTAATGGCAAAATTGCCCAGTTTTTCTATGGGAAAGGGGAAAGGCAGAAGGTGAGGCTAGGAAGGCAGGTGAAGAAAGACTGCAGTGCCTTGCGTGGCACACTAAGGAGGCCAGATTGCATTTTATTTAAAAAGGAGCTGGGACTTCCCTGGTGGCGTAGTGGTTAAGAATCCGCCTGCCAATATAAGGGACATGGGTTCGATCCCGGGTCCGGGAAGATTCCACATGCTGCAGAGCAACTAAGCCTGTGGGCCACAACTACTGAAGCCCGCACTCCCTAGAACCTGCGTGCCACAACTACTGAGCCCATGCGCCGCAACTACTGAAGTCCGCATGCTCTAGGGTCAGCGTGTCACCATTACTGAGCCTGCTTGCTGCAACTACTGAAGCCCGCGCGCCTAGAGCACATGCTCAGCAACAAGAGAAGCCACCACACTGAGAAGCCCGCGCACCTCAACAAAGAGTAGGCCCCCGCTCTCCACAACTAGAGAAAGCCCGCGCACAGCAACGAAGACCCAGCGCAGCCAAAATAAATAAATAAATTAATTAATTAATTAATTAAAAAGAAATAAAAAGTAAGGAGCCAGCAAGGAATTTTGACATGACCATATTTAAGGTTTGGAATGTTAGCTGTGGAGATAGTGTGGAAGATGGATTAAAGTGGAGGGGTCCAGCAATCAAGAAGGAAAGTGGCGATAAGATCTTGAACTCAGTCTGTGTTCTTTAATTAAGGCTAAGAAAGTATGGAGGTGGGAGGGAGAGGAGTATTGACAAATCTTGGGGGTGAGTCACATGTGGGGAAGTGGAAAGAGGAGATTTGAAGACAACTCCCTGGGCTTCTGACTTGGGTGGAGATGCTCTTACTAAAACAGGGATTTCAGGAGAAAGGTCAGGCATGCATCTGCTGCGAAGCCTTCCTTGACCTCCCCAGACAGTGCTGACAGCTCCTGTTTGGGGTTTTACATTCTCGCTCTAGATGGCAGCAGTGGCCTTGTGCTAATCTGATTCTCCCTGCTGTAGGCTGTGAGTTCTGTGAGGACAGGGCCAGGCAGTGTGTCTATACTGTTACATGCCTTCTTGTGGAACCACTCACATTCTTTTCCTTGCCAGCAGACACCCCCTCCCACTAAACTGCCAGAACCTATTTTCCTAGCCTCCCTTGCCACTATGGCATAGACATGGGCGTGTGATTCAGTCCTGGCCAGTGTGAACTCAGGGAACTATTGGGCCTGGGCTGGGCAGAAACTTTCTTCCTTGACAGAGGAGCATATGGAAAGGGGAAGCTTCTCTCCCCTTCCTGCTTTGAGACATTGTTCCATGGAAATGTAACAGTTACAGCTGTGGCTGCCATATTGTCACAGTGAGGCAAATGTGAATAGATCATAGAAGCTGACACCGAATCCTGATATTGTGGAGGCCCTGGACCAAACATGGACTGCCTTTCTCCTCAGACTTCCCCTGACTCTTTACGTCACCTTAGATAGGTGTTCTCTTACTCATGTCCCCTGAAATGCAAACTTGTCCCGCAGTTGAGAACCACTGTTCTAGGCATGCTACGGTTATATGTCAAAATCTAAAGGGCAAATAATAGGAACTACACAAATGTCTGTTATGGATCACTGGTGTGAATACATGAGAATCCATCAAACAGGATTGGGTGGTGGGGAGGACAGGGCCCATGGGCGTGGGAGGCAGTGCACAGGGGTCTGGGAGCCAGGTGACATCATGGGTGCTGTGGAGGGGTGATTGGTCTGGCTGGAATGTTTCAGAAAACTCTTAGGGACTCAGGGTCAACAGCGGGCACCAAGAAATCATGCTTGGCAGTTACCATTGGAGGGGTCCAATGACAATTCTTGCCTACTTCAGGAGTTGAATTTGGGGATGAGTGTTTGGGGAAAACGCTGCCCAAGTCAAGAGTTCCACCATGAAAACTAGTTTATGTTTCCACTTCAAGACTATTAATTGAAGCTGCCTCATTATATTCCACTGTCTAGATTTTAAAGCCTGAATAGAGTAGAACATCTTTAGAGAAAGGCCTCGGCTCCTCCTCCTTGCTCCGCTTCAAAGGCTGTCAGTTTATGCATGGTACAGAGCTCAGCATCTGTGACAGCACTGTGTGTTATCTGCTGGGTAACTATTAAACAGTTCTGGAATTACTACTGAATTACTGAAGGACAATATGGCCATGAAGAATAAGGAAATGGATATTTACTAGTGAGTAAATCTCTTTTTAGCCCTATAATTCCTGAATTAAAACCAACACAGCTGGCACCCTTTTATGAAACATTACACAAACACACCAAACTCTCCTCCCTTCCACCGTCTAAATTCCTGATATAATTTCCACCCTCCCCCCCATTTTGTTTCTAATAAAAATCGAAAAATTTTCTTCCAGACCATTGAGATTCTGCGTTGCTAAGACCAGGGGGAAAATAAGGGAGGGAAAAAAAGCCAGGTATGTTTTCAGCTTTTGTAGCAACTGCAGGCTTTAATCAAAATTGATGATTAACACTAACATCTTTATTTAAATGCCAGCGTTGTTAGGACAAGGAAGCTCCAGCCGGCTGCACAGTGGCCCTATTAACTAAATGCAGTGAACCTTTCTTCTTGCCTGTAGGTTGGCTCCAGCAGCTTCCATTCTTCCTTCCCCATCTCCACTCTCTACAGTCCCCACACAATCAATCACAATATTTTCTGTACAGTAATTAGTCCTGTAAGATGAGCTCTGATTTGAAATAATGATTTATGCAACAAAGGAAAATGTCTCTTTTGATAAGACTGATACATGCTAAGCTTTCACTTCCCCTAAGGGTGAATTCCTTCAGTTTCTAAGAAGAATGTAGGAAGAAAGCAAAGTAACATTTAATGAAAACCTACTATGTGCTAGGAGTTTCTCTCCTTTACTTCTCACAGCAACCCTGGGACACAGTTATCAGTGTTATTTGACAAACAGACAAAGTAAAACTCAAAGAGTTAATGAATTTTGCCCAAGACTACAGACACAGAGATGGAAATAAGAGAAAGCCAATGATTTCTTGGGAAATCGTAGTGGAGAAGCCTAGATATGGAATATATCATTCTGTCTTTATTTCTTTGATGAGAATTAATCTCATGGTCCAAACTTAAATACAAGGGAGGCTTAGAACCATAGTTTTCCAGAATGCCCAGGAAAAGGAAATATCGGTGTGCATTTTGTCACCCTCTGCTTGAGCACCTATACTCCAGTGACAAGCGTCCTCGTAAGAAGAGAAGAACACATGTACACAGAGAAGGCCATGTGAGGATAGAGACAGAGACTGGAGTGGAGCAAGCACAAGCTAAGGGATGCCTGGAGCCACCAGAAACTAGAAGAAGCAAGGATTCTTCCCTAGAGTCTTTGGAGGGAGCACAGCCCTGCAGACACCTGATTTCAGACTTCTGGCCTCCAAAACTGTGGGAGAATACATTTCTATTGTTTTTAAGCCACGAAGTTTATATATAGGTAATTTGTTATGACAGCCACAGGAAAGTAATACATGACGATGTGAAGAGTCCGTTCTGTGTCTTACTGAGGAGTTTGGACATCATCCTGGGAGCAGGGGATGGGCAGAGGAGGCATTATTGATAATCCTTAAGATGGAACCGATATGGCCTGCTTTGTACATCAGAAAGGCAACTCTACTAACACAATATTGTAAATCAACTCTACTTCAATTAAAAAAAAGAAAGGCAACTCTGGTGGCTCTGAAGGGTATCAGACAATTACTGTCAGTCTGCTTGTGCTTGGGGAGTGGGATGATGATGAGCTGTGGGTGGGCCCGAGGTGCAGTGGAGCTGAAGCTGCAGCATGCCTCTAGAGACATAGCTGTGCCTTGGCCATGGGGTCCCATAGTCTCTTCCCAACCAGTGAGTTACCCCAGCACCCTCGTAGGGGATGCCTAATGGGCTGCCTTTATCTGGCTCCCAGAATAACCAGCTCATTACTAGAGGGAGGGGAATGAATCCTTTTCAGTGAGTCCCTTCTGTAAAAGGCAGAGATTTTGTAACCATCTGGTTACACAACCATACATTGCCTCTTGTGTTATGCTGACCTCAGAAATACTCTGAGTGCAGCGTATGTGTGGGAGCGTCTGTCTCATTGGTGAGCCCCCAAATTCCACTGAGGCTTATTTCATTATTTGTTACCGTATAACAAACCATCCCAAAACATAGGGGCTTAAAATAACAATCCTTTTATTCTCTCTCATAGTTCTATGGGTTGACTGGGCTCAGCTGTGCAGCCCTTCTGCTGGCCTTTCTTGGGGTTTCTCACAGTTATGGTCAGATAACACAGGGTCTAGAGTCATTTGGAGGCTCACCTGGCACACTGGGATGGCTGGGCCTCTCTCCCTCTCCACGTTGTTTCAGTACCTCTCCCCTCCACATGTCTTCTCCACGTGGTCTCTCCAGAAGGGGAATGGGACTTCTTACATGGTGATTTTGGGGTCCTGAATGTGAGAGTTCCAAGAGGGAGGAAATAGAAACTGTTAGTACTCTTAAAAGGCAGGTCTGAAATTAGGACGGCCTGACTTCTGCTGCATTCTCTTAGTTAAAGCAGTTACAATAAAGCAGATTCAAGGAAGGAGAAATAACCTCCATTTCTTGATGGGAGAAGACAAAGAATTGGCAGCCATCTTTAATCTGTCTCAAGGCTATTTTTGAAAATTTGCACTTTGGTCATTTTCCTTAAGCAGAACAAATGGGAGCAGAAGGGGCACAGTGTAGGCAGTCAGTGAGTATTTGATTAATGGATTTATGACTGCATGATGCACACAGTCAGCTATGTTTCAGAATTCCCAAGTCACTTTAAAAAGAAGATTTGATAATAGCAAGGACATAGTAATGAAATTGACCAGAAATACTGTTTAAGGATCAGATTAGAAAAAAGAGAAAAGTTTCTTGTCTTGTTAAGAGTATAATATCAGCATGGAGTAGTGTTATTAATTAAATCGTGTTGTTAATTGCAGGGTGGGTATATGTACCATAATCCTGAGCCCAGGGAAGACACTGTATTTGCCCCTTGCCATTTAGGTGGGAGACTTGTTATAAAGAAATATTAATGACGTTTAGTTCCTTTTTTAAAATTGAATTCTAATCTAGCAGATAAAACTACTGTAGGCATGAATTAAGAAAGATGAGGTTGGGACTTCCCTGGTGGCGCAGTGGTTAAGAATCTGCAGTGGTTAAGGATCTCAAAGTGATTCGAGCCCTGGTCCGGGAAGATCCCACATGCCGCGGGGCAACTAAGCCTGTGCGCCACAACTACTGAGCCTGCGCTTTAGAGCCCACAAGCCACAACTACTGAGCCTACGTGCTGCAACTAGTGAAGCCCGCACTCCTAGAGCCCGTGCTCCGCAACAAGAGAAGCCACTGCAATGAGAAGCCCGTGCACCGCAACGAAGAGTAGCCCCCGCTCGCCGCAACTAGAGAAAGCCCGTGCACAGCAACGAAGACCCAATGCAGCCAAATTAATTAATTAAATTTAAAAAAAAAGAAAGATGAGGTATTCACTGAAAAACTTAAGATTAAAAAGCTTTTAAATCAGTATATACATTTCATCTTTACTAAATAATTCTACATTCATAAATCACATTATTTCCATTGCTTAACTTTTTCTAACCTTTGCCTTTCTCTCTTTCCTATGCTAGGAATCCTAAAAGTCATAAATTTTCTAATTTAAGATACCATAATTGCTTTAATATTATAAATTAAATACTACCAGTTATAGTAATGATTCAGGCAGCATACAAAAAGTATATCAGCAACATTGTAAATCAACTATATTTCAATACATTTTTTTTAATAGGGAAAAAGTATTTTTTAAAAAAGTATATCAAATGCGGGGGGAGGGACTTCCCTGATGGTCCAGTGATTAAGACTCCTCACTCCCAATGCAGGGGGCCCGGGTTCGATCCCTGGTCAGGGAACCAGATCCCGCATGCCGCAACTAAAAGATCCCGCGTGCCGCGACTAAGACCCGGCACAGCCAAATAAATAAATAATTTTTTTTTTTTTTACATGCTGGGGGAATATTGATAACTTTTTGGGAAAATGTTATCCAAATTAAGAGGTTGGTCAGCTGTCCAAATGTCATTTTAAAGCAGAAATCTCCAGCTGTATAATGTGCAATGAAATTCTTCAACATTCACTACTTTGAGTTGAGTGTCTCAAACCAGGTTCCAGATACTAAATACCCAAAGCAAGTACCGTTCTCCTGTTTGAACAAATGGAGGTCTCAAGAGGACCAAATAATAAAACAAGAAACATTTAAAAATGCCTTGAACTTGACAAGCATGTTCCTAGGTACCTTTGCCCAGCCCACTCTTTCCCCATATCTTCCTCTGCCTGGAACTCACATCTTTGGCAGGACTTGCCGCTGATTCCATTCACAGGCCTGCTCAAATTCTGCCTCTCTCCCCAGAGTCACCCTTGCTAAAATAGCATCCCCATTATTCTAAGTTTCTTCTTGATGTGTACGTTGAATGGTTGGTTTCCTGTTTATAATTTGTCTCTCTCCACTGAAAGCGGGGGCATTGCTTTCTCACTGCCACCCTATAGTGCCTGGCACATAGCAGTTGCTCAGTGAATGCCTGTGTATTATTCATAAGACCAAATCCCAAAATGTCAGCTTGATGTAATACACAGGAGTTGAGGGCTCGGACGCTCCAAAGTCAGGTACACGTTTCCACAAAAGAGAAAGATAAACACTGCCAGTATAAGTCCCAACCCTAGATTCTAACATGGAGACATCTGCACCAATTGTGTAAAAGGCTGCCAGTTTCAGATTGGCCTCATTATTCATGGATCATAAAAAAGAATTGTTTCTTCCTCTTGAAAGATGGCTCATCAGCAGTATTTATTGTTTTGTACTAACCATACCCTTGCGATGCTGCTCATGAAGATGGGCTTCCTGCCTTTCATGGCAGTCCCCTCTCCTCCCATTGGCTGTTCTCCTCTATTGTGTTTAAGCTATGAGCTGTCTCAGCAACCTCAAATGATTCGTTGGAAATATCTTTCATTTTGATCATTGAAAGTTTTCCAGATGCATGGAGTTGCAGTAAACCAGGAAAAAGTCAGCAGAAAATCAAACATTATATTTTATTGCTGCAAAATGATTTTCAGTTCTTCCCACAACAAATCAGTGCCAAGAAAATCCAGAGGATCAAAACCCTCATTGTTTCTCAGTGCCTCCACCATCAATTCTATTTCAGAAACCAGTTGTACCCGCCCACTCTCGATTGGGGGGACTAATCATATGCATTTGTAGGATTGAAACTGAGTTTCCAAAATATTTGTTGACATTATTGAGGTTAGCTTTGTTTCTTTAGGGACGATCAATATAATGCTAGAATAAATGTAGCATCAAATTGCGTTATTTCAGTGGCGGGGCTTCTAATTATGATTCAGTTGATAAATCTGGTGCTAAGCATGCAATAACCTTGCCCTTTTGTTTATGTTTGCCTCTGTGCTAATTTTCTTTTTAAATTAAACTCTTCAGAAGAGAGCTTAAGGTGTGGAATTTTTATTTCAGTTAAGTAGTTCTGGCTTATTCATGGCATGTACCCAGCTCTCCTGGACCATTGCCAGTCATACTTAAAGGGGGATGAGCTTATCAAGATGTTTTGATAATGCCAGGCAACCAGTCTGCTACCTGATAATCTCAATTTCAAAGAATTTCAAGCAAGAGGTGTGGATTTAGTCTACTGTGCTGGCTAGATGAAAGGACCACTGCATGCTTACTGGGTCACTGCATCGGGTACCAAGACTTGAAGTTGCTGGGATTTTGTCTGTTTGCTTGCCTTACATGAGTCTCCCTAACTTTTAAAATAGGGAAGTGTGCTTGAGTTCACACGTAAGCGTGGTTCTACCAACCTGCATGGCAGTTGATCTAAAATAGAAACAGGAAGTTTAGGGCTGGAAGGAACATCTTGACATTCAATATCTCCAAGCACAACACCAGTACAAAAGTTATTGAGAAATGGAGAGCATCTCTCTGGCTGCTTGGGACAGTGGTTTATAAACTATAGCCCCTCCCAGGAAAGTCTTCATGGTAAGGGTGGTTTACTTAACTCATGAGGGAGATGGACCTTCATTATGAATGTGAAGAGTGAGTTTGGGGAAATGTTTTCTGTTCCTATATGAGGAAGTAATGTGTTCTTGCCAAACATGATTGGGTAGTATTTAGTATTTTGAGACAATAACTTGATGAAGGAAGCCTTCGTCTTTTCTAAAACAATTGTTTGTAATTACTTACGTATCTGTGTTCCTGCAAGATTATAAACTCTTTGAAGTTATGAACAATGATTATCTCTCCCACTGCTGTAGCCCCAACCTAGGACAAAGTCTGATATATGGCAGAGTGTCAATAAATATCTATAGAGTAAATGATGAAGGGATGAATGATATCCTTGTAGTTAGTAGCAATTTATCACCCAAGATAGTTTTTGTCGCCATTGTTTAATTTGTTTGTAGAGGAAGAGGAATCTCTACATTATGCGAACAACAAAACACAGGCAAGACAAATTACATGCAATGCAACTGGTCTTTTCTTGTGAATGCTGAAGGTCAAGTTCATCCATATACACTAGTTTGTCAGTAAACTTTGGCCCTTTGTGACACTGAATTTCTAGCAGTACAATAAACTATTGCTGAATTTTTTACAGTACTTTCAGAAGGTTTTAGGAGATGATTATTGTGAGAAATGCCATATGTTTACCTGTAGGCCATTCTGGTATTTGCTAGTAACTGCGTTCCCCACGGCCCTCAGCACGTGATGAAATATAGAAGCATTCTGCCCTTCCTCCCCCACAGTTAGCCATATGCCACTTCATATCCATAGGTAATTCTTACACATCACTCCTTCCTGAGAAGGAAAAACAGCTCACATATATGAAGGCTCGTTCCAAAATGAGAAGCATGGATGATGTTTCATTTGCTTAAGAAACACTTCAGCCTCAAGTATTTAAAAGCTTAAAGAGAGCAGTACCTTTGTTGGAATAAATCCGGTGTTCAAAGTCTGAAGAAATCCAGTCGGCTTCAAGCAAGCTTCTAGATGTATCCCCTAGTTTAGAGGACTTAAGCAAGTGAGATTGAAGGCATGGCAGTTATTTTTAGCACTTATTATGGAGGGACATCTTTATCACTCTGCAAGTTGAGAAGGCTTTTCTCTTGTGCTGAGAACATCAGGTCTTCTTCCTCCTTCCTAAGGCAGTGTGCGTGTGAGGCCAATAGGAGCCCTGTTAAACATCAATCGCCAGTCATCAGTTGTGACCAGAGGCTTCCAGGAGGAAATGTGCAGTGGAGAAGTGAGGAAAACACACCACCTAGATGCATATGAATGCTAAAGCTTTGGAGATGGGCAAAGGCTAAACATTACTGCAAATTGGCTTCTGGTTTTAATGCATGTAAAATAGCAAGGGAAAGGCCTCTTCCCAGTGTAAACCTATCTTTGAAAGAGTGGTACTGTAGTGGAAATCTGTGCTAGATTTTGCATTTTAACAGTAACTTTGCTTCAAACTCTTACCCTGTGGAAATTTTCTGGATGATTATGTTGATGTGTAGTTGCAAGATACATTTGTAAATGTATCATTACTTAAATAATAAAATAAATAATAGTATTTAATTTAAAAAGCATTAACTACAAATTAAGGCACAGAGGAAACACAAGTAGTATTCTGGCTATAGTAGAGTTAAGGCAAAAGTAGTAACCTCCTACCTCATGAAATCAACTGGAAATGAGAAAATGAAAGTTTTCCCTAAACATAATGAGGTTTATTATCCATTTAGGAGCAGATTTTTGTGTCTAACAAAGTGGTGTTAAGGATTAGGTTGTCTTCAGTAATACTGGTCTCTTATTTTTAGAATAAGTAAAAGGAAAGCACATGGGATCAGGTTTTTTATTGTGGCAAGATTCATAAATAATGAATTTTTAAAAATTCACCAATTTAACCATTTTAAAGTGCACGATTCAGGGGCACTTAGTATATTCATAATGCTGTGCAACCATCAGATCGAGCTAGTTCCAGAATGTTTTCATCTCCCCAAAGGAATCCCCTTATCCACTGAACAGTCACTTCCTCTTTCCCCCTCCTCCCAGCCCCTGCAGCCAAGTATCAGACTTAGGCAACCAGTAAAATATGCTTTCTGTCTCTTTGGATTTACTGATTCTGAATATTTCATATAAATGGGATCAACTTTTTAACAGGGGAAAATCTAAGCCAGCAATCGTCATCATCTGATAAGTGGGAAAAACAAATGGTTGGATTTTGAAATCTGGGACCTTTCCTTCTGCCAAAAGTGAAGGACAAGCTGGAGAATCTTGATAATTGAGCAGAAAGTGATGCTAGAATACTTAGGTACTGTAGATGATAGTCTAGAATTTCAGATGAATTCCTATGTCTCAAAACCAGAAATCTGGGCAGAATTCCATACTGGAATCTCAAATCATTACAATGACCTAAGTCTAGTACATGAAATTACCCATGCTGAGCTGAGAATTAAACTTTATCCATCTCTCCTACCCTTCCTTTCCTTCTTTTTTAAACAAGCGTTATTGAGCACATAGCATGGTCAACACTATGGAAACAATGATGTACAAAGCAGGCATTATCTCTGCCCTCACAGAGTCTACACTCATGTGGAGACACGCAATAAAGTAAGTAGCTACACTGTGCAGTGTGTTGTGAAGGAAGAGAAAACCATAGTATGTGTGAGAATAAATGACGTAGGAAGCTCTTTTAGACCAAGTGTTCAGGAATGGCCTCTCTGAGGATGTCATATTCAAGCTAGGAGCTGAAATATACAAAGGAGGCAGCTGTGTGAAAGTGATGTACGAGAGTTCCAGGTAGAAGAAACGCCCTGTGCAGTAGCCCCGTGGCAAGAAGGAGCATAGCACATTCTACGAAGAAAAGACCAGAAACTTAGCGAGTGAGATGAGGCTGGAGAAGTAGCCAAGGGTCCAGTCATGCAGGACTTCATAGCCCATGGTACAGAATTTATTATAAAAGCAATGGTTGGTCATTGGACAATATCAAGTAGGAGATTGACTTGATGCAACTTTTTTTCACTTGCTGCTGTGAGGAGATAAGATTAAGGGAGCAAGAGTAGAGTCAGGGAGACCAGTTAGGAGGGTAATGAAAAGGTCCAGGTGAAAGATAGTAGTGGTCGGACAAGATGGAGGTATATCTATTCATACAGTGGTCATCTCTGGAATCCTACAGCTGTGCCAGGCAAGATGGAATGAACATGGGTATTTATATTCCTGAGATATTTTGTCCATGTAATATTCCTCTAGGGGACTTGGAAAAAAAGAAAATACAAATCAGGAATGAGGTTGGTAATTTGTTGCAGTTTAATAAACATTTATTGAATATCTCTCTGTGCCAAGCAGGTGGCACCATTTTCCTTCGGAACTTTGAAGGCATTGCTTCCATGTATATCTTTCAGGAACCTGTACTGCTGTTGAGAAGACCAAAGCTGTTCTGATTCTTGATCCCTTGCTTTGACCTGGTATTTTTCCTCTGGAAGCTGGAGGGATCTTCTCTGTTCTGCTCTTTCATGATGACAGGCCTTCGTTTGGGTCTCTGGTCATCCATTTTGCTGGGCATTCACTGGGCAGATTCAGTCTCAACATCCATGCTCTTCAGTACCTGACATTTAAAAAATAATTTCATCAATGCTTTCCTGTCTCCCATTTTCTTTTTACTTTCTAGATATCTTACTATATTTAGGTACTGAACTATTAGACTGGTTCTTTATATTTTTCCCCCTGGTTTTGGAACGTTTAATCTTATGTTCTAACCCATTCATTGAGCTATTTATTTTTAATTTCTATGAACCCCTCTCCCCTTTTGTATTTAATCTCTGGATGTTCCTTTTGTACAAGATCTGGGAAACTGGAAATTTAATTGCTTCTTATACATACTTTTAACTAACCATCTTTTTTATAACTTCACCTTCTCACCAACTCCCTGAGGTACTTGATACTGCCAGTTCCTGCACCTTTGGAGTAATCTATGGTGGGGATCTGCAAGCTTCTCTAAAGGGCCACATAGTAAATATCTTAGGCTTTGTGGACCATACAACCGCTGAACTATAAAATCACAACTGCTCACAACTGCTCAACTCTGCTGCTGTATCATGAAAGCAGCCATAAACAATACTGAAATAAATGGGTGTTTCTGTGTTTCAGTCAAACTTTATTTTCTGACCCCTGGTCTGTGATATAAATTGAGCTGCATTGTGGCTTTTCCCACTGTCAGTTTAGGACGCAGCTTCTTTTGGTCTGCTAACTTTCCAACTTCTTACCCATCTGCTTTCCAGCTTCCAAATTTTTGTTGCTGTTGTTTATTCCCTGTCCAATTCTTGTTATTTTGAGATTAGATGTTTTTAATACTCTTACAGTAGTTTTATTGGCGTTTCGGTAGTGAAAGTAAATAAATATCTTGTTTCTTCCATCACCTTTACCTGAACACTGCAGTTAAGCATTAATAAAGGGTAGTGTGGGATTTCCCTGGTGGCGTAGTGGATAAGACTCCGCTCTCCCAATGTAGGGGGCCTGGGTTCGATCCCTGGTCAGGGAACTACATCCCACATGCATGCCACAACTAAGAGTTCGCATGCCACAACTAAGGAGCCCAGGAACTGCAACTACGGAGCCGACCTGCCACAACTAAGGAGCCCACATGCTGCCACTAAGGAGCCGGTGAGCCACAACTAAAGGAGCCCTGAAGCTGCAACTAAGGAGCCCTCCTGCCACAACTAAGACCTGGTGCAACCAAATAAAGTAAATAAATAAATAAATTTAAAAAAATAAAAAAGGGTAGTGTGAGGGGTTTCCATTACTTATTTCTGTAATTTGACCCAGACATTGTAGGCCATTTAAATGATTTTACTTGCTTCACCCTTTCTCAGGGCCCACTAACTTGGGTCTTATAATCATTGTTTTCCTTTCTTGTCATACAAATTTTACTCTCATTTCAGACTTTATCAATACATCTATTTCCAGGAGTTGGTGGGATCTTAGCATTTGTAATTTTGTGTAAAATTAATAGAACATAGATTTTACGCAGTGCAGTCAATGTATGAGGCTAACTTGAAAATGGCAGGTGAGAAAAACAGCTCTCCCAAGGAGAGGCCAGTACCAGCAGAATATGCTCAGATAATCTGAAGGCTGCTGCTTCCATGACCACCCACCAGAGGTAGGACTAAGGCCACCAAGAGCAGTTGCTAGTCCTTGCACCCTGAACCTTGAGCCATGGTGGCAAATAGGACAGGAAGCCGCTCTCTGAGCCAACACCTCCCAATAAGCTGAGGGTAGCAGCATGTATGTCCCCAAACCATGATTATGCTCCAAAATTCCCTCCCTTCCTCTCTTAGAGCAAAACACAAAAGTTTTGTGTGCTATTGCTGAGGAAAGAGAGCTGAAAAATGTATACACTGTTTTTTCCAACTAGAGAATGCTGGTTCCATGTTTCAGGAAATGCCATAGGAGCAGTGGCTTTCTAATGGGACTGTATGTTGGTATCACCCAGGGAGCTTTGCAAAATCTTGATGCCCGGGCACCAACCAAGATTATTTACACTCAAGAAATAAGTGGCAGAGCTGGAAGTCCATCTTCAGGGTTCAAGGTCATGGCTACACTGCCTCTACATTTAATTCTGCAAGCGGGTGATGTCTTTATGGAAAAGAATCAAATTATAATAGAATAAAATAAATATAAAACTGAGCAAAAATAGAAATCTCTGACCACAGCACATGTCTGCCATCCTCTATCTTAAGCCTGAAATGCCCAAAGCTTGAAAAACAGAATTTTGTAAGTTTGGCCCCCAAACTCATTTGTGTACAAGACCAGAACTGAACCAATGTGAGGTCACACATAATCTCTTTTTACAACCACCCACCCCAGTGTAAATAGTCACAGTTTTTGTGGCACAGGTATTGGGTTTTCCTATTCCTTCTGCTGTGGCAGACTCTGTTACATAATACATGGTATGGAAATCCAAAGGGCTGTGTATCAAGTATTTCCTGCTCTCCACTCTCTGGGCACATTGTAAGGGTTGGCACTTCCCTTCCCCTCTGAATTTAGGTTTGACCATGTGACTTGATTTGGCCAATGAAATGTGAGCAGATGTGATATATGTCACTTCCGAGCCAAAGTTTTAGGAGGCAGTTTGCAATTAGCTTTCACTCTTTCCCTCTGGAACTCTGACCAGCAATGCTCCGGACAGTCTTTCCTCTGACAGCCTGGACCTGGAAGAGATGGAGAGCAGAGCCCCCATCAACTTAGATTTTGGAGATATTTGTTATTGGAGCATAATCTAGTCTATCCTGACAGATACAGTGGTATAAGTACCACCTTACCTTTCTAAAATCTGAAAAATTCTAAATTCTGAAACAGATCTGGCACCAGGGGTTTCAGATAAAATATTGTGGATCTTTATTTAAATATTTGAAATTGGGATTTTTCCCCCCAAGAAAATTTGAACTGTGTCAATGCTTTGAGCACAGCTGTTTTCTGAAATGAGCAAACTAGCATCTGGGCAACGTCCTCTGGACTGAGCTCTTGGAAGTCAAGGATTTTCTCATTTATCTTGGTAGCCTCAATGTCTGATATGAAGTGAACACTTGGTAAATAGGCACACACAAAAAATGATGGCACAAATACAGATAATACCTGGAGCTTGAGGCTCCACGAGAGAGAGCAAAAGAAGAAGATATAAGAGGTAAAGGCAAAAGTTATCTATTTCACCTAGTTCACAATTTTGCCTTGTTCAAATAAGGAACTGGAGGCAGAGCGAATCTTGTTTGAAAGGATAATACAGTGGCTGTGAGTAAATGCTCATGGCTGGATGTCAAGATTAATTGAGGTAATTTGAACAAGTAAGGCTCTTGGTGCAGAATTGGTTTATAGTTAACCTGTAGTAAATGTAGCTATTATTAATATTAATTAAAAAATAGATTGGGATTTTGGGATTGACATGTACACACTGCTATATTTAAAGTAGATAACCAACAAGGACCTACTGTATAGCAATAAATAAATAAATAAATAAATAAATAAATAAATCCAATTCATTAAAAAAAAATAGCAATCCTCCTGAAACTGTATCGGAGAGGGGAAATTGGCTAACAATTATGGTTTTCAAACTGTGCTTTACTGTGTTCCATGAATTCTGAAGCACCTCTTTAGTACCTCTAGGGTGGAAAATCTCAGAGCCCTGGAGAGGGGAAGAGGCAGCTGAGTGGGTAGGGCCTGAACCATCAATGCCCACTCCAACCTCAACAGCTCTGCTTTGCAGCCATCATGGATTAGCTTCCACATAGCACTTTGTTTGAAGAAAGGGTCATGAAGATGAAAACAACCTTGAAAGTCATTAGAATAAGATATTTTAATATATATATGTCTAACTGAATCACTTTGCCGTACACCAGAAACTAACACAACATTGTAAATCAACTATACTTCAATAAAAATAAAATAAAATTAAAAAAAATTGTATTTCAGAGAGACCTTCTGCAGCTATTGTTGAAAACCAAGGATTTTTGGTAATTTTCATTTTAAAATAAATGAATTAACAAGTTATTCATGGTGTCCTGGTATTCTGGCTAATTAAGGTTTTAATGTAGCACTTTGACATAACATTTTTTTTTCTTGGCTGCATTGGGTCTTCGTAGCTGCGCGCGGGCTTTCTCTAGTTGCTGCAAGCAGGGGCTTCTCTTCGTTGCGGTGCGCGGGCTTCTCATTGCAGTGGCTTCTCTTGTTGCAGAGCACAGGCTCTAGGCACGCGGACTTCAGTAGTTGTGGCATGCAGGCTCAGTAGTTGTGGCACACAGGCTTCGTTGCTCCGTGGCATGTGGGATCTTCCCGGACCAGGAATCGAACCTGTGTCCCCTGCCTTGGCAGGCGGATTCTTAACTGCTGCTCCACCAGGGAAGTCCCTGACATAACATTTTAAAAAATATTTAATGCTCTAGCGATCATGAGCATATGAATCCTTACAACATTTTCCCTGCCTCCTCAAAAACCAAATAATAGACTTGGAAATGTGTAAGGTTAATCACATGAGAGCTCTGCTAAGCTAGAATTTAATGAAATATTATTTAAAGCTCCTAGAATCTCCTCCTTGGCTTGTGAATTAGTCACTCTGAAGGGCTCTTAGTGTTCCGATTTAAGGTATAGTTAGAGACTTCGAGAAAAGGCTATTTGGGGGGATTCTATTTTTGAGGTCCCATCGATGTGATAAATGTGATGTCATTGAGTAACAAAAGCTCAGTCTGGGTTTTGAATTGTGTGGGCTGTGAGGTGTGTGTGTGTACAAGATGGCGGTCCCTTCATGCACTGACTGATCCGTGAGGTCCCATAAGAAGATGCTTTTACTTCTCATCCTTCCTCATCGTCGGTACTTCAAGGATTCCTGTTCCTGGGAGCCCTTGTGTGGAAAACAAAAGAGAGACTTGAAACTTTCAGAGTATTTGTTCAGAAGGGGAAGAGTTAGGAGGGTTGCTTGAACACCTAATCCAAGTTAGAGACTTGCAGGAGATGGCAAGTTTCCAAAGACAAATCAGATTATTTTGAAAGTTCTAGAGTGAACCCTGTAAAAGTGTGTACATATATGTTGGTGAAGGGTAACTTGGGGAAGAATGGAATTTTTTCCTTTTCCTCTTTTCTCATATCCAGAATGTGTCTGATTTCCAGGATTCTTAAGTGACAACAATATTATTAAAAGTTTACTTGAGGTCAAGGATAGACTCGGCAAGGGCTGCGGTTGGCCTTGGACCATGATCACCCTGTACAACACTATCATAAGATGTGGAAAACTGCAACCTGGCCTCAAACTGGCTTAAAATGGACTCAGAACAAGCACTCAGTTCCATGCAGGAAGGAATCAGTGACAGGATTTTTCACATCTCTTCTTTACTATAAGTCTCTTTGGTGGTAATTATTAATATTGCCATTTAATAGTTGATGAAACTGACTTTCAGAATCTAAATGACAAAACTTGAGTTTAAACTCAAAATGTCTAATGCCAAGTTCTGCCATTTTTTTCTCACCCATAGGAAAATCATTCCTAGTCTAGAACACAACTGAAAATATGGCCTGTTTTATTGTATTAATTCTGTGGGTGATGTGTCCAGTGCCTGACAGCACCGAAATCATGAATCCTCAGTGTGCAGGTCTAATAAAATCAAGCAGACTTTTCAGAGGCTTGATTGGTTTTGTCACACCACTTTTGGCTAGTATTTCTAGTGTGAGTTTTGTTCACTATCCCACTTCAGGATTAACTGCTAAGAGAAGTGGGTTTTTAAGAGGCTTCTATCTGGTACTCACTGGAGAAGGGATATGAAGTTAACTTTTAAGACATAGGTATAGCTTCCAGTTAGGCTGTTTCTAAATGTCTGGAGACCCGGTTGCTTGAAAGGGCAGTCACACTCATACTGACCCAGAGGTTTGAGTTTGGCAGGTGGGCTGTGGCTTGGCAGAATTTGAGGATTCTCCAACTTTCCTATGAATTGTCTGCTGGCTGAGACAAAGTCACATTCAACTTTTAGAGTCCCAGAACGTGCTTGGTTGGTTTTGTTTTTTTCAGGTTGTGTAGCTATTAAAGGCAATTTTATTTGTTTTTTTAAAAATTGAGATATAATTCACATACCATGAAATTCACCCTTTTAAAGTGTCCAATTCAGTGGCGCTTAATGTGTTCACAAGATCGAGCCCTTGGCACTAAGCCTCCTTTGCCTAGTGGGTGAGTCAGCCCTGCTTCCATGAATAGTCTAGCCGCTGGTCAATGTTTTGGGTGGACCCAGGGCCCGTGGGAGCCTTATCCCCTTAAGGGGGGCTTTAAGAGAATAACAGGATGCAGGCTCCTTCCCTGCCAGGCTAAGCTTGGTGCTTTTATTTCTTGAAGCTACAAAATGGATCCTTCTTGGTACATCAGGATGGGAGCATTAAATCGCAGCTGGAGCTGTACAAGGGAAGTGGTGTTTATCAGGGTAACCGCCTTCTCAAATTTATCGCAGATGCTGCAGTTTGCATCCCAGGGGAGCAAAACTTAATCTGCCTTCCCCAGAGCCCAGTTGTAGTCTTTGAAAGGCAGTGGGAACTGGCAGCTGTCCAGCCAATGCCTCCTTTCTCCTCCCATTGCAGGAGGTGCTTGAGATTGAAGTTGTTAGTTACTCAAAGCTCAAAAAAGTGTATTTGAAAGGGCCTAGTTTTTTGCATTTCTTCCTGTCCTAGAGACTCTAGGAGGTGAAAAACTAACCCTGAGGATGTATATGCAGCCATCACCCTACCCACATCATACAGCATCTCCCCTGACACCAACACCTCCCTTGGGGATGGCTGCCCTGGCCAGGGCGTTGGGGCTCCCTGGCTGAGGATGGCCGAATAATGAATAGACTCAAGGTGGGGACCATCAGCACCATCAGCATTGCCCTGAAATTTGTTAGAAATGCAAAATTTCAGGCTCCATCAAAATCAGAAACTGAGAGTGATGTCCAGCAAGTTGTGTTTTAACAAACCCTCCAGGAGACTCTTTTGCACATTAAAATTTGAAATGCAGTGAGAAGACCATGATCAGGTGGGGCTCGGAGTGCAAGATATAATGAGATGGCTCTGAGAGCTGGTGCAAAACCAACAAAAAGAAATCAGGTGACATGAATCCAAACCTCTGAAGCTTGTATATACGTGGACACAAATACCCACCCATTGTACCATTTTCATATAGGCTAAAAGTGAAGGAGACTTCCTCTCTCCTGCCTGCCTGCCTGTTGTTTTATCATTTGTTAATATCCTTCTTCCTTCAAGAAGCACTTTATTGTTAACTTCGTTGCAAATAGATTAAATTAAGAAAAAAAAAATAGTGGGGAGGGTATAAAAAGAAAGGAAACTTTTTTTTAGATCCTGGGATTTAGGAGTCAAAGATTCTTAACCATGGTACTGTTTAAAACTTTTACCCAGATTTCCATTGTCAAATAAAAACTAAATGGGATTTAGGTAAGGAAAGACCTTAATTCAAAAGGATTATTGCAATAAATGGAGGGGACCATTGCATTAGGGAGCGAGAACTTAGAACAGTCTGACTGTAAGATCTCAAAGGCTGGGGAGAAAGGAATTTTCTTATATAAGGACAGGTAAATAAGGCTAGAAAGAACCAGATATGGGAGAGAGGGATGAGCAGGTGGTATGATCCAACAGTTGAGCAGGAAATGTCTTTCCTTGGGGTCAGCTGATTTTCTGGAGGGGTCAGTAAAGAGGGGTTGGCATTCTGATGCTGTCGGCAGGCATTTTGTCCAGACTGGTCAGTGGATACAACCATAAGCTAATCATTTATGGCAGTGAAGGGGAATGTGGAGGGTAATGTCTGACATTGTCCTGGGTAAACCCACAAGTCTTATGGAAGTAATATGGGGAAGGTGATCCTTTGAAGTAAGTAAGCCATTCCCCAGAAAACAAAAGGACGGAGGTATTTCTTAACCTTTGCTGTTTTCCAGACCCCGAGGGCTCAGATAAAGTCTAACATTGTCACTGTATGTCACTGGAACATTTTAAAACACAAACCTCTTAACATTTATTTAATAAAGCAATTCTCTTTAATACAAAACACATTTGTTGACTTTTGTTTGATTAACTGATGTGTTTTATAATTAAAGAGATTTTGCTTTTTAGGATAAATGCTGAATTTCTCTTTTAGGAGAGAAACCAGTAACCAAACTTAGCATTAAACACATGCAAATACATAGCATAGATTTTTATTTTTATTTATTATTTATTTATTTATTTATTTTTATTTATTTTTTAACATTTTTATTGGAGTATAATTGCCTTACAATGTTGTGTTAGTTTCTGCTGTATAACAAAGTGAATCAGCTGTACGTATATGTGTATCCCCGTATCCCCTCCCTCTTGCGTCTCCCTCCCACCCTCCCTATCCCACGCCTCTAGGTGGTCACAAAGCCCCGAGCTGATCTCCCTGTGCTATGCGGCTGCTTCCCACTAGCTATCTATTTTACATTTGGTAGTGTATATATGTTAATGCTACTCTCTCACTTCGTCCTAGCTTACCCTTCCCCCTCCCCGTATCCTCAAGTCCATTCTCTACGTCTGCGTCTTTATTCCTGTCCTGCCCCTTGGTTCATCATACCTTTTTTTTTTTTTTTTTAGATTCCATATATATGTGTTAGCATACGGTATTTGTTTTTCTCTTTCTGACTTACTTCACTCTGTATGACAGACTCTAGGTCCATCCACCTCACTACAAATAGTTCAATTTCGTTTCTTTTTATGGCTGACTAATATTCCATTGTATATATGTGCCACATCTTCTTTATCCATTAATCTGTTGATGGACACTTGGGTTGGTTCCATGTCCTGGCTATTGTAAGTAGAGCTGCAGTGAACATTGTGGTACATGACTTGTTGAATTATGGTTTTCTCAGGGTATATGCCCAGTAGTGGAATTGCTGGGTCATATGGTGGTTCTCTTTTTAGTTTTTTAAGGAACCTCCATACTGTTCTCCATAGTGGCTGTATCAATTTACATTCCCACCAACAGTGCAAGAGGGTTCCCCGTAGCATAGATTTTTAAAAAGTACTTCGAGGGTAGATAGAATTGAGTGAACTATTTAAAGCTGGATGGGAGAGTTGCAACTGAGAAAGATATTACATAATTTTTCCCATGTCAGTAAATCTGGAGTACGCCAATATGTGACTTTGGTGAACAAAGAAATGCTGGGAAGTCATTAATCACAGTAATGAGAGAACAGTGTGGCTAAAAGGGTGTTCACAAGTTGTGCCATTAGTACCTACTAAAAATAATCATCATGGCTGAAGTGCTTTTTTTATGTGGAAAGCTTAATAATTTAAATTAAAAAAAAAAAAACAACAACTAAGAGCAGGGGAATCTTTAAGTGGAGGTGAGGGAGGAAAAAAATGTTAATTTTTTTAACACCACATTTTTCAGTGCTGTGGTCCACTATGACCATCAGCTGACTATAACTTCTATAAAACAATGCCAATCCTTTTTAATATCATCCTGGAGTCTTGCCATAGTGTTCTACAGTTTGCACTATTGTTTGCTATCATTCTATCTTTCATTATAAGATCATAAATTAGTTGTAGGAACTGCTAATTTTCACTGAGGATTTGTTCTTAACCTTGTTGGTGTCCTTGGGGTTTTTTAGCAGAGTAGGAAAGTCTTATCACCAGGGATGATCACTACAAGTCCTCCCAAACAACCACAAAGACAGCAGTAACAAGAAAACCATTTATTACGAATCAGCCAGGGGGACTTCCCTCACCGTCCAGTGGTTAAGACTCCACGATTCCAATACAGGGGGTGTGGGTTCAATCCCTGGTCGGGGAACTAAGATCCCACATGCTGTATGGTGTGGCCAAAAAATTTAAAAAAAAGAGTCAGCCAGACACTGTCTTAGGCAGCGTTAAAGTTAATTCTTATATTGGGCTCCACAAAATGGAGACTGCCACGTGGCCCAATCCCCGTCACAAATCTAAAGCTCTAAAGCTAAGTCAGCCTGCACTTACAGGAAATGCCTCATGGTCAAGGAAATCTAATACCAATCACAGTCCTCCAACTCAGCCTTAGCTAGCTTACCTTACCCTAGAAAATAGCAGTTTATAAATGTATTTCATTTAAACCTCACAACCTGTTTAGTGGATATTGTTTCACTCCACAGATGGCAAAATTGAATTTGCAAAAGGTTAGTCTCAGTCTTGTCACTACACCACAGGAAACTTCTAAAACACATGGCAAAGAAAGGGGTCCCCTTTTGAGCCCAGATTTCTGAAGGACGAATAAGGGGTCATGGAGGGGGTGAAGGTAGGGCTGATGTTCCCAGCTTCTCTCAGCTATGGGCCACAGTGACTTCACATTTCAGGTTCATCTTTGCCAAGTTGCAGAATCAATTCTGACACAGGTAGGCAGTATGGCAATGGTTACGGGGTTCAGGATACTCTACCCCAAACTATGATACCTCAGCATATTGAACATTTTAAGCTGAAGCAATTTGAGAAACTATAGGTGCAGGAAGGCCTCTCTGACCTTCCCCTGAGGGAGGTCATAAGACCCTCAAGTGAGAGGTGCCCTCCCCAGACCGAGGAAAGGAGCATCCTTATCTCTGCAGATGGAGGGATGCTGGAGGGAATCGCAGTGAACAGGTCTTGCTGGGTTTCCCCCAGTTGACTGCCCTTAGCTCCACATTCTCCCACAACTTTCCACTCTTCATCAAACCTAGTATAGAAACACCCAGGTAACTATTTCCGAAACTGAGCAGCACCCTGTCGGGCCCTCCTAAGTACACAGGCCTTTCCGTGTCCCCCATTTCTTGTTTATCGGACAGAGGTTTCAGCCTCCTAGACCTACCCTGAGTTCCAAAGGGCAGATTCAAATAGCTACTAATTAGAGGAGTGAGGGGATGCAGAAAGAAACAGTAGTGCAGCCGATGGTAGCTGGTCCGGGTTCCTCCTCGGGGGAGTGCATAACAATTTGATGCGTATCTCTGAGCTCTTCTACAGGAACTCAGGCCCCCACCCAGGTGGAGGATAGTAACTTCAGGCTGAGCGCAAGCAAGTGGACCCCAAACTGGTTGGAGCCAGAAGGCTGATGATTGAGATTCCTGGAGCACCACCCTGTTACCTTCCCACAAACCAGAGGAGGGTTACACACCCTGCAGCTCTCCCCCCAGATTTTGCCTATAAAACCTTCTTCCCTGAAACCCACTGGGGGGAGTTCAGGTCTTCTGAGCATGAGCCACCTGTTCTCCTTAGATGGCCCTTGCAATAAACCTTTCTGTGCTCCACACTCCGTTTTGGTTTGTTTGGCCTCTCTGTGCATTGGGCACGCAAACTTGGGTTCAACGACATTTCTTCACATCTTCATTTCCTTATGAAGGCTCCCAGGTCACATAAAACATAAATGTGGGTGCTTTTCTCATGTTAATCTGTCTTTTGTTATGATGGCCTCAGCTGAAAACCTAGAAGGGTAGAAGGGAAAGATACTTTTCTTCCCATACAATGGCTCACATCCTCTGAAAGATGTGCTCTAGAGTTTTTACTACCCACCATGTGCTTGACCGCTGGCGTGTCCGCGAAGCCCTCACCCTCCCCAGTTCTCCACATGCATAGAGCTCACTGCCCAGTTCTGCTCCATGTCCTTATTAGCATGCCGTTTTCTCCACTTGGACTGGAGGCTACCCCAACTCTGTATTCTATTTCTTGCTTTCCAGAAGGTGGTATTGTAATAAATTCAATTAAAGATGTACGCGAGGTTTGAAGAGAGGAGGACTGCTTTAGAGAACATTAGCTACTCAGAAATAACGTAAAGCCATTACATTAGAAGATGCTGAATATAAACGTAAAGCCATTACATTAGAAGATGCTGAATATAGTAATGAGAGCTCACTTCACTGTTAGTACAGTTAGATTAACCCTTAGCGGGATTCATGGCTGCTGTGGGCCTATGACACATGTATGCACATTTAAAATTAGTCTCTAGTGTGACCTAGCTCTTCCCTGCTTGTGGACAGCTCCTCTTTTATCACTATGCTTTCTTTTGTGTAGAAAACTCTTTGAAACATTCTTCTGTACCAGTTTTAAATAGCATCTTTGTTCTCTTTTTCATCTTTGGCCTTTCAGAAAATATACTTAGAATATTTCAAGAGCATTAGAAAATTTTTTCCATGTTAAAGTTAGAGAATTGAGGTTGAATTGTTGCCAGAGGAGGCAGGCTGGCTACTAACATATGTTCTGGGACCTGGCCCTCAGGTCTGCAGTTTCAGAAATGGGAATTGTGTGGTACTCAGAGCCAATCAGCCTCAAATGTAGCCTAACAACGCTCACAAGAGGCTGGTTTATCATCAGTCATAATTTATTTATTCACACTGAGAAATCCAGTTTGCAAGAACACTAGACTGCCTGTTATATCTGGTATTGCATTTTCTCCCTTACAGAAAAGCTGTGGTTGTTGGCAAGCCAGAGAAATAGAACAATAAAAAGGTAGATGAACTCACTGGCTGGCGTCATCTCCCTCTAGATCCCTTGAATATTAACAACTTCCTGGATAGAACCTGTTAAAGGATAATTTTTAACAAAAGGTAAAATCATCACTCATACAAATATAAAATGAACACGTAAAATATTTTATTGTAACTCATTAATTAAATGAGGGTCCCAGAAAAATGTTCCAACCAGTTCCAAGTAGGATTAATGAACTACTGATTTGTATAGAGTCAAGAAATGTTGAAGTGAATTTACAAATGGACACAAAACTGGCTTATTTTCAAGGGATGTGGTTGAGGGAGTCAACTGCCACCAGACGACTTATTTGCATGTCTACAGGCAAGAATTATTTTACATTGCTGTTATCTACAATTTACTCTTGTAAAATAGCTCAAAGAAAATGAAAGGCTAGAATCAGGTAACCCAGAATGTTGTGCTCTACACAGTACATAGCTTTCCCATTGAAGATACCCAGTAATCTTTTTTGCTTATTCCAGATTTTCTTATAAACTTGTCTGACATCTTCTTTTGATGGACAGTCCTTATCTGAAGATCAGTTGTAGAAGTGAATTCTCCGGCCTTAATGATGCAGTAGAAGGAAATATCAAGCCCCTTATATATGGGCTGGGTAATTTCATAGGCTAACAAGTGGGAGGAATATTCTAACTATTTGGGGGAAGGGGCAGGGATTTCCAGGAATTGGGCCACCGCCTGCTTTTTGGCCTTTTATGGTCAGCCTCAGAACTGTCATGGCACCTGTGGGTATGTCACTTAGCATGCTAATGCATTACAGTGAGTGTATAATGAGGTGCAAAGTCTACAGGAATTCACATCTTCCGCCATCTTGGGCCTAGTTGGTTCTAACCAGTTTTTGCTGTATCCTGTTTTTCTCAAAGGCTATGTCATTCTTTTAACTGTTGTGCCCTACCCCCTTCCTTCCTGTTTTGTTTAGATACCTTTCTTCCCTCCCTTCTTCACTGGCCAACTAAGGTTCTTCAGAGTCCCTGGATAGGTCTTGAAAATTAAACTGACAAAGAGGTTAACAGGAAAAAATGTTCACTTTAGTCTCCCTTTGTGTTCAGAGATAAGGATATTCCTCCCCCGCCCCCATATAGCGAGGGCCCCTCTCATTTGAGGATTTTATGAACTGTTTCAGGCGAGAGTTGGTGGGGGAGGCCATCAGCGTGACCTTCTTGCTTCTGTTTTCCCAAACTCCTTCACCCTCAATATACCAAGATGCCATATTTTGGGGTAGCGTGTGATCCTCATTTATAATAGTGATTTATAATAAGAAATACAGTCCTCCCTCAATATCCTATTCCAGGACCATGGCAGATACCACAATCTGAGGATGCTCAAGTCCCTTATATAAATGGATAGTATTTGCATATCACCCAGACACATCCTCCTGTATACATTAAATCATCTCTAGATTACTTATAAGACCTAATACAATGGAAATGCTATGTAAATGATTGTAATATTTATATTTACAATGTAAATATTATGTAATTAGTAGCCAACTTGAGGCAAATTCAAGTTTTGCTTTTTGGAACTTTCTGGAATCCCCACCCCACCCCCAATATTTTCAATCCCGATTGGTTGAATCCACAGATGCGGAACCTACAGATATGGACTGTATACATTTGGTCCCAGTTCCTGGCGCAGAGCTAAAATCTCAGTAACACCTAAGTGATTAGAGCGATAAAGCTTATTATTCATAACAAGCCCCTTTCAAGCACACCTGAGTTATGTTAATGAGGTGACTTTTGGAAAGCCCCAGGTAACCTAAGGATGGGGGCTGGTTGCCAGGGGAACCAATCTCAACTAGAGGGTTGGAACTTTCAGTGTCCCCTCCCCGCCACCTCCGGGGAGAGGTGAGGGGCTGGAGTAGAGTTCAATCGCCGTGGGCTAGTGATTCAATCAGCCTTGCCTGTGTAATGAAGCCTCCACAAAACCCCCAAAGGGCAGGCTTCAGAGAGCTTCTAGGCTGGTGAAGAAGTATTCAAGTGCCTTTTCAGGTTGACACATCCCACACTCTACTCCAGGAGGACTCGGGACCCTTCCAGACCCCACCCTATGTAGCTCTCCATCTGGCTGTTATTCACGTCCTTGAATATCCTTTGTAATAAGCCAGTAATCTAGTAAAGCTGGTTTCCTGTTCTGTGAGCTGCTCTAGAAAATTAATCGAATCTGACGAGGGAGTCGTGGAGACCTCCAGTCAGTCCGGAGCACAGGTAGCAACCTGGACTTGCTATTGGTGTCTGAAGTGTAGGGGCGGGGTACCAGGTATGGCAGTGGAAGTCTTGTGGGACTGAGGCCCTTAACCTGTCGGATCTGATGCTAAGGCCAGGTAGACGGTGTCAGAATTGAGTTAAATTGTAGGATACCCAGCTGGTGTCACAGAATTGCTTGGTGTGACTCTTGTGATTACATTTGGGCCCACCTGGATAACCCCAGCTAATCTCCCTATTGTAAGGTAAACTAATTAGCAAATTTAATTCATCTGCAACCTTAATTTCCTTTGCTACTTCGTGTAACATATTCACAGGTTCTGGAGATTAGGGCATGGACATCTTTGAGGGAGACATTATTCTGCCTACCTCATGTCCTGTTTTCCAAATTAGATTCCCAAGAGGACAGGACTACATGTTATTCTTTTCAACCAGAACGGTGTTTTGCCAAAGTAATTAATTCCATAACTGTTGAATAGTTGAATGAATTTGAGGTAAATGCTGAATGAAAGTGCCTTCATTTTTTAGTATTATTCCTCTGAAAAGGATTCCTTTCCTTCGTGTTACTTACTTCATACTCCAGAATAATTTTATTATGTGTATTTTAATCAGGAATAAGACTCATCAATTCACTATAGCTCATCTCAGTGTCCAAAAAGATATTCTATCTGCTTATTTACATCAATTCGCATGCTACCAAAGCTCTTGTCATTTCTCCAGGACCACACGCTCTTCTCATTGTTTGATCCTGTAAATGTTTCACTCCTTCAAGAGTCCCTGGGCTGTCTGGCAGGATGAGTCCAGCAAAAGCATCCTCTTGTTTAATCATTGTTGTTGGGACTAGAAATCAGCATTCTTGTGTCAGTTGTACATGGTTCTTGTCCGTTGCTCTCCACTCTCTCAGCATCTTAAATATAAAATAAAAAATCAAACAGTACATGAATACAAAAGAAAATGGTATTAGTTGTTTTCATCCCAGTATGGAACTTGAATAGTACCTTGATTGTTATTTAGAAGCAACCGCCTTATGTTCCAGTCTTGCAAGGCAAGTTCTTTCCTCTCTAACAAGGGGGAAATAATAGTTTTCTTATATCTTGTCGGCGAAAGAATCAGTTGCTCTAAGAAAAGAAATGGAAAATTTTGTTCAAGCCAAATTGAGGATTATAACCCGGAAACAGCATTTCAGAAAGCTCTGAGAACTGTTCCACCTGTTAGGAGTCAAAGCACAGATACCTAAGTTTTTGAGACAGGGCTGTGCATTAAATGATGTATTATTGACAGTTTACACAGTCTAGCGAGTAGTGGGTCATGGGTCATTGTGGCCCCTTACATGATCAAGAAAAAAGGTTATCTTTTAAGGAGTTGTCTTGTTGGTGCCAGGAGAATGATGCTCTTTATGTCTGAGTAGGTGTTTCTGCTGATGGAGAGTCTTGTTAGATGCATAATGCAGATACACAATGCCCAGTAGAGGGGAGAGAGGAGGCCAAAGGGCAGAGGAAAGTTTTTATGTTTAAATCTGTCGACTGAAAAAAAAATGCACAACCTAAAAGTTGAGAATTATGTTTTGTTTGGCGGACTTTCTGAGAACTTCAAGCTCGGGACACAGCATCTCAGGTAGCTCCAAGGAACTGCTCCGAAGAGGTTAAGAGGGGAGCCAGGATATATAGGAGTTTTGCAACAAAGACCAGGTAGTCAGAACATCAAAAGATGACTGTTAATGAAAGAAAACCATACTTTTCTAAGTATGGGAAGATGCAAGAGTCTGGGCTCACTGAAGTCATTCCTTTCATATGTACCTTAGCTATCTAGGGCCAGTGTCCTGTGCTTTCCCATCCTGAGTCCCCTCAGGGTGCACCACTGGCTGCAGTGGCTGAGGGCTTGGCAGCGGGCAGCCCGTTTGTCTCCATCCTGAGTCCCCTCAGGGCTCACTGTGGGGCGGCTGTAGTGGCCAGAGGCAACATCCTTTGTTTACTATGGCAGGCAACATTTTTCATTCGCAAATTTTTCTTGTCTCGCCATAAAATATGAAATTTATTTCACAGTCTCTCACAATATTGTCATACTGCCTCAACTCCATAGTCTATATTTAGTGACTCAATCAGGGAGTACTTTTTAAGCCCTGTGCTTGATAAAAGACATCTAAGACACAAATCCCGCCTAAAAGACTTAAAATCTAGTGAAAACATACACAAAGTTGGAAGAAGCCTTTTATTTATTTATTTATCTATTTTTGGCTTCATTGGGTCTTCATTGCTGCACACGGGCTTTCTCTAGTTGCAGTGAGCGGGGGCTACTCTTCTTTGCAGTGCGTGGGCTTCTCATTGCGGTGGCTTCTCTTGTGGAGCACGGGCTCCAGGCGCACGGGCTCAGTAGTTGTGGCTCACGGGCTCAGTAGTTGTGGCTCACGGGTTAGTTGCTCCGCGGCATGTGGGATCTTCCCGGTCCAGGGATCGAACCCGTGTCCCCTGCATTGGCAGGCGGATTCTTAACCACTGTGCCACCAGGGAAATCCCGGAAGAAGCTTTTATACAAAGAGTAGAATTAATTAAACCTTTTCTATGCCATGGACACATTTGCATCTAATCATAATAATGTTATTTTAACTTTAACTTGCCTCAATTTACCATGGCAATGGGTTGAAATTGTAACAGGGAAGAGCTAAATCGGACTCCACTTTGGATCTGTTTCTTTGACTTTAACGTTTGCTTTTCGTGGCTTTTGTTATTATAATCATACATAATGGCCTGCCTCGGGGAACCCCGCCCGCCTGTGGATGGCTGCAAGAAAAAAAAAAAAACTAACACATTCCCTCACCGAGGCTGGTCATTCCAGGAGATGTTTTGCAAGACTGATGGCCCTTTTACTCTACTTCCTCATCTCCTCCCGCTCTGTGTGCTATAAAGAAACTGGCATCCAAACCCTGATAAGATGGTTTTTCAGAGACTCTAGTCTGCCATCTTCTCGGTCTGCCGGCTTTCCGGATAAAGTCGTCTTCCTTGCATCAGCACCTCGTCTCCGATTCATTGGCCTGTCGTGCAGCAAGCAGAGCGAGCTCGGACTCGGTAACAAAAAGATAGCATGGATATGTAAAAATAATCTATGATTTCAAAACGTTTTAACCAAGACTTAATTTTTCATGAATCTAATATTTTCTAAAGCATAATCAATCAATAAGTATCACCAACTAAGTTGAATTTTGCTTTCTTCTTTCCATTAATGCCAAGTGACAATTCCTTTCTTTCTTTCCAGTAATGCCAAGTGACAATTCCTTTGATTCACACAGACTCTTGCTTTGATCCAAAATCCTCCTGAATGCTTCATTCTTTAAATCTCCACTTTCATTTATTTTTAAGAGACTAACTTGTATGAATGCAGCTGATTTTTTTTTCAAGTAGGATAGATTAAACATTCTGCGCGGCCACACTTATTTGGATTGCACTCGAGGATTCTCTTCTAATTGTGCTCGTTTCAGTCCCCACTTCCCCAGTCCTCAGAAAGTAAGTAGCTTGGGTGTGAGTTTTAATCATTTATCTGGGTTTCCTTTATACTTTTCATGGCAAAAGGTAACAGCAATTAAAAAAATAAAGTGCTATTGCTATCATGAAGTTTGAACTGAGCAGAGACTTCAGATGTAAATATATCTTATCCATGTTGGGGCTTCTTTCACTGCCTTCAGAAATTGGAGACACTGCCTCCCCCCACCTCCATTACTACTGAAAATGTATAGTCATGAACTGGCTCTGCATGGACAGCACTGTTATATTGGTGGTGTGTTGTGAAACGCTGATGGATGCATTTTTTAGTTTACGTTTAGAGTCACAATTTACTGTCTCAATTAGAACTGTGCCTCCCAAGAGTCCCTGAATGACTTTTATTTGCACAATGCATTCATAGCAATAAGCATTTGAATTTGTAAATTTCCAGTGCCTTGAGCTCTTACCGTGGGCCCTGATCATTTGCATTTTTACAGTGAACACCTGGTCTTGCAGTGCCTCAGGACCAGACACCAGTCTTACAGACTCAAGAATAGAGGGGAAGCTTACCAGCTTCCTTCAGCTTAGACCCAGACTGACGGGAGCCTGGGATACACTGACAAGTGGCTGACTCCTGGGCAATGTGGTTTCTTTAAGGAAGCTGACTAGTGGCAGCTGGAGTGGGTTTGCTCATTGCAGATGCTACAGTCACTGACCTCTTGGTTTTCTCTGAGAAGTGGAAGATTCACAGGAATCTTCACTGAGGGAGGTGCCCCACATCTTGAATTCTGTGTCCTCATTTTTCTCTGTTTGACCATGTAGGTCCACCAACTCTTTCCACTCCATCTTCTCTGCTCTTGCATTCCCTTTCCTGTGACCAGCAGGGGACCCCTTCACCGCCACTCCCCCATCGTTTGAGCCTTGGGTCTAGTTCACGATGAAAGCTATTGTTTTATGCCAGGCACTGTACTCATATTTGCAACAGCCAAATGAGATGCTAGCATTTTTACCTCTTCCCTAGTTTTTCCACGATAAGGCAGCTGAGGCACAGAGAGGTTAAGTAACTTGCCCAAAGGTCAGCATGGGTAATGGGTGGCAGAGAGGACTCAAATCCAGGCAGCCTGGCTCCAGCAACCGTGTTTTCAACCAGCAAACCATTGTGCCACTCACTTAAGCTACATTCCATCTCTGCCCCATCTTTCCCAGTTATGGGAAGCAATAAAGCTATTTAGTTTTGCCATTTGCAACCGCATGAAGCCTAACAAATAGACCTACCAAAACCCACTTGCTTTTATTTCAACCTCTTTCTTATTCGCTGATCGGAGAAAAATAAGGAATCAGTGGGGGGTTTACTTTCAAATATTATTTAGGCTAAGTAAAGTTTTAGTCTCTCTATTGTATTCATTCCAATTCAGATATTCTTTCAACTGACGAAATCTCCCTTCATATGTATTACTATAAATGGGAGTTTCCTGGAGGTGGTATTAGCTATTTTTCAGTCATTATAGGGAAGTATTTTTAAAAGGTCGTAGGTAGTCCTGAGGAAGACAAGATAACCATGAGTTTGTTGGCAGGAAGCAAAAGAATGCCTATTGAGGGATAGGAAGCTCATCCGTTCCACGAATAAATTTAGGGTTGTTGAAATGATTTTTCCCTGAAGGTTTTGATGACTACCTAAGTCACTTGCTAGTTTTGAACTCACTGTGCTTTGGTCAAAAATGCCTATCATTTATCTCATACTAAAATAATTGAAGCAGAGAAATATAACCGCAACCAAGAGTCTCATAGATGTTGGATCACATTTTGCGGCAGTTAATGGCCTTGCCTTGTGGCCGTAAAGAAACTTATAAAAGGATGCTGGGATGGGAAGACAGTATATGAGACAATTTTAGGCAAGTCTATTATCAAAGTAAAGTTTACAGCCAGGCAGGCTATGATTGGGTGTGAAGGCAGTAAACTTGGCCTGAACAATCTGGATAATTGGATCTTATCTCCAGCTTTATTGGGTCATTGGCGACTTGACCAAAAACAGAGGCTATTTCTCATCGGCATTTCCTCTTTGCAGCAGGACTACTAAGAGGGACCCCTTCTCAGCTCTCAGGATGGCAAAGTGCCTGCAAAGTCTTCTTGGGTGACGCCTCTAGCACAGCCCCATTCCATTTACCGAAAGTAGGCTGAATTACTGAACTTCCTTGTCAATGTTGATAAAGTCAGCTGTGGAGGACCGTGCCCCAAGAACGTTACTGTTGGGGCAGTGCCATCCCAAGTGTGAAAGCACTAGTGGATTTCCATGGCGTTAGGCCTTAGATCTCAAAAGAGGGAGCCTTTCATCAATGACTTGGATAATAGAATAAAGAAATCACGGGTATTAAGATTCCACATGGCCTTAAACCATTTGTAGGGGGTTGTCATGCAGCTTGGAAATTGGGTTCAAGTTTAAAGTTTCCTTGATAAGTGGCAGTAATCATCAGGATGAAATACTGAAGAGCCCAAGGCCATCTTGATATAAACCCACTGATGAATTTGTGTGAAATGTTGTGGTCTGTGAAAGGCTGGCTAAGTTTGGGATTAGGGAGATGCCGAAAGCCTAGAATCTGTATGATTTAATAAAGCATCATTGTCTTTGTTATTTAAAAATATGTAACATGTCAGTTCCTTCTTACTAACATCTGTCAAGGTAATTAGCTTAATAGACTTAAAGGGTTGCTTTAACCACTCCCCACCCCCATTTCTGCCTCTCTCCGCTCCCAACAACCCTCACTGGAATATCCAAAGTACAGTTAGTCTTACTGAGTTACAGTAATAAACTGTTAATAGTACATTCCTCCTCTACTCTCAGATCCAACAGCTGTGGTGTTTGGGGGTTTCTAGGATACTGTAGCAAAACCAGAGACAGATATAACTTGCTATATTTAGGGAAACCTTACTAATTTTATGATGCCTAGTGGCACCAAGAGAGTAGGCAATTTGGGTCTCCAGCCTAGATCAAAGAGATACACTTTTCCAAAAGTGTATATCAAGTCTCTTCTCCATTTCCCTTTCAACTCAGTAACCTTTACCCCTCCTGTCACCATAACAATCTTCATCCCATATTGAGCAGTGATGATCAGAAAAGTCAAAGGAGGAAAGCTTTTCCTGATGTCTTTTTTTTCTCTTCCTGGGGCCCATCTGGTGATCTGATCTTCTTGCAGGCCCTTTGCACTTTGTAATACATAGGTGTAATACATACATTGGACTTGCCTTCCCAGATAGAGTCTGATGCTGCCACATTGTGTACAAGCTTTTTGATCACTTTTGCCTCTCCATTGCCAAGAGTCCACATACCATGATCAGGGTAAATGCCTAATCACACTGGCTGCCTAGAAAACAGGGGAGAAGGGCTTGGTCTCAGCACTAACCGACTCCATCTCAATCGCAAAAATTAACTAATAATGCTCTATGCAGATGATCTGCAGGATGTCACTGTTCTTCATAGATAAGAACTATATAGGAACTAGCAGAGCAGCAGAAAGAGTAGGTATCAGGAGTCAAATTTCTGCTGACTGCAAATCTCTGCCACTTTGGCTGGGCAAAATGATTTTTCCCGGCAGGTTTTGGTGATTGCCTAAAGCACTTGCTAGTTTTGCTAATGTGGTTTGACCTCACTGGGGCGCTCATCACAAATGTCTGTTATTTATCTCATACTATACGCAGCTGAGACAGAGAATTTGTTCCCAGCTAAGAATCTCATAATCATCCTTTGGCTCAATCCAATTCTGTTTGATTGTCCCCTGGTTTAAGCTTCCCCTGCAGATAAATATAGTATTGATCTGGTGGTCAGTATGTGTAATTGGCAATTGTTTTTCCCCTCTTCCAGATCATTTGTGTCTCACATGGTTTGTAATGGCTGAATTTGTCAGGGGTTTTTCCACTGGGCTTCTTAGATTTCTGCAGGTCATGATCTGATCCTCAGCGTTTCTTCATTTCCTCCCTTTCCGGAATCTATGAGTCACTGACTGCATCTTAGCCATGGACCGGCCTGCCATTCTTACTCCAAAATCGGAATCTGAGTTGCTGCGTTACATGCCCCAGATTTGTTAGGGCCTGGGAAACGTGCTTCCTTAACTTGCAGCAAAGCTCTTTGAGTATAAGATTCCATATAACACATTATCTATGGCCTAGCCATTTCCTTTAGCTGATTATTATCTGGTTATTATTCGTAGAACATGACTCCAGAGTTATTACACTATTATAATTGTACTGCTTATGTAGAAACATATGTATATATAAAATTTAACAATGTAATAGCAGTATAGAGTATGAGCTGGTCAATGGCAGGGTCTGTATCTCAATCATTTATATTCTAGCACCTCGAAGAGTACCAGCTCATAGTTGGAATTCAATAAATGCTTTCATTTTAATGAATAAATAAGTGATGGGATAAAAGAACAAATGACTTTGCACTAGATTTTTCCCTATTAGTACGTGCCTAGTAACTTAAAGAACATTTCGACTGTCTTCCCAACGTTTGTTCCACCCTCCCCCATGGGAAATAGCAGTACTGCATTTGGTACAGAGATTGGGGCTGCCCCAGCTCTAGAGATAATTCCTGATTGGTCTAGGCCTATTGTCCCAGTGTTAGGTACCAAAAATGACACACTATTTTAGGTATCATGAGGAAAAAATGAGGAAAAACCCTGACATAACTATACATCAATTGTAAGATGTATTTTTACTTCAGAGATGTTACAGTATGAAAAATATGCATCTCATAATGGATCCAATATGATGAGTTGGTTCTATCAGAGTGAAGCTCAGGACTTTTATTTGATGGTTTGGGGAAGAGATGGCCCTCCTCTCAAGTGCAAATGAGAAATCATGTAGCTCTGAGAATCCCTGGTCATCGATATCCTAGGACTCTGAGGGGGGCTGGCCCCAGATGAGGCCAACAGTTTCAATGCCAATGTGAAATGCTGAAAAGAAACTGGCTTCTTGACTGTCCTGTCTTGGGCGTTCTTCAGTTATGTGGATTAATACATTCCCTTTATCATTTAAGCCAGTTCCAGTTTTATTTTTAAAATTTGGAACCTAAAGCATCCTGTGTATGACTTTTAATAAAGGATCCTGGGCTCAGGACAGATAATACACTGAGCAGCAATTAGAATTGTAGGGGAAGAAATCCAAACTGTGATGCAGTATAGAATGTGGATGAAAGAACACATGTAAGTGGAGTAGAACGTCCCTTCTGTGTTCTCTCTCGAGCTAGATTCTCAGATCATAATTAGTTCCTGCTCTGGAGTCCACTTGGAGGAATTTCCATTAGAATTCCAGAGGAGTCTTCCAGGGAAAGTTTGTGAGAAAGTAAATTGTAATTGTCCAGTTTGAAAAAAACAAAAGTAGTAATGAAGAGGCAGGATAGCGTAGTGGAGAACTTCGGGCTACAGTCGGATGCCCGAGTTCAAATCCTGGTTCCGTTGCTCACTCCCGAGACCTCAGGTACATTGCTTGCTTCTCCCTCTCTTCTTTCTTCATCTGCCAAATAGAACTAAAAGAGTACCTACCCTTTGTGTTGTTAAGAGAATTAATTGAGATTGAGTCACATAAAGCACATATTGAATGCCTTACACACGCTAGTCATTAATATTGAAAAAATTTAGAGATCATCTTCAATTATATGCCACATCTAGAAGAGATAGAAATCAGGTGGCCTTAGCCTTATGAGTATGTAAGAATAAATTAGTTTATATTAAAGCTCAAGGATTTAGGTTGATTACAAAAAGGGAAAACTTTTCAGCCAGTAAAAGCTGCCAGACCTCAAGATAGATAATAGACAAGATTCTTACCTGTCTAGATTCAGTCAAGTCCTCTGGAGTTAGCCCAGCGCAACTTTCTGAAATGAAGGCTTGATTTTGCTTCCCTCTCTCATGGGGTCATGTCTTTGGGGGTCTTTTATTTGTTAAGCACTAGAATTCAGTAACTTTATTTTTGCCAGGTTACCCAGTAACCTCCACTTCAATGCCTCTAATTCACACTTTCTATGTCCTTTCTCCTCCCCTTGTTGAAAGAAACAACCTCTATGTCTATTAATTCAGGTTCCCATCCATAGCTAGGAGTAAAGAAATCATTGTTATGTTTGAAAACATTTGGTTTTGCTTAAATGTATTCTGTAAAATGTGGTGTTTCTAAGATGAGGGCTATCGTTTGAGTCAGAGACCAGGGCTATCTAATCTTGCATGTCCTGCTTAAGGAGGAGGCCAGGTATACATCCATCTCCAGCTGTTGATGGATCTAGGGCTTTGCTGCTCAAATTGTAGGCCTTGATGTAGCCAGGGCATCACCTGAGGCCTGCTAGAAACATACCCTTATCCCCTCACCTACTGAACAAGAATCTGCATTTTAACAAGTACCTCCAATGATTCTGAAAGTGGGAGAAGCACTGCTCTCCAGAGCATATCTGGACGAAGATGGGGAACTGACTGTAAAGCTCATCTTCTAATTGGAAGAAAGCTTCTGTGTGATTTTTTTGCTGATAAGTTTTCATTCTTTGTTTTCTCTGTCTTTTGTGTTATTCTCCTTTGTCATCAAGAGAGAAAGCTAACCACTTCCTAAGAAAGAAACTGGACCGATAGAGACCCGCTGGTGATAAGGAATGCTATAGAACACTAGGGAATAGGCAGTAAAACTTGTCTTCTGCCAAAGAAAGCTCACAGGCTCTAAGGATGGTGGTTAATGAATTCTACCCAACTCTTAAGGAGAATCAGGATTGGATCCAGCAGTGATTGACAGTGATCAAAGGTTCCTGACATGAAAGGGAGTCGGGCTTGACAGACCCTGGGCACAGCTCAAAGGGGTGGGCATAGGGTCAGGTCCCAGGAGGGGCTGGAAGCTGGGAGTAAGGCTTGAACTAGAGATCTGGAGTGGGTGGTTTACAGTGGAACACAGGTCAGCCTGGAGGTGAAGGATTTGCTGAGAGAAAAGTCAAAGTCAAGAGACAGAGAGTTGCAAGCGGCCTAGGAAAGAGCAAAGGCAAAGGTTAAAAGTCCAAAGCAATTGTCAGAAACCAGGAGATCCGTGGGAGTCGAAGAGGTGGGAAAAGCCACGCGGGAGATCTGGGGCGGCAGCCCTCTGAGCAGCTTTGCTAATGAGAATCTCTTTCCGAGCTGGCAATGAGCTGTCGGTAAGTGCAGGACATTGAGCCCAGTGTGTGGTTCGCTGGGAATCTAGGCTGTCATTAAATGGGAGCTCCTGGCTGGAGTGAGGAGAGAGGGTCACAGAGAGGTGGCTGCTGACCGGGAGCCATTGACCCAGGCCGACCGCTGTCGTGTGTGTGGCAGCGGGGCAAGACTGGGCGGGAAAGATGAAGTTCACGCGGTCAGAAAATCTAGAGCAGGAAAGCTTAATGGAGGAGCCTTGCTTTCCCCACTGTGCCAGGCCCAGGAGCAGAGTTCCTGAAGGGTTGCTGGGAGGCAGGAAAACCACACAAGCTCGTTAGCTCAGGTGGAGAAGGTGAGAGGAGTCAGGCAAATGAGGCTGTTGGCCTGGGACGCTGAGATTTGACTGTTGGTTCTCTGCTCTGTCACAGAGTCTGATGGGCACGGGTGACCCTGAGCATAAATCACATCACAAAGGAGGGCAGAGGCTTGCATAGAACAAGAGCAGGTACCTCAAATCTGTGAGGCCTGTGCCTCCGTTTAGTGCTTCCAGTTATTTAAGTGTTCATCCAAAGAAGGCGATACCATTTTGAATATAGGACAAAGCATTCTATCAAGAAAATTTGCAGGCATTGCAGTCAGACACATTGAGGCTTTGGAAAGTTATCTTTGAGCTTTAGTTTCCGTTTCCATAAAATTGAGAAAAATGCTACCTCCTTTGCAGACTTGTTGGGAAGGTTTAAAACATGTAGAACATCTAACTCAGTAGCACCGGGCACATAGTGGGGGCTTGATAAGATCCAAGTAAATAACCATGGGGGCGAGAAAGCATTCATACTGCTGCCTGAGCCTTCTACCTACTGTTGCCTCATTATGGTTTTCCTAGAAATCTAGGAAGCCCAGTGGAAAAACCCCTGACCTTTCCTTATTCTTTTTGCATTTGGGGATACTAAATTTTGGGGGCATTTACTGCACAAAGAAGATGATAATTCTATTTCTGGTGGGTAAGGGATGAGGACAAATGTAATTCCTAGTTAATATAATTGATAGAGGGAAAGTTGAACTCTACCTGGAAGCTGTGTACAGTACAGCCTTACTCTGCGCGCTTTCCTGCTGGTGGGCAGAGAGCCTGGAGGAAAATAAGTCTTTGGTGCTAGCCCTGAAAATCCATGTCTATAAAGTGCTGGCCAACTTCTCAGCTTAAATCAAAGAGCTGCTATTTATTTGGTGAATTATGTGAAGTTAGTGGGTAGGTATAGGTGAGTACCCTGCCCTTTCCAGACATGACATTTGCATTTTATCAGGGGTCTCCAGAGAAAAATACCACCATTAAAAGCAGTGACTCTCACACTGGGAATTGTTGAGGCTGTGGCAGAGCCATGGGAGAGCAGTTTGGGGACAGGGAGGTTTTATGATATTCCTCTCCTTGGCGCTCCTGAACGTTCCCTCTTTGGGTGAACGTCTCTTCTGCCAAATTAATCCTAAACTTCGCTGAGGGTGAGGTGGGGAGTAGATTCTTCTCAAGCTGTTTTCTGGCCTGCGATTTTAGGTTCTGCAACAGAGGTGTCTGAATAATCTGTAGCTTATCACACAAAAAATTGAAAGACAAATTCTTCATGAAAAAGTAAGGAACGATAGAGGAGGGCCTACTGGCCTTTTGATAGTGAATACCGTAGAAGATAAAAGTATTTCCTCTAAAAGCTATTTTTTTCTTTCTTTAAAAAAATCATGCAGCCTTGATCTGGTGCTGTCTTCCCTTTTTTAAAAAAAAGAAATCTTTAAAACACAACACTCTTGTCATGGACATATATACACTACCAAATGTAAAATAGATAGCTAGTGGGAAGCAGCCGCATAGCACAGGGAGATCAGCTCGGTGCTTTGTGACCACCTAGAGGGGTGGGATAGGGAGGGTGGGAGGGAGGGAGATGCAAGAGGGAAGAGATGTGGGAACATATGTACATGTATAACTGATTCACTTTGTTATAAAGCAGAAACTAACACACCATTGTAAAGCAATTATACTTCAATAAAGATGTTTTAAAAAATAAATAAATAAATAAATAAATTAAAAAAAAAAAAAACAACACAACACTCTTGACTACACATCCTTTTTCAGGTAAGCTGCAGCCTTGATCAGTAAACCGATTTTTATTTAAATGGAAAGGAAAACCTACTTTCTGGCAGGGGCATCAATCTGGTTGTCCCTTTGAATGTGTTAATTGCAATTGTCAAAGGAATTGGAAGACATAGTTTTAAATATTAGATCAATTGACCAAGTATAATGTGACTCCTCAGATCACACACTTCTGCTGTGTATCAAACAAGCCCATCATTATTCAAGTTGTTGCCTAGCGAGAATTACCAATGACCAGCCAGTTTAAGAGATTAACCTGTCTCAAAAACACCCTGAATGGCTGTGATTCCGCATCTTCATTAGACCCAGTTATTTCCTCCTTATTTGCCATGACTCATCAGCTTTGATGGGACCAGTTCTGTGATCATTTTCACTTTATTTTGTCCTTTCTTTTGGATTGCATCAGATTTTTATTTTAACTTTCCATTGCACAGGATCATATTTATCACAGAGGGCTTTTTCTTGTCAAACAAAACAACCAACAAAACAAAACAGGATAAATCCTGGTTCATGGAAACAGTAGCAAACTGTACTTGACTATTAAGCAAATAGTGTTTTTTTTCTCATGTATAATGAGTAAAAAATGTCAAGAAGGCATTTAGGTATAAATTTTGCTGCTGCTTCTTGTTAAAAAGTAGCTGGAACTGTAGAAAACAAACTCTGAGCAAATGGCTGTGTTTGTGTAAATTTGCTTTTCAGAGTATTCTGCCATGGTCCTGGGTCTCAGAAGTGGAATCTGTGGATAGAGCGGACTCAAGGACATCTGTCAGCCCACGTGTTTTTGTTCTCTGGGGCTCTGATGGGTACTCAGAACAATCTGATGTCTTTGGGGCTTCTCATTGGTTTTTCCTCCTGGAAAACCTCTCCAAGGCTGATGTCCTTCCCTGTGATTCAAGAGTAGAATGTGTTACATGATAAGTGGAGAAGTAAGAAGAGAACTATACCCATGACTACTGCAGCATAGCTACTTTAGCAAGATTGAGCTATCTAGGGCGTTGTACCTATTTAAAAAAATAAAAACAAAACAAAGTACATTTGGAATTGAAAACCGATTCAAAGAATATATGCTATCCATCTTAGAGAGGAAGAAAAAGAAATCCTTCTGGTAATTACTGCAGGAGACATCTAAACTGAATCACTGAAGTAATGAAATGGTTATTATGAGCAACATAAGTCAGGGCTGCTAGGAAAAGTAGAATCTTAATGAGTAGAGTGTGTTTGTAGAGAATAAATCACACACCACAAATACAAAAATTTGTTTTGAAGCATTTAGAAAATTAGGAGACAAAAAGAGAACATCTTTAAGATTGAAAAAAATTTTTTCCAGCTTTACTGAGGTGTAGCTGACAAATAAAAACTGTATATATAAAGTATACAACGTGATATTTTGATATACATTGTGAAATTATTACCACAGTCAAGCTAGTTAATACACCCATCACCTCACATAGTTATTTTTTTGTGTGTGTGGTGAGAACACTTAAGATTTACTTTTACTTCCAGAACGTATTCATCCTGCCTAGCTGAAACTTTATACCCTTTGACCAACATTTCCCCATTTCCCCATTTCCCCAACCTCCCAGCCCCTGGTAATATCATTCTACTCTCTGCTTTTATAAATTCAAGTTTTTTAGATTCAACGTAGAAATGAGATCATGCAGTATTTGTCTTTCTGTGTCTGGCTTAGTTCACTTAGCATAATGTCCTCTCTGTTCATCTGTGTTGTCACATATGGCAGGATTTCATTCTTCTTTAAGGCAGAATAATATTCCATTGTATATACAGTTCACCCTTGAACAACGTAGGGATTAGCATTGCTGACCCCTGTGCAGTTGAAAATCCATATATAACTTTTGACTCCCCCCCAAACTTAACTACTAATATCCTACCATTGAGCCTTACCAATAACATAAACAGTCGATTAACACATATTTTGTATGTTATGTGTGTTATATACTGTATTCTTAGAATAAAGTAAACTAGAGAAAAGAAAATGTTATTAAGGAAATCATAAGTGGACTTCCCTAGTGGTCCAGTGGTTAAGACTCCATGCTTCCACTGCAGGGGGCATGGGTTCGATCCCTGGTCAGGGAACTAAGATCCCGCATGCCACACGGCAAAAAAAAAAAAAAAGAAAGAAAGAAAAGAAAATCATAAGGAAGAGAAAATATATTTTCACTCTCATACCGTATTTATCTATACAGTGAGTTTACATCTCTGTTTATAAGATGAATTGTCTGTCAATACCTACATCAGAATTGTCTTACATGCTACAAAATACTGTAGATGTTATGTGTATTACACTAGACATCAAAATGAAAAGATAATGTGAAAATTCATATTTATTTACAGATGTAACGATTCATGCATTGGTAATGAAGAAGCAGCAATGTGATTGCTTTATGGTTGCCTTGTGCAAGCGATATGATTGCTTCAATACAGTAGCACTGTACACTCATGAATGAATCCTTATAACATATTTGTGCCATACAGTATAAATCATATTTATAACACAGTATTGAAAACACTGTTACATTTAAAAAAACACTTGTGATGATAAGCTGATACATGAGAGGGAAAGATAGACATACTATACAGTAATGTAATTCTTTGAAAACAAAGTTATAAAACAGTAAGAAAACTAACACTTAATTTTATATTAAATATCACCGTATACCTGTGTAAGGATAGACTATCCCCTTCAATACAAGTCTTGCACACGATGTTTTACATGTATATTTTTGTATATTTATTGAAAAAAAATCAGCATATAAGTAGAGTCATGCAACTCAAACTCCTGTTGTTCAAGGGACAACTGTGTGTGTGTGTGTGTGTGTGTGTGTGTGTGTGTGTGTGTGTATCACATTTTCTTTATCCATTGATCTGCACTTTGGTTGTTTCCATATCTTGGTATCTTCAAGATCTTAATTCGCATTAGGGTCAGTGCTTTTTCTTGAAACTCAGTGTATATAGAACTGCTGTGTACCCTGTCTTCTCTCCTCTCCATACCACACCCCGCCAACATCTCACCCTAGAATAGGTCCCTCTTTATTCCCATAGTACCTTATTTTTTGTATCACTAAGCACTTGGGTAATTCTTACTAACTTTGAAAATGAATTATGGTGAAATATGCCAATACCAGGAGGATGGGAATCATTGGAGGTCACCTTAGGGTCTGTGTCACAGAATCTAATCCTTAACAGCATTTCAAAATAAGGTCCAATGTTCCAAGCATAAACACTTACAAGGTATGATTTCGTAAACTAATTATCATGTAAAACAAGGAGCCAGACTTTTATTGTTACCTGTGCAGATCCCATGCCTTTGAATCTATTTTATCTTTTTCTTGAAATACAAATGTATTTCAAATGTGCGTGTACAAATGTACACGTAACTTTGTACCTCTGTTCTAACCAGACAGGGATTTAAATTTAGACACTAATTGCAGTTGAATAGACTATCAAAGTCAAGCTTACGGATAGTGATTGCTTCTAAAAGTTCCACCCTTCTTACATCCTCTTGAAACTGGAATATTTCTTCTGTGCTTTGAGCAATAGGAAAAATGATTTCCTTTACATTTTAGTTATCTACCTTAGTCACCTGAGAACATTTAGAAATTTGCTCCTCTAAACAGAAAAGGAGACAACCCTACCTTTGACACTGATAAAGCGTGCATCTCAGTTGAGATGCATTATATGAACTTCGAGTTGATTTTGGGTTTGCTTGCCGTGATTACAAACAGTGGCAATTGAAATCGTATAAAAGTTTTATTGCAAGTGCGCTCACATCCAGATCACAGGGAACCATTTTATTTTTATATCTAGACTACTATCCAGTGATTTAGAAGATAGATCTGCTCTAATTTTATTCAGTGTGTTCTTTCTGAGTGCTATAATAGGCTTTTGTTTGCATGCAGGCACCTAATTAAGAGAGGAAAAAAAATCTGTTGTTAAAATCAGCTGGGAATAATCAGAATGATCATTCTGAGGCTTATAAATATTACATGAGCAATATGGGTGCATCCGTAATATAGAACTGTTTTCCAGTTCCACTTAAAACTTTTTGTTCTAAAAGTCTCCAAGCCCAGGAGAAGATTGGTGCTTTAAATTCTTAATCACAAGAAGAGCTCGCAGGATTTCTATTTGCAGAGATTTGGTTTATTTATATACTTTCAAGGATTATTACAAAAACCAACATGTTATTGCTGTTGCCACGTGTTTAGTCTCTCAGGATAGGAATCTAGTGTGGCTTTCCCAGAGTCCCAAGGAGATGCCTGCATTTGGTGGGATCTTTCACCACCTGTGTTTTGTACCTGAATATTTTGATTGTCCTCTATTGAGTTCCACTGCCTTTAGAGAACTTGGAACAATGTGATACGATTACATAAATCTTCAAAAAAAAATTAAGTGAGATCAGAGCTCTCATTCAAAAATTTTAGCTGGGATTCCTGAAAAGAGATGTAAAGAGAAAATAAATTCATGGTGAAGAGATTTCCTTAAAGGGGGAGGAGGATTGGAGCCTCACTTGAGTTCTCTCTCTCTCTCTCTTTTTTTGTTTACCCTGCCCCCACTTGAGTTCTCCTTATTGCTCACTCTTTGTCCCCACCCTCTATTATGGTGGCCTCCTTTTGCCCTGGGGAAGCCCTTCAGCATTATTGCCCCTCGGGGAGCTGCCTCCTCTTGGGGGAGGATGAGGGGGTAGAGGGTGAGGAAAAGAGCCTTAAGCTCCCCCTGGAGGTTCAAATGCATAACCCACAGATACCGGGTTCCAAAATGGTCCTTGTTTTTTGCAAATGTTACAATTCATCCATTTAAAAGATATGATTTTATTCCAACAATACTTTAATTTTTTAGTTTACCAAGAATGTTTTAACCAAGAAGAATGAAGTTATTTCTTTGTCTTCTCTTTCCAAAAAATTGGATTTTTCAGGTAATAGCCTAGGCATCATGGTCATTAAACAAATGGAGAAGATGTGGGTACCACCTCTTTCCCATAGGTTGTAACCAAATCAGGGGCTGTGTATGGGAGCTCTAATTAAGTGTCTAGACTGGGATTTCTCAGCCTCGGTACTATTGACTTTTGGGGCCGGATAATTCTCCGTGGTGGGGGCCGTCCTGTGCATTGTAGGATGTTTAACAGCGTCCCTGGCCTCTACCCACTACATGTCAGCCGTGTTCCGCTTCCCACCACCTCTGAGTTGTGATAACCAAAAATGTCTCCAAACATTGATCAATCCCTCACCCTGGGGGGAGGGAGGCAAAACTGCTCCTAGTTGAGTTCCACTGACCTCAGGAAACCATCAGGAATGGAGATGGGGAGTACCAAAAAAAGTTAAGCAAAAGTAAACATTCATTTAAAAATCAACATGTTCTATAGACCAGTATGTCTAACTTGAGCCAGAGACATGTATTGTACAAGTCAGGGATCTAATATTAGCATTTTTGCAAAAACAAAGCTCTGCCTCTTCATATGTTCTTAAGTTATTTTTTCATTCCATCTGTTTTTGTGATGCAGTAATTTCAAAAGCCACAGTGAGTCTAAAGGAATATAGTCATTTGCCCTTTAATATATTTTCAAATAGGTATTTGTAAATAAGTCTGAGGGCAAAGAATGTGATGATGTATTGAGTCCTTGCTTGAGAATATTTTCATGTGTAAATTTTTCTTCGATGAAACAAGAACAAAAGCTCTTGACTGGAGTCCAATTCTGCTAATTATTTTGTGATGAGCAGGTTTCCTGTTTTTTTTGTTGTTGTTTGTTTTGTTTTTTCTGAAGAGTGATGTATGTACTAACAGCAACTGCACAGTGACAAAAACCACAATCTGAGGCACTGAATTTAAGATGACTGGTGTTTGCAAGTAAGGCCTGTCTTCACATAGACCAGCGCTTCTCAGCTGGGTGATTTCGCCCCCCAGGAGACATTTGGCAATATCTGGGGATTTTTGATTTTCAAAACTGAGTGAAGGGATGCTATTGGCCAGGGATGCTGCTAAACATCCTACAGTGCACAGCAGTCTTCCATGACAAAGAGTTCTCCAGCACCAAATATCAGTAGCGCCGAGGTTGACAGAGCCTGGCATATGCATTTGGGAAAGGAGGGCTTCATCACATAAGGTGGCTTGAGGGTTGGAGGAGAGTTATTTTCCCCCCAAATTCCTCCCCTACTAGTTCGTGGAGCTCATTCCTTTGAATCTCGCATAGACTTGTTCTCTTCTTTTAAAGGCTGATAGTCTTAGGAGAGGTAAGATGTTGAGTTACTAAATGCAGTGAGAACCCACAGGTTGTTTGCTCTTATGATGAGAAGATAGCAGGATAGAGCTAGTATAATTTTGTTTGGGTAGCACATTCGGGAGTGGGAGAGGTCTTTGAAATGAGGGAGAAGCTGCCGAAAGGGGCTATGGAGTCTGTAAGGTTGAACTCTATTTGTTGCTTCATTTCCTTATGGTTGGTTGTCTTCAGGAGTATTCTTAAATTCACGAACACACAAATAGCAAACTGTGTTCAGTGGGGGGTGTGTGTGTATGTGTGTGTGTGTGTGTAGGAGCTGTATTTTAGATTAAATCTAAAAGATGATTCTTATAAAATGCGATTTCTATGCTTGCTAGTTCTCCAGATAATGAGTGATAATGGGGCATATTCATCCCAATAACTCAGGCACCCCAAAGTTTACATTTAGGTCATAGACTTCTAGAAGACATCAATTCTGTAGGAAGCTCTATGCTTAGTCCTTCATTCCAGTTTTGCGACTGTGTTCTTTCTTTTCATTATTGCATATTTAATGCCATATGTCTGCTCTAAAGTAGGCCCAGAATAATTTGAAATACTGGTTTCGCTTAAAAAAAAATCCGTTTTCCCCAGTCCCTTTTCCACTTAAGACTCCAAAATACTTGCAACAGCTCTCCTTTTTGTCTCAGAACAGCTTGAATATGTGGTCTTTGGACCTTTTCTTTTCCCCCAGGATTATGTATTTTGTCTTTGTACTAAAATGTTTCTCGCAGCTAAATTGTAGTTCTTTACAATGAAAGTTAGGTTTAATTAAGAGTTTAGCAGAGTCTTTCAAAAGTATCTGAAGATCAAAGATGATCAACAGGAATGTCACACTATAGTGTGGTACTTTGAAGCACCACTTCCCCTCAAATTTGGGTTTCCTGACATCTGTTTCTTTGCAGTGGCATACTGTAACACTTTATTTTTTTTTCAGTCACAGATCAGCCTGGAAGAGGTCCCAGAGAAATTTAATTTTGTCATCCCAATCTTTCCCACCCTTGCCTGGGTCCTGCTATCTTTATTTGCTTAGGTTTCCCATTTTAGTTGCCAGGGAGCTGTAAATAGAGTTCAGTCTTCAACATTTCAGACTTCTTTCCCCCACCGAAGAGTCTACTTTTCTTGGAAAATACTCCTTCAAATTCAAAGATTGAGAATTGAAGACAATGAATTCTTGGATGCTCTTTCACCAGTTAGATATTTAAACATGCAGTTATTTGAAGTATTAAGAGAAACTTAATACTTTAATTTGTCAAAATCTCACTGTGTCTGTCAATGTAAATTAACGTAATTATTCTTCTTGGTCATTTGAAGGCTCTTACCCAATGGTGATATCAACTCCTCTTCTGATTTGGCATCTGTCATAGCCAGGGACCATCGTGGACTTGGGCTAAACATGCGGGCAAAGTTATTCACTTATGTGGTTAAACATCCACTCTCGTAATTAGTATCAAATTGCATTTGAAATGTCCAACACTCCAACTCTTATGTTCATTAAAGTGTGGCTGACAACTATTTACAATAACCAGGACATGGAAGCAGCCTAAATGTCCATAACAGAGGAATGGAAAAAGAAGATGTGGTACATATATACAATGGAATATTACTCCGCCATAAAAAAGAACAAAATAATGCCATTTGCATCAGCATGGATGGATCTAGAGACTGTCATACTGAGTGAAGTAAGTCAGACACAGAAAGACAAATATATGATATCGCTTATATGTGGAATCTAAAAAAGGGTATAAATGAACTTAGTTACAAAACAGAAGTAGAATCACAGATGTAGAAAACAAACTTATGGTTACCAGGCGATAAGGGGGGGAGAGATAAATTGGGAGATTGGGATTGACAGATACACACTACTATATATAAAATAGATAACTAATAAGAACCTACTGTATAGCACAGGGAACTCTACTCAATACTCTGTAATGGCCTATATGGGAAAAGAACCTAAAAAAAGTGTGGATATATGTATATGTATAACTGATTTACTTTGCTGTACACCTGAAACTAGCACAACATTGTAAATCAACTATACCCCAATAAAATTTTTTTTTTAAATGTGGCTGACATACTGGAGGCTGGAAGTGGTCCTCAATTAAATTTCACCTTTGGTAAATGCATCAAGGCTATTTTTCAGAATCTTTTGGCAATGTTACTTTAAAATTCTGTTGTTGAGTTCTATTTCATAATCAATAATAGGACTTTAAATTTTCCCCCAGATGTGCCAGGTATAAGATTCAGTTATTTAGATACACTCTCCATTTATAAAAAGAAAAAAAAAAAGCCAGACAGTGTACCTAGAGAATGAAATTCCATTAGTTAGTGCATTGATTCTGTAATGTGATATACTGTCTCTTTGATAAATTAGGGAAGTTGCTGCATCTCTGTCGGATGACAGGGGGAAAATTAAGAAAACGCATTTAAATATTTGTTTCTGGTAAACTGGAAAACTATAAATAGTGTGCTTTAGCAGAAGATTCCCTCCCCAGATGCCCTTTTGGCTCCTCCTCACTGCCTTTGTGAAGAAAATAAGTAAGGATTGACAATCATGTTCCCAGAGTGGTGGCAATTAGGTTAAGAAAATTCTCTGGGTAAGACATGAGTGTGACTTCAGCAAGTGCATCTATCATGCTCCTCTTTCAGCCTTTTAGTCTGGCAATAGATATAAACATTTAAAATATATGCAGCAAACGAAATGAGATTCCTTCAGAGGAAATCAGTAATGCTTCCTTTTGTATATTTATTGTTGCTGTAAATTGTAAAGCTTTTGAGGCCATAGGTGACAGTTTGTTCATCTTTTTTCAGCCGTCACATATCACAATGCCTGGTACATAGTAGGGGCTTAATCAATATGTATTGAAGAAATGAAAACTTATTTTAGGGTATCAAACAAATTTCCATTGTCTATTGTGTCCAGCCATTCTGCAAAGAATGGGGAATGGGGTGGGGGAAGGGACAAGAGAATGTAGTAAAATTTGATGTAGTTCTGGCTTTCAAGGAGATTTCAAGGTAGTTGGGAAAGTAAGATATACACGTATACAAAGTCACTGCTTAACTAGATGCTCCTGGGATATAGACTAAACATGTCATAGAACTGTGTAGTCCTTGCAGCTCTAAGAAGTTTGGGAAGGGTGATTACTACGTGGAAGAAAGGTGGCTTAAAATGAAGCTTTGTAGATGAGGCGAAAAGAAATAGTGAGTTCTTCTGCCTGAACAAAGATATGGCATAAAGAATTAGTTTGGGGTGCAAACAGTGAAGGGGTTAAACTACTTGGTGGTGTTTGGAAACACCTGCATTTGAATCTGAAATGCTATGTAATGGGACGTCTTGCAGATTGTGAGATGAGATATGACATGAAGATGGTGTTTAAGAAGAGTAGTCTAGACGTAAGACTTCAGGATGGATGGGAACTGAGCAAAACCAGACTCAGAAATATTGATTAGGAGGCTGTTCCAGTAATACAATTCTAAAGAAGGACTGAAAGAATATCTCCTTGGTATTTTGGATTTGGAAGGAGTACAAGGTTAAATGGAAGGCAAAAATTGTTGTCGTATTTCCTAACATGCATGTGTTAGTCAGCTATTGCTGCAGTAGTGCTGTGTAACAGATCATTCCCAAATTTAGTGGTCTGTAACAAAAACCATTTACTTTTCTTGCTCATAAGTGTTTGGGTTGGCTAAAGTGGCTCTTTTTCAGACTGCAACTTGGTGGGGCTTGGTTCCATGTTTTGGGGTCCATGGACCAGGCTTTGAACTCCAGGCTTCACAGCTACAGCGTGGGTCTCATGGGTCCCACGCTGAAGGGACAGAGGCTAACTAGAACATGCTCTTCACATGGCCATCATAGGACCAAGTATACTTCAAGCTTCTGTTAGAGTTACATTCCTTTGGTCAAAGTAAGTCACACTACAAAGCCCAAGCCAATGGGGCAGGGAGGTATATACTCCAAGTAGAAGGGAGGTTAAGTGAATATTTTCTGAGCAATAATCCAAACTTTCAAATCTGGTATAATTTTTTTTGAAATGCATCTGGACAAGTCATTCAAGTGGTTCCCTACTGGTGTAAAGGTCAAACTTCTTAGTAAATAGAGTTCTTCATGATCTGCTCACATTCCCATCCTTGTTCTGCCAGGTTCCCACATCTATCTTGCCTTCTGATTCCACTGACCTATTCGCAATTCACCATGAAATTTCATGCCTCCTTTTCACACATTGTTCCTTTCTGCCTGGAATGTTCCTCCTCTCCTTTCAATCCTTCAAGTCTCCATCTAAGTGTTGTGTTTTCTCAAAGGATTTTCTGACCTCTATGAAAGGCTGTGATTGATACTGCTAATCTTCATTCCCTGATACTTTATGCATATCTCCGTCACAACACCAATCACATTTTAATGCTGTGCACTAGAGGTTGGCCATGTGGCTTATCCATCTATATCTCCCTCACATGTGTTGATTGAATGAGGCTACGATAATAGTGGTATCTTTAGAAGGAATTGGAAACTTGGGAAGCAGAACCACAGGTTTTCTTTGCTTTGTTTTTGTTGCTGTTTTTGTATGGGTAAATGAGCGATAAGAAAGTGACGAGTTTCCCTTTGTGCCTTTTCAGATTTGAGGTGAGGGCAGGATGTCCAGGTGGCTCTCCATAGCTCAGAGTCTGGGGCTGTAGCGAAGGTGAGAGGTCTGGGATAGAAAATCCAATTTGGCAACCATCTGTGTTAACCTTGTACTGGAATCTTGACTATGGTAATATGGTCTTTTCTGCCTAATTGTCATCTAAAATCCTGTTTTTGCAAGTCCTGCCATAAAAGGGGATCTTTAAAAAAGCCTTTTTGTGGTTAACCCATACATCATATCTAAATCATAGGAAATGTGTGATTGCTCATACTTAGAGGAGAAATGATTGTTTCATCAACATGACATATCCTACCTCCAAAACTTTTATTTCTTAGCATTGATGAAAAGTTATGCAAACTTTGAATGCTTCTTTAGAAAACAACTTGCCTTTCCAAACAGCTTGCATCAGGAACAGCTGCATAGTCACTTAAAAGAACTAGTTGACTAGTGCTTTTCAGTTTGTCTGGGAAGATGTTTTTCCTTTTTTTTTTAAATAAAAAAGAGAAATCTGCTTTGGTTTTTTAAAGCAGGGATAGCTCAGGATCCCTATCTAAATGGGCTATTAGTCTTTGTATAATTTCAAATGTCTACGAGACACACAGTAAATAACAGTTGATTATTTGACTGCTGGTATATAAGAATCTCATCTAGAAAGCCCTTCCTCCTGCTGCTTCTTGGAGAGGCCTTGGCAGATGGTCACCTGTGGAACTACCCCACCTAGCACTTCACTTTATCCCAGGTGCCCATATCCTATCTCTACCCTTGTCCTCAAGGTTCCCTTGCGAGGTGCCGTATTTGTCAATGACCTGCCACTCAATCCAAAAGCAATAAAGACATTGCTAGCTGAGCCAGACCAAAACTGAATAGTTCGGCTTGTAACTTCTCTATAATAAGTGTTCTAAAGAAACTCAAGGAAGAAAGAAATCCAGAAATGGCCCAACCCCACAAATGAACATAGAGTTTGAATAATAAAACACTAACATTAACAATTAGATCAGAAACCTTTCAAGTTGAATAAATGTTTTTTTTAGCAACAGACAAAAGAACGTACATGAAGACAAATAACATTGGGTGTATTGCAGCCTCGAGGTCGTTAAAGCATGTTTGAAACCTGATGGAACAAGTTATAGAAGTCATTGACAAATTCACCACGGCAAGATGAGTTAGCACAGGCAAAGTGCCGCGTGCACCTGTAACAGTCTCATGGGGACTGGGTCTGCATCACCTGCTGCTGATCACATCAGAGACTCAAAAGGCAGAAAGCAAGCCTGAATGGGAGATTACAGAGGAAGCAATTAGCAAATGCGGCACACCAGCTCCCCCAACTAAAAACCTCTTCTTCAAATGATTATGAGCATCTGTGCACGCCGTTGATGGCTATGTCTGTCTTTGGAGCCCATCAGTGATATTCAGAAAGTGGTAAAGATGAGCCTTTCCTTGTCAACACTCAGAGCACATCCTGAAAAGATGTTCTATGCTTTGAATGCTCATCTACTCTTTGAGAAAAAGAACTCAACTTTTACTGACATTTAAAAGGTCCATGTTTGAGAGTTAAGCTTGAAGTGATAAAATGATATGCCTCCTCAGATTTATTACTTTTGAATTACACCAAATCACATGTTCCAATGATAGTTTTAAAAACCCACTTTACTTTTTATCTTACCTACTTGAGTTCTTATACCATCTCTGCCCTGCCCTCTCTCTGCTCCTACCACATGAAACCTTTTCTGTAGGTTTTGATACAAGTTTGCATCATTTTTCTGCAGTTAATTTGGCATAGAGCAGAGCTGTGAAAATATCTGTGAAGATTTTGACTTACATGGAGGTAAGGTGACACATAAGCCAAAGAAGCATATTTGGATTTCAATTCTTTTTTTAAAATATCCCCAGACATTGATTAGAATTATGCAGGAGAAACAAAGATAAGGTCCAGTAAGAGTCCAATAAAAGGCAGCTTTGACATAAATATACAGTAGCGTTTAACAGAAGAAAAGTTCAGTATCATAATAGACCGAAAATAGATGTTTACTTGTAGCGAAATTGTCAAACATGATGCTGAGTTCAGCTTGTTCTGAGCATCCTCTGCTCGGTCCTTCCTGACCATAGTAGCTGCCTTGGAGTACATTTTCCTTGCCCAGAACATTCTTCCATCTCTTCCCTTCTTCAGGTTATGTTCCCACTTTTCAAGACTGAGACTGGGCATCACCCTCTCCTGGAAAATCTTCCTAAACTGGATTAGGTATCTTTTCTTTCTGCGACCTTAGCACCCTCTGGCTAGGTCCGTTGTCACGCCGAATTATTCTTTCTGCCTTTGTGAGCTCCTTCCCTAGGAAAGGGTGTCTTTCGTTTCTCAAACCCCTAGCTTCATGAAAGTTTCTCGAATGAATGGTTCTGTAAATCTTACTTTTCTACTTGATACAATTTGTAACTTACCAGATGCATTTAAAAACTGACAGAAACCTATTTGTAGTCTTTGTTTCTCTTGCCCCTTATGACTGTTCATGCACTTAGCTGCAGAAATACAAGTATGCTCGATGATCAATGGCTATTCTGGACTCTACTGATGGGTTATGTAATAAATGGTATATGCACTGCTCGCCTTTCTAAAACAAAAGGAGAAGAATGACTTCAGGCATGCATCCCACCCTAAGAGTTTCAGGGCTCCGTGGCACAGCAACTATACTCAGCGGGTATTTGCGTTAGTTAAGGTTGGTGGTGACAGCTGCTTTAATACAGACTGAGAGACAACCATATCCAGTATATTATTCCTAATATTTCTCTAAGGTGGACCGCGTGAAATTGAACTGAGTTGGAAATGCAGGAGTTTCAGTTAGTTGTCTTTTCTGATGATTTACTTGACAGTCGCACAGAAGCGTAATTGAAACTATAGGAAGGTGATAGGTGATAGATAGTTTACATTAAGAAAGAAGGCAACCTGGAGAAAGAAGAGACTATATAAATGACCATCTATTTCTCATATATTTTATGAGTGTGGACAAATATTGATTTAGTAGAGCAGTGATGCCCTATCATCTCCTAGAAGCCAGAGTGCCTGAAACACAGAGAGACATTGTTAAAAAACAAACAAAACAATCAAGCTATTAGAGAGGAGGGGGAAAGTTATCTGGTACACTCAGAGCACCAATTTTCAATTCTGAATCTTTCCCCTGAGTTAGAGGCTTGCTGGAATGACTTGACCTGTAAAATTAATGCATTTTTATCTTTGTAATTAAACGAGACTTTTGGAATTCTTCCCTGTAAATAAATTTTTCAGAATGGCCATTGAATTAATTATCTCCCCATCATCTTTTTCCAAAGATTATTGGTTTTGAATAAAGATAGACTTTCCATCCTTAGCAGACTAGAACCAATGCCCGGGCTTTCAGAAAATATGATCTGGAGTGGGCCATGAATGTAATGTCTGTGTATAACCAGAATCTAGGGAGTAAATAATATTTGTAGCTCTCACTCTTCCCAGGGGCCAGCGGAGCATCCACTGACATACAAAGCTCCATGTTAAACACAGGTTTAGGCAGCTCCTCGGAGGCCTGTTCTCATAATGGCAGAATGAAAGGTGCAAAATGCGGCCACAGAGCATTGGACTTCCTTCTCAGTGCATTTTATAGAGCATTTATTACCCAAATTTTGGACAATGAAGAATGTGTTTTAATTAACTTGCTGTATCTCCATTGAGTTCTTGGGCCCCTCGCTCCCCTTTATGTGGCTTGAATGATACACAGAAGCAATAGCCTGCCTGCTTCTGCTCATGTGGGTATGGAAATCTGTTATCTTCCTAGGTTTGTTCATAGGCAGGCGGCTTTGGGTGTGTATCAAGTCAGCAATTCCAAGCAACGCAATAGCCTTTCTCCTAGAATTGTCTGTCTAATCACAGGACAATGCGATGGACTCATTTAAAGCAAGTATGTAACAGAAAAGCCAAGTAAAATTAAGTAATGTTACAAGTCAAAAGCAGTCATAGTACATTCTTTTTTTTTAAAATTTATTTATTTTTATTTATTTATTTTTGGCTGCATTGTGTCTTTGTTGCTGTGCGCGGGCTTTCTCTAGTTGTGGTGAGCGGGGGCTACTCTTGTTTGCGGTGCGCGGGCTTCTCATTGCGGGGGCTTCTCTTGTTGCAGAGCACGGGCTCTAGGCGCCCGGGCTTCAGGAGTTGTGGCTCGCGGGCTCTGGAGTGCAGGCTCAGTAGTTGTGGCGCACGGGCTTAGTTGCTCTGCGGCATGTGGGATCTTTCGGACCAGGGCTCGAACCCAAGTCCCTTGCATTGGCAGGTGGATTCTTAACCACTGTGCCACCGGAGAAGCCCCATAGTACATTCTTATTCCTTTCTACCTTATGCCCATTTTTAAGCCCTTAATCTGGATGCAGTAGAGTTGATAATTGAGAGCCTTTATTGGTGTACATTGCTGTATCCCCACTTCCTGGAATTGTGCATCATACATAGTAGATGCTCAGTAAATGTTTCTTGAATCAATGAAAAAAATCCCTTGGAAACTGGAGACGGAATCCCCTGTGGGGTCAGCTCTGTATTCATTCATTCATTCATTCAACAGACCATTGTTAAGAAGTTACTATGTATCTATAGTATTAGGTATTGGGGATGCAAGACAGTCCTTCATTCTTGAGTTTCTCAAGCCTAGAGAGGTGGGATTTGGAACATGTAGATGCATTGACATAATATCTGTCTACAAAGTTGCTATGGTAGATGTATATTTCAGTAGTCCCACTAACAGAGGGGGTGGGGATGGGAGCTTCTTTCCCAAAGACCCAGGACCTGAGACACTACTGGGTAGAGTCTTAGTAAAATGAGCAGAGACTGAGTAGGTGTCTACCAACTATTCTAGAAGCCACTTTGACATTAAGCTACTCTTATCAAGACCCCCCCACCCCTACCTATTCCAGGAACTCAAACTGCAAAGCCCAAACTGCAGTGGCCCAGGAGCAGCAGCGGCATTGAGCCGGGTTACCCCCTGGCGCTCCCACCTGCTGTAACCCAGGATAGTGGAAGAGGGTCTGAGATCTGAAAGGACTGAATTGCTTTACCTTGGGTAAGCCTTGATTTCTTAATCTGTAAAATAGGGATATAATAGGATTAACAGAGACAGTCACCGGACTGAGGGAAGTGACCTATTGCACAGTACTTAGAGCCTGGTGCATATATACCTGTCAGTTTCATTCAGTTCGACAAATGAATATTGAGATTCTGCTGAGGAGCTGTTAGTCCCCTTCCCCATTTGTCACCTGGTTCCTTTCACTGGTTCCTCTCACTGTGCCTGTTTTATCTACCCATCATCACCCAAACATACATCATTAACATGAAACGCACTGTTTTTTAAGAATTACATTTTATGTCAGGTTGCAGACAAATGTCTGAGTGTGGGTATTTCAGGCACATGGGTTCCCAACATAATTAGCTCACTTGAGGTTCCAGTCATGAATCTGTCCTATCCCTCCTTCCCCCTACCTCCCCACGGCAGGCTGGGCAAGGACTGGCTTTTTCTCTCCTCTCTTCCCCTCCCCTCGGTTCTCAGCGCTGGCTGTGATAGAGTGACTTGATCTGAGCCTAGACATCATGTATTAAAACTCCAGAGATTGAGAGCCACTGCTCTAAAGAGAGCTCCATTTAGGTCTTGGTGGATGGAGGACGTCTTCCAGGAGCCAAGGTCTGCTAATACAATTCCGGTGAACACTACTTCCAACCCAAAGCAGGAGAATTGTGATTCAGCTGGTGCTTGGCGCTTGCTCAGTCACTGTTGTGGAATGCGTGATCGGCAGTTTCCTTGCTTTGAATATACCAACAGTATATTTAACAATTTTTTTTTATGGCCACACTGCGCAGCATGTGGGATCTTAGTTCCCCGGCCGGGGATCAAACCTGTGCCCCTGCAGTGGAAGCCCAGAGTCTTAATCACTGGACCACCAGGGAAGTCCCTATTTAACAATTTTGAATATGGCCTCCAATTTGCATCACCATATTTAATTTTCCCGCAGCACCCATGGCACTTGTCTGGTTATGTTCACCATCAGCCTGGCCCACACCACACTGTGAGCCAGCACCTAATAAAGGTAGGCCCCCAAACCCTTATATTGTTTATCACCTTGGTGTTGAGCCACTTAAAAATGGGACCAAATTGGAACAGGTTAGATTTTAAGCTTCTGATTGTGTGTTTCTGCTTGCTGTCCGTGATCTACAGTCGTCCCCTTATATCCATGTGGAATCCCTGGCTCTGCCGCCTCTCACTGCCAGGGGGACATGTTCTGTCCAGCCCAGCCTGGCCTCTTGACCTCTGTACTGGGCCCAGGTGTTTCTCTGTCCAAGGGGCAAGAACCATGTTCTGCTGACCCAGCACTCTGCCTGACTTCTCCCCATATTGTTTAGATCTTTAAACCTCATATATAATTTACCTCACCATTTCCTGAAGTGTGGAGTACACCCTTAGTAATTTGGGGAGGAATGATTTTAGTAACTGACTTGTGAACGTGTCAAGTTTCATCTGTTAGCATTTATTCAGACCCTATCAAACTTTAGGCAGTTTCCTAAATACCTAAATAACACATGAATTATGCCTCATTTTGTTATGCATTCTTGAGAGTTAAGCCTGAGTCAAACAAATGTCTATTTTGTCATTTTTCCTCTATCCACAATCTGAATTGGGGCTTGTCACACAATAGTGTGCTTATGAATCATCTGGAGTGCTAGTAAAACACAGATTGCTGGCCCCCATCCCCAGAGATTCTGGGTCTGTAGGTCTGGATGGGGCCCAAGAATTTGCATTTCTAACATGTCAGGTGCTGCTAATGCTGCTGGTCTCATGGACCACACTTTGAGTAGCACTGGCCTAAATCATGGGCATACCATCTTGGGTTGACAGTTTATATTTGAACTTCAGCTTGACCATTATTGAGACTCCCCAGTATGAAGAACTTGTGACAAGCTAATCATTTGCTTGGTTCTCGTTATTTTACCATTATATATATTTTCCAGTCTAGACAGGGTCCATTTTATTTCTGATGTTTCCTTTAATCCCTAAGTACCTGGAGTTGCAGAGCCATTCTGTAGAATTTTATTGTCCTAGTTTTTACCCCGATGAATCATCTTTTAACAGACATGTGAACCTTCACCAAATACATTATGTCATCCTTCTGAGCTTTGCAGAGAGAAGAATTGATATGCCTTTAGGTCTGATGTAAAATGATGGCTTCACTGTGCCCATCCTGCAGCAACTCTGACTTGGGAGGGTTCCCGGAAGTGTGACAGAAAACCCTGTGTCTGGTGCTGAGTAGGGAAGGGGTGGCTTGTGACCCTATTACTCAAGCCTCCTACCTCCGTGCCTGTGGGAGCAGGTCTGTCTCCTCCCAGGCTGCCACATTCAAAAGTGGGATTTATTTTTAGAGAAGAAATCCTTAGTCATTAGACTCTCTCATGCTTCTTTTTTCCCTTTGGGTAAAATTTAAGAACCTGAGCTTTGTAAGAAAATTTTCAGGCTGTTAGGAGAAATGGTAAAATGATTATAGCCTTGGTACAATGAACCCATTTGCTTCTCTTCCAGACAAAGGCAGACTTCTCACAGGAGTCATCACTCTCAGTCCCTACATCTAAATCAACTTTATCTTTTATCTTTATTTGAGAATCCCCTGGCTCCTTTGATTTCCTGGCCCCTTCACCTAGGATTTCAAAAACTAATTTTATCATATATTGAACATTTGCTCTTTAAGCCCATTATAAAATCTCATAATGGAAGTTGGCTCTTAGCAAAATAGTCCTCTGGCTTAGGTATGTACACGTTTTCACTTAAGAACAGAAGGATTTAATAGATATAATCTATATTGAAGCAGAAATAACTGAAAACAAGATTTCTCTGATATCTTTAAATTCAGGGTTTTCTTACAAGAACTTTTAACATGTTTCCATTGCCTTGGACTAAATAAATGTCATGCGGATAGTTTTACTACCAGAAAAGCCATCAAAATAGCCAAGTTTTGTCTTTAAGTTCTATCTGTAAATATATAGTTGAGAATGTCATCATTTTGAAGCATATCAAAAATTCATAATCACCTGGTGGCCAATAAGGCCCAGGATCCCCTGAGGGGGTCACTGTACATTTAATTGCATCCCTCCCTCCCTCCCCACAGCTATAACATTTTATTTTTACAATTTAACCTGACTCAGTGAGACAGAGACTATCAATTTTAGGACAGCAGGAAGTAGGTTTTTGCAAAGGGGTATCAGTAACCCAAAAGGAAGGGAGGGATTCTAATATACAGCAACTCAAAGTCCAAAGGGTTTCTGTGGTCTTGAGGCTAGAGAAAGGGCCACATCACATGAGGTAGCCAATTGCAGCTCCTCTGCTTTGCTGAAGTGATGGAGAAGGAGCAGTGAGAGGTTATATGAGTCTTAGTCTTCTCTTCTACTTCAGACAATTGAGTGTGGCAAGTTAAGATAGCCACAAATTCTTTGACACACCTCTCACTGGAGGATGGCTCTGTGTCCTCTCCACTTGCACCTGACTGGGCTTGGTGATGGCTCGAGCAGTGGCATACAGTGAGATGTTGCTGTGCCAGTTTCTGGGCCTGAACCTTAAAAGACATGAAGCTTCTACTTCCTGTCTCTTGGAACACCCATTCTTGGAACCCAGCCTCTGGGTTCCTTCCTCTGCTCTGAGGAAGCCTAAGCATCTCTGCGGAAAAGCTCACATGGAGAGGACTGAGGCCAGATTACTGCTGGCACCAACTTCAACCATATGAATAAGCTGAGTGGGAGCTGGATCCCCCAGCTTCAGTAGACTGCCCAGCTGCCACTATGTGGTACAGAGACAACCCTTCCTGCTAAGTCCTTCCCACCTTGCAGATTCAGGAGCAAGATAAATGACTCTCATTATTTTAAACTGCTGAGTTTTGAAGTCATTCTTTATGCAGCAATAGATATCCAGGACAATTAGCATCTCCTTTTTCTACTCCTTCCCATTGCTTCCCCAAGAGGCAATTGCTCTCATGCCAGAGCCTTTCAGACAGGGTCCTGCCAGAATTTCCAAAACCCAGAATGCCTATGGATGTGTCTTCCCAGTTCTTTTCCCTGTCAGTGCTGTAGTCCAAAATGCTCTCTGTACCTTCCGTCAGCTCCTTCATCCACGTAACATTGCCTTCTCTCCTTCAGAGCCCACTGATTAACCAAGTAATATGTTTGGGTTAAGAGCCAGAAGGGGCTGGAGACTTCCAACCCGCTGTTAGTCATCATGCCAACAGAAAGCTTTTATCAAGGTTAAAAGCTGCTCAGTCTTCCATATCCTCACTTAGGTGACATAAATATGCCCTTAAGGGTGTACCTAAAATCTATGATACTGTTAAATTCTGAGTAGGTATTGGTGACAGTCAGCTAAGAGTAAAAATTGGCCTGTTGGTGCCCTCCCCCCTGAAAAATGCTAGGAAGGTAAGTATACTCACCACTAAGAGGAAGGAAATATATACCGAGAAGGAAACAGAAAATTGGGAGGTCATAAAAATACGCTTAGGTGGTTTACCTTGACTAAGGGAGACTACTTCTGAGTCACTACTTGCCAGGCTGATGCTGAAACATTACTATGATTAGTACTAATACTCCTTGATGGCATGGTGGGGCTTTCTTTGTGCCAGGTACTGTTCCAACACGCTGTTTGAATTAAGGTGGGTATTATTAGTATCCCTTACTTAGGCCTGAGGAAACTGAGGCATCGAGGGGAGGGGACACTTGGCGAAGGTCACATGGCATGGCAGTGAGTAACCAAGTTCAGAACCAGGATTCAATCGCAGGGGGTCTGGCTCCATTATCTGTCACCGCTGACATCAGAACTCTAGGCACAGAAGCTTTGGTGAGCCCAGTTTGACTTCACAATACGCTTTTAGTCTTTGGCTCATGTCGTGCATGTCACACAGGCTGAGAGATGCTTCATCTTTTTTTATTTTAAACACATTTTAATCTCAGATATATCATATGTGCCTTTGTAGGCTGCTTGAAGTCATTCTCAGAAGGCAGAATAAAAATAAATGAATACACAAAGATAGGTTACAAAAGCAAATGAAAAAAAGATAATGGAGTAGCTCTGTGTAATAAGAATTAAGATTTTGGGGTCCAGCCCATCACCTAGCCAGCCCAGTGGCCTTTATGGTGATGAACTGGGAAACTAGGTCACATCTGCATTAGACATGTATTCCTGAGTTTATAGACATTCTAATAACCCTTATTAACAGTGGCTTTAAAAAATATTAATTTTTGCTTTTTTTAAAAAAAGTAGGTATAGATTTTTTTTCTTTTTTTTAGTCTACAGACATTTATTGGTTGCCCACAGAGAGTTGAATACATACTTGATGATAAATATTTTGCCAATAGGATAGCCTCCAGAGAACCACCTGCTTATATTGAAACCTTTCATTTGCATTAAATTGCATGCATAATTTAAGCTGACTCTAACACCTCAAAGAGGCTCAAAAAGGAATCCATCTTTTCTCACTGGGCAGAAATAAGTAGGCTCTCTCTAACTGTAAAGAATATGACCCGTGCTTGCTTCAGCAGCACATATACTAAAATTGGAACAATACAGAGAAGATTAGCATGGCCCCTCTGCAAGGATGACGCATAAATTCGTGAAGCGTTCCATATTTTTGTATGTATATGTATAGCTGATTCACTTTGTTATACAGCAGAAACTAACACACCATTGTAAAGCAATTATACTCCAATAAAGATGTTAAAAAAAAAAAAAAGAATATGACCCATTTCAGAGAAAAGGGTATTTCTTTAAAGAATCCTATTTGTGTATCAAAAACAATGTGGTTATCTAATATAAGTGCAAAGACATTACAAGTACTGTTTAAAAATTCATGAGTCTAGTGTTTAATATACTCAGAATAAAGTCAGAGGGTTTTTACAGGAAGACATAAAACAAATGTCCTGTATTCTCGCCACTCCGCTTTTTTCCAATGTTTCATATTGGCTGTGTAAACAATCAATATTGAATAGTAAAGAGGTGTTGCTGAACAGATAATGGGTTTGAATTAGATAAACTTGGCCTGGGCAGACTGAACATACCGGTGGGGCATATGATTCTTAATCTGATAATTACTAATTTGAAGTCAATAGCTTTAAGATATTGAAGGAAAAAGAGAAACCGCCTTTCTGAGGAGGACAGACAGAGCAGGGAAAAGCAGTGTGACCAGCGTGGGATATGTACATTTTCTCTATCTTTTGAAGTGTTGAAAGAAAAATTTCCCTCCATTTATTGGGGTAAATTATTTTCTGTAAAGCTTTTTACATCTTAATTAAGTTTTTAAATTTAAATTTAATTTTATTATTATTATTATTTATTGATTTTTGGGGGGGGGGTGCCATGCCCTGTGGCCTGTGGGATCTTAGTTCCCCGACCAGGGATTGAACCTGGGACCTTGGAAGTGAGAGCACGGAGTCCTAACCACTGGACCACCAGGAAATTCCCTAAATTTAATTTTAAATAAATTTTAAAATTTAGGAGCATAAAAATATTTTTAAATGACTAGCTCTCATAAAAATAGTTGCAATTCTGTTAAAAATAAACATGGGTTACCTGGGCCATGATTATTAATTTGCTAAGTAGATATATACATATGCTTTTATTTTGGGTTCCCTCAGCATCTTAGTTCAATTTAGGGGAAAGCGGGTAAGCACAGAGAGGCAGAATAAGGTAGATCAGAGCCAGAAATCAGAAGATCTGGGTTTATGACCCAGTTTTGCAGCTCTCTTTACTAGCTGTGACCATAGTCAAAGTCTGTTTATGCCTCAGTTTCTCATGGTATAAAATGTAGATAATGAGACCTATTTCTCTGTGTCAGGAAGTTATCTTGATGAGTAAATGAGAAATTGGTGGGATAATGTTTGCAAATAGAAAATTGATATACATAAGCAGACACTATTAATTTCTTATAAACAGAAAATTCATTTAAAATATTTATGATGTTACTGCTATATGTAGGGCAATACTCTAGGTCTTGTGAAGATTAAAAAAAAATAAATCAGATATGGTTTCTATAGTTCATTCCAAAAGCTTATAGTAATACAGGATCAACAAACTTGCTGTGAGGAGCCAAGTGGGAAATACATAAGGGTTTGAGGGCCAGATTGTCTCTGTTGCAACTACTCAACTCTGCCATTATAGGGCAAAAGCAGTCATAGACAATATGTAAAATAGTGAACATGGCTCTGTTACAATAAAACTTTATTTACAAAAACATGCAATGGACCAGAGTTTGTCCACGAGCTGTGGTTTACTGACACTGGGTCTAATCAGAGAGAAGATGTGCACATAACACTATAATATGCGGGCAGAGTACTAAGTGTTACAAACGAAATAGATGAAGAGTGAAGGGCATCATCTAGGTGAGATAAGAAAGTCTTCCAGGAAATTATAAATTTGAATGAGGCCTTGAAGGATGTGGTCATGTTTGGATTTGTAAGCTGGAGGAAGACATTCCCAGCAGAAAAGATAGCCTAAGAAAAGGTATAAAGTGGAAACATGAAGGAAGTATTTAAAGAAGAATGAGCAATTTGTTTGGCAAATTTGTAGCGGTAGAGTTAGAAGCAAGAATTGACTAGAGTGGATGTAAGAACGGAAAAACATATATAATCATTTAAACATAAGCTATATTATTTCTGACCTCACCCCACCCCCTTGATGAATACTAAGCTGTAGTTGTTAGGAAAGCATTTCTTCTATTTTTGGTTAGAATACTCCTACATGTTTCTATGTTGCAGAGTCATTTTAGGTATTTCTAAGGATATACTGCAACTTGTAATTATTCCCAAGGGTGGTTTGTCTATCTTCGTGGTTCTATACACGTTCCTCATCAGTCAACAAAGCATTGCACATAGGTTGGCCACTATGAGGATAGAACCATGAGGAGGAGTGTCTGATTCAGAACAGGGACTAACTCTCTAGAGCTACACTGTCCAACATGGTAGCCTCATGTGGTTATTTAAATTTCAATAAAATAAAAAATTCAGTTATTCAGTCATACTAGCCACATTTCAAGTGTGCAGTACCCACCTGTGTCTAGTGGCCACTGTACTGAACAATGCAGATGTAGAACATTTTCACCATTGCAGAAAGTTCTGTTGGACCATGCTGCTCTTAAGAGAGAAGAAACCAGCAACCATTATACATTGATTTAGAGTCCTGGAGCTGGAGATTTGGGTGACAGTTATGATATATAGCAACTGGCTCCATTAACAAATACATCCCTTTCTAAGTATTAGTTTTGTCATTTGTGATATGGGGTAATAATAGTACTTACAGGTGGTTATGAAGATAAAATGATGCACAGCTCTTTGGAAGCTGTAAAATACTACATAAACATATGACATTGCTGTTATTTCAGTGATACCATCTCTGTGCCTTCAGGCAATTTCCATTATTTTCCTTTTTTGCTTCCATGTACAAAATCATGTCATTTGCGAATAGAGATAGTTTTGCTTTTTCCTTTCCATTCTGGATGCCTTTTATTTCATTTTCTTGCCTAATTGCTCTGACGTGAATCTTCAATACAGTGTTAAATAGAAAATGGTTAGAGCAATCACTAATCATTAGAGAAATGCAAATCAAAACCACAGTGAGGTATCACCTCATACGGTCAGAATGGCCATCATCCAAAAATCTACAAACAATAAATGCTGGAGAGGGTGTGGAGGAAAGGGAACCCTCCTGCACTGTTGGTGGGAATGTAAATTGATACAGCCACTATGGAGAACAGTATGCAGGTTCCTTAAAAAACTAAAAATAGAACTACCATATGACCCAGCAATCGCACTACTGGGTATATACCCTGAGAAAACCATAATTCACAAAGAGTCATGTACCACAATGTTCATTGCAGCACTATTTACAATTGCTAGGACATGGAAGCAACCTAAATGCCCATCGACAGATGAAGGGATAAAGAAGATGTGGCACATATATACAATGGAATATTACTCAGCCATACACAGGAATGAAATTGAGTTATTTGTAATGAGGTGGATGGACCTAGAGTCTGTCACACAGAGTGAAGTAAGTCAGAAAGAGAAAAACAAATACTGTATGCTAATGCACATATATGGAATCTAAAAAAATGGTACTGATAAACCTAGTGGCAGGGCAGGAATAAAGACGCAGACGTAGAGAACGGACTTGAGGACACAGTGGGGAAGGGGAAGCTGGGACGAAGTGAGAGAGTAGCATTGACGTATATACACTACCAAATGTAAAATGGATGGCTAGTGGGAAACTGCAGCATAGCACAGGGAGATCAGCTCCATGCTTTGTGACGACCTAGAGGGGTGGGATAGGGAGAATGGGAGGGAGGCTCGAGAGGGGAGGGAATACGGGGATATATGTATACTTATAGCTGATTCACTTTGTTGTACAACAGAGACTAACACAACATTGTAAAGCAATTATACTCCAATAAAGATATTAAAAAAATAAAAATAAAAGTAAAGAAAATGGTTAGAGCAGACATTCATGTCTAGTTTCTGATCTTAAGGGGAAAGTTTTCAGTCTTTCACCATTAAGTATGATGTTATCTGTAGGTTATTTGTTGGTGCCCTTTATCAGGTTAAGGAAGTTCCCTTCTTTTTTTTTTTTAATTTTTATTGGAGTATAGTTGATTTACAATGTTGTGTTTCTTTCAGGTATACAGCAAAGTGAATCAGTTATACATATACATATATCCACTCTTTTTTTTTTTAATTCTTTTCCCATATAGGCCATTCAGAGTATTGAGTAAAGTTCCCTGTGCTATACAGCAGGTCCTTATTAGTTATCTATTTTATATATCGTAGTGTGTATATGTCAGTCCCAATCTCCTAATTTATTCCTCCCCACCCTTATCCCCTGGTAGCCATAAGTTTGTTTTCTATATCCGTGACTCTACTTCTGTTTTGTAAATAAGTTCATTTGTACCCTTTTTTTTGGGAAGTTCCCTTCTTTTCTAAGTCTCTTGAGTTTGTTTTGTTTTTTATCATGAAAATGTGTTGGTCCCTCCTCCCTTCGTCTTGTTCAATTTGCTTATCACCTTTTCTTTGCTCCTTCACTTATTATTTTTTTCTCTCTTAGCTCTTTATAGGTATGGAAACCAACTATGTGAGGCTGTACCTAGCATCCCCCAAAGAATTTCCTTTCCAGGAAGGTCAGACAGGAGTACATGGATGCATTAGACAAACCCCTGGCACCTACGTTAAGGCTACTGCTAAAGAATCAATGCCGAATTCATGTTCTACCACAGTGGGAAATGTTATTTCTTGGCAGAAGAACTGTATACCATTAATGTTTACTATTTATTTATTTTGCCACGCCATGCAGCATGCGGGATCTTAGTTCCCCAACCAGGGATCGAACCTGTGCCCCCTGCAGTGGAAGCGTGGAGCCTTAACCACTGGACTACCAGGGAAGTCCCACAATTTATTTTTTTGACATAGGAAATAGTGGAGTTTATTTATTGATGTGGTAGTCTGCTATGGGGGAGAAGAGGACAGGAGAGAGAGAGAAAAAAAAATAAAGATATGACGAAGCATCGGAAAGGAAGTTGGGGAAACTATATGAGCAAAGACAAGGATGTGGAAATGATCGTGGAATGTTCAAGAGCTAGTGAGTGATGAGACTGAGCTGATGTATATGAGAGCAGGTGTTTTTGTAACATAAGTAGGTAGCATGTGAGTCCTAGAGGTCCTCCATAAAACTTCAATTTGTGGACAGATCTAATTTCAGATCTGGAATCCCATGGAAACAATGGTTTCCTGGTTGAGAGGGAGTCATTAAACAGTCTGTAGGATTCTAAGGAAATTATCTCTTAATAGAACAAAAAAATAACTTGCCAGTTCTTTTTTTTTTAAATTTTTTTATTGAAGTATAGTTAACTCAATGTTGTGTTAGTTTCAAGCGTACAGCAGTGATTCAGTTTTATATATACATATATATATATGTGTGTATATATATATATATTCTTTTTCAGATTCTTTCCCATTACATGCCATCACAAGATACTGAGTATAGTTCCCTACGCTCAAGGAATTTTAAAAATTTATTTATATATATATTTATTTATTTATTTTTGGCCATGCCACACGGCATGCAGGATCCTAGTTCCCTGACCAGGGATTGAACCCGTGCCCCCTGCAATGGAAGCGTGGAGCCCTAACCACTGGACTGCCAGGGAATTCCCTGCTAGCTCATTATAATCACAAATTTAGCAGTGTATTTCAGTGTTTCAAAGCCCTTTTCTTCAGGAAAGGTGAACATGTCTTATTGTGGCCTTCTTCCATTTTATCCCCAACCTTCCCTTATTTTCTGCATATTAGTCTGAGGAGCATTCAAGCCCTTTATATCCATGGTCAGGGAGAGATTTTATAGTCTCCCAAAGATCTCACCACTGTGGGGTATATGGTAAGCATCATCTCCACGGCCCTTATGTATTATATTCCTTTTTATCCAGCTCAGTATCAAACTTCCTTTGTTTTAGTTGCAGTGCCAATTTGCTGACTCATTTAATTTACTTGACCAGAGTATTTTCTCAAGCTCCAGTGATGTCAGTCCCATCCTCTTAACTCCTGCATCCGTGGAAGGCTAGGATCAGCTTCTTCATTGGCCATCTCCCCTTTCCGAGACATTGACCATTTTTACAGTTTCTTCTACCTTCTGGGTATCAGCCTTCACCTAGCTTCCTCTTGATTCCAAAGAAACCTGACAAATGTACTTACACTAAGGTATGAGGAGCTTCATATGTTATCTCTCCCCAGAGTGCAAACATTTAAAAATGGGACAGCAAAGTGGGGTGTGGTGGGCAGCTTCTGACATGGCCCCCAGTGAACTCTGTCTCCTGGTCTTCACTCGCTGTGTGATTCCCTCCCCTTGAGTGTGGGTCTAACTGAGTGACTTGCTTCTGTTTCCAATTAAGGGCTTGTGTGCCCACGGCACAGAAAGGCAAACTCTGACAGCCAGTGTTTGCAGCAAAGTAAGGGTTATGTAGCAATAGATAATTAATACAAGTGGACAATACATACTCCAAAGTAATGACTTCCAAATGGTGAACATCCAGATGTGCAGAAACAAGAAGGGCAATATTTTGGAGCAGAGGCTGTCCCTGGCTCAGCTCCGTGGAGACAACTGCCTACTCTTAAACATAAGGTCATCTTTACTGGTAGCAGCTAAGAACCTTACAATCCATAAAATCAACTCTTCAGGATTTGTTTTGCTCAATTTATAATTACCTGACGTAGGCCAATTTCTGAGGTTATTAGGTTTTTTCTCCTTTTTGATTTGACCCAGATAAGTTGTCATTGACCTGCACCAGGTTTGTACTCATGCAGTTCTGCAACTTGTCAGAATTATTTCAACTGCTTCTCTCTAGCTGTCAGCAGCATCCCCTAGCTTGGCACTATTAGGAAAATATTGTGTGAGTATACTCTTTAAGCCCATTACCTAAATCACAAAGAAAGCATCCTGGTGTAGGAGAACGAATCCTTTTGGAACTGACTTAATACAGATCACGTATTAGTACTTCTTTGAACATGATTCTCAAATCAGATATATTATTTAAACTATATTTTCCTAGTTTTTTTGAGAAGCATGGAATGTGCTTATCAAAAGTCTTACTAGACCCAGATCTTATTTTTCTCCTACATGTCTCCCAAGCCAAGCATGGAAAGGTGTCTGCTCAGGTTTCCCCCGCACCTTCATCCAGAGGATGCCAGACTCAGATTTGGCAGCGTGAGTCCTGGCCGTCAGCAATGCAGCTGTGCAGACAGTAAGCAGCGACAGGAAACGGTTGGGGGCGGGCAGGGCGAGGGAGCTTCTTATGGTCTGTCATTCTCTCTCTGCTTAAACAGGAGAGGGGACAACTGCTGCCCATGAAGGACCACGCTGCTCCCTCTCACCTGTGGTGTTCGTCCTTCTATTCTATGAGTAGTAAATGGCCTGTCTTTATACCACTGAGATTTTACAATGCCAAGTGGATGCTACCTGACTTATAGTTACAAGCTATTTTTAATGCTGCATTCCAGTTGTTTTGTGAGCCTGGAAGCTCACTTCTGCAAACTCAAACCTTTGGCAAGGTCTGACTTGCATGATACAATATAGGCATCCCTGTCTGCTCGGTGCCTGTTTTGCAGAGAATTAAGCCAGATATTGTGGAAAGAAAGAAGGAAAGAAAGCAAAAGACAGTATTCTTCCATCAGAGTTTTCAGTACTTGGAAGAGGAAATAACAGAATTTTAAAAGTCTGTGGATACAAAAAAAAAAAAAATAGAAATATATACATACTTGACTGTGTGTGTGTGTGTAGTGTGGGTGTGGGTGTGTGCGCATGTTTAAGGAATTCTAGAGATAGCTGTGCCAGAATGGCTGCTGAAAATATACAGCATTAAGTGCTCTGTGAGTTTATCGAGTGTAAGTTTCTGTGGAAGCAATAACCGTACAAGTGCGGCAGGCTGCGACAGAGAAATGGGATAAAGGATGTGAAGGTGCAGTTGTGATGATTAAATTGCAAATCTCCCTCTATTTTCCAATAGGTAACAGTATAAAATAACATTCTAGACGGTAAAGGACAAACAACATTAGCTTAATGAGGGTTCTGTGGTTGGACCCCAAGATATGTAAGGAAGGGCAAGAGTACGTGAGTTTTCTTTGCTGCATTTCTGTAACTGGCAGCAGCATTATGCTGGATTTTGAAAAAAGAAGAAAAAAATCTTGGCTTCTTTTTTTAATTCCAAGAGTGAGTTCAGACAAAGGGATTGATCTTTATGTAGACTAGCTTTGGAAAGATCGTCATCTCCAAGTTCAGGGATTTAAAAAATACGCCCCTCCCCCACCCATGTTATAGTTCATTTCAGAGTAAACTTTTTTCTTTTTTCTTTTTTGGCCACACGGCACGGCGCGCGCGGCATGTGGGATCTTGACCAGGGATCGAACCTGTGCCCCCTGCAAGTGCCCCCTGCACTGGAAAAGCAAAGTCTTAACCTCTGGAGTGCCAGGGAAGTCCCCACTTCATAGTAAATTTTAAAAGCTTATGTTTCCAGTTTTGACTGTTTGGCCATTTCCCCAGTTTGAAGGTAGCAAGGAGAGAACACAGTACCCTGTCACCTAGTTAATTCCTATTTATTTCTCAGGTTTCACTTAATAGGTTTTTCACGATGATCTCATGTTCTGCACACTAGATCACAGTGCCTCTTTGTGTGCTCTCATAGCAACTTGACCTTTTTCATTTTGCCATTTATCTAAAGCTTGTGATTGTATATTTTTGTAATTATTTCTTTTGTCTATCACCAGATAGCTGATATTTATTGCTCCCCCCTTTTTAAAACTGAGATATAACTGGCATATAATATTGTATAATTTTAAGGTGTACAGTGCATTGATTTGATACGTTTATATATTGCAATGTGGTTACCACCATAGCCTTAGGTAACTTTTCCATCGTGTCACATAATTATCATTTCTTTTTTGTGATGAGAACATTTAAGATCTAGTCTGATAGCAACTTTGAAATGTATAGTACAGTGTTGTCTATAATCACCCTGCTGTACATTAGACCCCCCAGAACTTACTCATCTCCTAACTGCAAGTTTGTGCTCTTTGACCAACATCTCCCCATTTCCCCCACTCCCCAGCCCCTGGTAACCACCATTCGTATCTCTGTTTCTATGAGATCAGCTTTTTTAGATTCCACATATAAGTGAGATCATAAAGCATTTTCTTTCTCTGTCTGATGTATCTCACTTAGCATAATGCCCTCAAGGTCCATCCATGTTGTTGCAAATGGCAGGATTTCCTTCTTTCTCATGGCTGAGTATTATTCCATTGTTTATATATACCGCAATTTCTTTATCTATTCATGCATTAACGGATGCTTAGGTTGTTTCCATATCTTGGCTATTGTGAAAAATGCTGCAATGAGCATGGGAGTGCAGATATCTCTTAGATGTCCTGTTTTTGTTTCCTTTGGATATATACCCAGAAGTGGAACTGCTGGGTCATATGGTGGTTCTATTTTTAATTTTTGAGGAACCTCCGTACTGTTCTCCATAGTGGCTGCACCAATTTACACTCCCACCAACAGTGCAAGAGGGTTCGCTTTTCTCCACACCCTCTCCAGCACTTGTCATCTTTTGTCTTTCTGATGATAGCCATTCTAACAGATGTGAGGTCATATCTCATTGTGGTTTTGATTTGTATTTCCCTGATGATTAGTCGTATTGAGCACCTTTTCATGTATCCGTTGGCCATTTGTATGTCTTCTTTGGAAAAATATCTATTCAGTTCCTCTGCCCATTTTTAAATTGGGTTGTTTGTGGCTTTCCTATTGAGTTGTATGAGTTCTTTATATTTTGGATATTAAACCCTTATCAGATGTATGTTTTGCATATATTTTCTCCCATTCTGTATGTTGCCTTTTCAATTTGTTGATTGCTTCTTTTGCTGTGCAGCAGCTTTTTAGTTCGATGTATTCTCATTTGTTGATTTTTTGCTTGTGTTATTGCTCCTTTATTCTATGTAAAATAACTCTATTCTGTTTGGGGTAGAAAGTTTCCTATCGAACATATACATTTCCTAGACTCCTATGCATTTATAACTGGTCATGTGATTGTAGCTGGTCATGTGAACAGATGATTAAGATATAGGTGAAGTCATACAATGAGGCTTCAGGGATGTTCTTTAAAATGGCAACAGACACAGCTGACTTGGGTGGCTTTTGCCTGTCATATTCCCTCTTTTTCCTGCTTAGGGCACAGTTACAATATTGGAAGAGAAGCAGCCACTTTGCAACCATACAAGCATTAAATGAAAGCCACATGCCATGCTGAGTCTGAGCAAAAAGACAGATGCAGCATAGATTCCCCAGTGACATCACACAGCGACCATACTCCTTGGGACTTTAGCACAAGAAAAATAACCACTTTGCTGATGTTCATTGCCTTTGTTTTTGTTTTTTTGCAGTTTCTCTTGCAGTAGTATAGAAGATAAGCAAAGAAGGAATGATATTGACTACCTAGAGAAGAGAGATGAGTTGCATTAGACTGGGGTGTGATGTGAGGGAAAGTTATACCCCTTCCTGGGAACTTGTGATTGAAGAAGTTAGTAGAAGACAGTTGAGGGTGAGGCCAAGACCCCAGTGGAGTGAAAAGAGAAAAGTGTTCATTGAATGAGTTAAGTCAAAGGAAATGGAAGGGAAATTGTGAGGGTCTGTGAGATGTCTAATGTGCCAGTTATTAAGTGTGGTTGAGTTGGAGGAGAGGCTCACTGTGGTTAGTATACTTATTGTGGTGCACTGAGCAGACCAGAGTGCATTAAATGCGGAGTGAATTGATTTTACCTAACTATCCTTTGCCATCTTTTTAGCAAAATAATGACTAATGCAACCCTGCAAATGTGTTTCTCCGGAAAAAGTCTTAGGGAAGGGAGATTTGTTTTACCGAATCCCTTTCATCTATGTTATAGATTACTTAGTATACTTATTTGAACTTGAGAACTATACTTTTGGCCATTAGTCAAAGGAATGCTCACCTAAAAAGAACAATTATATTGAGCACTATCCTTACAAAATCAGCTACTTAGGTCAATTTTTTTCTACTTCTAAATGTGTCGAGGACAGTACCAGGACAATGGAAAACTCTACTTTTGGAAGGTGAGGAGGTATCTACAGGCCAAAGCACGGTCCACATTAAGCAGCTCACAACGTGGCTCTCTCTCTGCTCCTCCCCGCCCTGCATCCTCCCTCCAGAAGGATCTTCCTAAATGATTCCAGAGTGGGCCTCAGATTTGTCCACACTAGGGAAAGGCCCAGCCTTCTCATGAAGCAGGCCAAAGCCTCTCATTGGAGGCAAACTCCGGTCTCACTTCTCCAGAACTTGCATCTGACCTCCTGGGTTTTACACAGTTCCTCTATTTTCTCCATTCACTAGGCTATTGTTCGCCTTAGAATAGTGCTTGCCCCATATACCAGTACTATTTATATCCTCCTGCTTCTCGCTGATTGACCTAGCTTTTGAATCCTTACTTGCCCTGATCTTGGATAATTCTGTACACTTCCTCACTGGCTTGCCTTGTGGCTTCTGGTCCATTTCCTGCTCTGACTTCTGGTACTCACTCAATCAATAACGGATACCCTGTCTCTGCTTCTCTGGTTCCTAGGCCATCCCCTTGCAAGTTGTTGAGTTCTTTTTCAGGGTTAAGTGCCAAGAAGCAGAAAGAGATGGACTGTTAGGCAGGAAGTTCATATGAACACATAACCTTCCCCTATCTCAGCCATATGGGAGAAGCTAGGCTTCCTGCCAGTGACTGTGTTCATAGCATCCCTTTCTCAGTCAGTCAGGAACTGGTTAATCCCTGGAATCTGATTTTATGGGCAGTCTTCATTTCGGATGTCCACATTTCAAGCCCTTAGCAATCAATGCCTTTTCTTTTTTTCTCTTTTAACACTTATCTCAAAAGAACATCAAACTCAGCCCTCATACAAGAGCTCATTCAGGCCGAATAAATGGTCAAGGAAGGGTCAAGGGTCTATTGTCCAAAAAAAAGGGAAAGGTTTATGGTACAAAACTATTACGTTCTCTTTTATGTTTAAAAAAATTTTTTTTATTAAGACTTTATTTTTTTAGAGCAATTTTAGGTTCACAGCAAAACTGAAAGGAAAATACAGAAATCTCCCATATACCCCCTGCCGCCACACATGCATGGCCTCCCCCACTATCAACATCCCCACCAGAGGGCTACATTTGTTACAATTGATGAACCTGAATCCATATATCATCATCACCCAAAGTCCATAGTTTATGTTATAGTTCACTCTTGATATTGTACATTCTGTAGGTTTGGACAAATGTATAATGACATGTATCCCTCATTATATCATACATTATATTTTATACTACCCTAAAATCCCCTCTCCTCTGCCTGTTCATTCCTTCCTCCCCTCCTAACCCCTGGCAACCACTGATCTTTTTACTCTCTCCATAGTTTTGCCTTTTCCGGAATGTCACATGGTTGGAATCATACAGTATGTAGCCTGTTCAGACTGCCTTCTTTCACTTAGTGATACACATTTAAGGTTCCTCCATGTCTTTTCATGGCTTCCTAGTTCATTCCTTTTTAGCACTGAATAATATTCCATTGTCTGGATGTCCCACAGTATATTTATCCATTCACCTACTAAAGGACATCTTGGTGGATTCCAAGTTTTGTCAATGATGAATAAAGCTGATATAAACATCCATGTGCAGGTTTTGTGTGGAATAAGTTTTCAACTCTTTTGGATAAATACCAAGGAGCGTGTTTATTAGATCATATGGCAAGAGTGTGTTTAGTTTCATAAGGAATTGCCAAAGTGTCTTCCAAAGTGTCTATACTGTTTACATTCTCACCAGCAATGAAGGAGAGTTCCTATTACTCCACATCCTTGCCAGGATTTTGTGTGGTCACTGTTGAAGATTTTGGCCATTCTAATGGGTATGTAGTGTTCTATATGTTTTTGTTTTGCTTTGTCTTGCAATTTATTTCCTATTGACAATGCTTTTATTGTTACTTGGGAATAGAAACTAAGGATTATGTGGTTCTCTATTACTAGTTCAAATTCAAATCCACAGGTCCTAATCCTCTCTCAAATGTTTAAATGAAAAAAACAAAACAAAACAATGAATCAATACATATAAAGTACTTCGGGAAGTATGTGGTGCAATATAAGCACTGTGTGGTTGTTTGCTGTTACTTTAACTAAAAATCCATCTGCATTCATGAAAACTGCTGGCAGCATGTATGTCACGAGCCCATTTGGTAGCACAGGGAACTCGCTGAGTTGAACTTTTGTTGGTAGGTAGGCCCCCCACTCATTCCTTGGTAAAAAACACACATTGAAGATTTTCAACACTGAGATTTCTCTCAGAAATGGACCTGAAGATGAAATACTTGTGGATTCACTCAGCACCTTCTCTTCACCCTTAACCAGGAGCAGCTCACTCCTGGGTCATTGTGTGTTGTTAAATCACCGTGGAGCTGGACTGGGACACAGCCCACCAGGCCTTCTCACCCATGCTCAAGACATCATTAGCATCATTATGTCTCTGAAAGCCCAGATCTATTTGTCTCCTTGGTCATGTCCCTTAGGACACAGGCTCTCTCCTGTGCCGATGCCTTTAATTACAGCATTCTTCATAGTTTTTCCCAGGTCAAGCAAGAGTCAGGCACCAACAATGTATTTCTTCTTCTATCAGTTCAGTTTTGGCTTTCAGTAGGTTATTCAGCTTAAACTCCCTTTAAGAGCAAATCAGAGTCAAGAAGGAGCCCTTGGGCTCTGTGTGCAGCTGGCTGGACCGCTGTGCTTCCCCCATCTTATTCCTTCCCCATCCACACTCACGGCCTTGATGCCACTATCTCTGTGCCTTGAAACCATCAGATCAAATCTCATCTTGTCCTTTATCCCATTTGAACTGGGATTCGCAAAGAGAAGTTCAGACTCCCCAAGTCATCCTTCATTTCCTGGCCTCTCATCCCCATACTCACCACATGTCACAAGTCACCTTATTAGTTAGCGTGTCCCTGCTAACAGGATTTTTAATTTCCGACCTCTCCCCCCTCCAGTGCTCATCTGCTTTATTTTTCTAAATTACCACTGCTTATAATTTCTTTCATTGTTTATCATCTGTCTCTTCCCACTCGAATATAACCTTCATGAAAGCATAGACTTTGTCTTGTTCGCCATGTTTTCCTAGTGCCAAGAATAGTGCCTGGCACGTGGCAGGAACATGAAAGACAATTGTTAAATGGTTCTCTACCAGTAATGGGCACATGGTACTTGGGAAAAGATTCTTAGGACTTTTTGTTCCTGAATCCACCTTCAGGAATTCTACTCCATTCCTCCTTCTCAGCATCAACTCCCTTTAAATTTCTGTTCAGAGTCTCTGAGCTTAGTTTGCCTTCCCCATCCTAGTCATAACTACCATGATCATCTTCTTTAGGCTCCTGTGTCAGCCTGTCTTTTTTTAGTTAAGCAGTTGCTGAAGAGATGCCCTCTCTTTTTTTTCCTTTATGCTTTTTTTGGGAGAGCAGTGGTGGAAAGGGTAGGGCTGGAACACTGCTTTCTTTTGAAAATCATGTAACTACAGTCAAGCCACGAAGTTTGGCTGGCTTCTGAAGATCCTTTTTCTAGTTTCTTTGTACTAAGACAGATAGATCTGAATACCATTTGGCAGTATTCCCTGCCATTTTCTTTCCCCTTCCATTTTCATTTCTTTTATCTGTAATCTACATTCTAGCCAAGCTCTGAAAGATTATCTTTTTTCAGCCCTCACTGTGAAGGTTGAATTATAGCTATGATTTATTTATTGCCTATTACATTCATCAATATATGCATATATGTATGTTTGCATGTGTGAATGTGTGTATATGTACATATATACGTACACACACACACACACACGTGCACATACATACATCATTTTACAGATGAGAAAACTGAGATTCAGAGAGGTAAAATAGCTTCTCCAAGATCACTCAGATGGTGAGGTCCAGCTTCTCAACAGTAGAGTTTACCCTTCCTTACCTCTCATTTTCTCTTTAGTCCATTTTAACCTACTCCGTTTAAAACTACTCTTAAAAGGTTGCCAAATCTTGTCAATTTTTGTTAATTTAAAATTTTCTCTATGAAATATTTCAAATATATAGACAAAAAGAGAAAATTATACCAGTAATGCTCGTATATTATCCTACATTTGCTTCAAACTTTTTTTAAAAAAATTATTTATTTATTTATTTATTTTTGGCTGTGTTGGGTCTTCGTTTCTGTGCGAGGGCTTTCCTCTAGTTGCGGCGAGCGGGGGCCACTCTTCATCGCGGTGCGCGGGCCTCTCACTGTCGCGGCCTCTTGTTGCGGAGCACAGGCTCCAGACGCGCAGGCTCAGTAGTTGTGGCTCACGGGCCTAGTTGCTCCGCGGCATGTGGGATCTTCCCAGACCAGGGCTCGAACCCGTGTCCCCTGCATTGGCAGGCAGATTCTCAACCACTGCGCCACGAGGGAAGCCCCTGCTTCAAACTTTTAAAAGAAATAATCCATCACAGCTAAGGTGATGTCTATTTTATACTTTTGCCTGATCACATTCCCCCTGCTCCCTCCCCAGATGTCACTGCTTTCAGGAATTTAAAAAAATAATTCCTATGCTTGCTTTTACATTATTCCTAAATACAAATGGATCTACAGAAATATATATGCTTAGTTTTAGATTTTTAAAAAAACTTTTAAATAAGAACTGTCTTTGTAACAATTGCTTTTGTTTTTTTTAGCTCAACATTAGGCTTTGGGGATTGTTCCATGTTGATTGGAGTGTCTCTCTTTTTCATTCATTTTAATTGCTCAGAGTATTCCATTGCATGAATATACCACAATTTATTTACCTCGTCTCCTGTTGATATATATAATTAGGTCATTTCTATATTTTGGTTTTTAAAACTATAATGTCGCTCTTCTGTCTTCATCTTATGCCATGTCTCAGCAACATTTTCCATAGTTAACCATTCTTTATTCTTCTACACTTTTCTCTCTTGGTTCTGCAACACCCAGAGTCTTTGGTTTTAATTGTCGTCTGGTAACTCCTTCTGAGTTTTCTTTCCCTTCCTGCCTTCTTCTATTTAACCTAAAATTTTGGGGGTTCACCAGAACTTGGTATCAAGCCATTTCGCCTTGTCTCTCCCTCCCACTTTCTTCCTAGATGGTCTCATCTATCCCTATGACTTTAAATATAGACTGACAATACAGAAAGTGCCATCTCTTGCCCACATCTCTGAGCTCCAGACTCATGAATCATGACAATTACCTACTTGACACCTCTTCTTGGATGTCTCAAAGGCCACTCGAGTTCAAACTTAAGACATCTTAGGAAAAAAAAGGAACTCTTTGTTCTTCTGTCTGTACCTGTGGTAGAGAGTTTCTAATATGGATCCCAATGATTCTGCCTCCTGATACGCACATCTTTGTGTAATCTTCTCCCCTTGAGTGTGGGCTACAACTAATGACTTGCTTCTAATAAGTAGAGCAAAAGTGATGGTATGTCAGTCACTTCTAACATTAGGTTACAGAAGACTGACTTCCATCTGGCTTGCATTTTCTCTGGCTCTCCTGGCTTCCTCACTCTGTGTTGCTGTGTTGTGATGGCTGGAGTGGCCCACGTGACTGAGAGTGATCATGGAACTGAGAGTGGTCTCTGGCCAGTAACCACTGAAGAACTGCATTCTACCAACAGTTACATGAGTGTGAACTTGGAGGTTATTCCTGCCACAGCTGAGCCTTGTGATGGCTGCAGCCACTGCCAACATTTTGATTGCTTGATTGTATTCTTGTGAGAGACCCCCGAGAGGGAGGATCCAGCTAAGCTGCACTGGGATGCCTGGCCCACAGAAACAATGAGATAATAAGTGTTTGTTGTCTTAAGCTGCTAAGTTTTGCAGTACTTTGTTATACAGTGGTAGACAACTAATACAAATCCTGTTCACGTCCCAGTGGTCCCTATATCAATAAACCATCCCCTTGGTAACTCAGGTTATAAACTAGTCTACCTAGACTCATTCTTCTTCGTCATCCTCTATAACAACCCATTCGTTAGTCCTGTAGCTTCTATCTTCAAAATATAACATAAATATCTCTACTTCTATCTCCGTCGACATATACTAGGCCAAGCCACCTTCATCTCTTGCCTTGAGGGAGAAAGAAGAGGTCTTTGAATGTGCCCCTTAGGGGATGTTAAGGTCATTTTATCTTCCTGCCTTTTTTTGTCTTATTATTTATTTGCCTATTTAATAGATTTTGATCACTGAGGTCCTTTTTTACTGGTGATGGTGATAAAAATTTAAAATCATCCCTGAGTCCCAGAGTTTGCAATAAAATAAAGGAGACAAATAGTCATCAAATTAACTGATAAATGTGAACAGTCTCTGAGGAAGGGATAACTGATTCTATGAGAATAAGATCATAGTGCTGCCCATTGTACTTAGGATTTCTCAAGAAATTGATATTGAGGATTATTCTTGATCAGAGGTGCTTTCCAACTTGTTTGAGGTAGAATTTTCCAGGGTGGTGTAGAACATGATGGTTGATAAAGTTATGCAGGTGTCATTGTATTCAATTATCTGACTAATTATTCTGTTTCCTTCCTTAATTACCCCCCCCCCCATATATGAATCTCTAGGGATGGGGCCTTAAATACCAGAAACTATGGCTGGGTGTTCTTCCTCCCTTCACCATTAAAGAGTTTGAGTAAATTATCAAGATTGCATTTTACCTAAGGAAAAAAGGCATAAATTCGTTCCCGTAATATATAAGTGATGTAAATATCATATCATAAATCGTGTCCTAATACAGGCATATAATGGTGTAAGATATCTCTTTAAATGATTACATCTTTTTTCTTTAGAATCATTAAAAACTCTTAGAATTAAAATGGGGACTTCTTTTGTTCATTGGGTTCACTCTCCCATGTAGTGTGGGAATTTGCCCTATACCCTTCATAACCAGTGATATTCCAAGCTCTGTATAATCATTTCTAGGAATTGGCAACTGATTATCACACAAGGCAGCTCTTTTAATTGTTACAAAGATGAGATTGTTGTAACCTCTTATACTGATTTGAATTCTACTTCCTTTTGATTTATGTCTTTTGGGCCTGTTTACTTCTAGTAAAACTGAATAATTCTAACTTAGGGTTCATTACTACTCTGTAAATTCATATCATATTAAACTCCTCATGACTAAGGTTTTTTTTCAATGGCTTATAACTTGTAGGTCCTCAAAATTAACTCAATTTGTTCTCACATCAGTCCAATGGATTCTTTACAGCAAGAGACAATCTTCAGATCTTGAATTGTGAGAAACTATAATTTCCTCAATCACATAGACGTTTGATGTAATCATCTGATGTGAGCGAGCAATCTATGTGAGGAAAACTAGAATCGGCCTGAAACAATTCCTTCCTGTTACATGGAATGTGACAGAGTGATCAGCAAAAACTGTTTGTGGAAGTCAACACTCATTCCTCAGTCCTTGCTTTCCGAAAACAACTTTGCTAGGGTATAAATAAGATAAGCAGTAAATAAGTACGAAAGATAGTCCCAGTGCAGAAAAAGTCAGACAGAAACATCTCAGCCTTTGCTTCTTGTCAGTTGGACTTTTTGATGTATTTATAGATATCGAATGCGTTATTTTGAACTAAATTGTGCCTTCTTTTTCTAGTCAAAAGAAATATTAGTAAATCTAATATCTAGGATATGTTACCTGTACAGATAAAATTATTCCTAAGTAATGGTCAGTGTAGTCTTAAATGCATAGGAATCATTTGCTTATAAACTATATAGTCTTTTTCTGTTGTTGGTGTTTAAATATTGGCCACATCTTTGAAGTTCCCATAAGATGGAAAAGGCAAGTTTATTAAGTAGGTCACTGGTCTCCTTCTGTTGCCATACATTGAATTTTATTTCTCAACATTAAGGATGCATTAGTTTTCAACTGCTGCATAACAAATTGCCACAAACTTAGCTAATGGCTTAAAAAACATACAGTTTATATGAGTCAGGAGTCCATGCATGGCTTAGCTGGGTTCTGCGCTCAGTGTCTCACAAGGTTGAAAGCAAGGTGTTGGCTGGGCTGTGTTCCTTTCTGGAGCTCAGGGTCCACTTCCACACTCGTGTGGTTGTTGACATAATTCAGTTTTGTGCAGTTGTATGACTGATGACCCCACTTTCTTCTTGGCTGTCAGCCTAGTGCTGCTCTCAGCACCTAGAGAACCCTGAAGTTCCTTCCCACTTGACTTTCTCATATTTCTTACTTTTTCAAAGCCAGCAGGAGAATCTCTCAGAGCTCTACATCCCGTTTAAAGGGCTTACCTTTTTGGTCAGGACCACCCAGGATAATCTCCCTTTTGATTAATTTAACATCACCTGATTAGGGACTTTAATTACATCTGAAAACCCTTTTCATATAATGTAATCTAATCGTGGGAGTAACTCTCCCATCATATTCACAGGTCATGTCCACATCTAAGGGAAGGGAATTACATAGGGCATGTACACCAACACAGTGGGAATCTTGAGGATCATCTTAGAATTCAGCCTAATACATTCCATTTGCTCCTTTCTGGTCCTAATATTTCTGAGCCTCATTTGTCCATCTGTCAAATGAGAACTGTTACAGATCAAATGAGAATTGTTACAGATATTAGGACCCCACTCCTAGCAGGAACTCTGTCTTTCTCTTTATGCTATGTGGTAAAGATAGAAGCCAGTCTGACTTATAGAAACATAGGAAACTTCCCGGACCTCATGAGGCACACTAGCTTCCTGGAATGAGAATGTTAGTCTTCTAGATCATCTCAAAGGAACAGGCTTTCCAGAAAAGTTAGTATCTACACTTTATCATCTTTCACAGTCCTCTAAGAAAGCCTGTTCAGTGCCACTACCATTAGCACAATACCCCACAATAAATAGAAAGAACACCCAAATACAGGCTGATGGAGTAAACCTCCAAATGAGGCCTTCTTCCCCAGGTAGACCTGTTGGTGCTTGGGGTCCTTTCTAATTGTTTTGGGTCTCTTGTTTATGGCCATCAACATGGAAAGCCTCAACTTGAGCTACTCAGTGAGGCTTTATTTCTTGGTAATTGGAATCTCTGCAAATCCAGCACCAATTGATTAGACAGACAACAAAAACAGCATATATTTTCTATGGCAAATCTGAAAATGACAACAAACCACAGGCATCTAACCATTCCTGAGTTACAAAAGGAATCTGGACCATTCTAAGACAAATGGGCATGAAAGTTGTTGGAGAGGGCAGTATCCTTTAGCACTAGGAAGGAGAAGAAAGAAAAGGAAACAAAAAATCAAGTTGGAGCTAGCCATTGACTGACTCAAGACAAGGACAGAATGTTAGTTGAAACAAAACAAAGCAAAAGTTGAGAAATGAAGGCTATGTTTTGACAGCGACATTTTCCTCTTAAGCTGAGTGCCTAGTATTTCTCTCTCGAAATCCTGAGCATCTCCTTTTCTAAGATACCCTAACGGATGCCAATAATGCTTCTGTAGATAAGTTTTGGTGAGGAACATTGATAATGTTTGTAAGGTACCTACCATAATACCTGGCAAATCATGAATGCACATACCAAATTCTAACCTGTAGTGGTTGTAGAGGAAATAGTATAAGTGGTCTACAGTGCACCCTCCCTAGAGGGAAAACTCTAAAGTACCAACACCCGTGTTCACGGTAATTTATGAGAGGATTGGGAAGAGGAGGAGTGAATATGGAAAAGCATGTTTCGACATGCCTGCTCAGTTTGCAGTCACAGAAGTGGTTGTGCTTTCCCCCAGGAGGTCAGTTTTCTGGTAGAAACTATAGTGAATAGAAGTCTGTATCATCTGTGTCTGTATGATGAATGCTATTCAGAGCAAAGAATTATTTATAAAAATCTTTTGAAATTAAATCTGCAAGGGTTATTTGGCAGGTTAAGAAGAAATACGGAGGGATAGAGGAATGTCAAAAACAAAAGCTCAGAATGTTGAAGGTGGCAATGTCCCTGATGGTGAATTTCCCACAAGGCCAGTAGCAAGGTGGAAATGATCAGTGTAGACGATGAACTGGGAAGGTGAAAGCTGAGGAGTCATTTGTTTTCAATTAGTCTAGGTCACCGGTTCTCAACCAGGGGTGAATTTGCCCCTCATGTGGCACTTAGCAATGTTTGGAGACATTTTTGGTTCTTATAACCTGGGGAGAGGAAAGGCAGTGCTACGGGCATCTAGGGGGTAGAGGTCAGGGATGCTGCTAAACATCCTAAAAGGCACAGGACAGCCCCCACACAAAAGAATTATCCAGCCCTAAAGGTAAACAGTGCCAAGGTGTGAAACCCTGATCTAGGTATTTTAATTCTATTATTGGACCAAGTTGAACCAGCAGATGCTACATCCATGGCCTCTGTTAGTTTAGCCTCCCATGGAATCATAGAGTTGTAATCCAGTGTTTTGCTTTTTACCTTTGTCAGAAGCCACCACTACAAATAGACATACAAAATTTAACATGGCGTTTGTGATTTTAATAAAAGATATTGTTCGTGACCTACATGAGACATTTGATGTTAATTTCATTGCTGGTAAAAAAGAATACTCTTTGCTGAGGAATTTCCACATATTTCCAGTTCAATAAGATCCATAAAATAGATCTTCTTTCTCTTTTTGCCTTAGTAGCCAGGAAATTTGGGGCAAAGCTTGAAGCTCAATTGTGATTTTTGAGCATTTGAACATGATAGCTAGAATAGTTTATCTTTCTTTTCTTTGGTTATGATTTTCTTCTTACATTTCCACTGAATTACCATTCACATATATGAATACATTTATTCATATATATGATTTTCTCATAATCATGCAGAAAGAGCTTCCCTTGCTTTATAGAGTTTTTAATCATTCTTAATATGAACTACCTGTATTGTTAATATGTAAGTTTTTATTGTGAGTCCCTTCTAAGCAGTGTACATTCATGTAGTTTTATGCATTAATTACATTATTGGAATGTCAGACATAGCAATTACATTTGACAGTTGCTGCTATAGGAATTGAAAGAGGTATGACCAGAGAAACACAAACGATTACTAGTCAAAGGAATTCTGGGACCCATTTAAGGCTGGCTACCTTCAGTGTGGTACCACGAGTCCATTCTCTTTTGAATTCTCTCCAGCAGTTGTCAGCATCTTGGTGAAAGCGATGTCAGTGTAGAGAGTTGGGTTTATTAGGGCTAAGGTTTGGCCAAGTGGATCTGAGAGGAGAGTGAAAGAAGGGTATTGTGGAATAAACGTCTGTAAAACCATATTAAATGGAGAATGAAGTGACAACAGGATGGGGGGGGCGGGGGATGGATAAGGAGATCAGTACTCCTCTTGCTTATCCTTCCTTCTGAGCCCCAATCCAGCCAGCTCTTGCCTCCTGCTGCTTCCTTAGGTTGGGCGTTGATTTAGCTGAACACGTTTTCATCTGGTACATAATCCTGTTTTACATGAAGCGTCAAGTGCAGTCACTGGCTTTACCAATGCTTATTTTAGCGCTTGTGAATAGAACACCAATTACATTTCAGCTGGACCATTTGCCTCCACCCTTTCTGGTTCTTTCACTGGGAAGGTACACTCAGCCACCATTCTACTAGTTTATTCAAGAATTGGATTAGACGAACTCATAAAACAGCATGTAGGCATTACTTGGAGGGAGTTACACTTTGGTTAACTGATACGTTTCTTTGCCAGACCATTGTGTGTATGCACACATGCGCATATGTGCGCATGTGTACACGTGACTGATAAAAGCAGCCAGTGCTTGAGTGTTTCCCTTAGCCTTGTGTGTAGGCACCTCTAGCATCACTGTAAAAGTTATGCAGTAGGCTGACAACCCAACTTGGCAGCTGTTCCTCCTAAAACTGTACTTTACTCCATGAAGTCAGCATGGAAAGCAGTCTCTTGAGCAGTTTATGCCTGATTCTTGGCATCATTAAAATTCTGTTCTTTTCAGTGTTGCTTCATTTTTACAATCAGGATGCTCCATTTTCAGACATTCAAAGCTTTGGAAATTCTTTAATAAATAGATTTTATTTTATTTGGCATCGAATCTAAGTTGAATGATTTTTCATGTGGGAAATAATAAGAATTGTATTTTGAAGGGCATTTACCCCTCTTTGGCAAACATTTGTAAGTGCTTTATGGTTTCCAGAGCTCTTTAATGCATGATATGTTTTATTGCTTATACAACCCCACAGAGCTGGTACTGTGAGCCCCAATTTAAAGATGAGTAAATTAATTTTCAGAAAGGAAAGTGAATTAACAAAGGCTAGGTTTAAGTGATGGAATTAAGATAAAAACACTGATTGTCTTAAACTGCAGGGATCTTTCTGTTATAACATGTTAACTTCAAGCAAGTGGGGTTTCTAGTGAGTTACCAGTTTGTATTGTAACAAAGTGTGGCCAACTTGATCTCAAACTATATTTCAAGGTTAACACTTTATAAATCAAACTAAATCATTGGAGCTTAGGCCAGGGGCTGGAAGTTTATTTACTGATCCAGTCGGGCCTCTTGGGCTTCTTGATATTTGGTGAGATGGTACCTTTGTTAGTACTTTGGAAAAGCATTTTGTTTCCTCCAGAATGAAGAGCACTGCTCTTGAATTTTAAACAGAAGAAATGACTGTCCAACAGGGCTCATGGGCACAAAGCATAAACAATAAGCCTCATGTCGGTACCGGAAGAAAATAGGCAATTTCTGTAGAGCCCTTCTATCAACATCTACTTAAATTTATATAATGGGAATATATTGATAACCTCTGAAAATCTGTATAGTAAGTAAACACATCTTTCTCTTCCAAAACTATATCTAGTGAGGTTATTAGTGGCTAAATGTGTTTATTTTTAGAGATATTATACTTTACAATGTCATAATATTTTAATATTAAAATATATGTAATGGAACTAAATTATGAACTATCAAAGTACTTCTACATGGGTTATTTATTAATTACAAAGGGTAAAAGATCCCTTTACCATAGAGAGATCTGACAAACACCACCTAAGCTAAATGATCCAAATGAACACCCCCAGTACTAGCACAAATGAACATCCCCTTCCTTCTGATGTGATATAGCCCTAAGAATGGTATTTCAGGTCTGTGCCGGACCTGCCTAAAATGCTTAACCACGACCTATTCATGAGAAACCCAGACTGAGGGATATCTTGCAACAAAACGGACCCCTCCTCTTCAAAATGGAAATGTCATGAAAGAGAGGCAGAGAAACTGCTCCAGATTGAAGGAGTCTGAAGAGACATGACAACTAGATGCAGTGAGTTATATCTGGATTAGAAAACCAAAATTGCTATAAAGGATATTATTAGGAAATTTTGCAAAATAAAAAGTTGAACAAGAAAAAATAGTGATATCATTGCAAACAATTGAGAACATTTTGACATTTCTTTAGAAATAATATGAATTGATTTGAATTTTTTGGGAAAACAATCTAGAGCTAAGAAATGAACAGTTTGCAGAGAAGCCTTTAAGTTTGCTTCATTATTGCAAAATGCAACAAAAATAAGAAATTCTGCCTACTTCAAGTGAAACAAATTTATTACAGAACCTTATTTTGACTCAGGCATTATCTAACTCACAGATCAATTTTACTTGCATAGAATTTTAAGATTTGGGTAGAGTTCTCTATTTCGATTTGTCTATCTGTTTTACTCTTTAAGTGAGTCATTTGAAAGACATGTTCTTAATACATGATCCCTTTTTAAAAGTGTTTATCTGTTTACTGATTTGGCAGTACGATTATGCACAAAGATTCTCAAACAGCCATCCAGGCACCACTGACACGGTACTGTGGGAAATTAGATTAATTTATAGACTCCTCTGTTTTTATATTTCACCGTTTAATATTCCACCTCCACACCTGGCAGAGTATCTGAGTTTGGCTAAATATCTTTGTTAGAAACCATTTATCTGTCCATTTGTTGTACAAATGTTTATTAAGAGGCTATGAGATTATGGCCGTTTGCTGGGTACTGGGACTATACAGATAAATTACACCGTGTCTTTCTCCTCGCACAGCCAATGCACTGACTTATGGAACTTCTAGGTAGTTCTCCAATGTTCTCAGCTGGATTATTAGTTTTTAGTGTAAGAGGATGAGGGGACCTACTTCTAAACCTGTTTTCTCATGAGGATGATATTTGTCGATAATCTTTTTTTTCCCCTTTTGTATCTACTTAAGATGCATTTCGGCAGATATTTACAATCATGTAACCACTATCACAATCAAGATATAGAACATTTCTGTCATGCCAAAAAGTTCTCTCATGTTCCTTTATGCCTGTCTCCTCTCCCCATCACCCCTGGCCCCTGATCTGATTTCTGTCCTTATCGTCTTGCATTTTCCAGTGTGCGATATATTGGAAGCATCCAGTATGTGACCTTTTGGGTTTAATTTAGCATAAAGCTTTTGAGATTCATCCATGTCTTTGTATGTATCAGTAATTTGTTCCTTTTTATTACTGAATAGTATCTCATTGTATGAATGTACTACAATTTATTCACCAATGGATGGGGTATTTGCATTTCTAGTTTTTGACTGATTATGAATAAATTTATTATAAATATGCATATGCCAGTCTTTTCTGACATATGCTTTCGTCTCTCTTGGGTAATTATCTAAGAGTGGGATTTCTGGGATATATGTTAAATATATGTTTAAGTTTTTAATACATGTTAAATTGTTTTCCAAGGTGGCTGTACCACCTTGCATTCCCATTAACAATGAATGAGAGTTCCAATTATTCCATATCCATGCTAGCACTTGACAGTCTCAGTCTTTTTCACTTTAGCCATTCAAGGAGTTGTGTATTTGTACAACATTGTGACATTAATTTTCCATGCAAATGTCTTACTGTTGGCTCATTTGAGTTGTAATAGTTCTTTATGTACTGTAGATTCAAACCTTTTAATAGATGTGTTTTGGAAATATTTTCTTCCAGATGTGTGGAGTGTTTGTTCATTTTTTAACATTGTCTTTTGTAGAGTATAAATTTGATGGAGTCCAATTTACCACTTTTTGTTATACTGTGTGCTTTTTATGTCTACGTCTAATAAATCATTGCCTAATTTAACTTCACAAAAGAATTCCCCTATGTCTTCTCCTAGATTTAGTTTCAGCTCTTACATTTAGGTCTATCATTGGAATATCTTCTTAAGAATTTGTCTATCTCAACTAATTTGTGTAATATGTTGGTATAAATTTGTTCATAATTTTTCTTATCCATTTAAGTTCCCTAGAGTTGGTAGGAATGTTCAAACTTTCATTCCTGAGTTTGGTAATTTGTTTCTTCTTTTTTTGGTCAGGCTGCCTAGAAATTTATCAGTTTTTGTGTTTGATTTTCTTTATTGTTTTTTTACTTTCCATTCAGTTGACTTCCTCCATTCAATTGAAATCACAAAGAAATCTTTGTGATTTCTTTCCTGCTGATTTTGGATCTAATTTCTGCTTTTTTCTAATTTATTATGTTGGAAACAGATTATTGCTTTGAGACCTTTCTTTTTTTCTTATATAAGTCTTCAGAGGTGTAAATTATCCTCTAAGTACTACTTTAGCTATATCTAATAAATTTTAGTATATGTAATTTTGTCTTAATCCAGTTCAAACACTTTATAATTTCCATTGTGATTTCTTCTTTACCTATATAGTATTTAGAAAAGTATTGCTTAATTTCCAAGTATTTGATGATTTCCTAAATTCCTTTCTGTTGTTTTCTAATTTAATTCCATTGTGTAGAACATACTTTAAATTATTCAGTACTTTTCAATTTACTGAGATTTTTTGGTGGACTAGGATATGGTGTATTCTGAGGAGAGTTTCGTGTATACTTGAAGAAACGTGTGTATTTATGGTGCTTTTGAGTGGAGTGTTCTTTAAATGTTAATTGGGTGTGTGAGGTTGCGGCGCTCTCTGCTCATTTTCTTCCCTGATTTAAATTGTTATCCTGGACATACAGATGCTACTGCTCTGTCTGTGTAACGTGACACTGAGGCGGTGATCGGGCAGAGGTCGTGCTCAGGTGCTTTAAGTTGTTGGCTGCCACACTCCGCCAATGAGTGTTTGTGTGTGGGCTGGGAGCACATTCAGAGCTCAGGCAGTTTTACAGTCTGCCTCGACTTGTAGTTTCCACTGGGCCCTTTCAGCCCTCCCTGCCCATATGTGTAATCTTCCAGAGTCAGTCAGAGATGTGTGGAGAGCTTCTGTTGCACTTCTAAGGCGATCTCACTTCCAGGACTACCTCCTTGTTAAATTCCTGCCTGGCTTCCCCTCTGCCCTGGAACCTGAGGCTAGCAGGGCTGTGGCTTTTTCCCTTTTATTTCCTACTGAGTTTGCTGCTTTTACTGACAGCAGTGGTGGGAATGGGTTTTCGGCTCTGCTCCCAATCAAGTCAACCCTCTCTAGCAGTGAAGCTGCTGGTTTTCAGTCTAGCCCTAGCTGTACAGCTGCCGTTCCTGTCTCCTGCACCTGGCAGCGAAGGCCGGAGCAGCTCCAGGCAAGCCTGCCGTAGACCCCCGCAGTTCTTTCCTGAAGCTCTGGGAGCTCGTCATCAATACGTGCATCTCCATTTGTTGTTTGCCTTTGGTCACTTTTTGGAGCTCTGAAATGGTTGTTTGTGACCATTTTGTCCAGCTTTATAAGTGTTTGCTGGGGAGAGGATTTGCCAAAATCTTTACCCTGTCATAGACGGAAGTTCTGCTACTTATAAGGGTTTTAAAAGAAAAGTGTGTGACTTTTTTTTTGTGGCGAAAGAAAGGATATATGGCTAATTTAGTGAGCTAATGATGAAAGCCTGTAAATCAAACAGGAAGATAATTGAAATTGATAAAGATGTAAATTAGAAAGTAAATTCAATATCAAGTTTAAGAAAAAGAAAATGTAAAAGCTTCTGAGAAAACTGTCTTTGGTGACATATTGTGAGGCTTGCTATAAGGGAGAGAGGCATTTAATATATAATGATGCAGAAAAAGAACTTACAATAATTATGTTAAAAAGTCAGAGGTAAAAGAGACCTCAGATACTCTCTAATCCAATAGTCCCCAAACACTGGGCTTTGGATTATTAGGGCTTTGGGGACCTCTGAAATTTTTTTCTCTAATCTGTAGCACAATATAAAAAATAATAACAATTTAACATGCTTTTCAAAAAGCTAAGTCTATTTAATTTAAAGGACTACATTTTGGGGAATTCCCTTGTGGTCCAGTGGTTAGGCTGCGCTCTCATTGCTGTGGCCCAGGTTCGATCCCTGGTCGGGGAACTAAGATTCCACAAGCCGCACGGCACGGCCAAAAATTAAAAAAAAAAAAGAAGATGGTAATAGAGGAATAGACATATCATGTTATTATTTAGCAAAATTAAAATTTTTCCACTGCCATGTTATTCTCTAGCATTTTGAAAATTTACTGCAAGTCCTAAGAAGTTAAATGCTTTTCTCAATTTCACTCAGTTTTTTTAAAAGGAGAAAATACTATCTTATGATATTAGAATATAGTTTGTTCTTCATAACCCAGGCTTTTTATATAACTGACAGGAAAAATGAATTACTGCTTTCCCTTCTGTATAATTTAGCTGTTTGAGTTAAGTTTTACCAATTTTCCAAATGATAAAATCTTATTTGGACTTGGGGAGAAATTTACCCATAGTTCTTAAATCTTTATTTTTAAAATCGATTTAGCAATGATTAGATGACTTTATAATCAGCAGTCTAGAGTCATACTCATACAATTTTGTTATACTCTCATCACAATGCTTATATTCTAAAGATCTTGAGGTTTATATGGGTATGCAAGGGATTCGTATATCATATCATTCTTCTTGTGTTGTCTGGGAAGTGACTAGCTCATTCTTGCTCTGTCAGTTGGTCCTGTCTACTGGAAATACATGAGCTTTGCTCTATGGAGACCACATCCATTCATTTAATAATCTTTAAATGAGCCATTTCCAGGTGTTGGCTGCATTGGTGTCGTTATGAGAGTTAGGAGGGTGAATAAGGAACACTCAAACGAGAGAGAAAAGCAGTGCGCTGAGAATTGCTACAGGGAGTATGTGCAAAGGGCAGAGTGAGTTCAGATGACAGAAGCATTAACGTTGGGCACTTAAGGGGAGGGGTCTGTTAGGAGGTGACCACGTTGAGCTGGATTTTGAAAGATGAGTAGGGTTTTTTATGCTACTCTCATAGTGTCAGAAACTGATCAAGTCACTTAAGCATTTCAGGTCTCAGTTATCTAAGTCCTTCTTCTAAAGTTCTGCTTTCCCAGATGAGTGCAGACCCAACCATCTTATTCACTCAATAAATAGGGGGCTGTGATCTCATGTGCTATGAGCTGTCTGACTTTGCCCTAAGTGGTACAGTAAGAGGCTTCTCTTGGCCAATTTGTCTCCTGGGAAAATTGCTATGGGAACAAAAGTATCTTTTTTAAATAAGTGATTATTAATGCTGTTTGGTTTAATTATAATAGCAAACACAGACATTGTTTTCTTTGTATTAGAAAATGTTCTGAACCAGGAGTTGGCAAACTTTGCCTGTGGGTCAAATCTGGCTTGCTGCCTGTTTTCAGACAACCTGACAGCCAAGGATGTTTTTTACATTTTTAAATGTTGGGAAAAAAATAATAATATTTATTGACATTTGGAGATTATACAAAATTCATATTTCTCTGTCCATTAATAAGCTTTTATTGGAGCACAAGCATAATCATTAATTTATGAGTATCTGTACACTTGGAAATTTAAAAACACATTTTAAATTAACCCATGGATCAAAGGAGAAATTATAATGGAATTAGAAAACATTTGTAATTAAAGAATGATAAAAAAATACTGTATTTCAGAACTTGGGGGATGTAGCAAAAGTGGTTCTTAGAAAATTAATAATCTTAAATTCTTATACTAATAAAAAGAAGAACCTAAAAATTAAAGAGCTAAAGCATTTCAGTTAAGATGTTAGAATAAACTCAAAGAAATTAGAAAGAACTAATAAAGAGTAGAAATGAAAGAGAAAATAGATACAATAGAAAAAATGAACAAAACCAAAATTTTGTTCTTTGAAAAAAACTACACACACACACAAATATATACACACATATATGTGTGTATGTATATATACATTATATATATATAGTCATGTAATATTGGTCAAGTGCAAACAAACATTTAGAATTAAACAATTTTTACAATATGAAAAGCAAAACTTTAAAATTTAAAACTTCTATATTTTAAAGAAAATACAGGAGGCATAATTTGAGGCTTTAGTGTAGGGCAAGTTTCTTAAATAAGATAAAAAAAGCACAAACCATAAAAGAATAGATAGATTCATTAACTACATTAAATGTTAAAAGCTTCTAAACATCAAAATACTACTTTGTAAAAAAGAGGAAAGCCACAAACTTGGAGAAGATGTTATTATACATAAAACTGACAATAAATTATTTAGAATATATTAATATCAATAGGAAAAAACACACAAATAACCCAATTCAATATGACCAAAGAGTATAAACAGGCAATTCACAAAAAGAAAGCCTAAATAAGCAACAGACCTGCTTGTCCTTATTAGTAATCAGATGATCACAAATTAAAATAAGATACCAGTACATACCATTGAGATTAGCAAAAATTAAAAGTTGATAATATTAAGTCTTGATGAGGATGTCGAATGATCAGAACTTTCACATATTGCTGGTGGGCATATAAATTTGTACACTCACTGGAGAGCAATATCTAGTAAAGTCAAAGACATTCATTTCCTGTGACCTGGTAGTTCCAATCCTACCTAAAAATGATTCACACTTGTGCACAAGTATAATACTTGTACACGATGTTCATATTAACATTGCCAGAGCCAAATGTTGGAAACAACATAAATATCCATCAAGAGGAGAATGGATAAATAAATTGCAGTATATTACTATAGTGGAATATGGCACAGCAGGAAATATGACCCAGGTAGAGCTATATGTATCAACATGGAAAAATTTTATGTTGAGAGACAAAAAGCACATTACACAAAGATACATATAGTATAATACCATCTATGTGAATGAAGTTTAAAATCATGCAAAATAGTACTATCTATGATTTCAGGATATATGCCTGTGTAGTAAAAAGTATAAAGGTGGGCATGGAAATGATGAACAACAAATTCAGAATAATACAAACTTTAGTGGGTGTAGGGAGAAATGTACACATAGAACTTTAAACATATTCATAATACTTTATTGAGATGTGTGATGGTTACACAGGTATTTTTTATAATAAATGTCATACTTTTGGGGGGTAGACTGGGTAACAAAGGAAACCTTGTTATAGAAGGTGTATGCTAATTTAAAAGGAAAACTGTTGGATAAACTCTTATATGGTGGTGCTGTTGGTGGTGGTTAAATGTTATAGATGTCACAACCATATAGCCATTCATCCATGTATCCATCCTTGCATCTATCCATGAACCCAATAAATGCCCAGTGTTGTACCAATCACTAGGATGGTTAGGCTGATGTTCCCTTTCCTCCAAGTCTAGCAGAAAGGAATATAGGAAAGTAAATGGTTACCTCCCCATGTGAGTGGAGATATATTCCGAATGCTCCAGAAGCACAAAAGAGGGAAGTGATAACTTGGTCAGTGGAGGCAGTTTTCATAGAGAATATGAAACAGTTCTTTTCATTAAATGGAGCCAGTGATTTTGTTCATTAATCATTTAGACGTATCTTATGGTGTACCTTAAGGATATTTTTAATTTTTTGAACCATTTAAGATTTGTTAAATCAACACGGCAATAAGGTCCAATGGCATTTTGCCATTTTGATGTGTTGTGCTAAATCAGGATATCAAGATTTTACCAGGGTCCATACTCCTGAGGTTATTTCTGCTAGTTGGAGGTAAATTCAAATGAGTCCTGTATAAATCACTGTGTCAGATTTATAGAGAAGGGAAGCTTGTAAAAGTGTTTCTTGTGGTCATTAAATGCCCTTTTTGTCTTCTGCCTAGCTTGCTATATTGATGGTCTAAGCAACACATCAAAGAAATTTATGGGGTTGTAGCTTTGATCTCACTCAGCCAGAGAATCAGAAGGGAGTGGGGAGGAGAGAGCATCTTGAGTACAGAAATAATGTCTTTACGTATTTCCACAATTAAAATGTTTGGTGTTTGTTTGGGTAGGCAAAGGGATATATACTTGACTCGCATAACAAAATGGAGGGAGTAGAAAGCCCTGAACTGAAAATCAAGGAACACAGTTCTCTTGTCTTGTTAGTTCCGTCACTCTGGCATTGACCAAGTATCAGCCATTCCAAAGCAATCACTGACTATCTCAGTCTCTTCATCTGCTTCATCCCACAACCACTCAATTACCACGTAGGCAGGATTTCCCCTACTATTTGGAGTCCTTTCCAGGTCTCTCACTTAGGCATTCTCTCAATTACTTTAAACAACCAACAGTGACAAAAAGTCACCTATGATAAATTAACAATAACTCCCTAATATGGCAGTATTTAGGGCCAAGACCAAGGTATCAAGGAAGGGAGAGGAGCGTTTAAGGGAAATGAAAAGGTTAGTCTGAGAGGGTAGTCGACATAAGGGTGTTCTAAACTTGGACTGTATTTTCTCTGGCTAAATCTATGACATATTGCAAGACTCAAGATTCTCGTAAAACACTCTGTTAAGAATTGAACTTAAGCTACGATTCAGGTGGGAAACAGTTTCATGTGGGAACAAGGTCAATCAAGGCCTACACATTACGAACGAAAAAGGCCAGAAGAAAATGTTTAGGTGAACAGCCTAACTGTGGCCAGTTCTTAATTGTAAGCCTCTCCAAACTCTCTTGATGGGGACATTTGGGAAACAGAGACGAATTGCCACTCAATTCCAATTATGGGCTTGCAGTGAGGAGCCTGACTGTCTGCACTTGCAGAGCCACAGACAGTGGTTTAAAGGACAAGCAAGTGGAAATGGACGACAGACATCTCCCCTCCCACAGGCCAGTGCCCTCCCTCTGCAACTTGGACCTATCCTCAGTGTGATGGTGAGCCCTTGATTTGTCCTGGCTCCTCACAACTTCCTTTAGTTTCTCAAAAGTCTAATTGACTTGTGCACTCCCCACCCCCACTTCTCATTAACCCTGTTCTTCTCTTCCTATTCCCACTCCAACAATTTACTGATTTATTATGTCTGTTGTTTAAGCCTTTGCCTCCTCTCCCTAGAATGTAATCTCCATGAGAACATCCATCTTCATCTGGTTGCCGTCTTCGTTTTGGTCACCAACTGGTCAAGAAAAATTTGTTGAATTAAGCTTAATTAACTCTGATCAGATGAAAGTGGAAAGGTTTGAACTGGAACAGATCTTACTCCCAAGAAGCAAATGGAAAAAAGAAAAGTACATATCAAAAAAAAAAGTTAACCTAACTAAAACGTGTTTGTTATTGAAAAATAAATTATAAAAGTATGATGTGACAAGTCATAATTTGTTAATGTGTAGATGTTTCCATTCTCTCTGCCCGAGTTTATTCAAAGTAGAAAGGAGTTTGCCTCAATCGACGAAGAGTTTCTTAGTGGTTTTTGGATTAAACCAGAGAATAGGTAGGAGAAGATGAGGCCTGAGGGCTTGAGATACGGAGGCAGGGAGAGATGTGGTAAAACAAGCTACATCTATCTCAACCTGGTTGCCTTTAGCCCATAAAACGCCATAGGGCAGAAGAAGGTAGTGGACTAAGAGAGGATAGAAGGGGAATATGATTCCTGTTTCTGGGGGTTCGGACTTGAATCTGGTTTGATATTTGCAAGATGTGTAATTGACATTTTAGAAATTAGACAGGTCTGTCATACAGAGTGAAGTAAGTCAGAAAGAGAAAAACAAATACCATATGCTAACACATATATATGGAATCTTAAAAAAAAAAAAATGGTTATGAAGAACCTAGGGGCAGGACAGGAATAATGACGCAGACGTAGAGAATGGACTTGAGGACACGGGGAAGGGTAAGCTGGGACGAAGTGAGAGAGTGGCATGGACATGTATACACTACCAAATGTAAAACCGATAGCTAGTGGGAAGCAGCCGCATAGCACAGGGAGATCAGCTCGGTGCTTTGTGACCACCTAGATAGGGAGGGTGGGAGGGAGACACAAGAGGGAGGAGATACGGGGATATATGTATATGTATAGCTGATTCACTTTGTTATAAAGCAGAAACTAACACACCATTGTAAAGCAATTATACTCCAATAAAGATGTTTAAAAAAAAAAAAGAAATGAGACAGATTAGAAATGAGACATTTTAAACAATTATTATTCTGTTTGTATGGACCTTGTGGGTTCGGGATTCATAGGGGTTATAGTGAATAAAAGAAGTGCCTGCTTCTCATTCCTTCTTCCCAGTGTAATCTCTTAGTAGTTGGGTTTTTTTAAATCCTTGTCATTTTATTTTCACAAACCTTATATTTTAAACCTTTCTATGTGCAAAATATAAATATGTACATAATATTTTTTTTTACCAGTGGCCTCCTCCAATTTTCTTTATTTTCACCACTATCAGGAAAGTATTTTAGCATATACTTTTAATATAGGGGTTTTTATTATAACATATATACATGTATCACTGTATTGATATATTCTAAACCATAGGAAAAAATAAATATTTTTTTATTGGAATATAGTTGCTTTACAATATTGTGTTAGTTTATACTGTACAGCAAAGTGAAACAGCTATATGTATACGTATATCCTCTCTTTTTTGGATTTCCTTCTCATTTAGGTTACCACAGAGCACTGAGTAGAGTTCCCTGTGCTATACAGTGAGTTCTCATTAGTTATCTATTTTATACATAGTATCAGTAGTGTATATATGTCAAAATGTCATCAAACTGTATATATTGTGTTACAACTTTTTTCATTCAACAAAACGTTATGGGTATATCCATGTCAGTACATTCTGACAAACTTATTCTTTTTAATGGCTACATAACGTTCCATGATATGAATATACGAAAAAATATTTAACAATCCCCATACTGATGAGTATGTGGGGTGATTCTACGTTTTATTATAACAAGTAATGTAATGATCATCCTTATATATTTTATCAATTATGCACTTATGTCTATTCAAATGACTCCTATGAAGTATGGTTTAAATAGTAAAAAACTTATTTGGGAGTAAATTGTTTTCTTCCTCTTTTTTTTTTTGCCACTGTGTAAGTTTAATCTCTAGTGCTTATTTTTAGAAAAAAATATTTTGATACTATAAAATTCTTTGAAGCAAAGAATACAAACACCATACAGTAATTGTATGATAAATTTAATGTGTAAGATTGTTTTCTTCCTCTTTTTTTTTTGCCACTGTGTAAGTTTAATCTCTAGTGCTTATTTTTAGAAAAAAATATTTTGATACTATAAAATTCTTTGAAGCAAAGAATACAAACACCATACAGTAATTGTATGATAAATTTAATGTGTATATAATGAAGACAGGCATGTATTTTAATTACCCAAATTTTGGCAGATGTCCCTTCTGCTTTCATTTGTCAATTAGTTACATTACCGATGATGGTGTTTTTGAACAGAGCATAATTTAGTCTCATCAGCATCGAGAGTGAAAATCAGAATTACTATTTTTAGTTATTTCTCTCGTGTCATTTCTTATCTTTGTCGTAAATGGAATATATTTAAATATTTAGATCATGAATTTAGATTTGGGTATACTATCCTGGGTTATGCATTAATGATATATTTTAACGGGTGGTAAAATATACAAAACTGCCCTCTTCTCATCAAGCCTCTGTTGGGGCCTGAGATATTCAAAGAGAATCAATTTCCAGATATCATAATTGAAGTTTACTTTTTTACAGGCTCAAATAGTCTAACCATTTTAGTGGAAGTTACCCTAAAACAATATTAGTCACCTCCTACAGTATGAGTTTTCTATTCTGAGTAACTATAAATCATGGCTTGAAACGATGGGTCAGGAGTCCAGGCGTGGGTTTGCTGGGTCCTCTGCTCAGGGCCTCTCTGGCTGCCATCAAGAGGGTGGGAACATGGAGGTCACCTTAGAGTTCTACCTTCTCAAACAGACTGTATTATACTTCATTTAATATTCCTGAAAATGCACAAATAATATTATGAATATCCATTCCTATTCTTTGTTATTACACAGATATTAGAATTGTGCTAGAGAACAATTGGATATGAGCTTTTGAGTTATGTTGACAATCAGTTCTTCTGCCTCTGCCTTGTTATCTTTGCCTTAAGGTTTGTTTCCAGAGGCCTGAATTTACTAGACTGTTTATCAGTAGATAAGTAAGAAATTCTTGTTTTGGGGCTGGTAGGAAAGAATGTCCATTTCCTCTCACAGTATTTCTATAAATCCTTTATGTTGTCTTTCTCTCACATTTCAAATCTTTCCTAGCAATGGGGCCAGGGCCAGTAAAATGAAATTATACAGGGAACACAGAGGGTGACATCTGTCATTCACAAGTAGAAATTACTTCAAGAAATACTGTTGCAAAACACAAGTATAATATTTTATATAAGATTCAGTCATCAAATAAAATGACTAAGTCCATTGAAGGGTAAATAGGAAAATAAATGCTAATAAATAAAAATGGTATACTGTGATGTGGTATATCTTTTTTTTTGGTGTATCATTTTTAATGTACTTGTTTAATAAATAATTTTTATAAGGTATGATACACAGGGTAGCATAGTATTGGTGGTGTAAAAACATATTTTCCCTCCAAATGAGAGTGTCTTTTGGTTCAATATTGCTGGAGAATGGACCACAGATGCATTTTTAAAATGTTCATGCCTTCTGATTGAGTAATTCAACCTGGGAGTTCATTTTAAGGAAATCATCAGTTATCCAAACAAAGAATTTTGTACAAGTGTTTCTTATTTATCATGAAACAAATAAAAGGTGATGAAAGTAAAATGTCTAATTATATATAATACTTGAATTAATTATTGTATGTCATAATATTTAAAATCATTAAAAGATGCATTTAGAGAATATTTTATGACAAAGGGGAATGTTCATCTTTTCAATAAGTCACCGATTTTTCAAGCTGGGGCAGTTTTGCACATGCTTCCCAACACCAGGAGGTATTTAGCAATGTCTGGAGACATTTTTGGTTGTCATAGCTAGGGAACGGGGTGCTGCTGGCCCTAGTGGATAGAGGCCAGGGACACTGCTAAACATCCTGTAATACACAGGACAGCCCTCCCACCACAACAAAGGCTTATCCAGCCCAAGAGTTAATAGTGTTGGTCAGCAGTGCCGGGACTAAGAAACTTTGCCCTAAGTGAAAGTAGTCTACGAACCTATGTTAAATATGATTCCAATGCAGTGAGAAAAGTTCTGTTTTCTGTGCTATCTCTGTGATATATTTTTAAGGATGAAATTGTTTTCCCCTTATCTATAAGTTTAAGCAAAGAACATTATTTTACATAAAAGTTGGCGCTGAGTGGATCATTGGCCTGGAATGAGAGTAAATCCATGCGAAGCCTCTGGCTTTCCTTCCTCACCCCTCCTCAACTGCTGTGTGGACTCCCTCCTCCCCGCTCCCTGTTCATCTCAAATCTGGTTTAAGATAGTATATTTTGTAGTCATGATTCTCCTCTGTAGTTATGATATGTATTTTGTCTTTACATGTAATGAGTCAAGATTATGTATGTAATTTAATGCGTTTTATATCCAAATTGGCTGCTGCACATTTTTATCTGACTCTTTGCTGCCTGGGAATAATAACAGTTCCCATATTTTAGTGCATAATATTTGCTGTGCGCCTCACTTAATCTTCCTGTATGGTGGGGAATATTATTATACCCACTTTAGAGATAAGGAAAGTAAGAAATGGATGAAGTTCACCAGTTAGGAAGTAATGGAAACTGGAATGGCAAATGAGGTCCTGCAAATAGGAGAAAAGCAAAAAGAAGCCAACAAATAAAAACAGAAAAAAATTGAATCGTGCTTAATTTATGATCAGTACATGCCAAAAGCGGGTGGTATTTTTTTTGAAACTTAAAAATGGAGATTTCACATTTTTATAGTAGCAATAAGTGTGGTGATAGGGATGTTTGCTTTAAAAATTCCATCTTAATAATAGTTTACTTATTTTCATGCACTTCTCTGTTCCACTGTATTGAGGAACATTTTTGTTCCCCTCGAAGCTTAGTCTAACACACACACATATATATATATATATATATATATATATATATATATATATATATATATATATTTTTTTTTTTTTTTTTTGGCCGTGCCACACAGCATGCGGGATCTTAGTTCCCCGACCAGGGGTCGAACCCATGCCCTCTGCAGTGGAAGCACAGAGTCTTAACCACTGGACCACCAGGGAAGTCCCATGACATATTTTTTTTAAAGCAAGGTCTGTTGACCTGATGGATTAGGGAGATTTCATTAAAATCTATTTTGGCCTAATTCAAGGACACTAATGTTCGTATAGTCAGAAAGATGAGAAACACACAATTTGAATCTGAAAGCATTGAGAAGCTAGTAAACAAGTCCTATTAAGTCCTTAATATCCTTGCAGGATCTTAGTTCCCCGACCAGACATTGAACCTGTGCCCTTAGCCTTGAAAGGGTGGAGTCCTAACCCCTGGACTGCCAGGGAATTCCCATTAAAGTTTTTAATTAGAAAAATAAAGCTTGTTGTAAAAATCTGAAGAGTGCAGTCATAGGAATAAAATACAATTCTACTTCCCTGCCCTCATCCTACCCCTTCTACTCCCTGTGATATTACTGTTTATATACAACCTCTGGGTCTATGTACAAACATGCATGCAATGATTTTTTTATTTTTTTTTTGCATTAATGGAATCATTCTGGGAAACTTACTTTATTTCACTTGACAATGTACCATGGTTATTTGTCTTGTCAGTACATATAAATCTATTTCACTTTTTTGTAGCTTTATGGTATTCCAAAATATGTATGTAACAAATTTAATCGTTAGTATGCATTATTTTGGTGAGAAATAACTATTCTTTTCAGTATTGAGTCTTCTCTTCCAGGTCTCTCCTTTACAATCTTTTTAAAAACATGTCAATGATATTTTATAATTTTGTTCATATACGTCTTCCACATTTCTTGTCGAGTTTATTCCTTGTTTTCTAGTATTTGTTTCTTCTTTTTCTTCATGTAGGTGGGGGAGTGAGTGGATGGATAGATGTGTGTAACAGAGGTTGTTTGTGCAAAACCCTACCTGTCTTCCCTAATTATATTTTCCAATTGGTTATTGGTGATATATAGGAGCATTTTGGTTTTGTAAGGTTTTCTATCTCACCATGTTACTGATTTTTGTTTTTACTGGTTTGTCTGTTGAGCCACTAAAATTTTCCTTGTATCAGAAGGTTATGCCAAAAATATTTGACAGCTTTATCTGTCATTTCCCAATATTTATGCTTCTTATATTCTTTATTTATTGCATTAGATAGGACTTCCAGTCTAATGTTGATTAGTCGAGATGAAGAAGTTGAGAGTATTGCTTTATTCATGACTTTCTGGGAATGTGTCCAATATTTTACCACTGAGAATGAAGTTTACTATAGTTTTCTGGTAGACATAAATTAAGAAAATTTCCCACCATTCCTATATTATTTAGATTAAAAAGAATTGACATTTATCAAATGCTTTTTGTTATCTATTGAAATGATAATATGCTTTTCTGCTTTAACATAGTAATGTACTAAAACTCATTCATACATTTATTGATACTCATGGTTATGGGATAACCAAATCTACAGAATGAAATTTGGTAATATTTTACTTCATAAATTTGTATATGCAGTAATAAGTGAAAGGGATCTGTATGTAGTAGTCCTTATTTCGTGCTGCCCAATTTCAGAGATGTTTGGCCTAGTAAAAAGAGAAATGTTCATTTTGCCTCTATTCTGGACTACTTTAAATAATAGAAATACATGATCTTTACATATTTGTTAGAATTTTTCTATAAAACCCTCTATGCTGGGAATTCCCTGGCGGTCCAGTGGTTAGGACTTGGTGATTTTATTGCCGCTGGGGAAGGGGGGTGGCCTGGGTTCGATCCCTGTTCAGGGAACTAAGATCTCGCCAAAAAAACAAACAAACAACCCCCCTATGCCCTTGTGGGGGTTGATTTTGACTACCTTTTCAAATTCTTTTGTCGCTTTTAGGCAGTTCCCGATATCTGTATCTCATGGACTTAATTTTTAAAATTTGTATTTTCATAGAAAATTATTCAGTTCGTTTAGATTTTCAAATTTATCAGTGTTATGTATAGTGAAAAACTAAACGGATTTACTTTTGTTTTAATAAAGACATCTGAATTCCACCCAGACTATTACGTATATAATATGTTTTCATTATTGTTGATGATGATGACTATTGATATCGTAGTGTTATTTTTGTATGCACAGCACGCTATTGTCTCAAATATTAAAGTAGAGACTGATCAAAATCAGGATGAATGATTAACTTAGCTTTCCCCCTATTTTATACCTATCTGGCAGACCATATTATTATTCGACCATCCACTTATTCCAGACTTTGTTTGTTCTAGATGCTTTATGTATACAGTCTCATTTAGTCCTCTAAACAACCCTATAAAGTAGATATTCATACTGACATGCAGATGATTAAATTTAGACTTGAGAGAATTGCATTTGTTCAACATTCCAGAACAAGTTTGTAGCAGAGTTAGGGTTCTAACTGAGTTCTGTGGCAACAGGAGAAAATTTGAGACAGTACTGTAAGCAAGGATCTCTTCCTCTGCCTATCTTAGTTAGGTTCTCCAGTTGGGGCCCTGTAAATGAGACTGGCCAAAGACAGATTAACAAGACAAAAACAAACAGAAGTTTATTAATATGTGCCTTGTGTACACCACAAGGCACATATTAATAAACTCACTCAGCTGTGAGTAACCCAAAAGAGTTGTTCGAACTTGTGTTTAAATACCAACAAAGAGAGGTTTGGGGCTTCTATGTGGGAGAGGCAAGTTAAGGAAGGATGACCAGGACAAGTATGGTAAACAGGGGTTGTTTAAGAAGTTTTGTTATGCAGATTTAATTTGGAGCCTTCTCTCTAGATGGGTGTTGTTAAGAGTCCTTAACAACTGGTAAGGGAGAGGGAAACATCTCTACAAATAGAAATTGCTTTTATAAATGGACATTTCTTTTACAAAAGGAAAATTTATGCCCTGTTTTTAGAGCTTTGGCTGGTTCTCAATGGCCTTTAGCTCAAAATAATCTATATGTCAAAGAGGCATATTTTGAGGTGGCATAATCTGGTACCTTTCAGTACCATGTCTCTGGCACAGATTTGAATTGTGATGGAATTTTTTAGGGGTCTAGATAAATCAGTATATTCCCATAATATGCCTCCCTGGGCCCATTTCAAGCCTGACAAACACCTGGCCAAGAAATGTGTCTGATGTGTGAATTACTGGTCAGGTATCTTTTTCTGGAGTTGAATCAGAGCACGTTTTAAGTCTATCAATGAAAATACTTGAATGAGGAAGTTTGGAATTGTTGATCATCAAAGTGAGGTGCAGAAGAATGAAAAGTCAGGAACGATGAGGCTAATCTATGCAGGAATAAGAAATCCATCGTCTACTTTATTAGGTGATTTCTCCACTGCTTTAAAAAAAAAAGAAAGTGAAAATAGATCTTAGGAATTCCAGACAGTATATCCTGGGAGAAAATTTATTCTAGGGCTTGATATGGTAATTAGTAGAGCCCTTAAAAAATTGAAAAAATGTTAATTTCAGTGGATTAGTGTAACTGTTTTTAATAAAGATTACTAAGATTTTTCTGTCTGCTTTAACAAAAATGAGCTAATTTGTGGAGGAAGTTGTATGATTTGAATCCTCCAAGTTAGTAACAAGTACACAGAATTCATATGGTTTTTAAATGTCAGTGTGCATAATTAATAATCTCCATTTACTAAATGAAGATTAGGCACTTAACATGAAAATAGAGTAATTGGGCTTCTGTAGTTTGTAAAAGGCCATCACGATTTCTATTTGCAAATACTATTGAATTTTAAATCATTTTCAATTGGCAAATTGAGTGGGTGTTGTGACTTATAAGAAGCTAGTGAATATTAGAAGGAAATAAATCAGATTTCTGTGTGAACTCCAGGTATCCTGGTTTATCCCTTTCAAACAGAGCTGTCTCTGGCCAGGCTCAGGTACTGAGCTACTGTGAGAAGCAGGTAGCTGGAAACGCACAGTGACTCATGGTGGCAGAAGACAAAAAAAAGGAGAGTGTGTCTTCAGACAACGCCAGTGACTGACTGGTAACAATTTCATATTGTAATCAGGGGAATCAAGGCTTGTTCAAACGCCTGTTTCAGGACCTTGGACAGTTCCATTCAAAAGGCGCAGGCTGGTAGGCTAGCTGCCTAGACGGATCAGGCCCTGGCTGCCTGATCCTGATATTCCTCCTTCCTCCCTCTCCACTTCCATACCAACCCTTGTGGCGGCATCTGAACGTGAGTATCCCTTCTCGCTTTGTGTACATATAACTGCAGCAGTCTACCTACGGTGGCTGCTCTCATTTCTGCTTTTGGCTTTGAGGTTCAAGGCTACTTTTGATGATTATTTTAAACAAAATATTTCCTGAATACTAATATTACAACAGAAGCTGAGGATATAGACACGACTTATGGTTTGCCCTTTGTTCCTATACCTTGAGGGATGGCTCTCTTTGTATCAAAGTAATTTTAATGTTTGTGTTTAGTAATCCAAATTTGTACCCTGGGACTATGTGAGAGATTATGCATTTTTTTCAGTCTACGTAAATCTCATTTATGCTATATTTCTAGTCTTAAACCCATTGTTAAGGTTCATAAATCAGCCACAATTGTGACAGCCACAAACACATAAATCTAACTGTATCCCTCCCCTGGGAGCTATATTATGTCACAGCCATTGGGTTAAACTAGGAGATATTTCATGTGCTTCAGCAACTTAAATCATTTGGTTGGGGTCCAAGATTAACCTGCTAGAAAAACAGTATCCTGCAGTGAATTAAGTTTCAGCAAGTTTCCAATTTTGTTTCTTTTTCCTGCTATTTATATTAACTTAAGAAAATTAAATTTCCTTCCAAAGAATAGCATCCACTCCAGATCCTTCTTTTAGGATGTCTGCTCAAGTCATCTTCTGTCCCTGAAATTTACACTATATAGTTTCAGGATATTTATCCATGTGTAGGAGCAAAATGATGAGGCACGCATACCAGATTTGAAGAGGTGTTACCTAGGAAACAAATCAAATTCTAAGACTGTGTTTTCTATAATCGTCCATGACTGGAGATGAACCCTTGAAATTTAACTTCCCAGGAATGTGTCTTTTTTGTGAGCATGGTGTGCACAGAAACAATTGAAAGGCTCAATTAAGCAAATATGTTTGATGAGATATTTAGCATTTCTTTTCTGCTTTTTGCCCTTTAAACAACTTGAGTTCTGTTTGACCTTTAACAAATATAACTACTTTGGGCTTGTTCACAGGGAAAGAAAAATTAATTTTGGAACATTTAGGTTTTTGAATATTTGGGATGCTTGAAGAACAGTAAAGATATGGGATTCATGTATTATAGATTATAGACCACCTAAGGTCCTAAAATAATATTTTATTATAATTTTTTAAATTCTGGATTTTGTTTTTTACAGAAACAGTATAAAGGAAGCGTTGTTTGGGGGGAAGCACTACCGTAAAACTCAAACTCTAGTTCATATAGTTTATAACTCCTGAAACCTTAAAAACAGAGCAAAACAATATAAAACACAATCATAACAGCAGCCCCAAGATTTTGAAGAAGCACTTAACTGCATGACAAGTTTCTTGCACAGTGAACGTTTTTCACATAAGATGAGAAGATGACCCCACATCCTTGCCTCCCTTCCTCCACTGGCTTGCAGACATTGACCAGGTCCCAGAAATGCCTATGGCCAGTCAGGGCTGCCAGTGTTCACCCCTTCTGGCCTTGGTCACTCAAAGCGAAGCACAAGTGAATCGTGTTTTAGTTAATAATTTCTATATTCTCGAGTTCTGCTGTAGTTTTGGCATGCCTATGTTACTCATCTGATGAGTCAAAATAGTACATCTTTTCCTATTGTTTTCATAGTGAATGACTATTTTAGGCAGTACAGTTCCCTTCCCCAAAAGATGTCCATGTCCAGTTCCCTTCCCCAAAAGATGTCCATGTCCTAATCCTGAATATGTTACCTCAGATGCCAAAAGGACTCTGCAGAGTGATTAAGGATCTTGAGATGGGAAGATTATCTTGAATTATCTGGATAGGCCCAGTGTACTCACAAGGGTCCTTACAAGAGGGAGGCATGAGGGTCAGAGTCAGAGAAAGAACTGTGATGACAGAAGCAGTACAGAGAGAGAAAGAGAGAGAGAGAGCAAGAGAGAAAGAGATTGATTTTTTTTCGTTTATAATAACAAGCTCAGGTTTTTAAAAAATATTTACTCTTCAGAAAAGTATAAAGGGAGGAAGGAAACCATCACTTGGAGAACACAGCAGTCCTGCTGAAGACTGATCTGTGTCGAGACCTTCTGACCCTCAACCTCCCCCCACTTCTTACTGTCAAAGTCTAATGAACACATTATGTATGCCATGATGCATTTTATTTAAACTATGGGACTAGATTGCTTATTTTTCTAACTTTCCCTTTAACTATGAGCTCTTGGCTTTTAGCGAAATTCTTAACACACAGTAAGTCCGCAATCAGTAATCGCTGAACTCATTGATTAGTTGATTAATTGATGGAATGCTATTAAAATGTGGTACTCTATAAATATTCATTAAGTATCTAATGAAATATTTATTGAATATCTATTGTGTGGCAGACTGAATCCCCGGCACTCTATAAAAAAGCCCCTGCCCCTGAGGTGTTTACATTGAGAAGAGATACACAGACACCAAAGAAAGAAGCAAAACAAATGAATATACAGTGTTTCCAGCAGTGGCCAGTACTTTGAGGAAAAATAGATGACATGTGAGATGGAGAATGTTGGGTTGGTGCTATTTATATAGGGAAGCAGGGAAGGCCACTCCAATCGGGTGACATTTGAGTAGAACCTGAAGAAAATGAGGAAGTGAGCACTGTCACTATCTCAGCTAGGAGTGCCAGCCCTGAGCCAGGAGGATGTTTGGCATGTTCAGTGAGATACAAAGAGATGCCTGTAGATAGAGCCCAGCGAACAAATGGAGGACTACTGGCAGCGAGATCAGAGAGGTAGATTGGGCCAATCCTAAGGGCCATGGCTAGAACTTGGACTTTCACCCTGAGTGTGATGGGAAGCTTCAGGAGGCATCGTGATCTGACAGTCTAGAAGTATCACTCTGGCTGCCAGATGGAAATTAGGCTGTAGGTGGCAAGGGTAGAAGCAGAGAGAATAGGAATCCAGGCTAGATATAAGGGTAGCTTAGATCCCAGTTGCTGTGGCCAAGCTGGTGGGAAGTTGCTATGTTATGGATATATCTCTAAGAAAGTGCCAGTAGGATTTTCTCATGGATTGAGTATGAGATATGAGATATGAATCTGGTTCTGAGAAGAAAACCAAGAGTGGTGTCACCAAAGTCCGTGAAGAAAGCATTTGGAAGAGCAGGGAGGGATCCGCATGTCAAGTCTGTGGATAAGATGACAAAGATGGGAGGGGAGTGTTGATTATGGGAATTGGCCTCAGAGTGGTCATTGGTGTCCTTGAATGAGTAGTTCACATAGAATGATGGAGACAAAGACCTGACCACAGTGGGTCCAGAGAGAATGGGTAGACAGGAAGTAGAGACCCTAAGTATAGGCAAACCTTTCTAGGAATTCAGCTGCAAGAGCAAATAAAGAATTTAGGCAGGAGCTGGAAGTGATGTGAGACCACAGGAAAGCTTTATTTATTTATTTATTTAAATTTACTTTTGGCTGTGTTGGGTCTTTGTTGCTGCGCGTGGGCTTTCTCTAGTTGCAGCGAGCGGGGGCTACTCTTCGTTGCGGTGCATGGGCTTCTGATTGCGGTGGCTCCTCTTGTTGCGGAGCACAGGCTCTAGGCACACAGGCTTCAGTAGTTGCGGTGCGTGGGCTCAATAGTTGTGGCTCGTGGGCTCTAGAGCACAGGCTCAGTAGTTGTGGCGCACAGGCTTAGTTACTCTGCGGCATGTGGGATCTTCCCGGACCAGGGATCGAACCTGTGTCCCCTGCATTGGCAGGCGGATTCTTAACCACTGCGCCACCAGGGAAGTCCTGAAAGCTTTATTTTTGATACTGGAAATATTATAGGATGTTTGAATGCGGATAGCAGTGATTGAATAGAGAGGGGGGATTAAAGATGCAAGAAAGATGGGTAACAATAAAGTGATGTGCTTGAGTGACCAAAAAGAGGGATGGGGCCCAAGGATCCTGTGAAAACTTGGCCTTAAAAGTGGTAAATGGACAGGCACATATTTTGTGAACAATTGATATATATATATATATTTTTTTTTTAATTGAAACATACTTGATTGACAGTGTTGTGTTAGTTTCAGGTGTACAGCAAAGTGATTCAATTATACCTATATATGTATATATATACATATATATATTCTTTTTTAGATTCTTTTCCATTATAGGTTATTACAGGATATTGAGTATAGGTCCCTGTGCTATACAGTAGGTCCTTGTTGGTGATGGGGACATATAATTTAACAAAGAAATTTTATGCCATTTTTTAGTGTGGGAGGCATTTCAAAGTATGTGGTTTTGATGCAAAAAAGAGAAAAATAGAAATTTCTGGAAAGTTTTATGGTTTAGAAGGGACAACAGGACAACATTTTTTTAAAAACCTGGGCTTTTCACAGAAAACCCATATATACGGACAACTATCTAACTGAGCAGTAGTTATCATATCTGATTTGTTTAACTCCTTTTGTTAGGATGTTAAGTTGAGGCCATGGTTCAAGGCTCCAACTCAGTGCAGTTCTGCCGGCTTTAAACAGATAAACGACTGTCCTGTAGCTGTGGATTACACCTCTAAAGCGAGCCATGTAAATAAAGGCTGGGGGAGCATGAGCACACGGGGCTGATTCATTGCAGGAGCCTTCTCACTACCGGAGGGGGAAAAAACAGGTCCAATGACAGTGCATCAGCACCATTAGCGCACATAAAAGATGGCCCTTTGGGCCAAAAAATAGATATATATTGTGGAACTGATATTGTCAATGTAATGAAACAGCCTTTTCAAAGATGAGATACAATTGAACTAAATCATTTAAAGTGCCAGCAGTAGAGCTTCTTGGACGTTTGCATTGCAAACCACTCTGTTTCTTCACAGAACTAGGCTGTATTGGTCATTAAGACCTTTCAGGGGAGTGTGTGCTCTGGATTTATTTTGGAGAGTCAATTTCTTGTCTTAGAAAATTCTTTGCAGTATTTTTGAGAGACTGGTTAAATTATCTACACATGGCAGGTGACAGTAATAAGATGGTTGCATTACCTGTCCAGAGTTCACAAACAGAGCTGATAGAATGGGTCTCTTGGTACTGATGAGACCTGGTCAGGATTTTTCTTTGGGGGCGGTGGACAGGCTTCACTTTTCCCTTCCTCCTGTCTCCCTTCCTCCCTGCCCTTCTCTTCCCTCCCTCCCCCTTCCCTCTTTCCTTCTTATCTTGCTTCTCTACCTCCCTCTTGCATCTTTCCTGCCTCCTCCATCCCCTCTCTCTCTTCTTCCCTCCCTTCCCACCTCCCTCCTCTTTGTAAATCCCACGAACCATGGCATATACCACACAGATCAGTGGAAACGGTTTCACTAAGTTGCACGTTACACAAATCAAAGCATCTGGTAGAACAGCTAATATCCCTGTAGAACTTAACCCTTTATGAAGCATTTGGCAGAAATTTTCCTCTAAAACGTTTCACAATCCTGTGAGAAAAGAAGTACTTCCCCTTATTAGCTTACGATTTCATTCATTTGGCCTTGGAGAGGACAAGATGCTTACCCAGGGTTGCACAGACAGCAGGTGGCAATGCTGATAACGAAATCCAGGTCGCGTGGCTCCAAGACTCTTGCGCTAATACTGCATAATCTCTGTTCCTCCTTGCCTCCTCATTAGTGAAGGCAAACAGACACAATCGTGAGGCTGAGATAGCCTGACAAAACACCCATGTCCCCCGCTTTCCCTTTCTCCATAAAATTTTCCTTACAGGATGGTGAAAACATTTTTAGTACTCAACCTCCACGCTTACCAGCCAAAGGAAGGACCTGTCAGGCAGGCATTTGACCCAGCAATGAGTGATTATACAAGCACTGGAGTTTCCATGAACACTCTCTGGCCCCAGCAAACCTCAGGCTCCCCAATGTTAAGATAGATGGTGTAAGTTTCCCACCACATCTGACATCACATCTTAAATCTGTTAAGATTTAATCATGCTTCATAGCAGTATCCCTCTCGACTTATAGATGGGAACAGCACATTTCTATTTCTTTTCCTGATACTGCGGTTGGAAACGAAGCTGTTTTTCATTCAACATGTCTGGGAAATGCAGACTCTATTAACAGAGGGGTAACTGGGGGATGGCTCACTCCTCTTGAAATATATTGCTCCTGAATTCTTTTCCATTTCCATCTCTCTTCCAATATTCATAAAGCATTTGTCTGGGGTTACAGCAATTATTTTGTCACCCATACCCTAGAGTGTCACCGTAATTAGGTAGATAGTCAAAGAACAAGGTTTATGGACTATGTAATTAATCATGCCTGCTGGTGTGCATTTCCTAGAATCCAACAATGGCAGGGCTGACACTAACCAAACCTCCTGCCTGACTTCCTTTCCTGAGTGTTGTATAATTCAAAGGGCATTTACAGAAAAGGCTGCGGTCAGCTGAAAATGTGAACAATTAAAAATAATAGCTATTGGAATAGTTTTGTAATTCTGAAATAATATTTTAAGTTATGAAGATATTTCATACGTTTCAAAGATATAGAGCACATTGCAATAAACACATATACATGTAGTAAACACGTTGAGTTTCTTTATTTGCTACTAATACTTTTTTTTTTAAAGCAATAGAACATTATAGATGCAGATGAAGGCCTCTGTCCTGTTCCCCTGTTCCCCTCTCCTCCTTTGATAACTGGCATCCTGAGGGTGTGTATTTCTCCTACCCATTTTTTATATTTTATTCTCTATCTCTCTTTATGTATATATCCATATACCATATATTGTATCATTTAGGGTATTTTTAACAATGTACCTAAGTGGTTTTATACTGTATCCTTTTGCAGTGTGCTTTTTTTTCCCCCATTTAACATCAAGTGTTTGAGGTTTATACTCAAGTTGTACATATAGGTCTATTTTTTAAAAACAGAGTTCACTGTGTAAATATACTAAGATTTAGTTATGCAGTCACTTTTTTTTTTTAAGTCTTTATTGAATTGGTTACAATATTGCTTCCGTTTTATGTTTTGATTTTTTGGCCACGAGGCATGTGGGATCTTAGCTCCCCGACCAGGGATCAAACCCTCACCCCCTGCATTGGAAGGCGAAGTCTTAACCACTGGACTGCCAGGGAAGTCCCTGCAGTCACTTCTTAATGGACATTCACATTGCTCCCAGTTTCTTTCCATTATAAACAGCACTCCAGTGAACACTCTTGCACATCCTCCTTGCATACATCCAGAAGAGTTTCTCCAGGGCCAGTGTCTGCAAGTTTTTTCCTGTAAAGTGCCAGATAGTGCGTATTTTCAGCTTTGCAGGCCAGATGGCCCCTATCACAGCTACTGAACTCTGCTGTGGTAGTGTGGAAGCAGCCACAGACAGTATGTAAACCAGCAAGCATGACTGTGTACCAATGAAACTGTATTTACGGACACTGATGTGAATTTCACATCATTTTCTTGTGTCATTATTATTCTTTTGATTTTTTCTCCTTGGCCATTTACAGATGTCAAAAGAAGAATATTTTGAGCTTGTAGGCCATACAAAAACAGGCATTGGGCTTGATTTGGCCCAAATTATGATTTGCTGACCCTTGCTCCAGGGACTATACCTAGAAGTGGCTTTATTTTTTTTTTAATTTATTTTTTGGCTGCGTTGGGTCCTTGTTCTTTGTTTCTGCGCGCGGGCTTTCTCTAGTTGCGGCGAGCGGGGGCTACTCTTCGTTGCGGTGCACGGGCTTCTCATTGCAGTGGCTTCTCTTGTTTCGGAGCACGGGCTCTAGGCGCGTGGGCTTCAGTAGTTGTGCCTTGCGACCTCTAGAGCGCAGGCTCAGTAGTTGTGGCGCAGGGGCTTAGTTGCTCCGCGGCATGTGGGATCTTCCTGGGTCAGGACTCGAACCCGTGTCCCTTGCATTGGCAGGCAGATTCTTAACCACTGTGCCACCAGGGAAGTCCCTAGAAGTGGCTTTACTGTACCAGATGGCGTGTGCAACCCCATCTTTACTAGATAGGGCCAGATTACTCTCCAAAAAGGGTGTATTAATTTGTATTCTTACCCACGCTTTCCAGTAGCCTCACCTCCACTTGGTATTATCAGACTTTTTATGTATTGCCAATCTGATGTGTGGTAAATGGTGTTTCATTTTTGTTTCAATAGGCATTTTTCTACAAACTGGCATTTTCTTTTTTTTTTAATTAAATTTTATTGGAGTATAGTTGCTTTACAATGTTGTGTTAGTTTCTACTGTACAGCAAAATGAATCAGCTATACATATACATATATCCCCTCTTTTCTGGATTTCCATCCCATTTAGGTCACCACAGTGCATTAAGTGGAGTTCCCTGTGCTTTACAGTATGTTCTCATTAGTTATCTATTTTATACATAGTATCAGTAGTGTATATATGTCAATCCCAATCTCCCAATTCCTCCCACCCACCCCCAGCATTTTCATCTTTTCATTTATTCAGGATTCTAGATAATATTTCATATGTTCATTAGTTGCTTGTTTTCCTTTTACTATTGATTTGCCTATCGGTTTCCTTTTCAAGTTTTCTATTGGGTTGTTTGCCATTTTTTCTTACTCATTTGTAGGGTTCTTCATATATTCTGAATACAAATCCTTTGACAGATATAAACACTACATTGCAGATGTCTTAGGTTTGTGGCATGTCTTTGTCGTACTGGAATAGTTCATATAGAATTCAGCAATATTTTATTGATAGGTTGTGCTTTTTGTAAAAGAAACGTCTAGATTAACTTACTTGTTCTAAAATCATTGATATCTATTTAAAAGACCACTACAACTACCGCAGCTCCCACTCCAAAATTGAGAGAGTGGTGACACTTATCTTAGGTGCGTCCAGCCTCCTGATTTTTTGCTTGTGTCTTCCCTCCAGTCCTCGTCTCCCAGAATGGCCCCTTCTTCTCACTTTCCTGTGCCCCTTCTCTTGTGTGTCCTATTAAATCCTGCTCCCAGGTCCCCACTTAGATACAAATCCCTGATACCTGCTTAGAGATTTTTCCAAAGAGATCAATGTCTTAATCTAAAGGGATAATTGAATAATGTAAAATTTTAAGCATCTGTCAGTAAAAAAAGAGAGTTTTCTTAACTCCCTGAAATCAAGTGAGTTCAACTGCTATAGACATGCCTTACCATTGCAAGATAAATGAAATTATTCCTTCGATACAGCATATTATTTATTCTACATATGGTTCTTATATTCTGTTAATGAGATTTGAGATAATAAGAATGTGTAAGTGTTCCAAAAATGTATTACATGTTTTGCTAGCTTTTCTCCAGTGACAAGAGATTGAAACTATATTTGCTCTGCATGGGTCTTACACCATGTCGAGTGAAATAATTAAGATAATCTTTTTTATCCTATAATTCTTGAAACAGTGTTCAGAGATATTCTTCCCCAAATGCTTTAAATTATGGTTTTTCGAAAGAGAAGTGCAGTGTTTGTAAAGGGAAGAAGGAGCTTGCAGCCTATGTGGGAAGAGGGTTGTAACCAATGATAAAGGAGCTGAAGAATAATAAGCTTGCAGGAGGCCGAAGGCAAGTTAGTTGGCCAGATCTTGTCAGAAACTGAGTGAGTGGATCTGATGCCTATGCAGGCTGTGATTCGAATCCCCCCTTGAGCCCAGTGACCGAGAATAGCTACGACCTGGAGGCAGTCCATGGCTTTGCCTGGGCATGCAGTGCACCAGCTGATGCTTCACTTTGCTCTTTCATCTTTTAGGTTAGAGATTACTATTATTATTATTATTTTATTATTATTATTATTATGGCTGCACCGCGTGGCATGCGGGATCTTAGTTTGCCGATCAGGGATCGAACTTGTGCTCCCTGCAGTGGAAGCACAGACTCTTAATCACTGGACCACCAGGGAAGTCCCAGAAATTATTATTTTTATATGCCTGTGTTCCTTGAGCATGTGAGAGGTGGCCGAAGATCAAAATATAGGGAATTCTGGAGAGGAGGAACATTGGACCAACTGCGGTGTCAATGCTTTGCAAGTTTGGGAGGGCACGGGCTGCTGTGAAACAACTCTGAGGCTTCTACTGGAAGTTCCTAAAAAGAACAGGAATGATGATGGTGAAATACGGGAAGAAACCAAAGGCACCTTTCAGAGAACTCTAGAAGTAACTTTCTTCCTTCCAACAAGGAAGGAAGAATAATACACCTCAGGACCACAGAGTGGAGAGAAGAAAGAATGGAAGTCTGGGAAAAAACAAAAACAGATCTAAACAGTTCTCTCCTCTTGGGTCAAGGATGTTCCGGATGCCACCAGGCAACCTCAGGGAATGAGTGTACCAAGACTCTCCAGCCTGAGTCATAGAAGTAAAGGAGAGAAGCATGGTCAGCTCAGCAGGCTGAATTGAAAGATCTGAACAAGATACAAATGTTCATGGTAAAAACTATATGAGGACCCAGGGAAGAAGGAAACTGCTCCTTGCAGTGGATGTTACAAGTCAGAGAAATGGAAATGGAAGCTTTTAGCCTTCTCTAGATTTAATGTCTATATCAGTTCCGTGGCGGTGATAATGTTGATGCTACTGGTGATGGTAAATGATGCCTTCCAAGGGAGGATAGGCAAGACCTTACAGCTACACAGAAAATATAGTACCAGCAGTGCTGAGAGTTGAATTAAGAGTAGCTGTGCCTGGAAAGATAAGACCTATATTAGTGACCCGGGGATTTCATAAAAGAGATGTTCAACACAAGTGTTATTATTAGATGTGGTTTTGAAATGGAGACTTGACGCTCCTTCACCAAAATTATGCTTTCTTCCCATTCAGTCCGTCTAACTCGCCATTGTTAAGAAAGCTAGGAGAGGAAGACAGAGTACCCACCCTTCATGAACTCACAGTCTAGAAGAGGAGATAGATAAAGAAACACATAATGACAGTCCAGTGGGACAGGTGCTGTGATAGGAGCCTGCTGTTGGGCTTTACTCCTAAAATTTCTCTTTCCCTCTCTTCTAAACCACCCCCCACCCCCACCATACACACACATGAAAAGTGATTCTTTCCTCATAGACCCTACCATTGGCCAAAATAGGTTAGGAGGATTTGTTGAAAGCTCTGATGGACTTCCTTTTAAAAACTCAATCACGGGACTTCCCTGGTGGCGCAGTGGTCAAGAATCCGCCTGCCAATGCAGGGGACACGGGTTCGAGCCCTGGTCAGGGAAGATCCCACATGCCGCGGACCAACTAAGCCCGTGCGCCACAACTACTGAGCCTGCGCTCTAGAGCCCACGAGCCACAACTACTGAGCCCATGTGCCAGAACTACTGAGCCCGCGCGCCTAGAGCCCGTGCTCCACAACAAGAGAAGCCACCGCAATGAGAAGCCCACGCACTGCAACGAAGAGTGGCCTCTGCTCATCGCAACTAGAGAAAGCCCGCATGCAGCAACGAAGACCCAATGCAGCCAAAAATAAATTAATTAATTAATTTTAAAAAGTACTTTAAAAAAACTCAATCACGTTATCAACATGAGCAATTAAATCTATAGGGAAATAACAATTTTGACTAATATAGTAAAGTACTTATAATCTGCCCAATGCTGTGTGAAACTGCACTTAAAGTATGCCGTTTAATCCTTTCATGTTTTAAAGCAGGTGCAGTGGTACCTCTTCACTTTATCCTTCATTCATTTTACTCTCTTTGTTTTCAAAGGGCAAGGAAAAGGAGGCATAGTCAGTTTAAGAGACTTTCCGAAGGAAACACAGCTAGTGATGGTCAGAGTTCCAGATCTGTATCTAATTGCACTAAAATGCTACAGCACGACAGTGATGCCACCAGGTGCCCTGGGTTTCCCTGCTGCCAGCCAACCAGCATTGTGGGAAAGTTAGCTTTCTTGGCCAGAACTGAATGACAATTGCAGAGGAGAAAGTCACTTTTCAGACTTTATTTAAAATAGCAAATTTGCAGCAAAATAGCCAATGACCACAGTGGTTGCTGAATTAATTTGCTTGGACTGAACTGAACTTCCCATGGGTCTTGATTGCAAAGAGCACTGGGAGATTGAATCTGAAATTGCAAAATAAGACATTTCCCACTTAGCTAGTCCTCTTCTTTCCCTACCCTGTTGTTAGTAGTACTTTAACCCACAATTCTGGCCTCTACTTCATAATAAATATTTCAGAAAATTATTCTATGAGTTCTTTTTGAAACTGTGGTTTGCCTTTTTAAAAAAAATACCACAAGGAATGTTTTTCATTGCTTTCTTCTCCGCACTATATTAGTAATAGACACTTGGGGTAGAGAATTAAGAAGGTTTCCCGGTTCTGTAGGAGGTTGGCTAAAGTATCTCTAATGCATGAATAAAGCATTTTGGTTCCTCCTCACTGACTCCTTTACCCTGGAGAGAGTAACACCAAGGACCATTTCCCATTGGCGAGTTAGTAGTCCTTAGATGGGATAATATTGGGGAAAAGCATCAGCTGCAGCTTAAATCATTTCCTGAGAGAGAGAGGCCTCCTGACCTGTTGCCGGGATTCCTAAGACAGCTTACTGTCTCGAGACAGAAGTCTTATCTAAAAGACTCTAAAATTTACCCTCAAATCAAAGTCCATTTGTCAGAAGGAAGGGTGGTTGGGAAAGAACTCCTCTTAGCAGCTTAAGAGTCCTAGTTGAAAGCTATAGATGATCAGATAGACCCCTGCTATTCTCATTTTGATCTGCAAAGTTCAGATTTACCCTTGGCAGCCCATAGAGATCAAGGACCCTCAAGGCACCACAATGGAAGGTCCTCTGGTTTTTCTTCCTTTGTGGAGAGAAAGTTTTCCCCCACTTGGTCTACTCATTGATGACCTTTCCTTAGCACTTAGCACTTGACTCTCACTGCCCTTGCATATAGAAACTCCTTGCTCGAATTCCTCAAAATGGCTCTGTGTTCAGTAAGCTCCCTGCTTACTGAATAGACCTTTTTTCTGCATCCCTTCTCTCTCCCTTAAATCTGTGTTCATCCTTCTCCATCCGCACTGCTCCAGCCTTAGATAGATTCATATCACCTCATTTATGTTATCTCAATAAACATTCCAGTCGCTACTCCTTCCTCTAGCTCTCTTCTAGTCACACAGTGTATCATTTTTCTTCTTAATTTATTTCCTTAGCTCTGCCAGCACCCTTTTCTTCTCATTCTGTTTTGTTTTTTATTGATTTTTTTCTTAAGATTTTACAGTCATGTTTTCTTTCATTTTCATCAGTTTGAGTCACTTCAAATGTTCTTTTGTTTACCTGAATAAATCTTCCCCTGATTATTCACATCATTTGCTTTCTCCATCCAAAATTTATTCTTTCCATTACAAGCACTTTTGTTTAGATCCCACATTTGCTTTGTTTTGTGTGTGTGTGTGTGCGTGTGTGTGTGTGTGTGTGTGCATGGGCGCTTTGAATTGGGACAGTTCTGCTTGCATCCATCCCCTTGTTTCCCTGGTAAGTGTCGCTGACAGAGCTTCCTTGATTCACTTCGACTTTTACCTGAACTCTGTTTGAATCTTCCTCTTGGAACCCTCGATGGAGGACTGGGGGCTGCTGCTTGTTAATCTATGTTCAGTCCCTCTAAGGGTGGGAGGATGGGGTGTGGGGTTTTGCATCTAGAAATGGAGAATTCCATCTACTTGAAATCTCCCTCCCTACCTGGTAAAACTCCATCAAGGGTTCCTCTGCCAGGCCACTGTGTGGTTGTTTCTCACAGAAAAGCATCTTATGTTTCTACCCACTTAAGGGTGGGTGATCTGGTCACTTTGGAGAGAAAATGAGTGAAGGTGAAATCTGGAGGCTTTCCATAATTTTGTTTGGTGAAACAGTGTGGAATTTTCTGTATGTAGCTCCCTTTGATCCACTGCTACCAATTGGCCTTTAGATGCCATTTTATAGTGATCCTAATCCCAAGCATCACCCCCAGACTCTCTCTCTCTCTTTGTTAGGAAGTCAGATCAATAAAGAAGAGTAACATAAGGCGCCATACTTTTTCTTCAGCACCACAGATATTGCTCTTCCATGGTAAGTTCATCCTGGTGCTGCGTAACGTATTACCACAATTCGAGCACCTTAAAACAACACACATTATCATCTCACTGTTTCTGTGGGTCATGTTCAGGCACAGCTTAACTAGGTCCTCTGCTCAGGGCTCACAAGCCTGCAGTTCTGGGCTCAGCCAGAGCTGCAGTGTCATCTGAAGCTCAACTGGGGCAAGATCCTCTCCCAAGCTCCCTCAGGTTGTTGGCAGATTATCTCCTTGAGGTTGTAGGACTGAGGTTCCTGGCTGCTTACTGGCTGTCCACTGGAGGCTATCCTCACATCCTAGAAGCCTCCCACAGTTCCTAGATGCATGACCCACTTCACAGACAGTTCACAACATGGCAGCTTAATTCTCCAAGGCCAGCAAGATAATGTCTTACTCCAGTCTTCTAAGACAGTCTTATATAATGTCGCATAATCATGAGAATAACATCCCATTAACTTTTCCATATTCTATTAATTAGAAGCAAGTCACAGGGGGCTTCCCTGGTGGCGCAGTGGTTAAGAATCCGCCTGCCAATGCAGGGGACGCAGGTTTGAGCCCTGGTCCGGGAAGATCCCACATGCCGCAGAGCAACTAAGCCCGTGCGCCACAACTACTGAGCTTCTGCACCTAGAGCCCGTGCTCCGCGACAAGAGAAGCCACTGCAATGAGAAGCCCGCGTACCGCAACGAAGAGTAGCCCCCGCTCACCACAACTAGAGAAAGCCGGCACGCAGCAACAAAGACCCAGAGCAGCCAAAAATAAATAAATTTATTTATAAAAAACCAAAAAACACTGCAGGAGCAAGTCACACAGGTCCCAGTCACACTCAAGAGGATGGGATTCTGCAAGGATGTGACTCACTGGAGTTCACCTTAGGCTATGAAGAATGAGAGGCTTGCCATTTCTTCTTAGCTGGACCCCTCAGAATCTCCTCCCTCTCTTCCTGTTCCAGAAACACGTTCTAAAGGTCCTGCAACCCTTTGAATAGAGAGCACCAAGCTCCAGATGCAGTACATTCCCACAATCAGGAAACTAATTGTAAAGGTACCTGATTTTACAGCCCGTAGGCATCAACATAAATTGGGTTGGATGAGTTATCAAATGGTGGGTTCCATCCTAGGAAATCACTTCAAAATACATTGCTAATGTCTAGGGCAGGACTTCTCAACTGTAACACTATTGACATTTGAGGCTAGATAATTCTCTATTGTCAGAGACTGTTCTGTGCATTGTTGGGTGTTTGGCAGCATCCTTGGCCTCTTATCACTAGATGCCAGTGGCACCCGCCTACCCCCACCCCCAGCCCCAGGTTGTATGAACTGAAAATGTCTTCAGATATTGCCCAGTGCCCCTTGTTGGGAGGTAGCATAACCAACCCCAGTTGAGATCCACTAAACTGGGTCTTTCCCCAGGTTTCCATTAAGGAGTCAGTGGGCATCTCCTGATTGCAATAAAATCCATGCAGTGTAATTTCATGGAAATGTAATTAGGATGAAATTGGTATGAATACAGCTGTGAATCTATCCAGCTGCATTACAACTAATGATATAAGGCAGTGGGAAATTCAGAGTTCTGCTTCAGGCAGCCTAATAGGTTCTAAAGGGTTCCAGTCCTAGTTTGAACTAACTTCTCTATGCCCAGGTCACTTTATCTGTAAAATAAGCTGTATTTTCACACCTCTGTAAAATATGGGTATTGTAGTCGTAGAAATGGTACTTTGATTTGAAAAGTGCTGCTGCATCCATTGAACACTTCCTCCTCAACAATGCGCCTGGCAGTTAAAATATCTGTATTTACCATTTACAGTCTCGGGATGTTTCTTTTGACTGAAGAAAGAATGAAATTTCACAACTTACATAATTAAACAGTAATAAAAACTCTTGTGAAAGATAGTTTGCTTATTGAATCTCTGCACACGATCCATTTTCCAAACATTTATGTCCCCATTTTTGCACTTTAAGACTCCAGTTTTCTAGCCCTTCAAATGATCATAAAATGTACACAACTGGAAATAAAAGTCCTCAGACGCATGTTTGGCAATCCATTAGAAATTGCAATTTGTATAGATGACCCCATAAATCTAAACTATTGACACTCATGAAAGATTATTTCCATTTATTTTGTTTTATTATGTAATATTTTTCATTCAAGCTGAGGTAGTACTAAGTCCTGCCAGTTCTAGAATCATCTACCTGATGATTTCATTTATTTTGTAAATATCTGCAGTCTTGAACCCACCTCTTCAGGTCATTCTGCTATTGGCAGTGTTAATTGAAATATACTTCACAACCAACTTCTTAAAATAGAGAAGGCCTGTTAATAATCCATTGCTACAATATAAATTGGCTGGAATCATGAACATCTCTTTACATTCCAGAGTTAAATACAGAGTAAAATCAAAGATGTAGTATACCTTAATGTGCCTTTTGGATCATTAACTCATTTATATAGAAATTAAGTTCTTACATCTTAAATTGTTACTGAACCAGTGACTTTTGGAAACTCTTAGAGATCAGGCACCATATCTTTTCAATCAGTAACATGCTTTATTCTTTGAGTGCGGCTAGAATGAGGACATCTTCCCCAATGAGGAGAGGACGATAATATTATTTACCAACTATGGCTCTCTTTTCCCTCCCCTCCAGAAGTTAGCAAATTCTATTTCTTGCTTCGCTTCAGCTACCCAAGGGACAAATTCACTATTTCAAACTTTAATATTTAGAATGGCCATACATCCCTGTTTGCTCAGAACAGTCCTGGTTTACATCTGTTTTTCAGGTGTCATTATCTTTATTTTTTTATTTTTAAAAATTTATTTATTTTTAGTTTTGGCTGCATTGGGTCTTTGTTGCTGCGTGCGGGCTTTCTCTTCGTTTCTGCGAGCGGGGGCCACTCCTCGTTGCGGTGCGCGGGCTTCTCATTGCCGTGGCTTCTTTTGTTGCGGAGCACGGGCTCTAGGCATGAGGGCTTCAGTAGTTGGGGCATGTGGGCTCAGTAGTTGTGGCTCACGGGCTCTAGAGTGCAGGATCAGTAGTTGTGGCTCACGGGCTTAGTTGCTTCGTGGCATGTGGGATCTTCCCAGACCAGGGCTTGAACCTGTGTCCCCTGCATTGGCAGGCGGATTCTTGACCACTGCACCGCCAGGGAAGGGAAGCCCCTCAGGTGTCATTATCTTTAAAACCTCCACTTACTCTGAAAAGCATTCCGAATTGGACGATAATATATATGGTCCTCCTCCTAACCATTCCTTTTTGAGAGAGTCTGGAGGAAAAGTGCTTCATGTTTCTTTTTAGGTGGTATCACCGTAGATGTCCACCAGGGAGTGCTCTTGTTTCTGGCTTACATTCCTCCGCTAGAGAAGGCTTTTTTCTCCTGTCAGATTTTAAGAAAACGAGTAGAGAAACTAACCCGTGGATATCTGTGAGAAGATGTCAGTTGGGCACAAAGCTCTCAGTAGAACTTCAAAAACTTGGAAGCAAAAAATAAAAGCACAGTCTATGCTGAAAACACCAGAATATATCAGACCCTGAAGAAGGAATAGAAGACAGTTATTGCTAAGAGAAAAATAAAATAAGAGGAAGCATCTAGAATTCTAGAAATTATTTATGGTGTGATTATTTGGGAATTATGATTCAAAGGGAATTTATGAGCACTTCCCTTTCAGTAGTGATTACAGCTGTTTTTCTAGGTAATTGTACAAGGTCAAGGCAGTATCCTCATAGATTTCTTGAGCAACCCAGCTAAAACAATGCAAAGCTGAATTATTTCTTTATAAAGGCATATATATTGCATTTTATTACCTTCTGAAAATGTGTCAGACTCAACTCCTGTGAATTATTTACCTATTTGCTTGCCTTGCCTCCCATTTAAATGGCTGCTTATTTAAAGCTACCCACAGGAAACTTTATCACGGCAAATCTTTCCTGGTTTTCTCACACTAGTTCTTTTCATGAGCTAAACCACCTTGGACAGAGTGGACTTGCACATGACCAAAAGGTGAAGTTGTTCTGGCCTACCAGGGCCTGCTGCTCAGTTCCCTCACACACTAAGACCACAGAGGATGAGAATAAGCTTTCCTTTGTTGCATTTATTTTTATTTTACTTGCAGATACCACCTGTGTGTCGTAACTCAGTTGAGGTTAATGCTGACATTTTCCTTCCCTCTAGGATAATGATATCTTTCTTTCTCTAAGATTTTCCCCAGAAGCTATACTGTAGGAGGACTTACAGTTTAATACAAGCAGAGTGGTCTTGGTCAGGCAGTCTTCAGTCGTGGTCGTGGTTCTCTGAGTAGTGAACTTGTCACTACTTGTGATTTCTCTTTTCTAGGGCTTCTTTCTCAGCTGTGAATTTGACCATTGTCTTATCTACTTCTAAGTACTTAACAGAGAGGAAGGAGGCTCACAGATTAAGGAACAGGCTGAGAAGGAACAGCAAAGCTGCCCCAAACCTTTCCCACGCCTGATGTCACTTGGATTGCTGCTTTTAGAATGCCAGTTTCTTTTACTTAATTCTTTCAATATAATCTTAGATTCTAATGGGGAGGGAGAAAAATATGACTGTGGACTCTTCTAGGAGTTGTGCTTTTCATTTTTTATTACATTTGAAATCCCCTAACGTCACTAGAATTGACAGAGCCTACCTTCAAAAATTTCATCAGTATTCTCCACTGTGTATGAGAAAAATTTCCTCGTTCCTGTGAAATTTATGATGCAAGGAAGGAGCCGCCATAAATATTCTTCCCTCTCACTGTGACATTATTCAGACAGCGGGTGAGTTATACTTTTGAAATTACCTGATGTAGCCCGACTCATGATATTTTTTATTTGTTTCTTCCAGGAATCAAACACAAGTCATTTTCTAGAGGAAACTAATTAATTGTTAAAGCAGAATGAGATTTTAACCACATGGAATGATAATATGAGGTGCAGTTAATTCCTTATATGTTGTTTCTTTGAGAACATCTAATTGTATTTATATGTGGCTTTGTGTGTGTGCATTCTGAAGCGCCCTTCTTTTGCAAAAGGCTTATATTTCACAGTGAGTAAATATATGAAAATTTCACATAATTACAGTGCTCTGAAGGAGTGATGGGGAATTTCTGATGTTAATATTGAGTCTTATTTTTGATCATCAAAAGAGAGCTAGACATTTTGGTGGTTCACTGTCTAAAATAATGAACAATTTCTGACATATCAGAAAAATAAATACGCAATGGGTTTTAAATTTTCTTGCCTCTCCACTGTGAATGAAAGCAGAATGGTATAGGTACTTAAATGAATCTTCTTCTGGCATAGGAAACTTCTAGAAGAGAGAAGCCACATTGGTTGGAAGCTCTGGAAAGACCAGTGGCTTCAGCGTGAGATCCCCTTGTGTGGAGAACTCAGTGGCATACAGATTCAATAGGAGAACATGCAGATTGGCAACGTAAAAGCCTTAAGACAAACTCACATATGACATCTTGAATCTGGGTAGAGTCAGAAGAAAGTTGGGGAAAACTGTTGATGTTTGGATATCTTGAGGGGATCACAAATAATGGAAGAATAGACAATTAAAAACAGCATGGTTAAAATGCTTATGGTCTCCACCCAGTATATTTAAAACTCAGTGCTGAGGATAAAAGAAAGAATGAGATACTAATCTCAATTAAATAATTAACTCTGTTAATGGTGTTTGCCAATGTCCCATAATAGCAGATATACCACCAGATGGTAAATTTTACCAAGTAAATGTAGCTTCAAAGAGCTCAATTAAGTGAAATCTTCTTGTGGGTATACCATACAGCAGTTATTGCCCTAAACATGTGTATTTCGACTTTTAAAGGTTGAAACATAGTTTAAATGTATGAGGAGGTTCATCTTTCATAGAAACCAGTGGACATCTTTTGTTTTTTGTTTTTGTTTTTGTTTTTTGGAATTTTTTTTGGCCACACCGTGTGGCTTGTGGGATCTTAGTTCCCCGACCAGGGATCGAACCCAGGCCCCTGGCAGTGAAAGCACCGAGTCCTAACCACTGGACCGCCAGGGAATTCCCCAGTGGGCGTATTTTGAATACTGAAAAAAAATTAATTGATCTGATTGTTTTATGAATAATCACCCCTTAATTTTGTAAAAAGAATTTCTGGTTTGAGATGGTTACATGTTAGCTATTGTCCCTAATTTTTTTATCTTTTAAAAATTACTTACAAACAATAAAAATTATAGAGAAGAAAAGAAAACAACACCCTTAAACACATTATTGTAGAATAACTTCTGATATAACTACTATCATTTATAGACTTTCTATTTGTATCTTGTCATCATTTGTGTGTGTGTGTGTGTGTGTGTGTGTGTGTGTGCGCTCTCTGGGTTGGGATCCTGTGAAATTCCACACACACACAAAAGCACACACACTAAAATGTGAAGGAGGAAATGGCTCTGTAGTTAAATAAGTTATAGAAATGCCATATGCTTGTCTTCCTCCTGTGGGTGAAGGAACTTGCTTAACTTTGCTTTGCTCAGCATTTCCCAAATATATTTGACCACAGAACTGGTTTTTTGCCGTTTCGTTTTCTTGTATAGCAGTTAATAACTCAGAGAACACATCTGGAGAAATTCTGAGGTTTTCTATTAAAAAGTTTTTATCTCTAGAGTGGATAGATGACAGGTCATTAATGTCTAATAAATAATCTATGAGAGATTAACAAGCAATTCTTTTTAAGGCCCTGGAGAAGTAAGATAGTTTGGATGTTTGAGGAAAGAGGGTGATATGAGAGCCTCTTTCAAAGATGGGGCAAAGATAGGGAGGTCTGGGTGGGATGTGACTTGGGGGGCCTTGAAAATTCAGGGTAAACCTGAAAGCACTGTATTTGTTTTCTTTTTTCTCCAGCTTTATTGACATGTAACTGACATATAACATTGTATAAGTTTAACATGTGCAATGTGTTGATACATTAATATACTGCAAAAATGATTACCACTATAACAGTAGCTCACACCTCCATCCCATCACATGATCACCATTTCTTTTTTGTGTTGAGAAAATTGAAGATCAACTATCTCAGCAACTCTCGAGTATATAATAGTGTTTATTAGCTAAATCCCCATTCTGCACATTAGATCCCCAGAACTTGTTGATCTTATAACTAAAAGTTTGTGCCCTTTTACCAATATCTCTCCATTTCTCCCACCTCGCAGCCCCTGGTAACCACCACTCTACTCTCTGTTTCTCTGATTTTGGCTTTTTTAGATTCCACATATAAGTGAGATCATGCAGTATTTGTCTTCTTCTGTCTGACTTATTTCACTTAACGTAATGCCTTCAAGTTTCATCCTATTTGTCACAAATGGCAGGATTCCTTCTTTCTCATGGCTGGAAAATATTCCATTATGCAAGCATGCCTTGTTTTCTTACACTTTGCTTTATTGTGCTTTGCACATATTGTGGTTTTTACAAACTGAAGGTTTGTGGCAACCCTGCATTGAGAAAGTCTATTGGCACCATTTTTCCAACAGCATTTGCTCACTTTGTGTGTCTATGTCATATTTTGGTAATTCTCACAATATTTCACACTTTTTCATTATTATTATATTTGTAATGGTGATCTGTGATCAGTGATTTTTGATGTTACTATCGTAATTTTTTGGCATTTTTATTAGCAATAAAGTATTGTCTTTCTTTTTTTTTTTTTTTTTTTTTTTTAGAAATTCATGTTCTTATTTATTGATTGATTGATTGCTGTGTTGGGTCTTCGTTTCTGTGCGAGGGCTTTCTCTAGTTGTGGCAAGCGGGGACCACTCTTCATCGCGTTGCGCGGGCCTCTCACTATCGCGGCCTCTCCTGTTGCGGAGCACAGGCTCCAGACGCGCAGGCTCAGCAACTGTGGCTCACGGGCCCATTTGCTCCGCGGCACGTGGGATCCTCCCAGACCAGGGCTCGAACCCGTGTGCCCTGCATTGGCAGGCAGATTCTCAACCACTGCGCCACCAGGGAAGCCCTGTCTTTCTTTCTAAATTTATTTTTAGTCGAAGTATAGTTGATTTACAATGTTGTGTTAGTTTCTGGTGTACAACAAAGTAAATCAGTTATACATATATATATTCTTTTTTTCATATTCTTTTCCATTATGGTTTATTGCAGGATATTGAATATAGTTCCCTGTGCTCTACGGTAGGACCTTGTTGTTTATCCACTCTTTTTTTTTTTCTTGGCCGCACCGCACGGCTTGTAGGATCTTAGTTCCATGACCAGGGATTGAACCCAGGCCACAGCAGTGACAGCACCGAGTCCTAACTACTGGACTGCCAGGGAATTCCCTATCCATTCTATATATGATAGTTTGCATCTGCTAATCCCAAACTCCCAATCCATCCCTCCCCCACCTGCCTCCCCCTTGGTAACCACAAGTCTGTTTTCTGTGTCTGTGAGTCTGTTTCTGTTTCATTTGTGTCATATTTTAGATTCCACATATAAGTGATATCATATGGCATTTGTCATTCTCTTTCTGGCTTTCTTCACTTAGTATGATAATCTCTAGGTCCATCCATGTTGCTGCAAATGGCATTATTTCATTCTTTTTTATGGCTGAGTAGTATTCCATTATAGATATATGTACCGCATCTTCTTTACCCATCTGTTGATGGACATTTAGGTTGCTTCCATATCTTGGCTATTAGCAATAAAGTATTTTTAATTAAGATATGTACATTTTTAAAGACATAATGCTATTGCACACTTAACAGACTACAGTATAGCATAGAAACAACTTTTATATGCATTGGGAAACAAAAACATGCATGTGACTCACTTTATTGTGATATTTGCTTTATTGCTGTGTTCTGGAACCAAACCTGCAATATCTCTGAGGTATGCCTATTTGTATGTGTGTATACATATATATCTCCACATCTTCTTTATCCATTCATCTGTTGTTGATGGACACTTAGATTGTTTCCATACATTGGCTATTGTGAATAATGCTTCATTGAATATGGGTGTGCAAATATCTCTTCGAGGTCCTGTTTTCATTCTCTTTGGATATATATATATATATATATATATATATATATATATATATATCCAGAAGTGGGATTGCTGGATCATATGGTAGTTCTATTTTTAATTTTTTAAGGAACCTCCATACTGTTCTCCATAGTGACTGCACCAATTTACATTCCCACCAACAGTGCACAGGATTCCCTTTTCTCCACATCCTTGCCAATACTTGTTATCTCTTGTCTTTTTCATAACAGTCATTCTAACAGATGTGAGGTCATATCTCATTGTGGTTTTGATATGCATTTCCCTCGTGATTAGTGATGTCAAGCACCTTTTCATGTACCTGTTGGCCATTTATATAACTTCCTTGGACAAATGTCTATTCAGGTCCTTTGCCCAGTTTTAAAATGGTCTGTTTGTTTTTTGCTATTAGGTTGTATGAGTTGTTTTTATATTTTGGTTATTAACCCCTTATCAGGTATATGATCTGCAAATCTTTCTCCCATTCCATAGATTGCCTTTTCATTTTGTTGATTGTCTCTTTTACTCTGCAGAACTTTTTAGTACCACTTATTTATTGATGTAGTCCCACCTATTTATTTTTGCTTTTGTTGCTTGTGCTTTTGGTGTCATATCTAGGAAATTGCTGCTGAAGATAAATGTCAAGGAGCTTTTCTCCTATGCTTTTTTCTAGGAATTTTGTAGTTTCAGGTCTCATGTTTAAGTCCTTAATCCATTTGAAGTTAATTTTTGTTAGTGCTGTAAGATAGGGGTCCAATTTCATTCTTCTGCATGTGATTATCCAGTTTTCACAGTACCATTTATTGAAGAGACTCTCCTTTCCCCATTCAGTATTCTTGGCCCCCTTGTCAAATATTAGTTAACCATGTATGCAAAGGTTTATTTATGGGCTCTCAATTCTGTTCCATTGGTCTATGTGTCTGTTTTTATGCCAATACCATACTGTTTTGATTACTATAACTTTGTAGTATAGTTTGAAATCAGGAAGTGTGATGCCCCCATCTTTGTACTTTTTTCTCAAGATTGTTTTCACTATTCGGGGGTCTTTTGTGGCTCCATACAAATTTTAGGGTTGTTTTTTCTATTTCTGTGAAAAATTTTAGTGGAATTTTTATAGGGATTGCATTGAATCTATAGATGACTTTGGGCAGTATGGGCATTTTAACATTATTAATTCTTCTGATCCATGAACTTGGGATATGTTTCCAGTTGTTTGTATCTTCTTCAACTTCTTTCATCAGAGTTTTCAGTGTGTAGCTTTTTCATCTCCTTGGTTAAATTTATTCCTAAGTATTTTATTGGTTTTGATGCTATTGTGGATGGGATTGTTTTCTTTATTTCTTTTTCACATGTTTTGTTGTTAGTGTATAGAAATGCAACTGTTTTCTGTATGTTGATTTTTGTATCCTGCAACTTTACTGAATTCATCGATTAGTTCTAGCAGTTTTTTTGTGGAATCTTTAGGATTTTCTGTATATAAGATCATACCATCTGCAAACAAACATAATTTTCTTTTACTATTTGGATGTCTTTATTTCTTTTTCTCTCCTGATTGTTCTGGCAAGGACTTCAGTACTGTGTTGAATAGGAGTGATGAGAGTAGGCACCCTTGTCCTGTTCCTGGTCTTAGAGGGAAAGCTTTCAACCTTTCATCATTGAATATGATGTTAGCTGTGAGCTTGTCATATTTGGCCTGTATTATGTTGAGGTATGTGCTTTCTATACCCAATCTGTTGAGAGATTTTATCATGAAAGATGTTGAATTTTATCAGATTCTTTTTCTGCTTCTATTGAGATAATCATATGATTTTTATCTTTCATTTTATTAATGCGGTGTATCACATTTATTGATTTGAATATGTTGAACCATCCTTGTATCCCAGGGATAAATCCCACTTGATCATGGTATATGATCCTTTTAATGTCCTATTGAGTTCAGTTTGCTAATATTTTGTTGAGAATTTTTGCATTTATATTCATCAGGGATATTTGTCTGTAATTTTTTTTTCTTGTAGTGTCTTTATCTGGCTTTGGTGTCAGGGCAAATGTTAGCCTTGTTAAATAAGTTTGGGAGTGTTTCCTCCTCTTTAGTTTTTTGGAAGAGTTTGTGAAGGATTGGCCTTAATTCTTCTTTAAATGTTTGGTAGAATTCACCATTGAAATCATCTGGTCTTGGGCTTTTCTGTGTTGGGAGGTTTTTTTTTATTACTGATTGAATTTCCTTACTAGGTATTGGTCTGTTCAAATTTTCTGTTTCTTCATGATTCAGTCTTGGTAGGCTGTATGTTTCTAGGAATTTATCTATTTCTTCTAGGTTATCCAGTTTGTTGACATAAAATTGTTCATTAGTAGTCTCTCATGATCCTTTGTATTTTTGTGGTATCAGTTGTAATGTCTCCTTTTTCATTTCTGATCTTGAATCCTCTTTTTTTTCTGAGTTAGACTAGCTAAAGTTTTCTCAATTTTGTTTACCTTAAAAAAAAAAAACAGCTCTTAGTTTTGTTGATCCTACTAATGTTTTTCTGGCCTCTATTTCATTTATTTCTGCTCTGATCTTTGTTATTTTATTCCTTCTGCTACCTTTGGACCTAGTTTGTTCTTTTTCTAGTTCCTTGAGGTATAAAAGTAGGTTGTTTATTTGAGATTTTTTTTCTTAATGTAGGCATTTACCACTATAAACTTCCATCTTAGAACTTTTGCAGCATCCCATAGGTTTCAATATGTTGTACTTCATTTTCATCTGTTTCAAGATATTTCTTGATTTTTCTTTTGATTTCTTGTTTGACCCATTGGTTGTTCTGGAGTGTGTTTTTTCAATCTCAACATATTTGTGAATTTTCCAGCTTTCCTCCTGTTAAAGTGTATTTGTTTTCTGTTGCTGTGTAACAAATTACCACAAACTTAGTGGCTTAAAACAATGCACACGTACTATCTCACAGTTCCTGTGGATCCGGAGTCCAGGTGTGGCTGAGCTGGGTCCTCTGCTCATTGTCTCACAAGGCTGCAATTCATGTGTCAGCTGGGCTGCCTTACTTTGCTGGGATCCTCTTCCAAACTCACCTAGTTGTTGGCAGAATTGTTTCTTGGTACTGTAGAACTGAGGTCCCCAAATTTCTTGCTGGCTGTCAGCTCGGGCCACTCTCACTCCCAGAGGCTGCCTACATTCCTTGCCATGAGGCCCTCTCACAATATGGCAGCTTACTTCTTCAAGGCCAGCAGGAGAGAGTCTCTCACTCCAACCCACTAAGCTGGAGTCTTACCTAATATTCCATCACTTTTGCCATTTAACGTAACTTAAGGGAGTGACATCTCACGGTCTTTGCCATATTCTGTTGGTTAGAAGCAAATCATAAGTCCTACTTGTGCTCAAGAGGAGGGGATTATGCAAAGGTGTGACTCTTTGGGGGTCACCTTAGGGTGTGTCCACCAAAAGCACCAAGGGCCTAAGGATGGGAGGTGGGGTTCAGGGGTAGGGGCCAAGAAGCTAGGGGAAAATCAAAGAGAGGAGAGAAGTTCAGAACATGGCACAACAGGCTGTCCAAGCCAACTTCCCCTCTTTCATAACTGAGCTCTGTTCTCTCCTGCTCTGCAGCTTGTCTTTAATGTACAAGTTTATGCCCTCAGCACTTTCCTCTTAGAATCCCTTGCTATTGTTGATATCACCCAGGGTCAGCTTCGAGATTCGGGAGGCCTCCCAGGTAGACGGGTTTGTTTACCCAGGCTGGGTTACGTAATACTTTGGCCTCTTTTGTAGCTTCACCTCCTTCTGGCATCAGTATGTACTAAGCTGGGAAGAGATACAAAAGCCTTGTTCAAGGAGAAACAAAAAATACCCACATCGTTAATTTAAACATGCTTTCCTTGAATACAAAATATAGAGGTTTTTTTTTGCCTTCAAAATGACAAGGCAAAAAGTTGCTACTTGTAAGATTTTTCTCTTTCTTTCCCCCAAAGCATGTTAACAATCCTATAGCACAATGTACCACGTAATTACTAACCAAGTACTAGGTTATGATTCTTCTGTTCAGCTACAGAAATTAGCAGATACATACAGTCTGAAAGAAACAGTTGGCTGCGAAGAAAATTAATAAGTGCGTCCTCTCCTATTAGATTTCTGTCAAGTTTTCATGGAAAGGTGTGTGGATGGTGAACTCTTGGTGCCTTTGCTGCAGGCAGACATCTTTTTTTGTGCTCCAAGGATGGTCAGCTGCCCCAGGAGAGTGTAAACTATGGCCCTTTCCCGTGGAGCTTTGCTAATTCCTAGCCAACAGAGGAGACAGGAGGGCAGCTGGGGGGTAGGGGTTCTGGGACCACACTCCCGCCTCAACTGTGAATTGGCTGCATGGTGTCAGACCAACAGCTCGACTCTTAAGCATCTGTTTTCTTGCTCGTGAAATGAAGTTCCTTCCAATTCTCAAGTGCTGAGCTCTGTGAAAAGAATGACGTGCTCTAGTGTGTTTAGCAAAAGACTGGAGATGGTGAACTGGTGCTAGAGAATGAAAGGCTTTGTGACAGTGTGAGCAGAAAAATGGTTCTTCCATTCTGGGTTGCCCTCTCCAGGGAATGGTGACTTTTGTTATCTAAATACTATGTACGGAACAAAAAGCAGTACCTGGAAATAAAGGAGAATATTGGTAATTTACTCCTCTTTAAATCAACCAAAATAATTTTAACTTGATATGGAAGAATGGTCTACATTTTGAAGAGGGTACGTATTTTAATTGCATAGCTCAATGAGTTTTCACAAATTGAACACATTCACCAACACTCAGATTAAAAGAAAAGAATATTAGCAGTCTTCTGAGAAGATCCACTCATATTCCCTTCTCCAAGAATTACCAATTTCTTAACTTCTAGCAGCATAGGTTTGTTTCACTAGGTTTTGTGCTATATTAAACTAGACCAGATGCTCGGTACCCTTTTCTGTCTGGCTTCCTTCACTCAACATTGTGGAATTCATCTGTATTGATGAGAGTATTTCATGTTGTTCCTTTTCTTTGCTGTATCATATTCCATTAGAAGAATATAGGTATTTCTTTATTCATTCTACTACGCATCAGCATTTAGGTGGTTTCCAGCCTTTGGCTCTTACGAATGGTGTTACTATGAGTATTCTAGTACTTACTTTTTAATGAACCTGTGTATGCATTTCTGTGGAGAATAAACCGAGGAGTGGAATAGCTGAGTCACGGGATGTGCTTTTGTTGAGATTTTGTAGATACTGCTAAACAGTTTTACAAAATAGTTGTATCAATCTGTGGTCCCATCAGGTGTGTGTGAGAGTTCCAGTTGCTCTACTCCTTGCTCTCCATCTTTTTCATTTTAGACATTCTGGTGGGTGTGTCATGATAGCAACACAAGGTTTTAATGTGCATTTCCCTGATAACTCACGTAGTTGAGTATCTTCTCATATGTTTGTTGACCATTTGGATAAGCTCTTGTGGGGTATCTGTTTAAGTCTTTCACCCATTTAACCATGATGTTGTTGGCTTCTTCAGTGATTTGTAGAATTATATCTATGTATCTATATATCTCTATCTATTTATATGAGTCCTTATTTCTTTTTTTGCATTGAACAATTATTCTAATTGCAGCATAATGTAGTGGCTAAAAGTACAAGTTCTGGAGAGAGACTGCATGAGTTCAAATCCTGCCTCTACCACTTATTAGAAATGTGACCTTGGACAAGTTGCTTAATCTTTGTAACCCTCGATTTCCTTATCTTTAAGTTGGTTTCATAGTACTTTCTACCTCATAGGGTTGTGCAGATACATGGTTTAATTATGTGAGTCCTTTATTGAATATATGCATTGTAACCAGTATAATTTTTAATTAATTAGTGAGTTTGGTGCCTACTACGAACTCCCCCTCTAAGCATAGTGCAACAGGAGATGCACATGAGAAATACAAGTTAAGGTCATTGCCACAAGGCATTTAACATTTGGTTGGGAAACAAGGCAGCCCCATGAGCAGGAGCTGAGTAACAGCCGCAGTAGGTGTGGGATGAAAAGCCTGGTTGAGACGTGAAGTCCTCTGAGCCCTTCTGGAATTTGAAGTAGTCTGGAGAGCATGCCAAGGGGCATGAGGAGAAAAGAAGCACCTATGCTGACACCTGGAGAATAAACAGCAATTTGAGAAGCTGAAACAACCCTAGCAAATGCTAGAGGGCAGGCAAGAATTTCATTTGCTCCTGTACAATGAGGCTCCAGCTCTACTCATGGTGGGGGATTTGTGATGGGGATATATACACATCCAGGCCCACATGAATGTATGTTATTACCTGAAAGCCTTCCTTTATAGGAGTTTAAAAATAAGACAAGGAAGGAGACAATGAAAAAAGAAAGCATAGCCTCTCTTAATCTGAAGTGGCCAGAAAGTACATAAAGCCATCATCAGTTTCGCTACAAATTTGTATTTCTCCTCCTGGGTTTTCCATCAGATACTTTAAACTCATGTTTTTCAAAGGCCTTTGATTCTCTCCTTTCATTGAAATTAGCTCATCAAATATTAGTGAGAGATGATTGAAGGAGAGAGACTAATATGTTTATTGAGACGTGAGAGATTTTATTCTTTTCTGGGCAGATTTTATAGATGTATAAATCAGTCCCTTAAAAGGTAAGATCACCATGTTTTCTTTGTTTCCCCTTGAAGAGTATTATAATGGCAAACACGTATTGAGTGCCTACAACATTCGCAGAACTGTTCTGAGCACATCCCATGTCTTTATTCATTTAATCCTCACAACAACCCTGGGAGTTTGGCACCATTATTATCAGCCCCACTGACAGATGAGGAAGGTGAAGCACCAGGAGGTTCAAGGACCTTGCTGCAAAACGTGCTGGTGATAAGTAGCTGAACTAGGGTTTAAAAACAAGCAGCCTGACTCCAGAGTCCATCTGTGCTGTAAACCAAGGATCGACAGCTTTGTCTGCAAAAGGTCAGATAGTAAATGTTTTAGGCTTGGCAGGCCGTACGACCTCTGCCACAACTACTCAACTTAGCCTTTGTAGAGTGAAAGCAGCCTTAGATAATACGTAAATGATGAACATGTGTATGTTTTGACAAAACTTTATTTACAAAATCAAGGGGTGGATTTGACCTGCAGACCATGATTTGCCAACTTCTGCTGTAAACTACAAAGATGAACAGCACAAAGATATAGAAGGGTATGTTTGCAAACATTTTAAGTCAGATCTGCTTTTTACTGCTTTCTATTTCCTGTTTCCTGGTCAGACATCAGTGGTTCTGCACCTGGGGTGATTGTGCCTCCCCAGGGATATTTGGCAATGTCTAGAGACATTTTTGTTGATCACAGCTGGGGGGTTGCTATGTATCTAGTGTATACAGGCCATGGATAATGTTAAACGTCTGACAATGCGTAGGTAGCCCCCCACAGTAAAGAATTATGTGGTCCTGAACGTCAACTGTGCCAAGTTTGAGAAACCGTCAACTAGTTGAATCAGATTCAGCTTTCAACCTATAGAATGTCCCCTCTTCTCTGTTTCTCTCAGCATGATGGTACTCCTCTCTCTTACTGCCCCCTCGATAGATCAACCCTTCCAAACAACGACAGTGGTGATGGCAGTGGCTGTGGCTGACATCTATTGAGCACCCGTTATGGATTGGATAATTGTACATATAATATGCCACTCTTAAAATATCCTGTTTCATTAGAAAATAAATTCATAAAATAGGTATTATGATTTTGTTTCTTCATATGAAGAAATCCAAATGCCTATATCCAAAGCCTGGATCTTTCCATTCTACCTCACTGCCTCTTCCTTATTCTTATAATGAATTATACCATTGGACATAGGACTTCAAGGTTTGGACAGCTTCCATGAACACCAGCTGTGCCTAGAAAACAGTGCTAGATTTGTGTCTTCAAGTTTTATTTGTAAAGTTTCTTTTCTAACCATCATTAGCTCAGAAATAGCTTTTGTGAGAGTCTGGGATTGAAAAATTGACGTTTGCCTCCTTTTTCCACATCAGGAAATAAGGTCAGTGGTCAACCCCATGCCTTCCCTGTTGATAATAGCTTTTTGCCTTCCAGTAGTACATGCAGGCATTTTCCCTTTCCATTGCTTTACCTCCTGCTTAATTTGCCTTGGGATGGAGCTCCCGCTGACCTGAAAGGGAGCAACCCGTGGACGCAGGTTGAAAAGGGAAAAAGAGCAGAAGAGCAGAGCAAATATGAACTCTGGAGGAGGCCGTAAACATGAGATTAGAGCAACAGCCCAAAGGCCAAACAGGAAAAGCAGCGGGGCTTGAGGCGCATGAGCCTCACTCCCATCTCGTTGTGCTGCCTTAGTTGTGTCCATTCATCCAGCAAACATTCATTGAGTCCCATACTACATGCCTGGCAGCCTTCTAGGTCCTGGGACACAGCACTGATGAGGACAGACAAAAGCACCAACTCAAAGAGCCTATAAAGTAAAAGTAACTTTTATAGTATAAGAAAGGTAACAAGCATTATGGAGAAAAATAAATCAGCAAAGAGGATGGGGAGTGCTGGAAGGGAGACTGCGGATTGCCAGTAAGGTGGTCAGAATAAGTCTGCCTGTGAAGGTGAATTCTGGCAAATTTGAAGAAGGTGAGAGAGCAAGCCATTGGGATGTCTAGGAGGAAAAGTTCCAGGAGGAGGGAACCACAGGGGTTCAGGCCCTGAGGATGAACAGTACATGGTTAATTGGAGGAGCAGTAAGGAGGCTGGAATGGAGTGAGCCAGGGAGAGAGGTCAGAAAGGTGAGTGAGGAAAAGACCAGCCAGTATACTGTCTATAGGTCATAGGAAGAATGGTGGCTGTTTTTTTTTCCATTATAGTTTATCACAGGATACTGAATATAGTTCCCTGTGCTATACAGTAGGACCTTGTTGTTTATCTACTCTGTATATAGTAGTTTGTATCTGTTAATCCCAAACTCCTTATTTTTCCCTCACCCTCCTTCCCCCTTTAGTAACCATAAGTTTGTTTTCGAAGTCTGTGAGTCTGTTTCTGTTTTGTAGATAAGTTCATTTGTATCTTTGCTTTTATTTTTAGATTCCACATGTAAGTGATATCAATCATATGATATTTGTCTTTCTCTGTCTGGCTTACTTCACTTAGTGTGATCATCTCTAGGTCCATCCATATTGCTGCAAATGGCATTATTTCATTCTTTTTACGGCTGAGTAGTATTCCATTGTATATATGTACCACATCTTCTTTATCCATTCATCTGTCCATGGACATTAGGATTGTGGCTTTTACTCTGGGCAAGATGGGGAATCATTTGGAGGGTAATGAGCAGAGGAATGATAAGAGCTTCATTCTTTGGGACTTCCCTGGCGGTCCAGTGGTTGGGACTTCGCCTTCCAATGCAGCGGGTGTGAGTTCAATCCCTGGTCAGGGAGCTAAGATCCCACATGCCTTGTGGCCATAAAACAGAGGCAATATTGTAACAAATTCAATAAAGACTTTAAAAATGGTCCACATCAAAAAGATCTTTAAGAAAAAAAAAAAAGAGCTTCATTCTTTGAAAATGGATCCTTCTGGTTGCTGAGTTGAGAAGGGAATGTCCGTTCCATAGGAAGAGAAGGACCTAGTTATATCAATGTCTTTCTCCTTTGAGATTCTCTCCCCCATTTTCCCCCAAGCCACAGAATAACCACCTGTATGAGGGTCTATTTGGGAGTTCGAACGGTGGTCTTCATCCAGATCTCAAGACCAGAAGAGACATTAACAACCCTCTTATCCTGTTCTCCCATTTTCCTGGTAAGCAAACAAAGGACAGTTCATTGTTATTGAATGTTTACTGGGAGCCCACAATCTCTTCAGCTTTGCAGTGGTTGCAGACAAAACCTTGACAAAAAAAGTCTACCAGATGAGCAAATCGACAATTTTGAAAGGGCATATGTAGTATAATAGAGGTGTGCTTGGTACTCTTGAGGTACGGAGAAGAGACACCCAACTCAGCCTGGAAATCAGAGAAGGCCTCCTGGACTAGGGAACCAGAAATCAGTGTCCTACTTAAATTCTATGCTGGGGCCTCAGCCCAGCCAGCTCTCCTGCCTCATCTGGCCAGTCCTCTCCTTTCTACAGCATGGTACCTTCTAGAAGGCAGTAAACTACCTTCGTTTGACCAGAACTCCTAAACGCAGGGAGTTTATACTCCAGTTTCTTAGAGAAAAGGCAACACGGAGGCTGAAATTGGTCGCATCTTTCCTGTGACAGAATTATAGGTTGACGGAAGTAGTAAAGAAACTTCAAAGATTGCACTTCTTTGGCTCTCCAAACCTTCTCAGTCGCCACCGCCTCCTGGCATTTAGACTTGGTTTTCTGAGGGTGATAGGAATAGTTCTGAGAATAATTAGTATACTGCTGTTTTTTCATAAAGCCTCCCAAAGACCAGGAGAGTGACAATTTAATACATGCAACAATAAATACAAATCAACTGCCCTGTTGTTGACTTTTTTGTTCCCATCTAAACACCTCAAGCAGTGTATTGGCATTAATTAATTTACTCAACACCCTTGGGTGAGACTGGTGAATATTAATATTATCCCTCATTTTACAGAAGAGAAATTGAAGCAGGGCTCTCCCCTAGGCCCAAGTTTGGGACAGCACTGTTGCCTTGCTTTTCTAGATTCTCTTTGTATTCAGTCTTCCTGCCTTCCCACGTTCACCCGGTATCCCCAGTTCCAGAGGCTCAACGCTGTGCCCACCACCATTTCCCAGACTTGCCAGCCAATGAGCTGCCCATTTTGACCTTACCTGTGGCTGAACCCAGCTCGTCTGTTAAACTAACTTCATAGCCAGGGGTGGGGCTGGGCGTGCTAAGTGTCTGGCCGCTGGGTCAGATTGAACTCTGCTCCTAGCGCTTATCCCTTGTGAGTGTGGGTAGGTTACCTAGCAATTCTGTGCCTATTTTCCCACTTATAGCACAGGCATGACCAGAGTGCTTACCTTCTAGGTTTGTTGCATAGATCAGCTGAAAGAATATACAGGAAAATGATTCTGGGGCCAGGCTGTCTGGGTTCAAATCCCAGTTCACCAGTTTGTTGCTGTGAAACATTCTCTATGCTTCGGTCTCAGTTAGTGTTACCTATAGTTATAATTATTGGAAAAAGATGATGAGTTTAAAAAGACATGCCATGTCTGTCAGGTTTTACTCAACCTCAGAGTCTCAGAACTGGACGCAAACTCCAACATCATCTTGTCCAGGGATGGGCAAACTACAACTCGTGGGCTGAATCTGGCCCACTGCCTGTATTTCCTCAGCCCACAAGCTAAAAATGTTGGAAAAAAATCAAAAGAAGAATATTTCATGACATGTGAAAATTATATGAAATTCAAATTTCAGGGTCCATAAGTGCCGTTTTATTGGAAGACAGCCACATTCATTCATTTACATGTTATCTGTGACCCTCTTCTTTATGCAGTGGCAGAGTTAAGTAGTTGCCACAGAGACTGTGTAGACCGAAAAGCCTACAATGTTTACTCTGTGGCCCTTTACAGAAAATGCTGACCCCTGATCTAGTCCAACACAAGGTCATCAGCTTGAATACTTTTTGTGTTGGCAAGCTCACTGCAGTACTGTATTAAGTCACCTCCTCTGTTGTCTGAGGAAGTTATCCACACAGAAAGTCTTCTTCTTGTAATCTTTCCCTACTGATCCTAATTCTTCCCTCTGGTTGATTCTTCATCCACATAACTACACTTCAGTCACACCCTATCAATTCTCTCTTGTCTAGATTATCTATCCCTACACCTCTCAACTATGCCTTACTGTTTCCCGACCCCTCACCATTCCAGGTTACCTTCCTGTGGAAGGACATGTAGGCTAGGCCTGCCCTTACCTGCTCTCATGAGCCCTGCCCTCTCCCTCTGTAATACTCACCGTGCTCATAATGACTGAATCAAGGCCTGCCTTCCTGGTAGCCTACAAGCTTCACAAGGACAAGGACCTTGTTTTCTTGTGTTTTCCTATATTCCCTGTCCCAAGCATGGTGTCTGATGCTGCTGCCTCAGTTATTTGTTGACGGTTGTTGAATGACTACTCTGTAATATACCTCTTAAAATGTTACCTTCAGTATTGTATGCAGTACTCCAAAGGTCAACTGGATTCTATACTTCTGTTACTGCTGGCCATTACCATAATATTCTTTTTATAAATAAATCATATATCCCATTCACATGGAAATTGTTGGCATGTAAAACCCAACAACATCTATTTTACTGAGTTACAGTTGATTTACAATATTATGTAAGTTTCAGGTGTACAACATAGTGATTCACAATTTTTAAAGGTTATACTCCATTTATAGTTATTATAAAATATTGGCTCTATTCCCTGTGCTGTACAATAATATATCCTTGTAACTTATTTATTTTATACATAGCAGTTTGTATCTCTCTCTCTTTCTCTCTTTTTTTTTTTTTGGCCACATGCGGGAAGGCTGTACAATATATCCTTGTAACTTATTTTTTAAAATACATAGTAGCTTGTATCTCTCTCTCTCTTTTTTTTTTCTTTTGGCCACGCTGCACGGGTTACAGGATCTTAGTTCCCTCACCAGGGATTGAACCTGGGCCCACGGCAGGGAAAGTGCCAAGTCCTAACCACTGGACAGACTGCCAGAGAATTCCCAGTAGTTTGTATTTCTTAATCCCCTACCCCTATCTTGCCCCTCCCCTCTTCCCTCTCTCCACTGGTAACCACTAGTTTGTTCTCTATATTTGTAAGTCTGTTTCTTTTTTGTTACATTCCCTAGTTTGTTTTGTTTTTTGGATTCCACATATAAGTGATATCAGACAGTATTTGTCTTTCTCTTTCTGACTTATTTCACTTAGTATAATACCATCCAAGTCCATCTGTGTCATTGCATATGGCAAAATTTCATTCATTTTTGTGGCATAGTAATATTCCATTGTGTATATATATCTCCACATCTTCTTTATTCATTCATGTGTTGATGGATGCTTAGGTTGCTTCCATATCTTGGCTATTGTAAATAATGCTGCTTTGAACATTGGGGTCCATGTATCTTTTCAAATTAATGTTTTCATTTTCTTTGGATATATATTCAGCAGTGGAATTGCTGAATCATGTGGTAGTTCTATTTTCAGTTTTTTGAGGAACCTCCATACTGTTTTCCACAGTGGCTGCACCAATTTACATCCCACCAACTTCTTTTAAATGAGTGATTATGAAGCTGGGTCTCCTTCATTCTGTTCATGTGAAATGGATTTATTGAACTTTTACAATATATCTATTCTTATTTAATTTGATTTTGTTTGTTTCAGCACTTTGTTCCAGCTTACTGAGATACTTTTTAATCTTCACTCTATTACATAATATTCTGCCCCTCCTATCCTTGAGTAACTAACAAATTGAATGAGGAGTCAATGTCTTCAGTGATGTTGGTAACAATGTGGTTCTGTGGCAAGCCACTGGAATCTCCCCTCCATCTTGATCAAAATCCATTAATCAAACACTTTGTGTAGTGTACATTTGACAGAACTATTAGAATCAAAGCCTAGGCCAAAAGAAGCTAAGGGAGTTGGGGACAGAACAGAAAGGGGAACTCTTTGAGGTGTGAAGACTTCAAATGCTTCTGAATCATCCAGAGAGTAGCTATCACCTAATCTACTAAAATGAAGGATTGCCTTCTATTTGGTATGCACATATATGAATGAGTAAATTGATCTGTGATTCCATTGTATGTCATAGCAGCAATGGAATCATAACCTGTAAAACTTGATATCGTCTCTCTCTCTCTCTCAGTCTCATTAATTTTGAGGATGCAGAGAATGTTGGAATGGAAGGGATCATAGAGGTATGGACAAATCTCTTATTGTTCAGACCTGCATTTTCAGGTCTGATAAAAAGAAGAAGAGTGAAAGCTTACCAACCAAGTTTCTAGCCTGGTAGGTGAACCTCAATTTCCATTCATGAAAGGTTTCATCTAGAACTATGCAATGTATATTTTTGACAGCTTTAATGAGATATAAATTATATATATACCATACAATTGACCCATTTAAAGTGTACAATTCAATGGTTTTTAGTTTATTTACAGAATTGTGCAACCGTCACCATGCCCTAATTTTAGAACATTTTCATCACCCCCAGAAGAAACTCAATACTTACTAGCAGTTACTCCCCAAACCCAACACTAACATATACCCCCGGCCCTAGCTAATCTACTTTCTATCTCTATCATTTGCCTGTTCTGGACATTTTATAAAATGGAATAATGCAGTATGTGGTCTTTTTTTAATTAAATACATTTGACGTGTAACATTGTGTAAATTTAAGATGTACAATGTGTTATTTTGATACATTTATATATTACAATATTATTGCCATTGTCCTGAAAAAATATGGAATGCTTCATGAATTTGCATGTCATCCTTGCGCAGGGGCCATGCTAATCTTCTCTGTATTGTTTCAAATTTTATTAATAGTATGTGTGCTGCTGAAGTGAGCACAGTATGTGGTCTTCTGTGTCTGGCTTCTTTCATATAGCATAATGTTTTCAAGGTTTATCCACACTGTAGCATGTATCAGTACTTCTTTTTATTGCTGAATAGTATTCCATTGTATGAAAAAAATACCACAGTGTGTTTATCCGTTCACCAGTTAATGAACATTTCAGTTGTGTTCACTCTTTGGTTATTATGAATAATGCTGTTATTGGGCTACAAGTCTTTGTGTGAGCATACGTTTTCATTCTTCTTGGGTAGATACCTAAGAGTAGAATTGCCGGGTCTTATGATAAATTATGTTAAACTTTAAAGAAATTGCCAACCTATTTTCCAAGGTAGCTGCACCATTTTACCATCTCACCAGCGATGTATGACAGTTCCAGTTTCTCTACATCTTGTCCAACATTTGTTGTTGTCTAGACCAAGGTACTATTTTCATTGACACTAGAATGACATTTATTTGAGGACTGATTACTTTTTTTTTAAACATCTTTATTGGCGTATAATTGCTTTACAATGTTGTGTTAGTTTCTGCTGTATAACAAAGTGAATCAGCTATACGTATACATATATCCCCATATCCCCTCCCTCTTGCGTCTCCCTCCCACCCTCCCTATCCCACCCCTCTAGGTGGTCACAAAGCACGGAGCTGATCTCCCTGTGCTATGCGGCTGCTTCCCACTAGCTATCTATTTTACATTTGGTAGTGTATATATATCAGTGCCACTCGAGGACTGATTACTTCTTATTACATATTTCAGAAAATTGAATTTCAGTTAGGGAAGGCTGGAGGTGATAAAAATTTTGAAAGATCGTTATTGGAAATTCCAAGATCACTTAAAATGTGTTAAAAACAGAATGAAAAAGAAAAAATATCAGGGAAAAAATGTTGATTCATAGGGCATTAATGCTGATGTCAAACCTGTTACAGTGAATGACAAATGATATTTGGTACTATAAAAAACATGTCAAGAAAGCATGTTAGTGCATTTGAGTTAGTGCATATGAGTTTGCGATGAGTTTGAAGCTACAAAATAATGGCTACGCTTCAATAAAAAGGTGAGGCTATGAGTGCGCTCATGGTCCTTAAAGTAGAAGAAAGGTGCTCTGACTAGATCTCACGTGGACTTATCCTCTCCTGTTTTTTTTTTCCTTGACTGAATGTTAAGATAAAGCCAGCATCAGATGGTTTATGTTTTAACCCAGTACTTTTCAGTGAGGGTGACTTTGCCCCCTAAGGGAACAGTTGGCAATGTCTGGAGACATTTTTTATTGTCACAACTGGGGGAAGGATGTTACTGACATCTAGTGGGTAGAGGCCAGGGCTGTTACTGTACATCCTACAATGCACAGGCAGCTGCCTCAACAAAGATTTATCCAGTTCAAAGGACCAATGGTGCTAAAGTGGAGAATCTCTGCTTTAACCAGTGCTCCTGAAGGTGGAATAGTTATAATCACTTGAAATGTTTGTTTCCCCTTATTTTGCTTCCTACGAGCAGATGCCACATTATTGCCTGACTCCACGCATGGGGTCCTAAATCTTGGGGTGGTGGGGGTGATGGCTGGGCTATATATTTGTGATAAAGATCTCCAGTTACTTCTGCTATTCTCTCTTTCTCCATTCCTTCTCTTTGCGACCCAATTGAAAACTGACTCTAAGTACTTTGTAAATGCCTGTGGCCCATCTTTTTTTTTTTTAAGATTTTTTTTTGATGTGGACCATTTTTAAAGTCTTTATTGAATTTGTTACAATATTGCTTCTGTTTTATGTTTTGGTTTTTTGGGCCCGAGGCATGTGAGATCTTAGCTCCCCGACCAGAAATCGAACCTGTACCCCCTGCAGTGGAAGGCGAAGTCCCAGCCACTGGACCGCCAGGGAAGTCCCGTTGTGGCCCATCTTTAAAGGAAATGAATGTTTAGCATAAGTAATTGGAAGAATGGATATTTTCTTATTCCCATTTCTTGTTCTGTAAAGAATCAGTCATTCAGTTCCTTTCTCTGTGACAGTGCATTGGATGTTTGGGGCAGATCTCTGGGTTATCAAAGCCCAAGCAGGAAAATGTTTACTAGTGTTTTCCAGAAAATTCACGTTAAAATTATTTTTTGACATTCATGTAGTAATTCTTCACTTGATTTTTACCAAGACCAGCTTCTCACTGAAATAATGCCAGCAAACCCTTTTGAGACTGTACATTTTATAATGAGCATGAGGACTGGAATCTTGATATGTCCTACTTGAGTTATTTGGGCATGGTTTGTGCTATGGAGCAACTGTGTGTTCAGTTGAGCAGAATTTCTCCTCTGAACTATAAATCCTGCTTTTTAGTGACTGCAAAGGTACCATGCCAAACACGATTAAGCATGGAGGAAAGAACAGGGCCTCTGGGGCAGATGGTCCTAGATTCAGATCCCAGGCCTGCCACTTAGGAGCTGAGTGACCCAGGACAAGTTGCTTGAGCACGTTAAGCAACAGTTTTTCTGTTTGTGATTTGGGAATACTAGCTAGCTGAGACGCAGACTGACTAGTGCCCACTAGCCAAATCTGGCTTGCTTTTGTAAATAAAGCTTTATTGGGACGCAGCCGTGCCCATTCATTTGCATATCATCTACAGTTGCTTTTGAGCTACCGAGGCAGAGTTGAGTAGTTTCCACAGACTGTAGGTCTGCAAAACCTAAAATATTGACTGTTTGGCCCTTTACAGAAAAAGTTTGTCAACCACAACTCTCAAAGATTTGATGGACTTAAATAGAGTTACTATATGTAAATCTTATCTCATATAGAATCTTGGAAAATATTATTCCTTTCTAGACCAAATTCCTTTTGGACCAAATAAATTGTTCCTTTCTAGACCAAATAAATTGTTTTTAACAACAATAATAATACTAAAGCTAGGATTCGTTCAACATCTAATGAGTATGTCCCTACATATAAGAAGATATTTAATTCTTACAACAGTCTAGGTAGGTATAATTCTCATTTTGTATATGAAAAAGTGGAGTTTCCGACGGATTGAGTAACTTCCTCCAGGTCATAGAGCTAACTAGGAGAACTGGTGATAAAAATATAAATATCACAGCTGCTTTGGTTTTTCTCTTTCCTATTTAAACAACCTTTAAGGCTTTTTTCAGGACAGTTTTTGAAGCATCTAAGAAAGTAGCTGACTGTTTAGGCAGGTGAATAAACCTCAAAGGCCAGAGTGTAAATTAATTTTTAATGTTTGCTCTCAGTTGTTCTCTAAACACTCTTATATTTGTATTAATTTGTTGCTGTCTTCCTTGTTCTCCATATTTGATCATCCCTCATTTCTCCTCTTTAATCGTGTGTTTCCTTCCTTCCACTTTGAAGCTCCCCTTCTTCTTTCTTAATTGAGAGCATTTTGTGAGGGAGGGTAATGAGTATCCCCTGCATCTGTGAAGCCATAAAGCAGGTGGTTGAAAGGAGCAGCTGAGTATTACCATGCAACTCTGCTGCAGCTAATTGTCGCCAGTGCTGTTGATTCCAAGGCATTCTACATATTCATGAAACACTGCCATCCCTAAAGACACGCTACTGGCTTTATGGCTTATTATTTTAGGACATATCTCCCAGCACTGAGGAGTATCTTTAAGGATAGAAAGCCAACTTCATGGTCACTTCTTAGGAAGGGTTGCGGGCAGGAAGGGCATTCAGCATCAGGTGTGTTCCTTTTTTGTTTGTTCATTGGCATCTGTTTGTATATTTCCATGTATGGTCATTGGCATCTGGGAGTGTGTTTTCGTGTATGGTCATCCAGGATCTATAAATGGTCATCTAGCATCTGGGGGTGTGTTTCTTTTTAATCTTTTTTTTTTTTTTTTCCATTTTTGGCCGTGCTGCATAGCATGTGGGATCTTAGTTCCCCGACCAGGGATCGAACCCACGCCCCCTGCATTGGAAGCGCCAGGGAAGTTCCCTGGTGGTGTGTTTCTATAGATAGTCATCTGGGGGTGTGCCTCCACAGAGGGGGAGCCCTATCAAGCTTTTTAGCACACAGTCATCATGGAAAGTATTTCCTCCTCTACTGAACTTCAGTGAACCTCCTTTTCCTTTTCTATCTATTGGTCCTCGTGTCTTCTCTCTGAAACTACCCGGAATAAAGTCTCATCTCTCCTCTACATGGTTGCTCTTCAGAGTATTTGATGAGTCATCTCATCCTTCAAAGCCTTCATTTTTTCCATGATAAAAATTGCATAGCCCTTCAAATGGTTCTCCTAAGGTGAGGTTCTAACTCTTTATGACCTGGGGGTTGCTTATATTGATCTGTTCTAGTGCGTCAGGGTTTTTCTTTTCCAAGTGTAACTTATTTTCTGATTTCAAAGGTAATAGATATTAATTATAAAAAACTTGGACAATATATATCACCAAAAGAAAGAAAGGAAAGGAAGAAAAGAGGGAAAGAAGGGAGAAAGGGGAAAATCACCCCATTATTCCACTACCCAGATAAATACTTTAGAAACTGTACTCCTTAATTTTCCAGTCTGTGTGTGTGTGAGGGAACAATGTGGGTTTACTATAGTGTTCAGAAGTGTTGTTCTTAATGACTACATTTCACTCTGTTGTATGGATACACGGGAACTGATCTGGGTCTTTTCTGAAGTCTGACTGACAGAGGCCATCCCCATGTCAAGCTGAACTGGCCGCGGCAGAGCCGCCATGGGGCCGGCCCCTGTCTTGTCCTGTGTCTTTACTTCTCTTCTGAAACATGTAAATGTGGGTCTTGAAATTAACTTACTTTTCTTAGTTCTCAACTTAAGGTTTTCCTTAGCATCCGAGCACGTTTAACCTATCAATCTGTAGGGGAGAGGTCTGTTTGCAAATGAGATTGGCTGATATATATAATGATAACAGAATCTGTGTTTCGGGGCTGTCATGCGGACTAAATTAGTTAATATGTGAGGCACTCAATAAAGGTTCATGTTTATTTATTTATTTCTACAAATAAGGCAACTTAGGAGTTTCATGACTTGTCCAAACCATCACAGGTCGGGAGGGGCCCACTTGTAATAAGTGTTCCATAATGGGCAGGCCATGCTTGAGAATTTCCTTCACGCTGACTCACTCTGGGCTCAGCAAACTGTCTGTAAAGGGCCAAATAGTAAATATGTTAGGCTTTGTGGGCCTTGAGGTCTCTGGTGCTCCTCCTCACCTTGTCCGTGGTGATGCCAAAGCAGCCATAAACAGCACACAGAGGGCTGTGGCTGGGTTATAGCAAAACTGTATTTACAAAATCGGGACAGTCAGACTATAGCTTGCAGGCCCCTGCCTCTCCCATCCATTAGATAAAATAAGAAGATACTATACTTAAGTATCTTCTGGTTCTTAATGCATAAGTAAACATAAATATATTAGAAAATTTATAAATTATCTACAAACCAAAAAAAAATGTTGAAAAATAAGAATCATCTATATTCTACTACCCAGAGATAACTAGAGTTTTACATTTTGGTGAATATTTGATAAATATTCTTCCAGTAGAAAAATGTTCTTAATCTCTTCCCTTTGTAGGTCTCTCGGAGCTTGGTTTATTTGTGATTTCCTTCTTAACACTAAGGCTTAATTATGGTTATTAGTGGGCGGGACTACTGTCTGGGTCTAGTACCCATGGCACTGAAGGCCAGGGGAGAGGTGGTGACATAATATATTATAGGTTTACTCTTTTCAGAGTTCTCTCTTCATTGAATAGCAAACTTTCTTATGTGATTGTCATGCTAGGTGCTCCCAAACTATTCAGTATCTGTGGGGCTTGGACCTGTTTCATTATGTGACACATTTGCTAAAACCTTTTAGCCCATATCCCTTAAGTTTTTTATATGCATACATAAATAGTCAGATTTCTTAATGATTTTAAAAGTTAATGCAGAGGCACACACATGCACTTATCTTTGTGACTGTCAGGCATATCTCTGAGAATTATTAACTATTGAGCACTTACTATATATTAGACACCATGCTAAATACTTTACATGTGTCATTTCATTGAATCCTTCCCAAACCTTAGAATATAGACATACTGTTCTCATTTTACAGACAAGTAAATTAAGGCTTCTAGAGGTTGAATTACTTGTCCAAGACAACAGAGACCAGGGATTTGAACTTGAGTCTGTGGACTCCTTTTTAAGCCTGCATATGTGATATAGCTTTGTCTGGTGCTAATTATCCCCCTTCATTTCTGTTTCAGATGGCGGTCTTTTTTAGCGTAGGGGAAGTTAAAATCCCAGTTGCGAATTACCTTTATCACTTGACAAGCAGAGGCACTTAAGACAGTGTCAGTTATTTGCATCAGTTGTCATACGCTGGCGAAGCCCCTCCTCACTCCGGTGATTCCTTCCATCATGTTCGCCATTCGGTTTTGCACGGGAGAAAAGCTGTCTCTCTCCTCTGGAGGATGCTGAGCTTTTGTCTCTGCTTTTGTTGATTGAAACATCGCAGCCCTTCTTTGTTTGGTACTTGCTACTCCAGTTATGGTGTTGGCACAGACCATACCTGCAGCATCATGTTACTCTCCTGTGCTAAAAATAACCGAGACCCTGGCTGAGACTTCATATTTAATTCATGGTTCTGATTTATTAATCTCTCCATTAAGCTAGAAAATGACATTTTTGCTGGCTGCATTCCAATCTACATTATATTAGACTTTGAGAATTTGCATTAACTTGAATACCCTCCGTGTGTGTGTGTGTGTGTGTGTGTATTGTGTATTTATTTGTGGTTTTAGTAACAATAGAGTCAGCTCTGTGTATAACTCCCTTAATCTTTCACTTAACCCCTGACTTCAGACTCATAGCACAAAAGTAATATCTAAAAGAAGCAAATATCAGATGCTTGATGATAGTAAATATACAGAACCAGAAAGAAAAAGAAGAGTTTTGCCTTTTTTATATAGCCTTAAAGTTAAATTTGTATTCAGCAAGTGATGAAGGGCAACACTTTGAAGCCAGTTCATTCATTCAATGTGTATTTAGTGAGCTCCTCCTGAGCGCTAGGAGCACGTGGGATGCGGTAGCCTGATCAGAGTACTACTGATAGTAGATCAACTTTCATGCTACCCCCTAAGTCTTTAAAGTAAATCAAAATCCTTTCCCACTCCCATATGCACGCCAGAGTTGGTTCCTTTCACCCGCGATTTTAAGACATCTTGGAAAATGTGAACATATCTTAAGTGTTTTCTAAGACACTTCTCTGAGAGCTACACCCTGAGCGGTTGCTTCACCTTCTTGGATTCCACCCCCACCACTTGGCCTTGGGCACAATGAGGCTCTTCAGAGCAGGAAGGGAGGACATGATTATAACAGGTCAATAAATGAAGGAGGAGACCCACTAATCAGAGTCCTGATGATCTGCCATCAGATTCTACCAACCAAGCATCAACTCTTTGGAATTCTTACACCCTGACATCTCAAGCCCCCTTTGAACGGTGACCATGTCCTTAGAGGATCAACCCCACCTTGGGTTGAAAACAATGCCACTTAGACATTGCATTTTGCAATTGTTGTACCTGTTATTAACATAATGATTGTCCTTCTTACTGCTGAGTTGCCAAATTCATTTATTAATATAGAATTTTTTAGGAGTGGGGTGGGAGAGGACACTTTGGTTATATTTCCATTTTATAGCTGAAGAAACACAGTCATTAGAATTAAGGGGTTTCTCAAGGTGGCCTCAATGTTTTGTGATGAAAATAAAATTTAAATTCTGGACTCTTGACTTCAAGTTCGCCACCTACTTCACTATACCTTTGCTGCCTTTAACCCACATTTATCAATTTATTGTTTTATCTCAAATATAATGTTTCTTAGGAAATGTCTTTTTTTAATTAATTTTTATTGGAGTATAGTTGATCTACAATATTGTGTTAGTTTCTGCTGTACAGCAAAGTGAATCAGTTATACGTATACATATATCTACTCTTTTAGGTTCTTTTCCCATGTAGGTCATTACAGAGTATTGAGTAGAGTTCCCTGTGCTATACAGTAGTTCTTATTAGCTATCTATTTTATATATATTAGTGTGTATATGTCAATCTCAATCTCCCAATTTATCCCTCCTCCCCTTTCCCCCTTGGTAACCATAAGTTTGTTTTCTACATCTGTGACTCTATTTCTGTTTTGTAAATAAGTTCATTTGTACAATTTTTTTAGATTCCACATATAAGCAATATCATATGATATTTGTCTTTCTCTGTCTGACTTACTTCACTCGGTATGATAATCTCTAGGTCCATCCATGTTGCTGCAGATGGCATTATTTCATTCTTTTTTATGGCTGAGTAGTATTCCATTGTATATATATACCACATCTTCTTTATCCATTCACCTGTTGATGGACATTTAGGTTGCTTCCATGTCTTGGCTATTGTATAAATAGTGCTACAGTGAACATTGGGGTGCATGTATATCCAGAGAAAACCCCTAGCTATAACTGGTTCAAGAAAAGGGTGTGGCCTGTACCAAGCCAGTCAGATTCCTGCCCCTGGGCTTTTCTGGAGTTGAGGCAGGGTGCTCTTGCTTTTCTTCTGAGGTTGCTAGTTTTAAGCAGGGCTGCCACACTGTGTAGCTCAAGGGATCCTCATTCATTAAGGATAAGGAGAGCCTTGAACTACCAGTGGTCTTCCTTTCTATGATGTGAGGAGGAACTGCCTGAAAATGAGACAGCGCAGAGGAAAGCATTGCTTAGAACTTATTGTAATAGACAGGTTCTCAACATCAGCTGAATCATTGGATTAAAATGGGCTGGAAGTTAGTTATACTACTGCAACTTCTTAGTTACATGAGTGTCTTATTTTCCTATTGCTGCTGTAACAAATTATCCGGAACGTAGTGGCTTCAAACAACACATATTTATTGACTTGTAATTTGCAAGTCAGAAGTCTAAAATGTCTCTGCCTTTTCCACCTTCTAGGGCCTGCCTGCCTTCCTTGGTTCATGGTTCCTCATCACTCTGACCTCTGCTTCTGCCATCACATCTTTCTCTGACTCTGACTCTCCTCCCCTTTTCCCTTATAAGGCCCCTTGTGATTACCTTGGACCCACTTAGATTATCAGGTAATCTAAGATAATGGCCCCATCTCAAAATCCTTAACATAATCACATCAGCAGAAGTCCCCTTTGCCTGGTAAGGAGGCATATTTTCAGATTCTGGGGATTAGGACATAGACATCTTTGGGGACCTACCACAATGAGCAAATTCATTCCTTTTTTGGTTTAGGCTGGTCTGAGTTGGAATACTGTTATTTGCAACCAAGAGTCTTGAAAAGTACTGTATTAAAGAAAATGAGTTACAGGAGCAATTTAAGAACCTTTTATATAAATATTTGGAATTATAAAGCATATTTGGAAATCTGAAAAAATTGTACAGAGAACATTAAATTATACATAAAACTTTAAATGACTCCAATATTTTCCTGTCCTTTAATCTCTTTGTACCTTTTTAAAACTTTTTTTTTCACTTTTGTTATGCTACCAACTGGGAATTCTCTTTCACATACTCTTGTTCTCCCTCAAGTTCACCTTTAAAATATCTTGCTTCCTATAGCGTGTTATATGCTACAGAGCCTTTCTGCAATATTTTTCTTCCTGTTATCCATTTTTCTCCTTTCCTCTCAACTGTCACTCTTCTTGTTTTTCAGAATATTCATCTTTGCCTTTCTTTTTATTTATTTATTAAAAAAATTTTTTTAATCATGTTTGCCTTTCTTAAATTTGAACTGTTTTCCCTTGTTCACTGTTTCTGTGAATATTTTTTTCTGTATGTGTTCGGAGGTAGGAAATAGGCTCAAAGCTTTTTTTAAAAAAAATTGTATGCTTCCGCTGTTCTAGAGAATGTTTTGTTATAATTCTCATGGATTCCCATTTCACAATAAATGAATAAAGTCTCTCGCTTCCAGAGTTGTTCTTATTCTTTGCTGTTTCTATGTAAATAATATAGCCCTATATTACTTTTCTGAAAAGCTTAGAAAATGATATTTTTAATCTTTAAGTACTCATTCATATTTTAATCTCCTCTTTTTTAAATCGAAATATTCTTTCACCAGGGCGTTTTGACTTTGTGCTCATGAGAATCCGTAGGGGAGGAAGAAGTTTTCCTTAACCCTCTTAGTGTCCCTGGCTGGGCCTGAAAAGTAAACTGAAAAAGACAAATGAACAGGAGAAAATCATACACATTTATTTGATATAAGTTTTACATGACACAGGAGCCTTCATAAGGAAGTGAAGACCCAAAGAAACAGTTAGACCTGTGTATTTGGATGATAGGCTTGATGAAGAGTGGACAGTCGAGTCGTGGAGGAATATGATCGGTTAAGGAGGACAAGGTAATTGTAGTAAAATGGGGGAACTCAGTAAGGCCTGTTTGTTCAGACTCTTCTTGGCGTTTTGGAGATCAGGGCATTCCTTTCCTTGGAGTGTGGGGAGGGGACCTCTCACAGGAGGGTCTTATGACCTGTTTCAGGGGGAGGAGGTCATAGTGACCTTCCTGCTTCTGCCAGAGTTTGCTCAAATTCCTTCAGCTTAAAATATTCAATCTGCCAAGGTGCCGTATTTTAGGGTAGTGTGTCTGAACCCCATTAAGTACATTGTACAAGATCCTTATTTACTCAATGATGTTTAACTATATTGCCTATGGCAATTTAATCCAACAAATGATATTTCTGTTCTCTTTGTACTAATATGCCAGAAATAACTGTTTTATATTTTATTTTTATTCACCATTTAGCCAACTTTAAAATAAACACAAATAACTATGTTAATAGACAATAAAAATACAAAATAACTTTAAAATGTAATCTTATTTTTCTGTAGGATCCTATGACCTCTTTCCAACTCTTGTGCTGGTACATCCAGGGTTTTTTTCTTTTCCCTTAATTCATGTACATTTTTCTGTGTATCTACTGGATCCACAATGCAGTACAATGTTAGCACGTAGTACATGGAACCATGTCCCAGCTATTCTCACTTGTTGGGTATCTTTTCTGTTTTTTCTCTGCTTTGTTTGTTTACACTATGAGCACTAGGGCTATAACCAGTCTTGAATACATTTTAAAGTGATTCCTTGGGATGGATTCCTAAAGGTAGTAGATCAGGCCAAGCAATATGGTCATAACGAAGTATCTCTAGTATACTTTTAGTGCTGTCAGAATAAATACCCCAGGAATTCCCTGGTGGCGCAGTGGTTAAGAATCCTGCCAGTGCAGGGGACACGGGTTCGATCCCTGGTCCGGGAAGATCCCACATGCCTCGAAGCAACTAAGCCCGTGTGTCACAACTACTGAGCCTAGAGCCTGTGCTCTGCAACAAGAGAAGCCACCACGATGAGAAGCCTGTGCACCGCAACGAAGAGTAGCCCCCGCTCACCGCAACTAGAGAAAGTCTGCACGCAGCAACGAAGACCCAACGCAGCCATAAATTAATTAATTAATTAATTTAAAAAAGAATAAATACCCCAGAGAGTAAATAACTTTGATGGAAGGAAGCTAGCACAAAGAAGCAAGGAGATGAGGTTATTCTGTCATATGAACAAGAACTGAAGAAGTGGTTTTGTTTTGTTTTGTTTTAATGAGACTGGAATCTGAGAGATTTTGGGGAAAAGAGATGAGATGTATCTCCTTGGGATGGTTGTTTCTGGTCTTTGAGATTACTTTCTCTTTCTTAAGTGTCCCTTTCCTCCAGTGTCACCCCGCCCCCCCATGGTGTTGCACCCTTGACATTCTCTTTTTGCCCCGTCCCTCTGTTGGATCCTTTCCTCGCTACATCCCCTAACTCTGAGTACCTGCCAATGCTGACCTCTTTGTTCTCTTCCTCGCTTACTTCAGACTGTGCCTTTATGTTGCACATAACCCAATCATTCTGTAGGTCTGAGATTAACTCATGACCCTTCCCTTAGCCTGTTATCGTTCCTACAGTGTCTTCTCCCCACTGTCACTCCCACTCCCTTGTTGCAAAACCTTATCATTTATCACCTGGACGATTTCAATTCATTCCTGGATAGTGTCCTTGCTCCCTGGCAATTTCAGTCCTCACTCTTGCCCTGCAAGCTGTGCTGGTCTACACTAGTCACTCAAACATTCTTGAGTCTTGATTTATGTACCTAGGCTCATGGATGAATAGCCCACTGCTGCTGACATACATATAGTAGTTTTCTTACTCTTTCCTTCTTATAACTTATACCTCATCAGTATTCCTATTGTGACAAACAAGTCTGATCTTGTCACTCTCAAACTTTACTAACTTCAGTAATTTTTCAGGGCCTAGAAGATAAAGTCTACACTCTTTGTTAGAACAGACCTTCAAGGCCTGTTTGCATTTCCCACCTCATCTTCTGCCTTCAGCCCCCAGTCTCACATCCCCGCCCCATCGCCCTTGTCGTCATTTCCCAAACATGCCAACCAAACCCTTTCAACCTTCTGTCTTTGCACACAGTGAACTTTTTTTTGCTGGACTTGCAAGCCCTCACCTATTTTTTTTTCAAGATCTATTTTAAAGCATTTTTTTAAAAAGCCTTCCCAGGTGCTTGAACTCTCCCCATGCTCCTGGGATTTTAAATCTTGAGCAAATGAAGCAATAGTATGGGAACAAAGGCAGTGAACAGTGTGTGGCCAGGACCATCTTGAGGTGCCTTCCGCTCAGCCCTCAGCCAGCCTTTCTCAATTAGGGTACCTCATTTGAGCCACAGAAACTGAAAATGATTTGAGTGACAGATTTGTCAATTCTGCCAAAGATGGCTTATAACTAGTGCCATTTTAGGTGCATAGCAGAGGAGTTAAGTCACTATATGTAATGCATGCTATAGGGTGGTAGAACTTAATTTTCTCATGAAACTCGGGTTAGAAAGACTGCTACAGGGCAATTTTGGATCTGCCATCTTTCTAAGCCTGACCCTCTGAGCTCTCACTGATGCTGTGAGCCCCTGGCATTATGATCCATTCCTTTTGTGCCTGAGATAACTAGATTCCGTTTTGGTTGCTAACAAATAAGACCATTCTCTGCTATAACAGCATCAGAGAGTATGTATTTATTGCTGTATATATTTGTTGAATAATTAATTGGATGACTAACCTTTGAAACTTCTCCATTTTCTTTTTTCCCTATACCAAATCAGTCACCACGCACATCAGTCTTTATTTACAGCGTCTCTTAGAGTCTATCCTTTCTTTACATTTCCATGCCCACCATCTTCATCTGGGACTTTATCATCTCAGTCCACATTCCTGCAGTCCTCTCCTCATGCTGCCTTTTACCTCTTTCACTCTCTCTCCTTAAATGATACTGAACCCAGATCAATTTTTCCCCCAAATGGAAGGACACATTATCATTCCACTTACAAATATCATACCAACTGGCGTTGAGGTTAAGTCAAACTCATGAGCCTGGCACTCAAGGCCCCCATGGTTTGGCCCCATATTCTCCATCCAGCATGCTTCCTTCACTCCACCCAGACAGAGATGGTGCTCTTCTGTACATACTCTTTTGCTTGTGCTGCACCTACCACCCCTCCCTCGCTGCAACCTATATTACTGACTTAAAAAATTTCATTATCAGATCTTATGAAATGGTACTCCCAATATCCATGTTCCAGCCATTTTGCTTCCTGAACATATTAAGCTGTATGCATTGCTTCTTTTTCTCCCGATATACCCTTTTCCTGTCCCCCACATCACATTTCATCTGGGTAATTCTTTTTTTATGTTTAAAATACTTTAACTCTCAATATAACCCACATAGAGTGGTTAGGAAAAATAAGCAAACAGTGAATTACAGAGTGTTCAATTTTTTTCTTAATTATTATTGATTTCTAAAACCCCTTAGTACCACTTCAAAATCTACCTCCTTCCAAAAGCCTGCTTGACTCTCTTTGACTGATATACTCACTCTTTCCTAATTTTAATTCTTACATTCCATTATTGCCTTGTCTACATACTAGTAAGTGGAATTATCCACTGGAACTCTCTTCATCAAGAACCATTAATTAACCTGTTAAGTATGCACTTAAGTGGACAGCAAAGAAGACAAGAAGTATTCTTACCCCACTTTCTTTTCCCTTCTTTAATACCAAATTGCTGAATAATTTTTATTTTTAAGAAATGTAAAGGTCCATAGTAGGTCACTGCTGGCTATTAACAAACCTAGTAACGAGCAAAACCATTTCCAAGTCAGTGTTGGGGCACCGGCATTGTCATTGGAATCAGAAAGGCCTCTTGTGTGTCTGTGGTACTCAGTGAGAACATCTGCCACTGAGGAGCAGAGGTGGGGCAGGGTTGGCTTGGATGTCCAGGGCTGTGCCAGATTTGGAGCATGCCTCCCATACCTAAGTCATTGGATGGCGAAGATGGTCTTGGCTAGGAATCGTTGGGTTCCAAGAGTTAGAAATCTCAAACTAGCTCACGGGAAGAAGGGAGTTGTAGTACATTTATACTATGCAATCACTCAGACACAGGAATTAGAAAGTGGCCAAGCTCCCTGAGAACAGGAGAAGGGAAGATGCTCTGATTGAAAGCTCTTTCTCTCTCTTTAACTCTTTGTCTATTAACAACCACAAGAATTCTCAAGGGAAAAAGGATTTGGCTAATTTTTGGTTTGATAATGATGCTTGACCTTAGGCCAAGTGTTCATCCTTGCTCCACAGCACTGTGGGATTGGGGGCACATATTATAAAAATAAACACTTGGTCCTGTTCTTTCAAGGGGGTTTTGAGTGAGTCACACATAGGTCCCAAAGCTTCCACTATAAAAAGTTCAGTGTTGTATATGTATTTGAGCGCCGTCGTTGAATAATATAAAAAAAAGAATAATTTAACACCCTAGGGCTGTTTCTTTGCCTTCTTCTAATTTTAGTAGCTAGTTCACTATGATATGGAAGAGGAATTGTTAATTTAATCTTAAAATTAACATGTTACTGATGTCATCAATAGGAAATGATGAAAAATTATGAATTAATTCTTACAATCATATATATTGTACATTACATGGTTAAAAATCAACCTTATTAGAGGTTGGGTGCAATTTTGGCCTGCAAATTTAAAAGAGCATATGGAAGAATTCGAGAGGGGTCTATGGAAAGCTAAGGAAATGAAAAAAGAGAAATAAAATAACATGTGAGTTTCAAATTAAGGAAGATGATAGGCTTATTTAGCCTGGAGGAGAGAAGACAGTAATGACGTGAGAATTTCCCCAAACATATGAAGGTGAAACAGAGATATATTGAGTTTACCTCTATTGCCTTGACATAATATGCAACAGAATATAGATTTTAATGACAGCATAAACTCAACCTTTTAAACTGCAGTGCTGCATTTGGAGAAATTCATGGACTCTTTATATATAAGATGTATAAATGTATCTATAGGAGCAGAATGTGGTATCATACTCACAGGAGTATAAATTAGAGGACTTTGTTGAGATTGCCTCAAGCTCTATGAGCCTGAGGTTAGTTTTATGATACTTAGTAGAAATGAAAGACAAAAGTAAAAAAGTTTTGTCATCATATTTTTCTTAATGAATTATTCCAGATGTGGCCAAATGAATTGTGCTCTCTAAGAGGCATTCAAAGGAGCAGCAATAGTCACTAATCACTGAGTTTTCTTTTGTAGAGTGGGAATTATGAACTAAGGGTGAAAGCTAAATTTTCCTTCATAATGAAGCGAGATTCTGATTGACTAGGTGAGAGAAGAAAGAAAGGAGAGATGAAGTGACCGGAAATGGGGAAACAATGGCGGAAATTTCAGTTAGAGAAATTAACAGACTTTCCTGTAAGTAGTGTGCGGTGTGAGTCATCTTGATCCACCTCTCTCCCTCAAGATTTCTCCATAAAATCATCACAAAATACCTGTCTCTGTTATTGAGTTATCGAGTTGGATCTCTGTTAGGATGCATAGAAAATGCTAAGTATAGCCTCAAGGTAGAATTGGACAAGAGCTAGGGTCACCTGTGGAAGCTGTACTATACTCAGATTATCTGTATTTATCAACCCAACAGTGAATTAAGTAGACATTTCAGTGTAGTATCAGGACCAAGTAAGAATTTTGATTGGGTAGAAGAAAACTCAAGATTGGGATTCCAGGGAGTTTCACTGTATGACCTTGGAAGAACAAATAAACTCTTTGTGCCTTAACTTCTTCTTCAAATGAAGATAATGTGTATACCTCATATACTTCAGGGTACAATAATGTATGATTACTTAAAAGAAAACATAGGCATTTCAGGTCACAAGTCCTACCGCCCAATACTGAGAACCACTGAGAAATGAGCAAGCCCTGGGCACTGAGGCATGGGCTACCACTTCTACGTGAAATGTGGTTTGGGGTCCTGAGGGTCCCCAAAACTCATTCAGGGGGGCTGCAAGGTCAAAATTACTTTTATAATAATACTAAGATTTTATTTGCGTTTTTCAATCTCATTCTCTCATGAACGCCTGGTGGAGTTTTCTGGAGGCTACATGCTGTGTGATATCTTAACAGATTGAATGCAGAAGCAGATATGAGAATCCAGCTGGCTTCTTTAAGCCAGATCTTAAAGAGATTTTCAAAAATATAAAACAGTCCTACTCTTCTTATTAATTTTTTTCTTTTGGAAATACAGTTATTTAAAATGTTATTTGTGTTAACATGTAATGGGCTTATTGTTCTTATTTTAAAAGAATAAATATTTAAACATTTTTCAGTTTTGATTTCTAACATAGTAAATATCAATAGATATTTTTCACACAAACAAAAGATTTTTGAGGGACTTCTCTGGCGGTCCAGTGGTTAAGACTCCGTACTTCCAGTGCAGGAAGCACAGGTTCAATCCCTGGTAGGGGAACTAAGATCCCACATGGCCCTTGGCGTGGTCAAAAAAAAAAAAAAAAAAAGGATTCTGAGGTCGTTCATTATTTTTAAAAGTACACTAGGAGTCCTGAAACAAAATGATTGGAGAACCACTTCACCTTGGCAAAGTGACTTTGCATAAGGTGATCCGTGCATGTTCTAACTTTCCCTCCTTCTCCCATGGTCTTATGGTGGGTGGTGGGACTCTCAGGAGAATCTCTTAGAGAGTACAGATATTTGGGACCCCTCTCAAACTGATGCAAGCTGAAACTGAACTGTGTGTGTGGTTCTCTAGGCAACACCATCATATCCAAGCCTCCTAACATATTCCATTCCTGTGCTGTAGGGATTCTCCAAAGTTACTCATCTCTAGGTCAGAGATTGACGGCATTTTATGCTGAAGGAAGGGTCCTGGAGAAGATCTGAACTTGGTGACAAAGGCTGGTCTTGTATCATTAGCTTCTTTCAGCATAGGCATAATCAGAGTGTTCCAGTATCAGCCTCAGAATAGCTGTTACTGATGCTCATGACGGGTGAGACATTGGGCTAGCCAATTTACATGTATTAAATCTCACAACACACTTGGGAGTTAGGTATTAAGTAAATTTGGTTAAGGTCTCACAAGTAGAAAGTAGCAAAAGTCAGATTCAAACACAGGTCCTTTGGATCCAGGGTCTGAGGCATTAAACGCTGTATTGTATCACTCTCCCTATAGACTTGATGACTACAGTTTTCTCTTCCAATGTACTGGGAAGGGTCAGCTGACTGTTGTAACAACCAACCTAAAATTTACAAAAGATTAATATAAAAGCTCCTTTGTGTTCCAGTGCAAAGTGGGTTGGTGAGAGTTCCACATGGACACTCAGAGACCCAGGATCTTTCCCTCTTGTGGCTCCATCCTTCTGTAGGCCCTTGGAGTTCTCTATCTTTAGACAGTTGATGGGGAGAGTGGAAAACTGTACATAGGAGGGTTTTATAGGCCAAGCCAGCACTTCCACCCATATTTCATGGCCTTAAATCACTCATATGGCTATACGCAATGGCAAGGGATGCTGGGAAATATGGTCTAGCTTCCCAGAAGGAAAAGGGGAAGAGTTGAGCAAACAATCCCATGAGCACTCTGAAGAGTTTGATATTAAGTAATAATGAGGAGATTCCAGGAATATTGCCAGAGTCTGAGCTCACAGGTCAACTGATACTTTAGAAGGTCTACCAATAATTCGATATCCCTGACATGGAAGGTTCTTTTCTTTAAGGCCTCCAGGGCCCAGGTCCTCAGGTATAAGTATATATGGGCCTGAGATTAACTATCAAAAAACTGTAATATGATAGCTAATGCTAAGCAGCCCATATAACATCTTAGTGAAAATTATAAAAGACCTTATTTTCCTAAGACACTTCAGTGCTATGTTTGAGAAAATTTTCAGAGCAAATATACAAATATATAATTAATATAATATGAATGATGCCCTCTAAGATTGTGCAGTATATGTCCTGTACAACTATACAAGAATGGCCTGCCTTTATGCTGGCTAAGGATTCCTGCCCCTTTAGTCATTACAGTTCAACCCAGGTTTCCACCTGTCTTGCTGGAATGTACCCAGAGAACATGATTAAGTCATAGCTTGATTTTCTCTAAATGTTCCTCTTTCAGGTTCCTTCTATTTGTCCCATGCATGATAGCATTTCTCATCATTGCCTGCCCTTAGTAGAAAAGAAAGAACAATAGATTATTCCTTGAATGACGGCATGTTGTCCTGGAGTTCCAGCTTCTGGTTCTGACAGAGTTTCTCAACATACATGGTTATTTAGTCTATACAATTATTCTATTAGCAGGGTTAGTAAACCTTGACATTATTGACAGTTGGCGGGGGGGCTAATTCTTTCTCTGGGTATATGCCCAGCAGTGGGATTGCTGGGTCGTATGGCCACTCTATCGTTAGCTTTTTAAGGAACCTCCATACTATTTTCCTTAGTGTCTGCACCAATTTACAATCCCACCAACAGTGTAGAGGGTTCCCTTTTCTCCACACCCTCTCCAGCATTTGTTATTTGTAGACTTTTTAATGATGGCCATTCTGACTGGTGTGAGGTGGTACCTCATTGTAGTTTTGATTTACATTTCTCTTATAATTAGCAATGTTGAGCATCTTTTCATGTGCCTATTGGCCATCTGTATGTCTTCTTTTTTTTTTTATAAATTTATTTATTTTATTTATTTTTATTTTTGGCTGTGTTGGATCTTTGTTGCTGTGCACAGGCTTTCTCTGGTTGCTACTCTTTATTGTGGTGCGTGGGCTTCTCATTGCAGTGGCTTCTCTTGTTGCAGAGCACGGGCTCTAGGTGTGCGGGCTTCAGTAGTTGTGTCTCGCGGGCTCTAGAGCGCAGGCTCAGTAGTTGTGGCGCACGGGCTTAGCTGCTCCGCAGCATGTGGGATCCTCTCAGGCCATGGCTCGAACCCGTGTCCCCTGCATTGGCAGGCGGATTCTCAACCACTGCGCCACCAGGGAAGCCCTGTATGTCTTATTTCTAGAAATGTCTATTTGGGTCTTCTGCCTGTTTTGATTGGGTTGTTTTTTTGTTATTGAGTTGTATGAGCTGTTTGTGTATTTTGGAAATTAACCCCTTGTTGGTCTCATTGTTTGCAAATATTTTCTCCCAGTCCGTAGGTTGTCTTTTCATTTTGTTTATGATTTCCTTTGTTGTGCAAAAGCTTATAAGTTTGATTAGGTCCCATTTGTTTATTTTTGCTTTTATTTCTATTGCCTTGGTAGACTGACCTAAGAAAACATTGGTATGATTTATGCCGATGTTCTCTTCTAGGAGTTTTATGGTGTTCTGTCTTATATTTAGGTCTTTAAGCCATTTTGAGTTTATTTTTGTATATGGTGTGAGGTTGTGTTCTAAGTTCATTGATTTACATGCAGCTGTCCAGCCTTCCTAATGCCACTTGCTGAAGAGACTGTCTTTTCTCTGTTGTGTATTCTTGCCTCCTTTGTTGAAAATTAATTAACCATAGATGTGTGGGTTTATTTCTGGGCTCTCTATTCTGTTCCATTGGTCCATATGTCTGTTTTGTGCCAATACTATGCTGTTTTGATTACTGTAGCTTTGTAGTATTGTCTGAAGTCTGAGAGGGTCATGCCTCCAGCTTTGTTCTTTTTCCTCAGGATTGCTTTAGCAATTCTGGGTCTTTTATGGTTCCATATAAATTTTAGGATTATTTGTTCTAGTTCTGTGAAAAATGTCATGGGTAATTTGATAGGGATCACATTAAATCAGTAGATTGCTTTGGGTAGTATGGCCATTTTAACAATATTAATTCTTGCAATCTAAGAGTATGGGATATCTTTCCATTTCCTTGAATCATCTACAGTTTCCTTTATCAATGTTTTATAGTTCTCAGCATATAAGTCTTTCACCTCCTTGGTCAGGTTTATTCCTAAGTATTTTTTTATATGATTTTAAAAGGGATTGTTGAAATTTGTTTTTCAAAAATTGTATAGCAACAGTGTCTGTTTAAGAGTGTGCATTTTAACATGCTTGATATAATGTGGAGGAGGGTGGTGGTGGTGGTGGTGGAACTCCAAAGTGGAGTGCCCCTTGGAGTGTAAAAGTGCTAGAAGCGGCATCTGTTTGTCTCACAGATGTAGCCACAGCATCTTGCACAAAGCCTTCCATGTAGTAAATGCTCAATAAATATTTGTTGAATGAAAGAATGAGTGAATCAGTGAATCAGTAAATGTTCTCTACTGCCAAGGCCCACTGCTCAGTTAATTTCTGCCTTGCACAGTATGCTTTCCAGCCTGCAAGTCAGCTGGGAACCTTTTTCCCCTCATTTCTGTTGAGGTATAGTGACCTGTAGGAGGAGTCGTGCAGCCTGGCTGGGTTCTTAAATCATTGAGTGAATGATGTATCGGTGATCTTGAGAGCATACCTGGGGCCTCAGAAGCTTTATAAAAGCTATGTCAGCTTTTCACATAAGTCCATACTGAGCATCCAAAGCTCTTCTCCACTGTGTCAGTACCTCTGATATGTCAATAACTTTTGTTTGTGAGCCAGGATAGGTTGTATTAATTTTCTGGAAGATTCTCCTGGAGCTTCACAATCCTGAGATATCATGCATCTGGAGTTAGAAAGATACCCCTTAGGTTTTACAACACTGGAAGGAAACCATATCTGGAAGGCTTTCTGGAGGATTACCAGAAAGAAAGTAATCTCATTATTGGCTAATCTCAAATATACAGAAATCCCAAAGGACGGTGCCCAAGATTACTTTTCTTATGGAGTAATCTTTCCATCTTGACAGTCAGCCTCTGATGGGCAATTGAGAGTTTTTCCCTCCCTGGCCACCCTTCTTTTAATTTTCCACCCCTTCCTGGCAAGCACCTTGGGGTCAAGTGGCTCAAGCCTGTCTTTCCCAACTCTGTTCTGGAAGGGATCCAATGCATCCTTCCAGACAGGGTGAAGTCCTCCACAGATGCAGCTTTACATCCTTCAGTCTCTTCAGAGTGAAATGATCATAAGAAAAACTTTCCACTTACTAACACTGATAGTCCCTTATAACAAGAGTTCAAATGCCATTAGGCTTAAGCAAACAAAAACAGAAGTCCTCTTAGGGTGAGGAGGACAAGGATTGAATAGGGTTAGGGGCATAGAAAACTCTGGCTTGCCACACTGAACAGCCCTAAAGAATCCAGTTTAGTGACCCTTCTCTATTTCCCATGCTCCTGTCCCCACCCCAGAGTCCAAGGGCATTCCCAAGGCTAATGATTCATGGGAGAATTTACCTCATTCCACATACCAGTCCCCTAACAATTGTGATGACATTTTACTAGATTACTTTTGGGTGATGGCAGACAGGGCCACAGTAATAATACCTTGCAAGTGTAACATGTCTGTAATTAGACTGTCCTGTAATTAGGGAGCTGACAACTTAGCCACAGTTTGTCATTAGCCAGTGACACAGCAGGACACAGGAAGAACCATAGAGAAGGACATCTGTCTGCCAATTGATGGCGAGGATTCCACGGAAAGCCAGAATGAATAACACAATAATAATAACAACAAAAAGCCATAGAGAGGAGAAGATCACATTTCTTGATCGGAGACAAAGCTAGTGCCTCAGAACGAAAGGGATCGTGGATCTCCCTTCATCCTCCTGCTGTGAAGGACAGTGTGTGAGAGGTGGATTTTAGCATCTCACAAAGTCAGGCACATAGCTTAGGATGGATCCAGAATTTTGGTGGTGACTCCAGGAACAGTGAGAGAGAGGTCCCACATCACATACGCAAACTGGACCAATGGCTCAAAAATGAGCCCTCTGAAACCCATGCACATATGGTCACCTTATCTTTGATAAAGGAGGCAAGAATATACAGTGGAGAAAAGACAGCCTCTTCAATAAGTGGTGCTGGAAAAACTGGACAGCTACATGTAAAAGAATGAAATTAGAACACTCCCTAACACCATACACAAAAATAAACTCAAAATGGATTAAAACCCTAAATGTAGGCCAGACACTGTAAAACTCTTAGAGGAAAACATAGGCAGAACACTCTATGACATAAATCACGGCAAGATCCTTTTTGGCCCACCTCCTCGAGAAATGGAAATAAAAACAAAAATAAACAAATGGGACCTAATGAAACTTAAAAGCTTTTGCACAGCAAAGGAAACCATAAACAAGACCAAAAGACAACCCTCAGAATGGGAGAAAATATTTGCAAACGAAGCAATTGACAAAGGATTAATCTCCAAAATATACAAGCAGCTCGTGCAGCTCAACATCAAAAAAAAAACAAACAACCCAATCCAAAAATGGGCAGAAGACCTAAACAGACATTTCTCCAAAGAAGATGTACAGATTGCCAACAAACACATGAAAGGATGCTCAACATCACTAATCATTAGAGAAATGCAAATCAAAACTACAATGAGGTATCACCTCACACTGGTCAGAATGGCCATCATCAAAAATTCTACAAACAATAAATGCTGGAGAGGGTGTGGAGAAAAGGGAACCCTCTTGCACTGTTGGTGGGAATGTAAATTGATACAGCCACTATGGAGAATAGTATGGAGGTTCCTTAAAAAACTAAAAATCGAACTACCATACGACCCAGCAATCCCACTACTGCGCATATACCCTGAGAAAACCATAATTCAAAAAGAGTCATGTACCACAATGTTCATTGCAGCTCTATTTACAATAGCCAGGACATGGAAGCAACCTAAGTGTCCATCGACAGATGAATGGATAAAGAAGATCTGGCACATATATACAATGGAATGTTACTCAGCCCTAAAAAGAAACAAAATTGAGTTATTTGTAGTGAGGTGGATGGAGTTAGAGTCTGTCATACAGAGTGAAGTAAGTCAGAAAGAGAAAAACAAATACCGTATGCTAACACATATATATGGAATCTAAAAAAAAAAAAGGTTCTGATGAACCTAGGGGCAGGACAGGAATAAACACGCAGATGTAGAGAATGGACTTGAGGACACGGGGAGGGGGAAGGGTAAGCTGGGACGAAGTGAGAGAGTGGCATTGACATATATACACTACCAGATGTAATATAGATAGCTTTCCCACTAGCTGAGATTAGCTCCGTGCTTTGTGACCACCTAGAGGGGTAGGATAGGGAGGGTGGGAGAGAGATGCAAGAGGGAGGGGATATGGGGGTATATGTATACATATAGCTGATTCACTTTGTTATACAGCAGAAACTAACACAACATTGTAAAGCAATTATACTCCAATAAAGATGTTAAAAAAAAAAATGAGCCCTTTGAGTGGTTCTGGGGAGGAGTTTGGCTTGATTAAATTAAAACATTCTTCCTAGGATTTGAAGGAGCAAGTGGACCAGTCATCTCTGTCATTCCCCTAAACTTGCTTCTATTGAATTCTTTGAAGTCTCATTTGGTTCCTCCCTTTTATACCATCTCCTGAACTCAGTAGACAAGTCTGGTCACCATTCCAACTCCATCCTGTCTCTTCTATTTTGGATGCCCTAGTTTGGGGCATCACATGCCCTCTTATCTGGACCGACCGCTGCAGATACCCTCTTCCTAGTTTCTGTACTCTGGGCTCTCCTCCTTCATCTACCCAGACCTCTAGTGATAAAGCTCAATTTCCTATTGTAACTGCCTCCACAGTCTCTCTTCTAGAGTTGCTAATGGAGCCCCATTTCCTACCAGCATGGAGTCCTTGGCCTGAAATTTAAAGCCTGGTTTCAGAATTCTTATGTCCCTTATACCTTTAGTTCCTCTCTAACTCAGGACTTATACTCCAATTGAAATACTTGTTCAGTGTAACTTGCATCTTCCTATTTTCATCTATATGATATTCTCTTTTTCTAGAATGGTCTTTCCTCTGATCTTTTTCTGAATTCCCACCCATCCTTCAAGGCCCAGCTTAAAAGGTGTCCCTTCTTCCAGAGGCTTCTCTTGTTTCCCCTCCCAATATGTTTCCTTTCTCTCAACATTGTTTCCCCCCTCCCTACCCTCTTCTCTCCACCTCTTGTGGGGTTTCCTCAGGCCCATGGCCATTGTGCTGGTTGAAGTAGCCCTGGTATAGTTGAAAGCTCAGTACATTGGAAATTAGGATGCATCTGTTTGAGGGCTGCTGCTTCCACTTTGCTGGTATGTGATCTCTGGCAAATGATGTAACCTCTTAGAACCTCTGTATTATTATTTTCAAATTGGAGGTAATAATCCTTGCCTCATAGGATTGTTGTAAACCCTGAGATGATATATACAGAAATCTTTTCTAAATCGGAAAGCATTATACCAATGAGGGATATCATAATGATTATCAATCTTATACTCTAGTTTTTTATATAATTGCCTTATTATATCTCTTACATTATAGTTATTTGAGAAATTATTTTACTCCATCCTCCCACAACCAGTGTTAACTTCCTGTATCAGTTAGTCAGGTGTTTAGGTGCAAGTAACAGAATACACGATTATCACGGGTTTAAGCAAAAAAGAGATTTATTTATTTCATAAAATGAGAAATTTGAAGGCCAGCAGTCAAGGTTGGGTCTACAACTCAACAATATCGTCCAGTTTCTACCCCACTGTCTTCAGTATCTTGACTTTCTATTTTCATGCTTGTTGTCTCATAGTTGCAAGATGATAGCCACAGCTCAAGGCTTGATGACCTTATTTGGAGACAGGAAGCAGTGTTCGCCTGTGGGGGAGGTACTGGATTGGAGGTGGATACTCAGGTGCCCTTGAAAAGGGACTTCATTTCCACTGAAAAGAGAGAGAGTAGGCATGTTGTAGGCCTGTTGAGTAGGCAACAGTGTCTGCTACAGCCCTTGATGCAGAAATCAAGTCTTGTTCATGTTGATTTCCTCTCTGTAGTGCCTAGTATATAGTAGATGGCATATGGTAGCTGTTCAATAAATATTAATTGAATGAATGAATAAATAAAATAATACATGAATGAGATTTCTAAAACCTGAAATAACCGGTCTCAACACAGCCATTTTTGTACATATATCTTCCTTAAAGTTCACCCTCATAATAGCCTTCAGAACTAGAGCGATTTATCCATCAAGCAGAAGTGCTGTTATTCAAAGTGATTTGATTAGTTTTTGTCTAGTCAGGGGATAAGATACAGGAGCATTATGTTAGAAAGACAGCATAAAAGTGAGTCCAGATCTGAGAGGTTTTAAATGAGTCTGAAATATTAAAATATGTCTCTGACAAATATGAGCCTTTGTGGTTTTCTTTTTATACGAAGTTGCATAGGAATTCAAAATATTGTTACAGGGTACATCACAGTAAGAATTCATATTATGAAAATTATACACTAATAGAATCTTTTAAATGACCTCCTCCCCCTTTTCTTTCCATACCTTATCAGACAGGGGGAGATTCGGTGGGAAAGCAGTAATTTTAATCCTTTCTAGTTTGACAGACTCTTGGTATATGCCTGAACAAAATGGGTGAGAGAGGGCGGGGATAAAGATATAAAGGAAATTAGGTGACCTAATAAGGCCTACTGGAGGTACATGTAGCAAATGTGGTTCTTAACGTTGAATAAAGTTCAGCTTATAGGAGAATGAGCTAATAATTTTCTATTTCATAGATTTACAATTGACTGGTAAAAATCTCTGATCTTGAATTTGTTCCTGTAAAACCTAGCCTTCTTGGTTACAGAATTAGCAAAGTAGATGGGATCTCAAAACATGGTATATCTCTTGGTCTTTAGGAAGATGCACTTGTATATCTGCATTGCACGAAATGGGGAAGGGAATGGGAATATACAAACATATTTTAATCATAAAGCTTACAGATGAGGAAGTCAACACTAAGGAAAGTTCAGTAATATCTCAAGGGTTACTTCTATTTACAGATATGGGAATAGAACCGAGAAATCCTAGTGTCTTGTCTGTTGCTCTTTCTAATGCCCTATGTGGCATCTTTAATTTTTTTTTTTTGGCTGCATTGGGTTTTCGTTGCTGCGCGCGGGCTTTCTCTAGTCGCCGCGAGCGGGGGCTACTCTTTGTTGCGGTGCACGGGCTTCTCATTGCGGTGGCTTCTCTTGTTGCGGAGCATGGGCTCTAGGCGCATGGGCTTCAGTAGTTGTGGCACATGGGCTCAGTAGTTGTGGCTCGCGGGCTCTGGAACGCAGGCTCAGTAGCTGTGGCACATGGGCTTAGTTGCTCTGCAGCATGTGGGATCTTCGCCGGCCAGGGATCAAACCCGTGTCCATTGCATTGGCAGGTGCATTCTTAACCACTGCGCCACCAGGGGAGTCCTGGCATCTTTAATTTTTGAATCTCCTTTAAGGTAATCAAATATGAGAGAAAAAATTGAATTATGTTGGTGGACCTTGAGAGACTTTTATTCCACAAACCTTTATGCAGAAGTTACCCTTCTGTTGCTAGACCTACCCCTAGGAACCAGCGTTTCTCATAATAATACTCATACTTTGTAGAAATTATTGTCATCACTTAGCTTTTCTGGTCTTACCTTTTGTCATCACTCAAATGGGATAGTAATAACTTTCTTGTCTAACTTACAGGGTTATTTCAAGAACTAATCAAGAACAAAAGAATTTAGAAAAATGAAAACTTACAAATGTACAGCATGATTCATCATCTTATTTAATACTAATCAAAAGAATAAACTTTAAAACCAGCTTGTCTTGCCTTTTAACCTCTAGTCTCATTGCCCACCTCTGTAGAATACTAAGACATGCAAGGTAAAAAGTAAAAAATAAAGAAAGGAAGAAAGAAAAGAAAGAAGAAAGAAAATAAAAATAAGCAATCCTTCCTTTACTTCTCTTATTAGTTTTTTAACCTCATTTCTCAAGAATCCCTTTGTTTTTAGCTACCAACTCCATCTCTGAGAACATTCATTGCTCAATTATTTACACCCAATATCCCCTGGAGAAGGGGAATTTAACATTTGTACTAGGTTTATCATATTTGGTGCTTCATTGACCTGTCACAACTGCCCTTTGGGTTCAGGTGTGTATATCTGACATCCTATGGACATCACCTGGGTGTTTTATAGTCCATTCAAATTCAACACATCACAAAGTGAATTCGCCTTCTTTTCCAACAAAACTGCTACTTGGGCATCTCTGTCTCAGGTGCATTTCCATTGGCCCAGGCATCTAAGTTAGACACTTGGGAAAGTTCCTTGACACCCCTCCCTTCCTACTGCCCCAAATAATCAAATAAGTAGTCCTGCTGATTTTATCCCCAACACAGTTATTCTCTATCCCTTCACCTTCTGCCATAAACTCCCTCTGTATTCTCCGAACTGGCCTTCTTATGTTCATTCTTCTTCCCAAAGCCTCCAAAAGGATCTATTTCAAATATCTATCTGACCAGATCATACCCTGCTTCAAGCCAGTCTATATAACTCCCCATCACTGGAACCATGGTTCTCAAACTGGGTTCATATGGAGCCCATGGGGGCACCTTAGTTGGAGGGGTGGAAGAAGGCAAAGGGGATGCTACCTGAGCTGGGGCGTCTATGTTCCCACTTCAAACAATGAGATCCCACTCTGTATTTGCTTTCTGCATTGAGATTCTTGGAAATAATTGCTTTTAGATAGAAACATTTTGTGGTTAAAATTGGAAGCCCACTGACTATAAGGTACAGTCCATGACCTGGCCCCTACCTGCCTTTCAAGGTTCATCTCTCTTTACTCCCTTCTTCTCACTGTAGAACCAAGCAACACCAAACTGCCCACATTTCCTGCACATACAACACCTCCATGCCCCTGACTGTTTTATTATGCTGTGCCTGTCACCATGAAAGCCTTCTGTACCCCATCCCTACCTTTAGGGTAACTAAATTTCAATACCTTTTAAGACTGGGTATCACCACCTTCCGGAAGCATTCCCTCTTCCTCCTAGTTGCCCTTTCTCTCCCTGACAATCTGCTATCCATTATGTGCTAGTTCAGATGTGAGAGGCATTAGATGATGTAGTGCAAGGAACACTGGGTTCTGATCCTCACTCAGCTACTAACTATGTGTGTGACTCTAAGCAATTCACTTCACCTCTATGGACTGTAATTTATTCTATCAATCATCCATTCATTCAATCAACAATATTTGTTGATCCCTCTTTCCCCTTTGTGGAGCTCATATTCTGGTAGGGGAAATAGGAAATTAAAAACAAATTTAAATTATCCTATGGTGTGAAATGCTATGGAGAAAGGAGTCTGGAGGGTAGGGTATTTCTTTTTTTATTGAAGTATAGTTGATTTACAATATTATATTAGTTTCAGGTGTACAACATAGTGATTCAATATTTTCATAGGTTATACTCCATTTAAAGTTACTACAAAATAATGGCTATATTTCCTTGTGCTATACAGTATGTCCTTGTTATTTATTTTATACATAGTAATTTTTATCTCTTAATCCCATACCCCTATCTTGCCCCTCCCCCTGTCCCTCTAGTTTGTTTTTTGTAACCACTAGTTTGTTTTCTGTATCTGTGAGTCTGTTTCTGTTTTGCTATATACATTTGTTTGTGTTATTTTTTAGACTCCATATGTAAGTAATAACATAGAGTGTCTCTGTCTGACTTGTTTCACTAAGCATAATATCCTGGAGGTCCATCCATGTTCTTGCAAATGGCATTATTTCGTCCTTTTTTATGGCTGAGCAATAGTCCATTGTATTTATATACTACATGTTCTTTATCCATTCATCTCTTGATGGGCATCTCCTTAGAGAGATCTTCCTTGACCATTGGATCTTAGTATCTAGTCACTCCCTTTCAATCAAAATGACTTTAATTCTCTGCACATCACCATCTGCTATTTTTCTTATGTTATTTTCTTATTTTGCTGTTTATCATCTGTCTTCTCTATTAAAATGTAAAGTCAATGAGAGCAGAAATTGTTTTGTTGCCTGCTGTATTCCCCAGTGCCTAGAACAGTGCCTAGTTCATAGGAGAAATTCCTTAAATAATTATTGAATTAGTGGATACCTTGCTTTTACCTACTCACTTCTGTTTTCGAGACTGTGATCATATGGCCAAGATGCTACAGTCCAACTGAGAAATGCATGGGGCTCTCTCTACTGTACTTTGCAGCAAAAGAATCCTCAGCTGCCATCCTGTATGGAACATCTGGCCCAATAGCAGATTCCTGACACTAGCCTGAGATAAGGTCTTAACAGTAATGAAGAAATTCCTCCCTCTTTTCCCTGAGAAGCCCTCAGAGCAGAAAAGATACTACTGCTTAGGGCTTTGGTGACTGACCAGGCAGCAATGAGACTGATTTTTAGGCAAAACACCCACCTCTGATCAATCAAAGCAATCAAAGCAAATGTTTTCACCTTCAAAGTAATGATCTTAGGGGCTGAAACTTTTACAGCCAAGGCTCAAGACAGTTGTGGAAATCCTTCCGGAGTTAATAACCATGTGCCTCAATTCACGTGTACTCAACTCTGAATTGGTATTCAACCTCAAGGGCTCATTCTAGGTAAGGTAGGAATACATTATGATTTCCATTTTACAGGTGGGGAAACTGAGTCTCAGAGAAGTTAAATGACTTGCTCTGGATCTGTGCCCTTAGGTCTCTTATTTGTGAATACATTCAACAGTGTTTGAAAGTGTTTCGTTTTCGGAAATGACCGAATGTCACTTGGAGCCAAGTAAAGCAAATTAAACAGATTCTCAGGGCTGGGTAGTACAGCTTCCAATGAGTAAATCTCTACAAGATTTATAAGGGCCCTTAGAGAGTCTCCAGGCTGAAAATAAAACCTCAGAAAATCACATATGTACTCAAATGCCACTCATTGGTTTTTCTTTGTTTTAGGCAGATCCATTTCATGCTAGACAAAGAAACCTATCCCAACCTCTGCTGCACACACCTGGCACAGAGAGGGAACAGGGCCTGGAGACCAGCTACTCAAATCTTTGTCTCTCTGCCAAGAGAGCTTAAAGGTATAAACTGGCTGTGTTAGCTTGTTTCAAAGGAGCAGATTCTTCCATTTTTATGTCAATGAAAAACAAAGGAGGACGGGGAGGATCTCTTCACTTTAAAAAATATATCAATCCATTAGAAAACATTCTAGATAATTAATGTACCAGAGGAAGATAAAGACCTGGAGAAGCCAGTTGTTTCCCCCTGGTGGCAATTAGGCTGTGGAGAGTCGGCTTCTGCACCATTCATAACTGTAGCGTGCAAATTAGCACAGATTGAAAGCCCGACAACAAGCTGTTCCAGGTAGACCAGATGTCTTGAAGGAAGGCTGTCTCTCTACAAGTAAACACAATGCCTATTTCCTGTCACTTTCACTGTTGAATAAATAGCTATTTGGTATCTGGAATAATTCTTGATTAATAGGGTTATCTTTTTTAAAAGGGCATCCCAACTGTTCTGTTCTCAGAATGGAGCACTTTTTCAAAACACATTCTCCAAAGGCATTGCTTTACTTCCCTCTCCCAATCAAGAGCTGGTCTTTGCTGCCAGATGTTGACTCAGAGATGAGGGAAGGTTTTGGTGGCCACTCTCTTGGGGAAAGGTAGATAGGGTGAAGGGGAAAACTAACTGGAGAATATGAGGGCCTTCATTGTTATCATTAGCAATCCAAAGGAGGATGAAGGATGCTGGGGATGGAGGAGTAGTGGGAGATGGACGAACATCAGCAATGAGGTCAGAGAAGCAGCAGTACCCGCTGGGGATGCTTGGCCAGCATTGTTTTGGCTGTGAGTCTAATGAGCATAAAATTCACTCATTCAACAAATATCTATTAAGGTCCTTCTACATCCAGGGAACTGTTCTGGGCATTTGGGATCCATCAGTGAAAAAAAAAAAAACACCAAAAACCAAAACCAAAAAAGATCCCTGCCCTTGTGGAGCTTTTATTCCAGCAAAAGAATCGGACAAGAAGCAACAGACCTAAAAATAAATTATATAATATACTAGTGGGTGATAAGTGCTATGGAAACAAGGGAAAAAAACAGTTAATGAAGCCTCAGAGTCTCAGGGTGCGGTGGGTCTTGCAGTTTTAAAGAGGCTTTTCAGAGGTGGCTTTTTGGAAGTGATGTTTGTACAAAGACTTGACAGGGTGAAGGAGCTGGCCATGCAGATATCTGAGGGAAGAGCATTCCAGGCCGAGGGGACAACCACTGTGAAGAGCCAAAGGTGGGAGGTGGGAGGGTACCTGCAGAGTTTGAAGAACGCGAGGAGGCCAGTGTTGCTGGAGCTTAGTAAGGGCGGTGGGGCTGGCGGAAGTGGGGAGTGATAGATGGGGTCAGAGAGATCGAGGGCCAGGCATCTAGGGCCTCGCTGGGCATTGGAGGAGTGCAGCTTTAGCTCCAAGGACAATGGAGAGCTGTTGCAGAGTTCGGATCAGACAACTAACCTTATCTGACCCACGTTTAAAACTCATCGGTAGTACATTGAGAATAGATTGTGGCATAAAAATAAAAGATTTCTCTTTTTTAAATATGCTGCCTTACTTATATGACAAGGTTGCTATGAGACTCAGATGCAAAAGCGCTTTCAAAATTCTCAAGCACAGTGCAGACCCAAACTATAATTATTTTACACAAACAATAGGGGGTTCAAAAGCCAAGGTCCTTCTTGCCTCCTCTGATCATGAGTAGTACCCCGTTCATGAAATTAAACCAGTCTATCTATTAAGAAGCTAAAGGAAAATTGATTCTATTTATTTTTAAAATAATGGAATTTTGTGCCTGAGTTTCAAGTCATTTAGATTTTTCAGATTGCTACTGATTTTATGTTTAATTTTTGAAAGAAATGCCTTTAAAAAAAAAAAAACTGGAAGTACTAGGCTTGAATACTGAAGACTTTAAATACAGCAACAGACCAGGATAGGAGCAGAAGTCTGGGAACTTTAAACCTATTTCGTTTTCTCTAATCCCCTTGGAGAGCTAGAAGCAGGCTGGCCAGATCCTCCAACATTTCGGGGGTGGCATCTTTTCTTTGCGGTGGCCCTCCCATCAGGTGAACGCTTCTGGGTGGGAGAACACACTTTGTGCAGACATCTGACCTTCGTGTAGTCTGGGGAGAATTTTTAAAGGATTTTGGAGAAGAGGCCTTGAGTCTCCAAGAGAAAGACAAGAAAAAGGGGCCCGAGGAAGCCAGAACCTCCCGGGAGATAAAACTGAGTTAATGAAGAGGGGTGATTATCCCAGATAATTATGTAAAAGAGAAGGCTAGGAGTTCTAAATGGCTGCAACTTGGAGTTTACTCTGCCTAAGGTATGTGTTTATATTTTTGTGTTTTGGTTTTTGGTTTTCGTCTTTTGAGTAAGGTTTTTTCCATCTTCACCCACCGCTCAATTTGAGAAAGCGGCTGCTCTGCCTGCCAGACCCCCGTTCTCGTCTCTTCCTCTTCCTTTAGATTCGGAACCCATTCCTATTAGTCTCCGCGCCGCTGGCTCCTGGGACCCTCATGCCCGTCTAGTGAGATGCAGCTGTGTGTTATGCCCTCCCCCCCCCCCCAATGCCTCCGGTTCTTATTTTCTTATTTCCCCGACTCCCTCCTGGTGCTGCTGTCCAAAGACACACCTTCCCAGCCAACCCAGCTGTCACGTCTCGCTCCAGAGGTTCGGGGGAAGCAGTGGGAACTGTGCGCTCTCCAAATCCAGCCCGCCGCGCTGGGCGTCCCCCTCCCCTTCCCCTTCAATAAAGATCCAGCCTCGACCATCCCTGCTCCTTCCCGATCGCTAGTTTTGTTTATGGAACACGCCGAGGCATTGGGCAATCTGCGGTGGCCCGGCTCTTGCTAGGTTTGGGGAGGGAGGGGGCAGCGTTCACGGCCCCGGTGTGTCCGAGACGGTTAGATCAGATCTTTCGGATCCGGAGGCACACGCAGCGGGTGACAGGAGAGCTCCCCCCCGGCCCCCGCGGGTTGGGGGTGGGGAGAGGAGAAGGGACTCGGCTCGGGGAAGGAGGCAGGGAGGCAGCTGCAGTGCCGGGAGGGGTGCGCGCGCGTGTGCCGGGCTCGCCCGCCGCCTCTCGGCTCAGTCTGCGCTCTTCGGCACGCGGGGAGCGGGAGCAGCGCCCCGCGTCCGGGCCTCGCCTTCCCCGGGCGCCCGGCGGTTCCCGGGCCGCGCTCCCCGACCCCGCCCCTCGCCCCCGGCCCGGCCCCCTCTCCATTGAGTTTTCCCGACACCGGCGCCCATCAATGGTCCTGTCCGGGGATGCACACGCAGCCCGCGGCCGGAGGGGGGTAGCAGCCGTCGCCTCCAGGTGCGGGCTCTCCGGGGCCGCCGCCGCCACCCGCTGTCGTCGCCACTCGAGCCCCGGGGCGCGCTGAGGTCCCGGCCGGCCATGCGGCTGCCGAGGCTGCCGCTGCTGCTGGCGTGACAAGGGGCGACGGAGCCGCCGCGCTCGGGGTCCCCGGCTGCCTGCATGGATGTCTTCAGCTTTGTCAAGATTGCAAAGCTCTCGAGGTAGGGGCCGCGCCGGTTCACGTGCACCCAGGGGCCCCCGCCGCGGGCAACTTGGTGCTTTATTTTTCGGGAGCCTCGGGGAGAAGCCAAAGCCGGAGAGAGCAGCTGGGTTTAAGCTAGGACTGAAGCGAGGTGGCCAGGGGCTGCCGCGTTCAACTTCTCTCTCACTGGCTGGTGGGGCTTGTGTAGCCACGGCTGTAGACCACACACACAGATACACACGCCCTCACGCACAGAGCAGTATTCACGAGTTTGTTTTCCCTTAGGAAAAGCCCCAGTGGCGCTTGGGGTCACATGTATAATTCAGGGCTAAGAGAAGATGGTTGTAATCGCTCCTGCTAGGGAAAGCCCGAAGTGCTTAGAGCTTGGGTTCCTGCTTTCCAAGCGGCAGTGACCAAAAGCGACCCCCTGCCCCCCACCCCTAAATTGGACCTCCACACCCCTAAAAAGTCAGCTTGGAGGTTGACCCAGGTAACCTGTCAGGTGTTCCCAGCAGTGACCTAGATGCTGAAGTCATGGAGACAGAAGAGAAAGACCTTTAGCCTTTCTTTGGGTGACTATGTAGTTCTAAGCCTGGAGAGATTTAGACATTTGCTTCCAAGTGGCCATGTTGTTGAAACGGAAGAAAAATCATCAATTCAGGCAGATTTCTCGGGCAGTGCTGATAAAGGAGGAACATTTCCACTCTTTGGGTGCCTAGGTATTACCTGGTCAGAGCATTCGTCCTAGGTCTCCTGCCCTGCTTAGCTTCCAAAGACTTCAGCAACCCCAGGAAGTAGGTCCGTGCTTCTTGCAGTGTGGCATTCAGTGGCAAGAGCCCGGTGTGAGAAGTCTTAGAAGACATGCCCCACCTTCTCTGCCCAAGTCTCTGGAAGCACTGGCTTTCTTCTTCCCGAGCTCTTGACAGCAGTTACTACCTCGACCTTAGGAGGGAGACAGCAGAGGTCTTCCGGGCACACTTTAGACTTGCTTGCAATCGTGAGAGAATAATTAGCGTTAGGGTGGGACGTGTTGATTGCATGAGGCAAGAGTGAGTAGCATCAGATAGCCCAAGTCAGAAATGTATGTTGACTTTGCTAAATTACGTTTGGGCCATTTCAGAAACATTCATTTTGGATGTTGCCATTCAGATGGGCCTCTCTCCAACATCCACAGGTCTTTATTTGTTCTTCTTGCCCATCTCCACCTTTCTTCTCTACTCACATGGGTGGGTCTTAACATTACAAGCAGATTTCCCAGGGAGGGGGCCCCAGTGTAACTTAGTCTTGGTAGACGTGAGGTATACAGTTGATGGGTAAGTATGTCCACCCACCAAGAGGTATTGCCCTGCATATCAGAAGACTAGTAAGTTGGGCGGTGGATGATTGTAGTGTGGCAAATTGTTTGATTTCACATCTGTATCATTGAGGGCCGTGGCTTCACACCTCTATTCTATTAACTTCCTGCACACTGCTGCCTATGGCTGGATTATAAACAGCTGTCAAATCATGAACCATGGATGGGAAATGGCTGTGAGCAATAGTTTAGCAGTTGCCGACGGACAGAGAGCTTGCCCAAGGGAAAGAGAGGTTCAAACGATAGCATAGTTCAAAGTAACCAAGATAGATGTCGGTTGCCTCAAATGCTAAAAACGTTAAGATTAACAAAACATCTAGAGCCTAGATTTCGTCCTTAAACTTTGGAGCTTGGGGGAAGACAGTGCTGTGTATCAGTGAAAAGATGTTTTATACTCTTTTACTCAATTCTAGGATGCCCTCATGATATTCACAAATCTGAGTTGTTGCAAACCCAAGCCAGGCTGTGAGGGATTAGTATCTTATTTTAAAGAGAGGTTAAAATTTAGTAAATGAGTGTGAATTTCACTTTCTATCCTTAACGTGATCCAAATAGAGTGTTTATTCTAAAGAGAGAAGCTGCACATGTTCTGAGCTTATGTGCCGATTAAGAAATCTCCCTTCCTTAAGAATTCTTCTTGTTTCTCAGTGTGAGCTCAACGACTGTCCCCAAGCTGAAATAGAAATACCTTTGGAGGGTCATCAGCATGCAGAAACACATGTTTGCAGCTGCTTGTTTCTGCTCTTGAAGGAATAAAGTCTTGTGTGTGTGTTTTAAACACCGTTACAGAAATCAAGTTCTTTTCTCAAAGGTGAAGTATAAAAGTGCTAACACTGCAGGATTTTCCTGATTTCAGAATGGATAATCTTCCTAAAGGATTTAGCTTTGATCAGCGTGGTTACTTGAGTGCTTAAAATTCTCCTGGTTTAGAGGTGAACACACATGGTTATCCCAGGCCTTAGCCTTGCCTTTGGTTCCTAAGCGAGTTGAACTTGAGTTTCTAAATGTTAATTCAGAAAGCATTTGCTGTCTGATATTTGCTAACTGTCCCACCGGTGAGTAAAGAAAGTGGTAATTACAGAGAATTCCAAGAGAATATTAATCCACACTGGAATAAATAAACAGCATGTTTTGACTTTTCAAAGTACCTACATTTAACCACTTGTTACCAGAATCTATGCTCTTTTAATCATGTGAAAAGTCGGAATTCAAATTGCCCCTCAAGAATCCAGTTACATCTTATAACCATCATTTAAAAAAAGAAGAAAAAAAAAAAAAAAGACTGCCAAGCATTGGAATAGCTGGCAGGTTGGGACCCTTTACATCATCTTTTTGAGTTGTGACCCTTGATTGCATCCATTGTGGGTGGCACAATGTGTCATGGTTCTATCTGGAGATGTTTTTTTCCTTGTTCTTCTAATTTTCTGGTTATTAAACTGCTTGATACATGCAATTTTACTTCACTGTTTCCTTGGTAACAGTTATATATCATTTTCCATCCTTGTAGATGAGAGCATTACAAAATAGGCATATATTTTTATTGTTACTGTTCTTTGTATCGACTGTTTCATCTGTAAAGCAGATGCACTCTTTGAAATGTTTATAGAAGAATGCAGTTCAGTAGAAAAACATATGATTATGCCCCCTTTGCCTGAGGGAAGTAATTTGAGACCCAAAACTCATAGGGGTGTTATTAAACTGAGCAGTGCGTTCATGGTTTGAAAAAATGAAGATTTCTTTTCTTTAAGCAGAATGGCACACTTTGAGATAATGATTTGGTCCCAGTTATTAATGTGAAGATTATTTCTTGTAGTATTAGGTAAATTTGGGGGCTGCTTTATTTTACATTGTCTTAACAGTTACATGGGTTTTGTGGTATATAGCAGTGACAAATAATACAGTGTGCTAATTTTGTTCCAAGTATACGTTTGAGGAAGAATAAATATATATATATATATATATTTATAGTTTCCTCAGATTTTATGTAAAACCTTTTTAGAGACTACTAAACTTTTTTTACCTTTACCTTATTCAGAATTAAATATTTCCTAGGGAAAAAGGGAAGTTAAAGAAGCAATGCAAAGGTCAGATTTTTCTCATCTCCCTTTTTACCCAAGTAATTGCATTAATGTTGCTGATAATACTGACTCTGGAGGCTAGCAACGAAAAACTCCCAAAGACTCTGGATTTGAATTTTATTAAAAATGCTACTTGCTCATCGTCTGAGTCCTTTCTGAGTTCTGCTGATTTTTGTGGCTGTCATGAGGTGAAATGATGAACAGTTTCATAACAGAACTAGATTCCTGTTTTAGGAATATTTAACTCTACTTTCCCGGGGGTTGCTAGTTTGCAGCTGTGAAAGTCTAGTCGTTAGCTGTACTGGGGAAGATGTCTCGTTCAGGCTATGTACCATTTCAGGCATCTCTCTCTTTCTCTTTGGGGCAAGTGAATTTACCTTCTTGCTATCAGAATTTGATATAGATTGTCAGATGAAGTGAAACTTACTTGTACTTTAAAAGCATGACCTGGAAATTCTTACTTTCTGCTTATGAACTTTCCACCTGTTCGTTCTCTCTCTCTCTCTCTCTCTTTCTCCTTCTATTACTGAAGTATAGTTGATTTACAATGTTATATTAGTTTCAGGTGTACAGCATAGTGTTTCAGTATTTTTACAGATTATACTCCATTAAAAGTTATTACAAGATAATGGCTATAACTCCCTGTGCTATACAATATATCTTTGTTGCCTATCTATTTTATACATAGTAGTTTGTATCTCTTAATCCCCTATACCTATCTTGCCCCCCCCCCCACTGGTAACCACTAGTTTGTTTTCTATATCTGTGGGTCTCTTTCTGTTCTGCTTTATACATTCATTTGTTTTATTTTTTTAGATTCCACATATAAATGATATCATACAGTGTTTGTCTTTCTATGTCTGACTTAGCATAATATTCTCTAGGTCCATGAACTTTGCTGCAAATGGCAGAATTTCATTCTTTTTTATGGCTGAGTAATATTCCATTGTATATGTATACCACATCTTCTTTCTCTATCCATTCATCTGTTGATAGATAGACACTTGGGTCGCTTCCATATCTTGGCTATTGTAAATAGTGCTGCTATGAACATTGGGGAGCATGTATCTTTTTGAGTTAGTGTTATCAGGTTTTTTTGCAGATATATATCCAGCAATGGAATTGCTGGATCATATGGTAGTTCTATTTTTAATTTTTGAAGGAACCTCCATAGTGTTTTCCATAGTGGCTGCACCAATTTACATTCCCACCAACAGTGTATGAGGGTTCCCTTTTCTCCACATCGTTGCCAACATTTGTTATTTGTAGACTTTTTGATGACAGCCATTCTGACAGGTGTGAGGTGATATCTCATTGTTGTTTTGATTTGCATTTCTCTAATAATTACATACACATACAGACTTCAACTTTATTACTTTATTATTCCATTTGGAGTTTGCATGGATGTTTAACTCTTAGAGAATATCCATTATTGGTGAACTAGAAATTTATCTTTAAGGAATGGACTTAAAACCACTAATTTCATATTTGGCTCAATGAGAAAAATCAGGAGCATTTTTTAGTTTGTTGAGAAATACAGTCCTTAAATCTACCACTCTTACCATCAAATGATCTTGAAGTTTGAAAGCTAGTCATAGCAAGGAAATAAAATTATTAATACCTTAAACCATGGATTGGCAAACTATGGCCTGTGGACCAGATCTGGCTTGCTGACTGTTTTCATATAGCCTGTGAACTAGGAATGGTTTTAAAATTTCTTTTAAATTTTTAAATAGTTCAAAAAATCAAAATAAGAAAATATGGAATTGAAATGTCAGTGTCCATAAATAAAGTTTTATTGGAACACAGCTATCTATGTTCATGCATTTGCTGGTTGTCTATGGCTGCATTTGCTCTACAACAGTTTTTTGTTTGTTTGTTTTGGCCACGCTGCTCAGCCTGCAGGATCTTAGTTCCCCCACCAGCGATTGAACCCGGGTCACGGCAGTGAAAGCGCCGAGTCCTAAACACTGGACCACCAGGGAATTCCCTACAACAGCGAAGTTGAATAGGTGCTCCAGAGACCTTATGGCCGGCAAAGCCTGAAATATTTACTATCTGGCCCTTTACAGAAATAGTTTACTGACTCCTGGGTGAAACAACGCCTTTTCCTATTTTCTCTTCTTTATATTATCAGCACGTGTGTGTGGGCAGAAGCATAACCAAATACACACTGTCAAAGATCAGCAGAGCCAGATACTAAAGTGGCAAGTATTATTACCTTAGTAATATACTAAGTAATATACTAATATACTATTGTAATATACTATTACAATAGGGAAAAGAGGCTGGTGTGAACACAACGTCCAATTGTACACAGGTGACTGGGCATTTTAAAGGAAGAATGAGGGAATAGGGAGGGGGAGCGCTGGGGCTCAGTACAGGGAAGGAAGTGAAAAATCACAGAAAGCAAGAAGGGGGCTGGTCCATGTGAAACCCATCTAGCTTTGTTAACTGGCTGTTATCAAAGTTAGGCTCCTGCCCTCCCACAGAGGCTGCGAGACAGGGGCCCCATCTTCAGGTGTGGGCCGGAATAGTCACTTCTTTTGCAGCCTTGAATTTTCTCTAACAGGCACTTTCAGCGGAGTTGGAGTCATTGTAGGGATGTAGCCTTGAGCTGTAAGAAACTAAGTTACTGTTTGTCCAGGTCTTTAAAGGCCAAGGTTGAGGCCTAGTTGAGGGAGAGCTCAGAGGAGCCTGGCTAGAGTTTGTTTTAAGGAGAGAAACTTTGTCAACACTTATTAAATTTAGCATATTCAATATGTGCACTCACCAGTGTACACTCACAGTTAATGTAGCCCTTATCTTCATTGAAACTTCTGATCTCAAATTACTAACTTAACTGTAGGGACACAGCATCAGAAGTGCACATAATTGCCCTAGTGGTATTCGTTGCACTCGGGACAATTTTGTATGCTTATTCTTTGGTCACTAAGTTGGCCCACTGTCTTTGGGCTGGAGAGATACTTGTTAGAGTGATACTTGCCTTCCATAAGCCTTTCAACTTCTAGTTTAACATGGATGGAAAAAGAATGGGCAACAGTATTTGTATAGCCTCAACCAACGTGTGCGGAGAACTGATAAGTCCACAGGAGAAGGCCTGGTATTTCCTTACAGTACACTTGAGCCACCTGCTCCTAATGGTTGATGACTTTCATTAATCTTTTTCCACATGGAAAGAAAACTAGATAAGTGCATTTAGTTGTAGACAGAGGACTTGAGGTAGGCTGTATTAATTTGCAGTTGAGTTTAACCCGACTTTCTTATGATTTGATTGAGAGCATTGTAATGAAAAGCTAGACTGCCTTTAGTTCTTTTTTTTTAATTTTCAAATTTTTTTCTATTCCATTATGGTTTATTACAGGATATTGAATATAGTTCCCTGTGCTCTACAGTAGGACCTTGTTGTTTATCCATGCTATATATAATAGTTTGCATCTGCTAACCCCAACCTCCCAATCCATCCCTCCCCGGCCCCCCCTCCTGAAATAATGCCATTTGCACCTACATGGATGGACCTAGAGATTATCATACTGAGCTAAGTAAGTCAGAAAGAGAAAGACAAATATCGTATGATATCACTTATATGCCTTTAGTTCTTTATAGCAAAGACATATCAAAAGTATGCAACCTTGCTTCTGAACAATTTAGGTCATTATGTACTTAAGCTGTGGAAAGTATCTTGAAGAAACCTAAGCCTTAGTTTTAGATAACAAAGTTAACATTCCCATTTTTTCCTGGCAAAGAGATGAGAGGGTTTCCTCCTGCACTTTTGTTTTAGAAATGCATTTTCAAGTGTGGTTACAGAGTTTGGCATACAATGAATACCCTATACTAAGTAATAAGTGAGTAAAGTCATGTACAACCCATTCTAATGCTTATTACAAATGAATTATCGTAATTTGTTGAGCTGAACAGTGATGAGGATCGGAAACTCAGGAGTGGAAAGGAGTGTGCAAGCTAAAAATAAATGGCCTGCTCTTAGACTACGTCTCACAGAATACACTATTTTTGTTTTGACATTTGAAGCAGTTTTTTTTTTTTCTATGATTAATGGTTTAAAAGTCATCAACTTGGACTTCTAAGAACTCTGTGTTTTACTGCTATAAGCTCAACAAGCAAAATTAGTATTACGCTACAATGAGTTTTTATAGGTGTCAGTAAGTTTTTATTTTAGGAAGTCCTTTTTGAATGATAGGAAAATACTGTCATTTTTATGAAAGAAATGTATCTCAAGTTTGAAAAGGAAAAGCAATTTCCCTACAATTCCAATTTGCTATAGGGTTTTAATGTTTATTTTGGTTGTTTTCATATGTTTCAAACATTGTGTGAGATTTGCTTAACTGAAAATAAGGACATGATAATTATCTCACAAAGATGAGCCTTAAAGAACACAAAAGTCCAGAGTTCTTCAAATTAATGTTAAAATTCACCCACCGAACGTAGGAAGGAGTGTATTTATATATTTAACTGGCACGATTATTTAACTGGTGGAAGATTGCTGTAGTGGAGAGCATGAAGCCATCTGGCCAACTCTAGACTGTTCTACATTGGCTCATACATCTAACCATGGCGATTTTACAACGGCCCTCTAACTGGAGTGCAGAGTGCTTGTCTCTTATGAAAACCACAGTCCCATCACCAGTCTTAGTGTCAAGGCCGGGGCAGGGGCAGTCTCAGGGACACAGAGGGTGAGGTCTTGGATTCGTTTTGTCGCAAGCCCCTCCCATGCCCACCTGCATTATGGCTCAGGGCATTGCCTCCCTCTGTGGCCTAGGGCACAGGTTGGCACGCTCTGGTCCACCTGATATGTTTACTTCTATTTTCATTTACTCATTTCCTGCCAGTTTTTGTAAATAAGGTTTTATTGGAACACAGCCATGCTCATTTGCTTCCGTGTTGTCTGTGGCTGCTTTTGGCAGAGTTGAATGGTAATGACAGAGACCACGTGGCTTACAAGACCTACAATATTTGCTCTCTGCCCTTGACAGGAGCATTTTACTGTTCTTCCTTGAGCTCTCTGCCCAGGACTCAAGTTCCCCTTTGGGGCTAGAGCCGTACCCTGGGTGTCTGCCTGCTTTGCTAGGAGGGGGAAAGGGAGTTGTGCCTGGGGAGACACCCCGTACCCAGCCAGCCCTGCCAGCCCACTCTGGGGTCTTTACCTGTTGTTAGCACTTACTGTACGACTTGGAGGTGAATTTAGAAGCTTTCTAAAGTGCAAATCTGATCCTCTCTGTCTATCTCCTTGCTCCTTAATGCCCCTAGGGGAAAATCCACAGTCTTTATCTCTGCCCTTTTGGGGTTGGCCCCTGTTTCCTTTGTTTCCTTTGGGTGTCTTATTTTTGGAAATTTGTCATTTCTCCCTAGCCTTAATTAACTTCCTATTCAACCCCCAAACACACAGGTGCGCACACACACACACCCCCTACCTCTAACTATATTGAACTTTTTTAGGAGTCCTAAATGGTGTCACACCTCTGAGCCTTTAAATATACTCTTCATTTTTTCTGGAACAATCTTTACCTTTCCCCCTTTTCACCTAGAAAATGACCATTTTTCTTTTCTCTTTCAGTTTGTAATCTATGCTTGTTCCATGTAGCCTTTCCAACTCCCCAATCCTGGGTTAAATGGCTTGATTAACATCTTTGGTAGTTAAAATAATCTAACTGCTTTAGCAGATTAACCCCTCAATTTGAGAATAAGTGGTTTATTTCTTGCTCACTTGGAGCCCCTAATAGGGCTTGCTGATGGATTGAGGGAGCTCTGCTGCACACACTCAGAGCACCCGGAAGACGGAGGCTCTCTCCTCTTCAGTATGCGATTCAAGGTTGCCCTGCCCACCACGGTCCAGCTGACAGATGAGGGGAGAGAAATGGGAGAAGACTGGATGGGAGGTTTTGAAGGGCCATGCCTGGAATTGAAGTACATCATTCTACCCACACTTCATTAACCGGAGCCCTGGGCATATCTAAAAGTGAGAGTGGCTAGGAAATTTAGTCTAGCTGTGTACCCAGTCTCTGCTAGGCATCACATGCCCTAACTTTATCATAGTGTTTATTCACTATGTGGTAGATTGCACTTTTGTTCCCAATTCTCAAACCTTCCCTGAATCCAAGCCTTTTCTATGTGGCATTACAGTTCCTCCTGTTAGAGGTGGAGTGTCCTTCCCTGACCCATTGCTGTTGGGCTTGTGACTTGCTTTGGCCAATAGAACACAGGCAGGAGTCAGAGCATCAGCTTGGGTAGAAGACCTTAAGAGGCAGTGTGCATTTCTTTTTTGCTTATAACATTACTGTATGAAGAACTGCCTGGGTTGGCCTGCTGGTTCCAGAAGCGAGATTCATGGCACAGCATCATCCTGCAAACCTGTGATCATGAAAACAAGTACTTATTATTGGATGACACTGAGTTTTGGGGAGGTTTGTTATGCAGCATTATCATGGCAGTAGTTGACTGGTACATACGATATTACAATTGAGTCCAGTTTGCCACTGTATCTCTTTTATGAGCTCTTTGAGGGCAAGCCCCCTAAAGGGGGCTTTTATTAAACTTCTTGGCTCAGAGTAGATATTGAGAAAGTATTTGGTGAATTATGAATGAATCAGAGTGAAAGCATGCTGTATTCCACATGAAGTCAGGTATTGATTATCACAGATATGCCTGCTTCTGTACTTCATTCAGCAGATCGGACTGCTCCTGATTTTTAGGATCTGATGTCAGTGTTCATTTATTGTGCCTGTTGGACACTTGGCAGTGAACCACTGCCTAACCCTGCAGGTTGGGACCCAGCCCTCCATCTGAGCCTGGATCCTCAACAGTCTCACATTTGTTTTCTTTCCCTTTCTTCTAGTCCTGAATATCCTAGTCTTGTCCAATTATACACATTGTTTCTCTACTGCTAGGAAAGAATTGTACATAATGTTTGTAACATACTTAAAGATTTGATAATGAGAGTTTTAGGTACTTAAATGTGATAGTAAAGAACCCATGACAAAGACCTACTGTACCTACCGTATAGCACAGGGAACTATAGTCAATATTTTGTAATAACCTATAAGGGAAAAGAATCTGAAAAAGAATATATATATATATATATAACTGAATCACTGTGCTGTATACCTGAAACTAACAGGACATTGTAAATCAACTATACTTCAGGTAAAAAAAACGAAACAAAATATGATCAGGGTATCTTGAATACAGTGTATTTGGAAAAGGAAATAAAGAACTAGCAAGTGGAATCGTCACTATACTGAAGGAAAGGCATTGTCTTGTTAAAGTGCACATATTTGACCTAGGGTTAGTTTTTATATTGCTCTTTTCAAATATCACACTGAATGATGAGAACTTGGCTGAAAAATTAACATGAAATGCAGTGTGGCTGTGGAGAAAAAGAACAGGACCTGCTCTATATGCAGTGACATCCAAAGATCTCTCATATATTTATTGTTACGTCAAAATAGTAAAGTACAAAGCTGTATAAAAAGGCAGAGGAATTTAATGTATATATTTACTGTGTTTGCATAAGAATGACCAGAAGGATACACAAAAAACTAAGAACAGTATTTAACTCTGTAAAGTAGGGCTACAGGGGATTATGGGTGAGAGGGACCGGGTAGATAGGAGACACGGGTGGGTTCCCATGTCACCATCCACACATTATATTTTTATTTTCTTTTGATTTTTGAGCCCTAGGATTATATTATTAACAAATTTGAATTTCAAAAAAGTGATAGGATACCCACATAAATCCAAGAGTCCAAATAATATCAGTAGGATTTTAACATGATTTTTCTGATTGTAGAAGATAACTTTATTGTAAAAAGTTTTTGAGAATATAGACTATATAAAGGAAAAATATATATATATATAAATATTTGAAATTACACCAGCCAGATATAATCACTGTTGTCTCTCTATTTTCTTTAACTTTTCCATCTATTTTACATAGTTAGTATCCTGTATACACAATTCTATACTTAAATTTTTAAAAATATTATATTCTTATATCATTAAAATTTTTTAATAAATATGAAATAAACAGCTATATATACCACAGTTTACTGAATGACTTCCTATTTAATTAAAATTTAGATCCTTTCCAGTGTTTTGCTTTGGATAATAATGTAATGAATATGTTTACAGTGAAGTCTTTGGATTTCATGAGCATACTTTTTATGACATTAATAGTAGCATACTGAGTATTTCAAAACTCATAAAAGTCACAAGGTAATTTGAGATGCCATTAAAATGATATTTAAATTTTATGCTAAAATTGTGGCCATTCTGGTTCCTCAAAGGTATTAAAGTTGACAAGCAGCATTTGTCATAGAAGTTAACCTAATGAGAAAATTTGAGGCATTTGGGGATGGAAGGCTTGATTAATGGTGGTAGGAACTTCAGTAGATTTCCAGCAAGTCAGATCTCTGTTTCTTCACATTTGTAAAGTGGGGAAATTACGTGATATTCCCTCTAAATTTAATTTATTTCTAAACGTCCATAATTTTACCATAGAATAAGCAAATTCTAAGAAATGCATCTATAAGAACATAGATTAAGATAGCGTGAAACACTATGCAGCTATAAAAAATAAAGAACAAGGGAACACTCTATGCAGTTGTATAGAACCATCTCCAGGATGTATTTATTAAGTGAACATAGAAAATTACACAACAGTACAGTTGTATTTACATTAAAAAATACTGAAGGGATACACAAGAAACTAATAAAAGTGTTATTAGATTGGGGGAGCTGGGGGGGGGAAGAAAGTTTACTGAGACAAAAGAACAAAAATTAGGTAAATATGATCTCCCAAAATGTGATAAAATGTTGAAAAATCTGCCCTGGGTGAAAAGTTAAATTGCTGACTCAGACAGTTTTAACCTATAATTAGTTTTCTCTACGATGAATGAAGCATAAGAGATGGTTTACTATATTAAGGATATATATCAACAAGGTGTAATAGAAATTTCAGATATATAAAATTTTAATTGTAATTTTTGTTAGCAAATTAAGATAAAACTGGAAAAATCATATCATTATAAAAATGATCTCTTGCTTTTTGTATAGAATTGAGTACTCTGAAGCAAAATTCCTTCAGTTTTTAATATCTAGGTAGGTTTTTCTCTGATAGGAATGTAAACAGAAAAAATATTTTTCTTCTGGTTCCCACCACCCAACAAAGAATACGTATAAGTTTTTTAACCTTAAATATTATTACATTTTGACAGCAATCCTAAAAATTGTATCCTCTGACTATCTTCTGTTCACCAAAGAGGACAACTTGGTGTTTTTGGAGAACCACGTTCTGGGGATATATTGATGGATGTTTCCATTAGGACTGTAATTTGATTATGATGCCATTAGTTCATAATTTGGCTTTCCGGTTGAGATCATGTTGACAGGCTGAAGAATAGAGTGCTGTTTAACTAAGTTGATGAAACACGCGTAGGCGGCAATAAAGTGCCTGGTCCGTCTCTACTGTTTACTCCTTTCGTTTATGTCACTCTGGTACTGATGTGGTCATGTGTATAACTCCATAAACTTCCATTTCTCTGGAATATAGTGACGTGTTTAATCAGAGTCTGGCCATTATAGGTATATGTGTTAACATTTTTAAAAGATCATCTGAACACAAGAAAGATACATGCATAAAACTATACTGGGCATCACTCAGTTTTAATGCTGACCTAGAAGTCATTTTAAATTTTTCCTGTGTCCTAGGTCAGGGATCAGGGGTTGGCATACTGCAGCCTATGGGCCAAGTCCAACCCCTGCAGCCTGTGTTTGTATAAAGCTAAAAATGGTTTTTACATTTTTAAATGGTTCCCCAAATCAAAAGAAGAATAATATTTCATGACACGTGAAAATTATATGAAATTCAAATTTGTGTCTATAAATAAAGTTTTATTGGCACACAGCCACGCCCATTATGTGTTGTCTATGGCTGCTTTCTCGATATGGTGGGAGAGTTGAGTCATTGCTACAGAGACCAGATGACTCACAAGGCCGAAAACAGGTGCCCCTCTATAGAAAGTTTGCTGACTCCTGTCCTATGTCATCAAATATCATTAAAAGTAGCTCTTGATGGAAAGACAATCACAAATGAATATGTAGATACAGATTTAGATATATAAATATTTTTATATTTCTGGGCTTTTTTGGAAATTCTGCATAAAGGAGAAATTAGATAATATCACTTTGCACTTACAGATGATTCTCTGTATAAATGTTCCTACTGTGAACAGTATTTTCTCTTCCCAAATAGATTTTAAACAACTTGAATAGGAATTGTGTTGTAAATGTTTATATCCTCCTGCCGTGCTTGCTTTCTTTCCCACAAAGAAGATGTAATAACCCCTACATGCTACGTAGTAAAGGATTCAAAGCAAAAGGGTGATAAACTCTTTCCCCTTTGTCCACTGGTTGCTTTGCTATGATGGGTGGATGCTTTGAAGGGAAGTGTAGAAACCACACTGGAAAAGTAGGCTTGCTTAGAGGAAGAAGAAACAGAAGAGGACGTGGCTCCCCTGGGCCAGCCCTACAGGGTTATCCTACCATGTCTATTTCCTAGGAGGTGGACATCAAAACTCCACTACACCATGGGTAGCTTATTTAGGGACACCTATATTTAGTACTTCATGTATAACCTAAATAGCTTCTATGTTTTAAGGTTAAAAAATGTCATCCTTTTAATGCTTTCTTATTATGAGTTTATTGGTTAGGATATTTTAGCTACAAGTAAAGGAAAGCTTGGTTAACTCTGGCTTAAACAATATATTCCTAGAGGAAGGTGGTTCCTGGATCGGGCTCCATTGACTCAAGCTCTGTCCTTCTTTGTGCTTCACCAGCTTCGTGCTTATTACCTTATGGTGTAAAGTGGTTGCCTCAGCTCCAGGCATCACATCATCATATGACTGGCTTCAGAGTCAGGAAACAGGGCGTGGCTGGAGTACTGTGAGCATTTTCCATGTGTGGCTTTTTTTTTTTTTTTTTTTTTTAAATAATGGAGGAACATCTTTTGCAGAAGCTGAGGATCTTCCCTTAGAGTCTCCTTGACTAGAATGGATCACATGGCCACATCTAGCAAAGGGCAATGAGACGTTCATTTCTGGCTCATCTTCCCAGAGACCCTAATGCTCAGAATTAGGGTTCTAGTAGCATGGAGAAAGAAAGGAAAAGAAGTTGAGGAAGCAATCAACATGTAGTTCTTCTCCAGTATTTTCTCTTTTATTAGGAGCTGCACTTGGAGAACAGCAACAAGGCTACTGTTTCCAGAATAAACACTTGAATTTTGGAGGTAGCTAACAAGTGTCAATGTGGACACTATACTCATATTCCAGTAGAAATATATGACCCTTACTGCTTTATGATCAAATTCAAAGTGTATTCGTTAAGATGCTGTCATCAGCAAGCAATAGAAAACACAAGTAACATAGCTTAAAGAGGAGGACAATTTATTCTCTCACATAAGAAATTCAGAGGTGGGGCCATTTTAGGGTTTGTTAACTGGATTCCAGGGCTCTGGGTTTTGTTGTTTTTCTCATGTGCCATCTCAGCCTATAGACTGTACCTCTTGTGGTTGCAAAGTGACTGCAATAGCTCCAGCTATCATATCTTCACACAAAAAAGGCCAAAGGTGAGAAGGGAGCAGGATATGTTTCTTCCATGCCTCCCTTATTTGAGAGTGTGGAAAACTTTCCCCAAAACCTCATAGCAGAGTCCCTTGATCTTGCATTGTCCAGAATTATCATGGTGTCTCATGTCTTTCTTAAATCTTCCTGGTGAAGGGAATCACCATGGCTGGTTTAGACTCGCAGACATTGGCAAACTATGATCTGTGGACCAAATACAGTCTGCCACCTGTTTATGTAAATAAAGTTTTATTAGAACACAGCCATACCCATTCATTTACGTATAATTTATGGCTGCTTTTGTACTACAGTGACTGAGTTGAGTAGTTGCAACAGAAACCATATGGCCCACAAAGCTTAAAATATTTAACAAGTGGCCCTTTATAGAGAAAGTTTGCTGACCCCTGGTTCTCTAACCAGTGGTTCTCAACCGGGGGGCAGCTGTTGGGCACTGGCCATGAGGGTTCCAACTGTTTATAGTGTTGGGGGCAGGGGTCCTATGGGCATATAGCAGGAAGGGACCAGGGCTACCAAACATCCTAACATGAGCAAAACAGTTCTGTATAATGAAGAGTTGTCTCACTCAAAATAGCAGTGGCTTCTCTGAATTAAGAGTCAGTTTCTAGTGTGGGAGAGGACCTCAGCTCCCACTACCCCCATCCCACCCCCAGCCCAGCACAGAGCCATCTGATGCCTCTGCAAAACTGAGACTCTGGGAGGAAAGAAGGAGAGGAAATGACTGTTGGTTAGGCCAGCTCTGGAGAACAGAGAGGATTTGCTAAATTAATCTCCAGAAAGGGATGGTTCCATGAATACCTAGTCATTACCCACTGACTCATCGGCTGATGACAGTGGTTGCCCTCATGCGGGACAGCTCACAGGGCCGGAGTTTTCCGTGAGTGGGGTGTGTGCTTCCCTGTGTTCCTTATACGACAGGATTCGAGTTGACACAAACTGAAAAGGTCTTTTCTTTCATGCTGTTCTGTAATGAACACATTATTTCCAACAAGAATGTATTAATAGTGTGATTGAAAGTAAGTTTGTAAAGATAATTATAAACAATTAAGTAAATTGAAAGTAAGTTTTCTTGGTGTTTATGATAAAGCCAATTAATTTATTAGGCACTTTTGTTTGGGTGTCATTAAAAAGAATTTTACAATTGTGCATTTCTTATTGCTAATTTCTCATTGATTGGATAAGGTGTAATAGTTCATAATAAAAACGTCTCAGCTAAACTTTTTTTGTATTATCTATAGCCGTAATCACATTAAATGAAGACATGGGGATAAGTATGAAATATACACTAAGTATTCCCATGAGTAGGTAGGTGTACATGCATACATGTTAAACAGATCTGATGTTTGATGATTGCCTAGAGTATTGTACTACTATGATTTTTTTAAACCAAAACCCACAGTAAGAAATTTGTTTTCCATTGTTACCTAGTACACACATATACCACACACACATACACATAATTAAAACAAAAGTTTCACTAAGTAATATTGAGTTGGATACAGTCTGTGTTCTATTTTATCCTTTTTCGTTTTTAAATTCTGCTGATTGCAGCCCACTGATTAGTTTCATGACCCCTCCCCCAAATAAGTTGCAGTCCATGTTTGAAAAATACTAGGGCTGTGGATGTGTGATTTTTCCCCTCCTGGGACTCTTCCCTCTTCTTGGAACATCACTTCTCTTCCTTTGGGAACTTCTCTTTCCCCACGCCAACCATAATATCCAGGCACGGCTGGTGATTGTCAGCCCTTGTGACCCAGGCTGAGCCAATGAGAGCTCTCGCCCACCGTTTTTTGAATTGAGCTGGCAAGGAAGGGCTTTGTTCCTCGATGGTGACAACCTTTAAGAATGTAATCCCAGGGCTTCCCTGGTGGCGCAGTGGTTGAGAATCTGCCTGCCAATGCAGGGGACGCGGGTTCGAGCCCTGGTCTGGGAAGATCCCACATGCCGCGGAGCAACTCGGCCCGTGAGCCACAACTACTGAGCCTGCGCATCTGGAGCCTGTGCTCGGCAACGAGAGGCCGCGATAGTGAGAGGCCCGCGCACCACGATGAAGAGTGGCCCCCGCACCGCGATGAAGAGTGGCCCCCGCTTGCCACAACTAGAGAAAGCCCTCGCACAGAAACGAAGACCCAACACAGCCATACATACATACATACATAAAAAGAATGTAAGCAGACAAGAATAGCATTAAAAAAAAAAAAAAAAAAAAAGAATGTAATCCCAGAGCTCCCTGTAGCCATATGTGCCAGTCCCAGGGGACCTCTGGCCGAGAGCCTGAGTCAGCATCTAGTGAGAGGCTGGGAGAAAGGACTCTGGTGGCATCTGAGCTCTGAATCCGGCCATGCCAGGGGCTAGTATACCTTGGTGGGTTTACTTATACAAGCCAATATTTTGTTTTTCCTTAATCTAGTCTAAGATGGTTTCTGTCCTGACAGGGCTCTAAGTAATACACATCAACCAACACAGAAATGGTGAGCCCTGGAGATGGCCATGCATTGATTCCACAACAGGACCTGATGGGCAAAGAATCTTCTTTTGCAATGGGAGTGGCCTGAGCCTGTTGAACCCCACAGCCAATGCTTGCCTCAGTGAGTCAAGAGGTGTGACTGCATTAGAATCTTGTAGATTCTCCCCTATGTGTATGTACATATGTATGTGCATGTGCTCACATGTGTAGATAGAGAGTGAGGAGGGGGAGGGAGAAAAGGACGGAGGGTAGATAGGGAGAGATTTATTGAAAAAAATTGATGTTCTCATTAGCGGAGAAATCCATTTCCCCCGTAATTCTGCTTGTACTCTTTTTAGTATCTGTGTAAATGTGACTCCTGAGGATGCCTAAGGCTTGAGGGTGTACTTAGGTAGTAAATAAAAAAAGATTTGCTGTTTGAATCGGAGGTTATCGGACTGGGCTGCAAGATGAGGAAGTACGTAGAGGTTCCCAATAGTTGTAAACATCCCACTAGAAAAAAATCTTTGTTTCTCACTTGCCTAAATGAGTGCAGTTCACTCTGTGGACACACTGAATCTTCGAGTCTCTGAGGTACATTCTCCACACTGCTGTCCTGACATCAGTAACACTTGTGATTTTGTTAACTGTTTATTGAAGCATAATAGTCGTGTACAATTAAATCATGTGTGTATACTCAGTGAATGTTCACAAACTGAGTACACCCATGTAACAACCACGCAGTTCAAGAACTAGGGTATGACTTGAAGTCCAGTGACCCTTTTTGGGTCCTTTACCTGAAGTTAGTCACTATCCTGACCTCTATCACCACCAGTTCATTTGGCCTGTCTTTGAACGTAGTATAAATGGTATCATATGAATGTGTCTGGCCGTTCGTGTGCAGTGGTGGTCTGCTGTATCCTTGCTGTAGAGTACTCCATTACCTGAAGACCCCCGATTGATTTATCCATTCTGCTGTTGATGGCTATTTGGGGACTTTCCAGTTTTTACATTGATCAGAGCTGTCCTGATCATTCTTGTGCCTTCTTAGGATGATCTGATGGACAGATTTCTGTTGTGTATACTGCTTGGAGTAGAATTGCTGCCTCTGTAACTCTCTTTTACGGTCACTCATGTTTCTCTCTCCTCTTGCTAGACTAAATTCCTTGAAAGGAGAGAGGGTCTTATTCACCATTATCTAACCCCTAAGCAGCAGAGAAGCTGTTGTGTAGAAAAGGCACGACTTCTTTTTTTTAATTTATTTTTTTAAATTGAGGTATAGTTGATTTACAATGTTGTGTTAATATCTGCTGTACAGCAAAGTGACTCAGTTACACATATATATACCTTCTTTTTTATATTCTTTTCCATTATGGTTTATCCCAGGACACTGAATATAGTTCCCTGTGCTCTACAGTAGGACTTAGTTGTCCATCCAAGGCACACACTTCTTAAACACCCCAGAAAGTGCTCCTGCATTAACCCTATAACATTTAAGCTGCAGCAGGACATGTTGGCCAGCCTATCTGGATTTAATACGTTAAGGTAAAGCTACTGTGACAAAATAACTCCAAATTGTGTGATGTCTCTAATACCACAGTCCTTTATGTCTTGCTCTCATAAGGTCTCCTCCAAGTGTTACCGAACGCAAGTTCCTGTGCGCAACGCACAGTGAGGCCAAGCAAACCGAAATGTCGGAGTTTGGAGCAGAGAAAGGTTTATTGCAGGGCCATGCAAGGAGACGGGTGGCTCTTGCCCTCAAAACCTCCAACTCCCTGAAGGGTTTCAGCAAAGCATTTTAAAGGCCATCTGAGGGAGGCGCATGGTCGGATGTGGCAAACTTCTTGGCGCTGGAATCCTTTGTTCTTGCAGCTGTCCACGTAGGTCAGGTCACGATGTTCCTGTAAATCTCCAAGACAAATGTTATTCTTTGCTCTGCGACATTTTATCTCCATAGGAATGGAAAAGTGTTATACCCTTTAAGGTCAGAGCCTTGAGAATGGGCTATTTTGTATATTTCAGGCTATAGGCAATATTCTTAACTCAAAGCAACAGAATATAAAGGTTAAAGTAAAAGAAACAGATCTAATATGGAGTCAGATTTGTTCTTCCCTATTACACAAGTGGTGATATAGGGACCTAAATTCCTTCCATCTGTGGATCTGTCATCTCCAGTGTGATCTTCAGTATGCAGCTTCCAAGACATCATGCTCGTGTGCATAAAGCAGGCTGATTTTGAAAGGAAGACGGAGCAGACAAGAAGGCACACGTAACCCCTCTGATCTCATCTGTAGGTCAGAACACATTCTGAGGCTGATCTAACTACATGAGACACTGGGAATCGTAGTGTCATGGGTATCATGAAGAGGAGAAACAGGTTTGGTGATCAGCTGGCCAGTCTCTGCCACAGAGTCGCTTCTGAAATTCCAAGACCATTCTCACTGTTCTTACCCCTTCATACTTAACTGAGAGCTCCCTATCTTCTCAGTACTTTGTCCTCATCCCAGGAGTGAGAGAAATCTTGACCTAGGGACTGCTACAGTTCCCCTCGACAGTTGCCCTGGGCCACCACAGTGTGTCTCCATGCTCTATATTCTGTTATAGACATGTGGCAGTAACGTATCTCTCTCAGGCTGAGGAAGATGTGGATGATAGGTATAGTCAGTTCTACTATAGTGCGACATGTGTTCTTGAAATTACAGCACGATTGCAAAGTCGTGTAATAAGAACCTGACAGGCTTGTGGGGAAAATGGGTGAAGAGTATGGCACTTAAAGTATTAAAAAACATTGTCAGTGACACCGTAAAAAAAAAAAAAAAAGGTAAGAACCTCGTAAAAATGCTAGCACAGTTTTACACAAGTTAAGTGGTTAGGAAATACATAAACACTACAATACTTAGGTCACTTCCCCTTGAAAAGCCCTGAAGTTGGCCTGTGGATGTGGCCATAGGCAGGGTTGCAGCTTGGGTGTTACTGCGAAGGAGTGGAGGAAGGCGATCTGAAATCAGGGGGGAGGTTGCACCAGCAGGTGAGGACCTGTGAACTGAGGGAGCGGTAGACCTTAAGGGGGGTGTGTTTGTGCACATTTTGTATGATCCTGTGTGGCTTTGTTCAGCTGGATGCAGTTTTCTGAATTCATCGTCCTTCCTCTTGATGAAATTGTGCATCAGCAAACGGGAAATTTGCACCGTATTCAAATAGTTCCCTAATGTATCAATCCCGTTGACACAAATTCACATTTACAAAGTGAGTGTGAGTGTGAGATCGCAGAACTGACTATACCAGGATAGTGCAGGTAGTTACAGGTAGACGCAAAGTGTCCTCTCTTCTTGGTAATAAGGTTCCGATTAGTACATACCTTCTTTTTTTTTTTTTTAAACATCTTTATTGGAGTATAATTGCTTTACAATAGTGTGTTAGTTTCGGCTGTATAACAAAGTGAATCAGCTATACGTATACATATATCCCCATATCCCCTCCCTTTGCGTCTCCCTCCCACCCTCCCTATCCCACCCCTCTAGGTGATCACAAAGCACCGAGCTGATCTCCCTGTGCTATGAGGCTGCTTCCCACTAGCTATCTATTTTACATTTGGTAGTATATACAAGTCCATGCCACTCTCTCACTTCATCCCAGGTTCCCCTTCCCCCTCCCCGTGTCCTCAAGTCCGTTCTCTACGTCTGTGTCTTTATTCCTGTCCTGCCCCTAGGTTATTCAGAACCTTTTTTTTTTTTTAGATTCCATATATCTGTGTTAGCATACGGTATTTGTTTTTCTCTTTCTGACTTACTTCACTCTGTATGATAGACTCTAGGTCCATCCACTTCGCTACAAATAACTCAATTTCGTTTCTTTTTATGGCTGAGTAATATTCCATTGTATATATGTGCCACATCTTCTTTATCCATTCATCTGTCGATGGACACTTAGGTTGCTTCCATGTCCTGGCTATTGTAAATAGAGCTGCAATGAACATTGTGGTACATGACTCTTTTTGAATTATGGTTTTCTCAGGGTATATGCCCAGTAGTGGGATTGCTGGGTCGTATGGTAGTTCTATTTTTAGTTTTTTAAGGAACCTCCATACTGTTCTCCAAAGTGGCTGCATCAATTTACATTCCCACCAACAGTGCAAGAGGGTTCCCTTTACTCCACACCCTCTCCAGCATTTATTGTATGTAGATTTTTTCATGATGGCCATTCTGACTGGTGTGAGGTGATACCTCATCGTAGTTTTGATTTGCATTTCTTGTTGGCAATTTGTATATCTTCTTTGGAGAAATGTCTGTTTAGGTCTTCTGCCCATTTGTTGATTGGGTTGTTTGTTTTTTTTGATATTGAGCTGCATGAGCTGCTTGTAAATTTTGGAGATTAATCCTTTGTCAGTTGCTTCATTTGCAAATATTTTCTCCCATTCTGAGGGTTGTCTTTTTGTCTTGTTCATGGTTTCCTTTGCTGTGCAAAAGCTTTTAAGTTTCATTAGGTCCCATTTGTTCATTTTTGTTTTTATTTCCATTTCTCTAGGAGGTGGGTCAAAAAGGATCTTGCTGTGATTCATGTCATAGAGTGTTCTGCCTATGTTTTCCTCTAAGAGTTTTATACTGTCTGGCCTTACATTTAGGGCTTTAATCCATTTTGAGTTTATTTTTGTGTATGGTGTTAGGGAGTGTTCTAATTTCATTCTTTTATATCTAGCTGTCCAGTTTTCCCAGTACAACTTATTGAAGAGGCTGTCCTTTCTCCATTGTATATTCTTGCCTCCTTTATCAAAGATAAGGTGACCATATGTGCGTGGGTTTATCTCTGGGCTTTCTATCCTGTTCCATTGATCTATATTTCTGTTTTTGTCCCAGTACCATACTGTCTTGATTACTGTAGCTTTGTAGTATAGTCTGAAGTCAAGGAGCCTGATTCCTCCAGCTCCGTTTTTCTTTCTCAAGATTGCTTTGGCTCTTCGGGGTCTTTTGTGTTTCCATACAAATTGTGAATTTTTTTGTTCTAGTTCTGTGAAAAATGCCAGTGGTAGTTTGATAGGGATTGCACTGAATCTGTAGGTTGCTTTGGGTAGTATAGTCATTTTCACAATGTTGATTCTTCCAATCCAAGAACATGGTATATCTCTCTATCTGTTTGTATCATCTTTAATTTCTTTCATCAGTGTCTTACAGTTTTCTGCATACAGGTCTTTTGTCTCCTTAGGTAGGTTTATTCCTAGGTATCTTATTCTTTTTGTTGCAATGGTAAAGGGGAGTGTTTCCTTAATTTCTCTTTCAGATTTTTCATCATTAGTGTATAGGAATGCAAGAGATTTCTGTGCATTAACTTTGTATCCTGCTACTTTACCAAATTCATTGATTAGTCCTAGTAGTTTTCTGGTAGCATCTTTAGGATTCTCTATGTATAGTACCATGTCATGTGCAAACAGTGACAGCTTTAGTTCTTCTTTTCCGATTTGGATTCCTTTTATTTCTTTTTCTTCTCTGATTGCTGTGGCTAAAACTTCCAAAACTATGTTGAATAATAGTGGTGAGAGTGGACAACCTTGTCTTGTTCCTGATCTTAGAGGAAATGGTTTCAGGTTTTCACCTTTGAGAATGATGTTGGCTGTGGGTTTGTCATATATGGCCTTTATTATGTTGAGGTAAGTTCCCTCTATGCCTACTTTCTGGAGAGTTTTTATCAAAAATGGGTGTTGAATTTTGTCAAAAGCTTTTTCTGCATCTATTGAGATGATCATATGGTTTTTATCCTTCAGTTTCTTAATATGATACATCACATTGATTGATTTGCATATACTGAAGAATCCTTGCATTCCTGGGATAAACGCCACTTGATCATGGTGTATGATCCTTTTAATGTGCTGTTGGATTCTGTTTGCTAGTATTTTGTTGAGGATTTTGGCATCTGTGTTCATCAGTGATATTGGCCTGTAGTTTTCTTTCTTTGTGACATCCTTGTCTGGGTTTGGTATCAGGGTGATGGTGGCCTCGTAGAATGAGTTTGAGAGTGTTCCTCCCTCTGCTGTATTTTGGAAGAGTTTGAGAAGGATAGGTGTTAGCTCTTCTCTAAATGTTTGATAGAATTCGCCTGTGAAGCCATCTGGTCCTGGGCTTTTGTTTGTTGGAAGATTTTTAATCACAGTCTCAATTTCAGTGCTTGTGATTGGTCTCTTTTTTTTTTTTTTTAATTTTATTTATTTATTTATTTTATTTCATTTATGGCTGTGTTGGGTCTTCGTTTCTGTGCAAGGGCTTTCTCTAGTTGTGGCAAGCGGGGGCCACTCTTCATCGCGGCGCGCAGGCCCCTCACCATCGTGGCCTCTCCTGTTGCGGAGCACAGGCTCCAGACGCGCAGGCTCAGCCGCTCCGCGGCATGTGGGATCTTCCCAGACCAGGGCTCGAACCCGTGTCCCCTGCATTAGCAGGCAGATTCTCAACCACTGCGCCACCAGGGAAGCCCCCGTGATTGGTCTCTTTATATTTTGTATTTCTTCCTGGTTCAGTCTCGGGAGGTTGTGCTTTTCTAAGAATTTGTCCATTTCTTCCAGGTTGTCCATTTTATTGGCATAGACTTGCTTGTAGTAATCTCTCATGATCCTTTGTATTTCTGCAGTATCAGTTGTTACTTCCCCTTTTTCATTTCTAAATCTATTGATTTGAGTCTTCTCCCTTTTTTTCTTGATGAGTGTAGCTAATGGTTTATCAATTTTGTTTATCTTCTCAAAGAACCAGCTTTTAGTTTTATTGATCTTTGCTATTGTTTCCTTCATTTCTTCTTCATTTATTTCTGATCTGATCTTTATGATTTCTTTCCTTCTGCTAACTTTGAGTTTTTTTGGTTCTTCTTTCTCTAATTGCTTTAGGTGTAAGGTTAGGTTGTTTATTTGAGATGTTTCTTGTTTCTTGAGGTAGGATTGTATTGCTGTAAACTTCCCTCTTAGAACTACTTTTGCTGCATCCCATAGGTTTTGGGTCGTCGGGTTTTCATTGTCATTTGTTTCTAGGTAGTTTTTGATTTCCTCTTTGATTTCTTCAGTGATCTCTTGGTTATTTAGTCGTGTATTGTTTAACCTCCATGTGTTTGTATTTTTTACAGATTTTTTCCCGTAATTGATATCTAGTCTCATAGCGCTGTGGTTGGAAAAGATACTTGATACAATTTCAATTTTCTTAAATTTACCAAGGCTTGATTTGTGACCCAAGATATGATCTATCCTGGAGAATGTTCCATGAACACTTGAGAAGAAAGTGAATTCTGTTGCTTTTGGATGGAATGTCCTATAAATATCAATTAAGTCCATCTTGTTTAATGTATCATTTAAAGCTTGTGTTTCCTTATTTATTTTCATTTTGGATGATCTGTCCATTGGTGAAAGTGGGGTGTTAAAGTCCCCTACTATGATTGTGGTACTGTCGATTTCCCTTTATGGCCGTTAGCATTTGCCTTATGTATTGAGGTGCTCCTATGTTGGGTGCATAAATATTTACAATTGTTTTATCTTCTTCTTGGATTGATCCCTTGATCATTATATAGTGTCCTTCTTTGTCTCTTGTAATAGTCTTTATTTTAAAGTCTATTTTGTCTGATATGAGAATTGCTACTCCAGCTTTCTTTTGATTTCCATTTGCATGGAATATCTTTTTCCATCCCCTCACTTTCAGTCTGTATGTGTCCCTAGGTCTGAAGTGGGTCTCTTGTAGACAGCCTATATATGGGTCTTGTTTTTGTATCCATTCAGCCAGTCTGTGTCTTTTGGTTGGAGCATTTAATCCATTTACATTTAAGGTAGTTATCAATATGTATGTTCCTATTACCATTTTCTTAATTGTTTTGTGTTTGTTTTTGTAGGTCTTTTCCTTCTCTTGTGTTTCCTGCCTAGAGAAGTTCCTTTAGCATTTGTTGGTACATACCTTCTCATATGTGGATATTTTCGCATATGTTTTTGACCACCATCATTCTCAAAGCAGGTCACTTGCTTCTAGGTAATCAAGAATTGACTGTAATTTGGAAACTCTTGTTGCTAGAGTAATATGCTCGTTTCTTTCTGTTTCAGGTGTGTTTCTCTGTATTCTTTTCAGAGCAACCTTTCCTCCTTATTGGTAATCAGCACAAGTCATAAATAACCCCTACTTTAATGATTCCTCTGTAGCTTTTATTTCCTTTTATCTACATGAAGTTGACTCTCTTTTTTCCTAACACTGCTCCAATATACAATTATCTTCTTTGAAAGGAAGGCAGAAGGATATCACGCTCTTTGGAATACCCCTGTGTCCAAAGTAAATGATAATTTCTGGTACAAAATAGACCAGTTTTATATTACATTATTTTTATTGACTGCAGTGATTTTCAGGGCCTAGAATATTAGTATGAGTACTGGTAATAGCAATGCTCTTTGAATTGCCAACCACCAATGCTATTATTAGAAATGTTAATATTAGTATTAATAAGAGCATTACTAATATGGTTACTAATAATATTAGCAGTAATGTTAATATTACTTAGTTCTGCAGTTTTACAAATACCACAACTTACTATTTATATTAGTAATTATTTTACCACTTCCGAAACCTATGAGTAATATTATTCCTAGCTACCCCCTTATACTACTACTGCTACTACTGCTATCATGACTACTACTGCTGCCACTGCTGCTTCTACTCCCACAACTACCTAAAATGTATTGATGGCTCACTTTGTCCCAGGCACTTTGATAAGCATTTTCTCAGCAATAGCTCTGTTATTTGAGCTTCAGAAGAACCTAGTGAGATAGCTTCTATTGTTAGTCCCACTTTGCAGAGGAGGACACTGAGGGTCAGAGAGGATCAGTAACTAACTTATCCAAGGAAGAAGCCGACTCAGTATCTGACCATCACTTCAGAGTCCCCACTTGTAACTCCTTTGTGTATGGCAGAAATTAATGCCACTTTGATGTGCTGTCATCGTTTGCCTCCTGTGATCACATGGAGGTGCCTTTTTAAATAATAATACCGTCTTATAGCAAAGAGAATATTCATATTCTTTGTATTTTATATATTTCCAGAGGTAATAATCTCACTTCCAACCATGTGGGTATTAATGAAAGTGGTTTCTTCCCTCTCTTTTAATGCAGTATGATTTTTATCATCACTGCCAAAGGGAATAGAGCAATTAGGCTTTCCAAAAATCGCGAGTAACTTTGTGTCTAGATAACCATCCCATTACATATTCCCTTCTTTCTTTTGAACCTCTACTGCCTTTGTACATTTTGTTTCTGAAATAAATGAATGCAATCTACTCAGAAGAACAGTAGCTGTCATGAGATGTCAGAGAATATAAAAAAGTCTGCATTGTGGAGGTAATCTGAAATTGCAGGTAAAACTAGTTATTTTCCTCCTGGAATAATTGTTGGAGGGTCTGATTTAGAATTCTCGGTGACATTTATAATTAACTCTAAAGTGGGAACAGGTTTCTCATATTTAACAATGTTTATCCAGTTTGGAACAATGTAGAACTCAGAATTAATTAGGTAGAGTTGTGTGGTCCATTTTGGGTAACACTATAGCAAGCCCCAGTGAAAGGTGCTGGTAGTTTCTAAGAACAAGATAAAGAGCCTTATAGGAACAGAGGCTTTGAAATTACTGCAGCACCTTCTCCTTGGAACAGATGTGGTTATATGAGGCATGTAAGTTTGAAGACCAGATTCCCCACTCACAGTGCAAGAGTAAATCGAATTCAGACTATTCTATAAGCAGATGCATTTTTTTTTTTTTTTTTTTTGGTGACTTGCTTCCTGTTTATCATTTTCAATGACATTTACAATTAGTGCCCTTGAAACTAAGGACCACAAGTGCCAGGGAAAATTAGTCTGTGTAACAGTGAGTCACAGTGGTGATGACATATGCTTTGGGATTCACTGCCCACCACAGACACCCTGACAGCAGCATCTGGGATTTAGTCCCAGGCAAACCTGGGAAGACTCCTCCGCTTCCATCCTTAGCGGGTGGTATGTCCCCTTCCCTGTGGTGAACAAGGCATTTTCAGGTCAGGGAGATTCCATCTTGACCCAGCACACAATCTGCTTATGTTGCAAAATGGTGAAATTTGATAGATTTCTTTTCCCTCTAACTTCAAATGTTACAATGAGCCATAGACCTTATCCAGCTACAGAATTCACCTCTGTGAATTTCTCCACTACTGAAATGTCCAGATTCATCATGTTAAGTAAGTATTTTCCTTCTTCTTATTGTGAATTTCTCACTAGTAACATCTTTTGATGCCTCCTCCTCAGGTCACATCATGAAAGGAGGAGGAAGGAGAGAAGAGAGGGCATATTTTGGTGCACTGGTGAAATGAAATAGATTGTTGTTAGAAGATGGTTTCCAAGTGATAAATGGAGCCATTAGGTTCCAGTTAGGGACTTTGACCTCCCCGGTATGTGGGTGGCCTGCAACAGAGATAACTAGGATCTAATGATATGTGTTGGTGAGATTTTCCCAGAACTTTGGGCAAGATGAACTTTTCCAATTATGCCTTCTTCTTCTGTGGAGTAGTGTTTCTCCCCATGTTTCCCACTCTTAGGGCTTTATATTATTACTGCTTTCACTTATGTGCCCATTATTTGATCATTCTTGATTGTCATACTTTTTCACAATTGGGTTTATTGCTTCCAGTGTCCTTTTTGGGGAAAAAATGTGGTGCTTTAGACCTTGTGGTTTCAGTGTTTGATTTTGATAGCAGCCTTCAGTCTAAGTCTCCTGACCTAGGCAAATTGTAGCCATGAGGGTTTCAGTGCAGTGCCAGGCCATGTTTACACTTGCCAACGCACTCTTCCTTTTTCCTCTAAGATAGCACTTTCCAAAAAATGGCTTCAAGGGCTCCAACATGTGCCAGTTGTAGAGAAAACACTGTTAGTTGTAATTATACTACTCTTTCCTAAGCAACCACTAAATGTTGATGGGTACATCCAAAAGACACAGGCCTGCCTTCGATTACTTTGTAGCAGCTTTGCATCAGCAAGAATGAGAGGTAATACTGTTTCAAGTGAATTAGGATAATGTAAGCAACTATTAGGGGACCCGCCATTTGGCTTGTAAGAGTCATTCTTACAATCTCATGGGATTTGGTTTCACTTGCGCAAGTGGTTTTGTCCATAGACTGTTGCCTTCCATTGGAGTGAAGCTGGTAGGATAGTGGATTTTTAAAGGGAGAGGGAATGAATATCAAGGGTACCTACTGAGGTCTGGAAAAACTCCCAAGGGAACCCATTTTACTCAGGCTTTTAAAGACTTCTTATGTGACTCATGGATGGCAGTTGATCCTGTGGCCAATGGAATGGTTCTGAAATGCTTGTGAAATAATTCAAGGCAGGGGGACAGGGCACTTGCTTTTTTTTTTTTTTTTTTTAATTTATTTTATTTATTTATTATTTTTGCCTGTGTTGGGTCTTCGGTGCTGTGCGCAAGCTTTCTCTAGTTGCGGCGAGCAGGGGCTACTCTTCGTTGTGGTGCGTGGGCTTCTCATTGTGGTGGCTTCTCTTGTGGATCATGGGCCCTAGGCGTACTGGCTTCAGTAGTTGTGGCACGCGGGCTTAGTTGCTCCGCAGCATATGGGATCTTCCCGGACCAGGGCTCGAACCCGTGTCCCCTGCATTGGCAGGCGGATTCTTAACCACTGAGCCAGCAGGGAAGCCCCGGCACTTGCTTTTTATGGGAAGATGATATAATGGACTTCCCAGCTGAAGCACCTTGTGTCCAACAGCTATTGGAATCATGTTCCATGTGTACTACATAAACAAAGATAACTTGATTTAATATTAAAAAGAACTTTTAAAGTAAATAAATTAGTCTCCCAGGAATAAATAGAACACATAATCTCTGATGAGTGATAATAACATTTTTGAGTAAGTCACTGGTTCTCAGTGTGGGGAGGGAGGACTATTGCGCCCCTGGGGGGCATTTGGCAGTATCTGGAGACATCATTTTTGTTTGTCACAATGGGGTGCAGGGTGCTACTGGTATCTAGTGGGCAGAGGCCAGGGATGCTGCTACATATCCTACAATGCATGGGACAGCTCCCTACAACAAAGAGTGATCTGGCCCAGAAAGTCAGCACTGCCAATACTGAGAAATCCTGGTCTAAAGTTTTAGAGGAGTCAGAGCCCACAGATGGAAGAAGCCTGAAACCCTGAACAACTGTGTAGAGCAAAACACACCTCCCCCACCCCTTTATAATTTCCTAGACTGGGATAGTGAAAACTAACTTCGGCTGAATTAAGCCACTGATACTTTCGGATTGTTTTGTGGCAGATAGCCTCTCCTGATAATAGAGATTCAAAGCTAGATCGAAACAAATTCTCTGTCACCCGCAGTGTGGTCAGAATGCCATATGCGTGCAACTTACATGAATGGCGCACAACCTTGTTGGGATGCCAGCGGAGACAAAACCGTACGAGAGTAAAACTTACAGAGCTTTTTAAATGTTCATGTTGAAGCAGGGGGAATGGATTTTATTAGAGAGGAAGGAGATGTAACTTTCTGAAAGTTATTTTGTACCCTACTGAGAATTTTAGAAGGTAAAGAGGTTGGTTCGCTATTACCTTATTTCACTTCAAAGTGTTTCTCTCATTTTCTTTGACAAAGCACATCCCTAATACAGCTATTAAACTTATTATTCATGATGAGCCTTGCATTTTGACTCATGTGGAGGTAGCTTTCTAATGCCAGTAGACAAGAAGGTTAGAAGAGAAAGTAATAAAGAAAGGAATGCAAGGATTCTTCAGTATATGCAAATCAATCAATGTGATGTATCATATTAAGAAACTGAAGGATAAAAACCATATGATCATCTCAATAGATGCAGAAAAAGCTTTTGACAAAATTCAACACCCATTTTTGATAAAAACTCTCCAGAAAGTAGGCATAGAGGGAACTTACCTCAACAGTTGGTATCATTGGCATATGTATCAAATTTCATGGAATCTAAGAGTTCATCAGCTGCTAGACATCTTTATATATGTGTCCACTATGAAAGGAAGACATCATGTTTTATCACTTTACTCATAGGCTGGCCAATTGGCCTGTAGGCCAAATCTGGCCCAGTGCCTGTTTTTATAAATAATGTTTTATTGGCATAAAGCCACACCCGTTCATTTACGTGTTGTCTGTGGCTGCTTTTTTGCTACAGTGGCAGAGTTGAGTAGTTGCAGTAGTGGACTGAATGGCCCACAAAGCCGAAAATGTTTACTGTCTGGCCCTTTACAGGAAAAGTTTGGCAAACCCTTATACTTTTATATTTCTTGAGCTAACTTTGAGACTTAAGCATAGATTTTAATCATATAATACTCTGGTGCATACAAAAAAGTGAAATATAAGCAAACAAGTTAGTTAAGGTATTCCTTAAACTTTTGTACATATAAAACATAAAGCTTGACCCATATGAATCACTTTTCAATGCAGTAATTGATGTCCATGATTTTCCACAAAATATTTTCCTTGGTGCAATGGATAGCACTGGTGATGCAGCATTTCTTGAATGAGTACTTCATTATTGCCCCTAGGATTTTCTTTCTAGCTGTTTAAACCCATTCTGCGTGCTTTGATGCAAGACCCTTTCTTGATGTTCCCAGAAATTTTCAACAGAAATTTTTTTCAGCGACCATGAAGTCTCCTCTTTACTTCCTCAAATGGAATTTACATAGATTTTGGCTGAAACGGGGAGGAATTGTGATTGTCCAGTCATGACCCTGAGAATAATCAACCAATTGTGCTTCCTGGGAAGGCAGGAATTCCAAAATGCCATTCATTATAAGATGAACCTGGAGACTTGAAAATGTGAAAGGCCTGTGCTTCTGAGAATTCATGAAATGTGTTAGCTTGTTTGTTTCCCAGCAGGTGGGGAATGGCTCAGTTTCTGGTTAATTGAAGGGAGAGAAGGCGGATGCAGTCACGTGTTTCTGCAGGTCTTCTGTAACTTGAAATGTTCTGCTCATTCTTTGCTTTACTTTATCAAGCTAAGTAGACTTCTTACCAAGGCTCAGTGTGAAACTGCACAGAAACGGTCTTCATGAGTCTCTGGATTTTAAGCCTCCCCAGTCTTCCAGGGGCCACAATAATTCAGATTGATGGCAGGGGTGCTCGGCGCTGACAGGGGCGCTCCGCTCCCTGGGCTCGGGCAGCTCGGCCCTGGAGCCTAAATCCAGCTCCTGCCTCGCCAGCCACAGGATCCGACTGGGAACTTTACAGTTTATTCCCTCTCCTCTGTCCTGTGCGTAACTTCGGTGTCCCGTGAATGTCTAGAAACCCCTTGTTGGGTTAACAGGTGAGATCATTCTTTGCGTGGCTTTCCATTCCCTGGTGTGATTCAAAAGAGTTGGGCCTAATGAGCAAGTGTTTCCACTTGGTCTCAGATTTCTAGCTGCTGCGGTTGCACTGCAGAGAAGTTTCCCTCAGCGAATGCTGGTTAGCAAGCATCTGAGGGTCTTTTCTTCTGGGTCTCAGGGCACCCCAACATTTGGGGTCTAGAAACCCCATTTCCCTGGCAGTTGGGGTCATAATACTATGTAACCCCAAGTACAGTGGAGGAAAGGCTGCTAATTTCTAGAACTCTTCTTGTGGTTGAGACGCTGCAAACAGAAAAGCAAATGATTCAAGCCAACAGGGAGGGGAGGGGGGTGCTAGCAAGAGCAGCTGGCCTTGAAATGTGCCACGTAAGGACCACAGGCTGACCTCAGGGCCTTTCTACTGATGGTACGTCCCAGTTTGGGCTGCAAGTTCTATTTTTTTCTTTATGCCAGATATGGTTATATAAGCAACTTTCAAAATGAGAAATCAAGCTTTTGATTTTCCTCTGCTTTGGTGGGCTCCCGGAGGCCTTTGAAAGAGCCAGGGCCATTTCCCACAGCAAAAACACAGCAGAGAAATCGTTTGTGCTTTAGAGGAGAGCTTGGTGTGTGTGCTTCGAACCTGCTCAAGTTGAAGAGCTACCTTACAACTTGGCAAGATACCGGAGATAAAAGGCAGGTTTGCAGGCTTGCAGTGGTTCCAGATTCAATTTTCAGAGCCCAACAAAACCAAGCAAAACCTGTTGTAGACTCAGGGGCCAAAACCTGGTTGAACTGTTCTCCGTACAGCTGATGAGTGTGGAGCTCACAGCACCTGGTCACCACGACTGAAGGGTAACCCAGAGGCTTCTTGGGTTCATGAACTTGGAGAAATGATGAAGGTCATATCAACAGTTAGCAGAGACTTGGGGATGAAAGAAGGGCCTAACAAGAGCGAAACCCAACCTGGCTCTGGGCTAGGGCCATGCTCAGGGCTCAAAAGGCTGGCCCTAGGGCTTCACTCTCTGCTTGGCTCCTGGTCGTACCACGAGTCCCCATTGCCAGTTACCCTCCAATCACCCCCAAGACAGACATGCGCTGGCCATGCCCTTTGGTCATTTAGTGCCACTCTCTTCCCTTGAATTCCTGCTGGCATAGACAGTACTGCCCTATCAGGTCATCATTGTCTGATGTGGGGACGTGGTTGATGCTGGGTGTTAGTCTGGTCTTAACCGAAGCTCAGGATGTCTGTAGAATCGTCTGGGTTGATGCTGAACCAGCAGGCTCCAGTTCCTTTGTTAAGGCCTCTTCTCTAGAGCCAAGTGAAGTTCACATCTCCCGTACCTTCGCTCCTGCTCTGTCCTTGGAAACTGCTTCAGCCAGACCTTCACCTGTGTGCGCATCAGAGTCGCCTTGGAGGGCTTGTTACCATGCAGATTGCTGGGCCCGCTCTCAGGGGTTCAGATTGGTTAGGTCTGGGGTGGGGCCTGGGAATCTGTCATCTCAAAGGAGTTCCCCGAAAATGCTGCTGCTGCTGCTCTGAGGACCACACTTGGAGCATGAAAACAAGAGAAGAACGAGGAGGAGCTGGAAAAAGGAGAGTCAGAGACTGGAAGGTGGGAGAGACCCGCGGGGGCTGGGTTTGAAAGGGCCATGAGCCGGGAATACAGATGGCCTCTAAAAGTTGAATCTAGAAGCTGTGGATAAAGGACAGCCAAATCCACCACTGATAAGAAACCTTTCTTTAACGCAAACTTTATCTGCAGGGGTGCGACTCTTCCTACAATCACTTTCTTATTTGCCACTATTGCAGTTGTAGCATTTCAGACCTTTCCTTTACTAATTATAGTCCCCACTTTACATTTGCAAAACGAAATGGTCCATTCAAGCAGCTTTTGCCAATTAAAGTAATCCTCTGTTCAAAGCGTATATTCCCTTTCTACCCAGAAGAACCTCAAACTGCTGCAGCTCCTGGTTCCAAAGATATAAAATCCAAACTTTGGGCTGAACCCAACCTCAAGGTCTCTGTGACTTTTTCTCTGACCATAAGTTTCTGGGAAAGGGAAGGTTTTCTATGATGAGGAAGCCTTAAGTGACTTCTGCTTAAAATAGCTATGGTTGTATGAGGCAGGTAATTGGAAGATATTAACAGATCCTGCACCCAGAGTATAGTAGTAAATTAAATCTGGGCTGTTCTCCAGCAGATATATTTGGAGCATGGCACAGCCTCCTTGCAACCAACCACAGTGGGGTTCGGTGCTGAGACAGAGGCCACAGGTGCGCTTAGGCATCTTGCTCCAGGTATCACCAGCTTTCCCCTCTGGCTGTATGTCGGTGGAACCAGAAAGAAAAATGGCTTTAATATTCAAATTCAAGGAGAGCCAAGCGAAGGGAAGGGCATCTGAAGTACGAGCAGAATGTTGTGAACTAAGGTGTATCAGGAAATGCCACATTTCTGTCTTTTCCTAAATCAAATTCAACCTGGCTTAGCCGCCACCTGCCTGACAGGAGGAGTGTGCAGGGGAGAGGGTCCCTGCTCCTACCTTTAGGGTTATTTAGAATTCCAGGGATTAAGGAGGCCAGGACCATTAAAGTGGGGCCTCTGGTCTTCATTTCGTCATGACTGCACCTGCGATGCTTGGGGCCTACGCTGGCGTTTGCAAGTGGGTGCCTTTGCTGACGGCATCTCTTCCTCCTGTTAAGCTTGGCCTCTGCACCTTCCCTGCAACACACAAGGCCACAGATCTTGGTGGCCTCTCACTAAGCCACTGTCCAGATGGTCCCAGAAGACACCTAGTATCTCTGGGGCTGAGACCAGGTCTGCGTCTCCAGGGCTCCATTGTATGTGGAAGCCACCAGCTGGGGGACTCGAACTCTTCCTGGTCTGGGTCACTCTCTTCTTCCTCATCCTTTAGACGCTTCTCCAGCTCTAGACCTTCACAGGCTTAGCCTTTAGAAGGAGGGTCAGTAAGCCTTTCTGTAAAGGCCAGCTTTGCTGACCACATAGTCTCTGTTGCAACTACACAACTCTGCCATTGTCATGTGCAAGCAGCCACAGACAATTCATAAATGAATGACTTTGGCTGTGCCAGTAAAACTGTTTCATGGACACTGAAATTTGAATTTCATATAACTTTCATGTGTCACAAAATATTATTCTTTTATTTTTTCCAACCATTTAAAAATGTAAAAACTATTCTCACCTCCTGCATGGTACAAAAGTGTGTGGTGGGCCCCATATGCCAGGGGACTGCAGTTTGTTGGCCCCTGCTTTGGAAAACCAAAGCTTTTTTGACTCTCCTCGGGGGTAGTGGATGCCCAAATGGCCAGGAGAAGATGTAAACAATTCCTCATTTTTTTTTAAACATAATGTCAAATCACTCTTTGCAGGGTGGCCCTGGCCTCCTCTCAAATCCAGCTCCTCCTTCCCTCAGGGACCCTTGGTGCTACTCTGGCACATCACTTTTGGTCATGATTCTCTGAGTGAGTGGTCCTCCAACTCACCTGGAGAGCCAGTAAAGGACACAGAGGCCCCCAAAGATGGCCTGAGCCTTTGTATATTTACCAAGTTCCCCAAGTGATTCCGATGCCCACCTGATATTGAGACCCATTGGCATCAGTATGTTGTTTTGTGCTGTCCTGCCCTTAAAGCAGCTGTTCTCTTTGCCTGCATTGGTTTATCTCCTTCCTTCCTCAGGTCCACTTAACCTGACTCTTAGTTATCTTGTAAAAATGTATGTCAGCTAGTAGTGCTTCTGGGCAAACCCCCTGGTCCCTATCTTATTTTGAGCTTTTGAAGCAAGCTGCATACACCTTTATGATGGCACAATTACCAGGCCTTACTTTGATTGAATATCTAGGTGATTGTCTTCCCAACCGGGAGGTAAGCTTCTAGCCTAGACCTTGTCTCCTTGATCTTTTATTTCTAACCTCCTATTCTACCAGACATATAATATAGACTCGATAAAAGATGGTGGTAGGAATGAATGAATGAATATACCTGGAGAATGGAGGGCAAGTGATAAGGAATGGGCAGGACATGAAAGGCATGGATAGAGATTTCTAGTATTTAGGTCTTGCTCCCCAGCTTTTATTGTGAGCGGTGATCTATCTGGGCTGATTTTGCCTCCTCTCAATTTCTAAGACTAATCATTGCACTTGTTAGTTGGTTCACGTTCATTAAATGCCCCGGACCAGTGGTTCTCAAAATGTGGTCCCCGGACAGGTTTCATTAGCCTCACCTGTTAAAAATGCAGCTTCTGGAGCTCTACCCCAGATCCACTGAATCAGAAATGCAGCCAATGTTTTGACAAGTCCTGCAAGTGATTCTGATGACCCTTCAAGTGTAGCAAACACCATGTCTAGACCACTGGTTCTCGAGAACCACTGGTTCTCAAGAACCACTGGTTCTTGGCTGCACATTGAAACCATCTGGGGAGCTTTAAAAAATACTGATACTTGTGCACCCCCCATGCCCCCACTCCAGTGATATGCTGGTAAATGGTGAACAGTTGACTCCCTGGAAGATAAAGAGCTCTGATTTATAGTGTCTGCCCATTTCTGTGGTGTTAATATTCCCACCATTGCCAATTCCCTGCGACTACCGTAAGTGTCACTAAACACAGAGTTGGGAAGACATGTGCACTATTGGCTCTTAGGAGCTGCTGGGAGCCAAGCTGGCTTCAGCACATATTGGTCCCATCTCCAGAGATCCAGATCATTTGGTCCAGGTTGTGACCTGGGCATCAGGATTTTTTAGAAACACCCCAGGTGATTTCCATGTGGAGCAAAGTTTGAGAGCCACTGCAGTAGAGTACCTGTGAAGTAAATTTTTAGTGAATGTAATTCCTCTCACTTAGCCATGGGCAGAATACTTCCCACTCCTTTGTTTTAATCTCTTCTATGCTATGACATAGCAGGTTCTGTAGGGAAGTCACTGATTTTCAAATCAAAAAAAGTTTTGTAAGAATTCTATGCATTTCCCCAAATTTTATTTGTGTGAGTATAGGACTAAATGTCATGTTAAAATCTGTATAATTAAAGTCAAATTTAGTTTACATTCAATAATTTAAATCAAAATTTTAGATCATAAAATATTATGTTTGAGACAAGATGAGTTTTTCCTCACTACGCAAGTGTATTTCAAGGCAATGATTGGTTACATTTATTTTAAAATTGGATTCAGATATTCTAAACATTTAATTAATGTGGTATCTGAACTCAAGCAAAACAGCAATGTTTCGTATTCTGAACATTAGAATAAACTACAATTGGGATATATAATCCGTAAAAGGCACAGGAAATAGAAAGAAATGTGGCATTTTGAAAAATCTAGTACCTGGGAAAAGGTAAACCATAAGGTGATTTTCTTTTAGGTGGCTTGCCATAGTTATGTTTGAAAAATGCAATTTCTCAGATCCTCGGGAAAAAAAATGGCTTAATGAGAGCAACAAATAAAAAATTGATTAAAATAAAAATGAATAATTTATTTTAGTATGACATTGGTTTTCTATGGATGAATAAAAATAAAGCTATTATGAGTGGGTTATTCTTCATATACTTAGATGAAATCATCACTGATGAAAAGATGCCATTAATTAGTATCCATTAAATACAAATAAATCTGGAAATTTCACCTACTGGATTATAGGTGATAGTAATTAACTGGACCTTAAACCAATTATTCATTCCAAAATATTTGTATAGTGCGGAGGAGGGAAGGTAGATGGGATTTTCATGAAACAAGGTTGACCAAGAGTGGATGATATTGAAGCAGGGTAATAGTCACATGGAGATGCATTAACTTATTCTCTACTTTTATGTGTGTGTGAAATTTTCCATAATAAAAGGTTTAAAATACTAATTACAGTTTTATTGTTTATACCTGGTTTGCTAGGCATAGTAGAAAATACAGAAAAATGCAAGAGACAGTTCGAGCTCTCAATATGCGAGGAAAAATAGACACGTTCTAACTCACTTATCTGGCAGTCCGTGTTCATACATTTTTCAGATGAATGAAGGTTACCACTTATATGTGTCCAAACTTTGAAAAGCAATTTTAGTAGAATTTTTTCCAATGTGTTACCTCCTGCCCTGTGTTCTTAAACTTGGTGTAATGAATATATTTTAACCTTTTCCCGATGACTCAGATCATTCTCACTTTAGACATCAGTCTGTTCTGGGTTGTCTTTGGTGATTGAAGGTTGTTCATTCAATCCACAAATGTTTACTGAATACTGATGACGGGGTAGGAGCCGGTGTAGCGCAGAACAAAGGAGACAAAACTCCCTGCCCTCCTTGCCCTCACATTCTTCTGGTGGTTGAGACGTTTAGGGTGGCTTAGGTGAGGACTTTGAGTGAGAAGAGACACCAAATAGCTCAGAGTGCTGCTGTACTTTTCCCGGCTCTCCTGTCTGTTCGTTGTAGTTAATTTCATTTATCTCCTTTCTCCTTCTGAATTGTCACTTTTGTTACCTTTCAATTTGCCTACTGTGAGTGATTTTTTTCAATTAATCTGTTTATGCCTTCTTGCCCAGCATTCAGGTCATTGCTGCTATAATCTACATGATATGATCACTAGGTTTGTTATAAATGTGTATAATATGAGATACCCTGGGCTTTGAGTAAATTCCTGAGTCGCGCTTGGGTGTGTCTTGCCTTACTGACTCCCACTCCCCACTCCCGCCCCACCAATTATTTTTATGTTTCTGTGTTTCTAGATAGCTGAGGTCTCTAGATGCATGATTCGTTCGTTTGGCATTTAACGAATACTTATTAAGCACCTAATATGTGCCAAATACTATTCTAGGAGCTGGGAATACAGGGTCTAAAACAAATATGGTGCATGCTCTGAGAGCTAGGAGAAGGTACAGGAGTTTGTAATACCCTGTCCTAGCTGGAGAAGCATTTACAAGAGCACCTCACCAAGCTGGGGGTGGGAGATCAAGGAAGGCTTGTGGAATCTGGAAGGGGCTGGGGATGCATTGACTTATGGACTTGTAAATTTGATGTGCTTCCGAGACGTGCACATGGAGATGTCCTGGAGAGAGTTGGAATCTCCGTTATCTACTGTTGCGTGACAAACCATCCTAAAACTTAATGGCTTCAAATAACAATTTATTATTTCTCACAATTCAGTGGGTTTCCTGAATAGTTCCACTGCTAGTTTTGCTTGAGCTCACTCATATGGCTGCATCCATCCAGGACAGCAGCTAGACTGGAAGGTCCAAGAGAGCCTCACGTACCTGTTTGGCAGGGCTCTTGGCTGTTGGCTGGGGCACCTTGGTTCTTCTCCACATGGTCTCTGATCCTGCAGGACACTAGACTGGCTTCTTTCATGGTTTCAGGGCAGCATTCCAAGTCTGCGGAGGCAGAAGCAAGGCCTTTTTAGGTCTGGCTTTGGAAGACGCATAATGTCATTTCACCCACAATCTTTTGGCCAAGCAATTTCCAAGACCAGCCCATGTTTGAGGGATTGGGAAACTGACTCATCCTCTTTTTTTAAAAAAATCAATTAATTAATTAATTTTAATATTTATTTTTTATTTTATTTGTTTACTTTCCTTATTTGTTTTGGCTGCGTCGGGTCTCAGTTGTGGCACACGGGAACTTTGTTGAGGCATGTGGGATCTTTTCGTTACGGTGAGTGGTCTTCTCGGGCTTCTCTTTAGCTGTGGGGCGCAGGCTCTAGAACACGTGGGCTCTGTAGTTTGCGGCACGCAGGCTCTCTCGTTGAGGCATGTGAGCTCAACAGTTGTGGCACGTGGGCTTAGTTGCCCCTTGGCATGTGGGATCTTAGTTCCCCGACCAGGGATGGAACCCGCGTCCCCTGCATTGGAAGGTGGATTCTTTACCACTGGACCACCAAGGAAGTCCCTTGACTCATCCTCTTAAAGGGAAGAGCAACAAAGGCACCTTGCAAACACACAGGACGGGAAGAATCCATGGCCATATTTTGTAATCTACCACAGTTGCATAGATGCTTCTGAATCTCAAGAGAGTAATTTGGATGGAAGGCAGAGATTTGGAAATTATCAGTGTTTATTGATACTATTGTAAATCCTGACTGCACATCAGACTCCTCTGTGGAACAGGGGCAGTTTTCCATATGTTTCACATGCAGTAATGGCAATTCTCATGCATGAAAGAGATGCCCCAAAATGTTGGGTGGGAGAACTCACCAAGGAGTGAAGAATCCAACCTCACTTCCTGAAGTGATTCTATGTAAATCAGGTTGACAAATTGGCTTTCATTCCTAGTCCTAACCACAAAGTTCAGTGCCCACCCAGGGATTTATTATGTTCAATAAAGAATTTGTAGTAAAATGAAAACTTAATGAATTCCTAAGTAGCTTCTGTAGTGTTCTAGTTTGCTTGCTGTCTTGCTAACCTAGCCCTTTTTTTATGGTATATTTGTTTCTTTTCCATTGTTCTTTCAAACATGAGCTGGGTTCAAAGCCCTCATTTGCCATTAACTATCATGAACAAGATGGGCTTCAGCCTGCCAGTCATCTGTTGGTATTGGATACCGGAGAAATGAGGGAATTTTCTCGAGGCAGTTATGTATATGAGAGCCCTGGAAGAGCCTTGAACAAGAAAATGAGCATGGAATTTTACTATTTCTTAGTGTTCTTAACTCGCTAAGGCTGTCCTTTCCAATATAGTAGCCACTAGCCACATGTGCATATTTATATTTAATTTTCAATTCTTTGAGTTAGGTAACATTAAAAATGGGGATCCTTAGTTGAACTAGTCATATTTGCAGTCCTCAGTAGCTACACGTGGCCAGTGGTTATCGTCTTGGGCAATGCAGATGCGTAGAACATTTCTATCAACGTGGAACAGCAGTGGGTAGCACTGCTCCTATATTTCTTGTACAATTAAGAATAAAACTGGTAATGCCAGTGTTAGATCTCCATGCTGTGGATTAGAATTAAGGGTGAAGGGTAATTTCCTTTGTTATCTAAAATACCCATTGCAATTCATTACAGATCAATTAACATAGATTTTAGAAAGAGACTAGGGATAGGGAATACAGTACAATTTTGTTTGAGACTTTTTGTCTGTGAATTTAAAAGTTTAGATGTAGGTTACATATTGATGGAGTTAAAGAAAATCTTACCAAACTAGAATGAAGGGCCCAAACTAATGAAATAAAATCTAACAAGGATAAATGTAAATGCTTATACTGTTGGTTTAAATCAGGGTTTGACATACTTGTTCTCTATAAAGCCAGATAATAAATATTTTTGAATTTGCAGGCCAGCCAGTTTCAACTCTGCATTGTAATATGAAAGCAGCCTTAGACAGTATGTAAAAAATTGAGCGTGGCTATGTTCCAGTACAATTTAATTTACCATAAAACAGTAGTGGGCTGGGTTTTTGTCACCGTATTTTGCTGACTCCTGCACTTGGTCAGTTGTACAAGTGCAAAAGGATGAGGCTCGGCCTGACCCTGTCCTAAGGGATCTTTACTTGGTTGGTGGCTTGGCTTGAGCCAGTTGCCTTAGGTAATGTTGTTTTAGCCTGTGTTAATAGACATGTTCCATCCAAAGTCAGGAAAGGAAGAATTCCATTGTAGTTCACAGTAGGAGTTTGCATTCGATCTGGATAGTGACAATCTGGACATTACACAAGATGTTCAAGGATTTGGAAACTGCATAAGAGGAGAATGGAAGAAACTGGGGTCTAACTTAACAGTGGTGAATTATTGGGGGATGCGATTATAGCTGTCTTCAAGTATTTGACATCCTGCCATGTGGCAGGAGGTACTATTTCTCTGAATAATTCTAGAGATTAGAAATAGAATAAGTACAAATTAGTAAAAGGGGAACTTTAAGAATATTATAGTTGTTTCAAAACGGGCTACTTTACAAAGTAGTTTCCCACAACTGAAGGGTTTTAGAAAAAAGATGGATAATTATCTATGAGCTGGTTGAAGAGTTTGTTCTAGAATTGAGAGGAAGGTTGGAAAGGTTATCATCTAAATTGCTGTTATATTATCAGATTAGAACTAAATTGTATGTAGAGAAATCTCAACCCAAACTCTTTTATATAAAACAAGAGCATCTCTTGGCTCATACAGCTGAAAGGTCCCAGGATAGGTCTGACTTCAGACATCGCTGGATCCAGAGGTCTTACCAAAGTCTTCAGGTGAGACTGGCTACATAATTGGTGGGACCTAATGCAAAATGAAAATGCAGGGCCCCTGGTTCAAAAATTATTAAGAATCTCAAAATGGTGACAGCATAACCTTAAACCAAGGGTAGGGCCCTTCCAAGTGCGTGGCCCTGTGAACTTCATAAGTTGCATGCCCATGAAGCCAGCCCTGTCTTCAGGTTATGGTCTATCTCTGCCTCTCAGCTCTCTTTTTCTCTGGGTTAGTTTCATTTTCAGGCAGCCTTTCCTCACTGACAGCTCAAGACTTGTATTTTATAGCTGGAAAAGAGCGTTCCTCTCCTCTGGTGACACCAGCGAACGGTACCAGATAATTTCTAATAAACTTTTTTTCATCTCTGAATCCAAATACATGGTGGCACTCCCTTTGGCCAGGCCTGGGTGACGTGTCTGAGAGTAGAGTCAGATCTACTCAAACCATAAGGACCAAGAGAGAAAGTGATAGCTCCAAAATGAAAAACAGGGTAGAGGAACCTCATCAAGGCAGAATAGATGCAGGGTAGTCCAGTAATAAATATCTACTCTGTTTAGCAAACAGACTCTATGAGCGATAATGAAGAAGTGACTCAAAGTAAGAAAAAGTCTTAATCCAGAGATCTTGTCCATAAGTAAACAGATTCCTTTCACTCTAAAGGGTTTTCTAAATTTTAAAATTCTGTTTTCTCAGGTATGCAGGCAAGATTTTTCCTGTCTCATGTATATTCAGTATAGCGTTTGTATTCTTAGCATGAGCTACTTAAAAACTGTCAAGACTCTGAGATCCAACACGTATTGCCCCGCCTGGAAATTATTTTAATTCAGTGAAGATTTTCCCCTGGAACTTCATTTTATTTCTCAAGCCTAAGTTTCATCCAAAACTTTGTTCGGTTACTTAGGAGGGGAAGCATGTATCTGTGTGTATGTGTGTGTGAGTGTGTGTGTGTGTGTGTGTGTGTGTGTGTGTGTGTGTGTGTGATCACTTTCTGTCTTGGCCAGTCCTTCTGCTGAACCAGCATATTGTTTAATAAGCTCTGCTCAAAACTTGACTTTCTGGGTGAAATCATGAGTCTAATGCCTGGAAAGTAAAAGAGAACCAGGGAGCGCCAGGCCCCTGGAGAGTTGTAGTTGTAATGGATTGAGTACCCACACAAATCAGTTCAGCCAAGATATTCATTCCAATCCAATGAGATCTGACCTTATTTTTCCTGTCAAATTTGACACTTTTGGGATCTGAATTAACCATTTTATTACAGTCAGTTTATCAGGGGAGGCAGGGGACAATTAATTACGATCCGGCTCTGTCATGGTTCCATGCAGCTGACAGAGAACACTTTTCTGAAGTTGGCCATACAGAGGTAGAAGTTAAACACAAGATCTCTGGGGACTTCCTGGTGGTCCAGTGGTAAAGAATCCGCCTTCCAGTGCAGGGGATGCAGGTTCGATCCCTGGTCCGGGAACTAAGATCCCACATGCCGCAGGGCAACTAAGCCCGCGCGCCACAACTACAGAGCCCACGCGCCCTGGAGCCTGCGCGCAACAACTAGAGAGAGAAAACCCACGTGTCACAACTAGAGAGAAGCCCGCATGCTGCAATGAAGAGCCCGCGCTGCAACTAAGACCCGACGCAGCCATAAATAAATAAATAAATAAATAAATAAATATCTTTAAAAAACAAAAACAAAAAACCCCACGAGATCTCTGGAGAGAGGCTTCTGGGGTTGGATGCCTGGTCCTGCCACTCATGAGCCATGTTTCCTTGGGCCAGTTTACCTCTCTGAGCTTCCTTTTTCTCATCTGTAGGAATGCCATTGTTGCTATCTATGTCTAAGCCCACACCAGGAAAATAACAGAAGTGCTTGTTTCCCGAGGTCTCCCACACCTGCTGAGATTCACAGGGTGTGTTTTTCTGGGTCATTCAACTAGAATGTTAGAGCAGAAATGAGAAGGGAATGCCTTGACTTCCTCTTAATTTAAACACGTTATCAATTACTAACATGCTTAGCCAAGCATATATTGGTATATATATTTACACTGGTTGACTTCCATCCAAAATCTGTCCTTAACCTGCAGGGCTCATCCTACCCAAATCCACGAAGCATAAATTTACATTAATGGTAAGTCCAAGAGGATGGTGTCTTTTGCTTTCTTTTCCCTATCTGAAACAAGTCCTCACTAGAAGAAAGAAGTCCTAAAGCTTTCAGAAAAAGAAAAGCTATTTTAAGGAAGACTCTTAATTTTCTGATCTTTCACCTAGAGATTGAAATCTGGTCTAATAATTACATCAAAGAATTTTTCCCCCAAATACCTGGACTTCCCTAGTTTATAGGTTTGTGCTTAGCTTTGATTGGTCTTGAAGATTCTTAATATAAATTGTAGAGTGTAAGGGCTTGATCCCCTCCTGCTATCTTCCACGGAGGTAACTTTAACAGGTCTTCCCACTGTTAGGCATTCACAGTCCGTGGCTTTTTAAGACATGCATACCAGTCTAGTGTTCTTCAGAATATAAATAGAAGCATTGAAAATATCTTGGAGCTTTCTAAATTGACTTCCCCAAACTAAGTTAGAAATTAAAGTTGAGCTGAGGTGCCTGTGTTTAGCTCATTAAGTCTTGCAGTGTTTTCTCTGAAATGGCAGGTCTCCTGGGACAAATCAAGGAACTGTTCTCTTTAAATTCCCTGAAAATCAGAAGGGCACCAATTTCTGATAATTTTAAATTGTTCTTTACTAGGATTGCATATTGAAAATGGAGCATACCACCTGGGTAAAGAACATGGATGAAAGGGGGAAAAAAATACATATTTATGTTTGTATTCACTAGCAAAGTAGTCGGCAACACAGTTGGATTTTTTAAGTCCCAAGCTACTTTCCCATCTTTGCGAACAGAACTACTCTGATTTAAAATATACCACAGCTTTAGGGAACAGGAATAAAAATCCTGAACGCCAAACAAGTACACATTTGAGGGAAGACTTCTGAGAAATATTTGCCTCCCTAGATTTATAGAGACTGCACTGAGCTTCCTGTGGATTCCTGGACATACCTACATTGCATGGAGCTTGATTTCAAAGTTCAAGTCTGTGTCTCTAGTGGTGTCCACTCACATACTGAAAGGGATAAATACCCCCACTACATGCTCAGACTTGAAACAAACTGCAATAAAAGGCATCACCCAGAGCTATAAAGAATTACAATGAGTTCTGCCAATGCATTTTCCTTCCGTGAGCCAGAGCATGCACCAACGTTGCACATTTACCCCAGCAAGTGGTCAGGCCAAAACTAAGGTCTGCATTACATAAGATTATTTCATGGCCAAACAGGTGAAGCAACACCCAACTCCTCAGCTCCTACTTAAAAGGATTCGTTCATGTCTTAGATCAAGGGTGTGCGTGTGTAGTCACCATGGAAGCGGTTATGGACCACCATGGCTGAGCAAAGAACTCACCTGTGGAGATTTTATAGCGTTCCGGAGGCCCAGCCCCCAGCCCACACCCACCTAACCAGAATTCTGGGGCTGGTGTTCTGGCCTGGGTACACAGTTAGCACCTGTGGGTTAATCTCGTTGAAATGACTGGAACAAGATGAGGCCAAGGTTTTCTCTCCCACCAGTAGACCTGAAGCCAGGGCCGACTCTTCCAATAGTCCTGTACAGCCCAAATCACCCAGCTCCCCCTCTCCATCCTTTCTTTTTCCCTTGACTTACTCATTCTCACAATTGCTGGAGTAGAAGACATCTCCAAGGGGCAAACTGTTCACTGAGTCATTTTTAAAATGTCATTGCAAATGTAAGCACTTCTGGCCTCACATAAGAAACAAGGGGAAAAAATGGAGTGCTAATGGCTGTGATAGTTTAAGGAACTCGATTTATTCCCAGGAGCTCCATTCATCAAATATCACTACTATGACTTTATTGCCTATTCACCAGAAATCATTACATTTTGGTAGTTTTTGAATTCCATTACCCGGGGTCATAAAATTCCTTCTAATAAGAAATCATGGCTGTCAAGTCCAGTCTGATTAAAAAGAATGACAGATGATCTGCAGCCTTGGAGTTGATGTTTTTGGCTGCCGATTATTTCACATATGAAAGTGATTAAGTGATCATAAAGGAAATCCACAGGTACAATTACAGGGCCTCACATCATAAATCATTGTAAAGGCGAGTAATCTGCACTTTTCACGTCTTTTATTGTTTGCATACAGTTCCTTGAATTGCCTCCACCCCAAGGCATTTCAACTCTCTGCTTCATGTAAAATACCTTTTCAAAATCTCACCAGCCCCACACAACACCCTGACCATAAAACTTACCCGTTAGATTCCTTCCTGCTACTAACCTAGAATGCTTGTGTGTCATGAAGCGCAGCACACTTATCAAATAAGAAAGTAGAGATGGGTGATTCTTCCTCCTGTCTTACTTTCATAGTACTTGAGAGTGACTCGGATCACTTGGTTAAAAAAAAATGGCTCCATATAATTATTTAAGTTTTTAGTGGAGTCTCCCAAAGTGCCTGTTGGTGCTGTTTCTTACTGTTTTACTTATTATATGTCATGTAGTTATACAATAGTATCGCAAAAAGAGGACAAATCATTTTTGATGGTGACAGAATTAATATGTTTTGATACCTTTGCTCTTCAGAATAGGTAATAGTGATTTCCTAACAACCAAGTAGTAAATAAAGCCGAGGCTCAGATATGTCTTTAGCCTGTGGCATGATGATCAAAAGATAATTTCATTAGGAAGAAAAGAAATAATAATGCTTTCATTCATAGAGTGAATTCTGGAAAGGAAAGAAAACTATGTTATGACTGTCTTTTTTTTTAAATTAATTAATCGAATTTATTTATTTTTGGCTGCATTGGGTCTTTGTTGCTGCGCGTGGGCTTTCTCTAGTTGTGGTGAGCGGGGGCTACTCTCCGTTGTGGTGCACATGCCTGTCATTGCAGTGGCTTCTCTTGTTGCGGAGCACCAGCTCTAGGCGCACAGGCTTCAGTAGTTGTGGCACGTGGGCTCTAGACCGCAGGCTCAGTAGTTGTGGCGCACGGGCTTAGCTGCTCTGCGGCATGTGGGATCTTCGTGGACCAGGGCTCGAACCCGTGTCCCCTGCATTGGCAGGTGGATTCTTAACCACTGCGCCACCAGGGAAGCCCCATGACTGTCTTTTTAATGTGGTTTCCTCGCTCTCTCTCCACTTGCACCATTGCACAATATTTTTTCTTCAACTTTTGGGAGAAAAGTATATCCACTAATGTGTTGACACATCTTCATATTTTCCCTGTAACCTTCCCTTTGTATCTCCTCGAAGTCCGTTTACAGCAGAGGGCATAGCGAGCTACACCAAATACTTCCAAATACTCTTCCAAATACACGAAGAGTATTTGGAGGGCATCTAGAAAACCTGAATTTATCTTGCCCATATATGGCAATGCAGCATAATTTTCTCTCCTCTAGTTGTTGAAAGAAAATATCAGAGTGGAAAAGGTGGCAATGATGTAAGTAAATATGATTTTTGAAGGGACTGTTTTAGAAGACGCTGACCACCTGAGAGTAAAAGAGAAGTATACCTAGGTCCTTCCACCTTGAATACACTTGTTCATCCATCCCATTCGTGCAGATCCTTCTCAACTAGATTCCAGTGTCCCTTTGTTTTTTGAGGGGCCTTCCCTGACTCCTCCCCACTCTCATATATTTTACAATAGCCCTTCATAAATGTTTTACATTATCAACCATATTGCATTATATTTTAGTTGTTTCCAAGTCAGTCTTCCCTAAAGAAGTACGAGCTTCTTTTGAGTAGAACTGGATTAAATTTATTTTTGTTTCCACAACAAAACCAAAAGCTGTTTCTTTGAAAACATCAATAAAATTAATAAGCCTCTAGTGAAGCTAAGTAAAAAAGAGAGAAGACACAAATTACTAATATTAGAAATGAAAGAGGGCACATCACTACAGATCCCATGCACATTAAAAGGATAATAAAGAAATATGAGAAATTCTGTGCTCACAGATTTGACAACCTAGATGAAATGGACCAATTTCTTGAAGGACACACTGCCAAATCTCACACAAGAAGAAACAAGACAATGTGAATAGGCCTATAAGTATTAAAGACATCGAATCAATAATTAATAACCTTCCAGAACAGGAAACAGCAGGCCCAGATGAGTTCACTGGCGAATCCTTAAGGAAGAATCCTGAACATTTAAGGAAGAAATTATACCAATTCTCTACAATCTCTTCCAGAAAGTAGAAGCAGAAGGAATACTTCCTAATTCATTCTATGAGGCCAGCATTCCCCTAATACCAAAACCAAAGACATTACAAGAAAAGAAAACTAGAGATCAGTTATCTCTCATGAACATAGATGCAAAAATCCTCAACAAAATATTAGCAAATTGAATCCAACAGTGTATAAAAAGAATTATACACCATGGCCAAGTGGAATTTCTCCCAGGTAAGCAAGGCTGGTTCAACATTTGAAAATTAATGCAATGCATCACATCAACAGGCTAAAAAAGAAAAATCTTTTTTATTTCAATAGACCCCCCAAAAAAGCATCTAACAAAAACAAACACCCATTCATATGGGAACTCTCTGTACCATCTGTTCAGTTTTGCTGTTAACTGAAAACTGCTCTAGAAAATAAAGTCTATTAAAAAATTTATTAAACCAAAAAATTCTTATGAATCAATTCTTTTCTTTCTAGAGAGCCTTCCCCTTAAGGCACTCTTCTGCTTTGAGTTTGGTTTCAATGAGCTGTCTCTTCTCTGCTGGTTGAAGCAACTTTATCACATTTTGAAACACAACCAAAATTTCTGGGCACATTCCTCAAACTGGGGCTCAGAGCCCTGTAGTAGCACTGCTGTGACCAGCCTCCATGCCACTGAATACCATGGGACATGGACATCTGTGATGATTTAATTAGCTTGCTTTTGTTATTTCCCTAGTAGTATAGAGAAGAGGTGGTATTCTTTAGTCACCAACAGGTGTTTTGAAACTTTGCCCGTAGCAAGCTGTAGAAGGGAGGCTGGTAACTGGAGAGCATGCGCAAAGATGGCAGCCGCATTGATATAGGAGTGAGGTCTCATGCGGTGGTAAGAAGGATTTTGTGAACTTTGCATGATCACTTCTTCACCTTGCCAGTCAAGCACGACAGAAGGATGAACCTCTTTGCCATCTGCTTCCTCTCCCTCTAAAGATGACAGCTTGGGTACATCTGTAGTCAGTGTTTCCAAGTTTAACTAGGTGTGTGCCAAATGTTGAACAGTGATTCCAAACTTTAGTGTTTATTAGAATCACCTGGAGGGCTTTTCCTTTTCAGATTACCAGGGCCCACTTCCAGAGCCTCTGATTCATTAGGTCTGGGGTTGGGGCTGAGAATTGGCATTTTTAACAAGTTTACACGATTCTGATGCTGCTGATCTAAGGACCACATTTTAAGAACCCCTGTTCTAGAAGGAGGCCCACCTGAACAACAAAGGAAGAACTTAGTGGAAGGTGTAAAAGACACCAGAAAGCAGTATGTGTTTATCTGACTTTTTTTTTAAATGGATAGATAGCTCAGAGCATTTTATCTTGGAAAAAATGTAGTGAGTGCTCCAGATTAAAAAAAAAACTACAGTGTGCAACTTCCTTTTAAGGCATTGGCAAAGATGGTATGAAATAAGAACAAGAGCCGGCTGGAGGTGGAGAGCCATGTCAAATATGAAAAATGGGAACTTTTGCTGCCTGGTTCCAAATCAGTTCTCATGTTTCTATATCTATTTGTCCATCTCAGGATTGTTAGATGGTTTTTTTGTGCCACCTGCCTGGCTTATATGCAACACCTAATAAGCTTCTAAAATAAATCTATTAACTTTGAAAGCTTTGTCATTTTCTGAATATGGCTTGATGGTCTTCTTAAATTGTTGGTAACTCCTATTTTTCCTCCAAAATATTATCAAACATTCCTTTAATACCCAAAATATCTAGGTGCTGTATATTCAGTTATTGAAACAGACATATATGCCTTTTGGAGAAAATAGGGCCCCAGGTCAGTGTGAAATAAGGTGAAAGTAGTTGTGAGGGGATTTATGCCAATTGGATAGTTTAAAAAATTGTTTCTTTGGTAAAAGTTTGAGAAATAGAGGTAAGGGAGATCTATATCTCTTTTTTCCACGACCTGGCTAGTGGGTGTTCTGTTCTAATGTAAACAAACATGAAAGCAAGCCGCAGATCAGAGTTTGGATGGATATTAATTAGTGAGCTGGCAAAAAGAAAGAAAAAAAAATGAAAAAGAAAACAGAACAGACCTAGTACCTATTCTTGTGAGGTCAGTGAAGTCCCTGGGCAGGACTGGCCTGAAGAACTGTCTTGGAAACAGAGACTGTGTCACGTGTCTAGCTGGACTGGGCAAGAGTCTTCTGTCAAGTGGGCAGTGGGTGAGGGTGAGGGTGAGGGCTCAAGACCAGATGCTGTGGCAGAATTCAGAGGATTTACTCTTGGGTGTTCAGCTGCTGGTTTGGCTCACTTCTTATTCTTTCCTCGTGCAAGGGCAATAGGGCCTGTGTAGTTTTCCTAGCTACCACATTTCTGGAAAACCACCCGTTTCTTCAACGAAAAATGATTTCTGACACCTCTTATGCTAATGAACAAACCCACTAGTGCAGATTTAGATAACACATTTGAAGTGTTTGCCTTGGCTGCCTCTGAATGTGGATTCCTGATTAGGGGCCTTTTAAATATGACCTAATTGTCTTTAGGATATGAGTGAAAATTGACTTATGGATCCATATATATATCACTGTTTTGTTCCAGTTATATAGAGCAGTTAAGGAAGGTGAGGTATAAGATTCTACAGGTTAATCACTGAGCGGCTTAAAAAATTGGGGAGTGTTTCCCCATTATCAAGTGTACAAGTTACAGGTGTTGGGGGTAGAGAAAGAAATTTGGGGACTGTTAGTGTTTACTGTTATATAAAATTGGATACCTCTGTATGATTTAGGTTAGTATTTAAGAAAATGTTATGAAAATGATTGTGACGTATTCTAATTCCATCTTGAAGACCCAGGATTTTAGATTCTCTATGGCAGATGAGCTAACGAGGGGAAAGGCATGCGGGTAAAATCGGATGGATCTTTTTCAGAGGGAGTACTGTTTCTTTTCACACTTTTCTATTCCTAGCACAACACTTGGGTAAGTGCTGATAGCAAGCCTTGCATATAATTATTGAAAACAATGCCAACACGAAATGGCAGTTCCCAGTGCCGGCTTGCCCCTTCTATTCAAGATCAGTTAATTTGCCAAACAACTGGAATGAAAGATTGTGGCTGAAAGGTTAAGAGAAGCCATGTTGCCCTTGGCTTCATTCTGTCCTTTCTGTTTATGTCATTTGATGTTCAACTGACACTTTTGAAATCAAAGACATGACAACATATATGTGTATATAGGTGTATGTTACATATGTGGGTGTGTGTTAAATACGGTGTAGATTTTCTGGTTTTTAAAAACACCGATGACACAGATAGATTAGGCAAAGTTAAAAAGAACTTGGCAAAGTAATTTATTTCATCTATTTCAAAATTTTATTTTACCCACCCCCTCCCCCCCCCAACTCAAATTCAGTGACCAGTTGTCTGGAAGGGCACTGATGTATAAATACCAAGCCAAATGGTAGACTGTTGAAATAATGGGATTGTTTTGGGGTCTGAAAAAACACCCACTCATTTGGCAATTTTCTAGAAGGACTCATCGGGACTCAGCATACAGCCCCGGTTTTGGTTTCATTTATTTATTTACTTATTACAGCTAAGAGCAAGATTCCACATTTGGATCAGTGAGGTAAACAGGCACAGGCTGAGTCTGGAGGAATCCATGCGCGGGCTTCCCCTGTGGTCCCCAAATGAGGCCACATAGAGCGCTCCCTGCCCCAGTGCAGAAACACAGCCACTCGCTTACAGCGTTTCCGCCTAAGCAAGCCTGTCTGAGACTCAGGGCCCAGGGTTTTTATTGGTGTTTGGTCACATCATCGCAAGGACCAGCCACAATTACTGAAATTCAGAATTCCCTGGAACCAGGTGTTTTGTGCTCCAGGTGGGAAAGCAACCTGCTAATGTAGGGAACTTCTCAGAAGCTGACTTCCCAGAAGCCAGCTAAGGGCCAGCCCTGCAAGATATCTTTCTCAAGATAACAGCTAGGCCTGAGAGAGTAACCCCTTCCTGCAGAGATGTATACTTTTTAAGTGCTCTTGTAGTATCTGTCATGTGATCATCTATAAATGTATGTTTGTTTGAATAAATACGTCAGACCATCAGCTCCTTGAGGTCAGAAGTCCTAGCCTTTCTATTCATGTTTCTATGGCACCTGAATGACAGGTTGCGTGAAGGGAAACCCAAAGAATATCTCTGGAAACATTCTGGGAATGTTCTGGAAACATTAATGAATGCATCAACGGAAAGTGGGATTTTAGTTCTGTGTGTAAATTAAAAGTTGGATACTTAATTAGATTATAATTTAACTGTGGGTATAATTTATAGATGATAAAATTCTCATTTTCTGAACAGAATTCTGGCAGCCTGGCCACAATAATCTTAAGATGACCTCATTTCTAGACTTTCCAAGCTAACTACTAAATACTGTTTTATATAATTTCCAACTTCCAAGTCAGTTGTACAACAATGATCATAAACATCTCCCAGAATGAGAATGGTTGTGGTGGGTTGGTGGTTCACACAGAGCTGCCCCGTATTGCCCCAATCCCTACTGCCATTGCCTTCATCTTCCGGGTTAGGATGGAATAAATGGTTATCACCAGGAAAAGCTTATCTTTAAGGCAGAATGTCACAGTAATGATATCAGGGATGAAAAAAGGAGATAAAAGAAGAGGATATGGCTGTTTACCCACCACATCTGGGCCAGTTGAAGTTCTGGACTGTTATGGACTGGAATCATCTAGTGTTAAAAGGTAAATTGAGGCATATTAAAAATTTTAAGAGTTTTTTGAGCAAAAATCAATTTAAATCGGGCAGTGCCAAACCGGATGTGGTTAGGATCCGTCCACGGACAGAAGCCAGGGGAAAGAATTATATAGAGAAGGTGCAGAGGCAAAGAAAGGAAATTATTGATTGGCTGTAGCATCAAACCTAGTTGGCTGTTTGTGATTGGTTGCCCTTAGGTATTGATTTCCTAACCCAGAGGCGTTTACAGGCTTAGACTTTTTTTGGTTTGCTTACATGGGCCACCAGGGCATTAGAGCCACCTCCGTGTAATGGCCTCCTTATTTAATTAATGTAACACTAGTTTTGTTACCAAACTCAGGTTTGGCTGCTCGCCGCTCAAAAGCCAGTAATTCAAAAGGCAACTGTCAGTAGAAAGGGAAGTTGCTTTAATCAGAAAAGCCAGAAATGTAGGGAGAAGGTGGACTCATGTCCTGAGACCAACTCCAAAGTTTCTGCTCAGCCAGGACAGTTTTTAAAGGGAAAAAGGGTTGGGGGAGAATCTCAGTGAATCATTGAGGCAGGAGTTGGGTTCTGCATCATTCTTCATTGCGTGCAGACTGGCTGACTCTCTCTTCAGATGTTATCTTGCCTGTGTGATCTGCCTGCAGGATTGCTAAGGGGGTTTTGGGGGGGTAGAGAGCTAGTTTTTCTTTAACTACTTAAGTCTTCATTCTTACTTCTTTTACTCTAGGAAAAGAATCAACAGGTTAGGCAAGGCATGATGTACATTCAGAAGAGCATAAGTCAGGAGTTAGTTTAAATCGCCTAGGGGAATTCTCTAGCGGTTCAGTGGTTAGGACTCTGCGCTTTCACTGCCGAGAGCCCAGGTTCAATCCCTGGTTGAGGAACTAAGATCCCAGAAGCTGTGCAGTGCAGCAAAAAAAAAAAAAAAAAAAAAAAAAAATTGCCTAGTGATCTCATCCCTATAATTAGGTTCTTTCAAGGTTAGAGGGGAACAGAAATGGGCAAACAGGAGAGGGGAAAAGAGCTGCTTTCAGTTTCTCCCATATTATGGTTTAACAAAAATTAGCATGTATGTTTCACACGTATCCCCTCTTTTCAAAAGCATATACTTCATTATGTATTTTTTAAATTAAAAATTACTATTGGGGTTTTCTCTGATTGTGGGGAGCATGTCTGTAATACTTTGCACGGATGGGTCTTGGGAAACAGCAAAATAAACGTGCTGGAAGTCCAGGGCTGACCCCAACATGAGCTTAGTCATGATGCTTTAAACTTCATTTCCTCACCCATGAAATGGCATTATACTGACCCAACGAGGCAGAGACTCATTTACAAACTGTAAAATACTAATATAATGTACGAGATGACTGCTATTGTCATAGGACTATAGCAATGAGACCTCTGAAACCCCCAGAAATATGCTTGCTCTTGGTCTTGGGCTAGGTTTCCATTGATTGCTTGCTGAATAGAAACAGGGAAGTCGGGAGAAGGTGGAAAAGAGAAGCAGGCACATGGGTTGACTGGAAGCTGAAATAAGGCACAAACAAGGGTCAGCTTGATGGTGGCACTTCTAGATTCTCCCAAAGACCTTGCCCTACTGTCTGGCTGTAAATATGATTTTCTTGTGTGTGTGCTGACGGTGACTTTTGTATGCAGAAAACTTTATTTAAGGGCAAGTTTTGGACTAACTTGATATCTAGTATATTCAAGTTACCTGTTCAAAATCCTGTTTCTTCCTTATTTAAAAAATTTTTTAAATCTAGCAAAATTTCACACTTTTATGAGGACTTAGAATTCAGTTCCCTTAAACATTTAAAATGGCATTTCTGTATTTCTTTTAAAGTCCTTCAATTGTCTAACAAACCCAAGTATTTAAATTACTCTTATAAAGCTAATGTTTTAAACTTACAGATACAAGTGTTCGGTTCTCTTAAACATTCCCGCCTCATTTACAAACTGTCTTTTAACATATAATCCCAAATCTAAACCAGTTTCTCAAGTACACATTTTAAATTAGAATTCCAAGGCTAACTTACTGGATATTCTCCGTGCCAAATTCTCTTATATAAAATAAAGTGCTTATAATATCAAATATGTACAGATTAACTGTAAACGTAATAGAAAAATATTAATGCTGTGGGATTGATTTATTCCATCATTTCTATACTTGATTCTAAACTTTTCTGGGGTTAAAAGACATCCAGTAAGGAAAAAAAGCATTCTCACCAAGGCAAGATGGGGCTCCCATCACCATTCACCCAGTTTTTGATTCAGCCAGGGAGGCGTGGGCCTGGTCGTTATTCCTACTTGTGACACTGATGAGAAATACCAATCACTGTCAATATCCCTGTTTCTTGACCAGTGCTTCTCAATCTTTAATGTGCATTCGAGTCACCTGGGGGTCTTGTTGAGATGAAGGATTTGATTCAGTAGGTTTGGGTGGGCCTGCGATTCTGCATTTCTCACAAGCTCCCAGGTAGTGCGTCAGTTGCTGTGCGGAGACCACATTTGAGTTCAAGGGCATTTTACTTAGTTCTTCCATCTGCTCACAGATGACTTCCTCTCCCACGGAGATATCTAGCTTCCTTCACAGTTTGATTGGTTTTGCATTCCTTTGACTAAGAGACATGCAAATGTAATCCCTATTAGGCTCTGCAGACTTCTCCAGGCTTTGTGTCTCTGTGGTCATAAAATTAAAAGAACCCTCGAAGATTAAAATTACTGTGACTCATTTAAAGGGAAAAAAAGATTGTTTTTTTTTTTTAATGATTGCTTTGAAATACTTGTATACAAACATTTCACCGGATGGGACTTCCCTGGTGGTCCAAGGTTTAAGACTCTGCGCTTCCAATGCAGGGGACACAGGTTCCATCCCTGGTCGGGGAATCCCGCATGCCACACAGCGTGGCCAAAAAAAAAATATATATATATATATATATATATATATATATATATATTTCACCAGAAAAAAATTATAAAGGACCAGGGGATAAGGTTGCAAGAGTGATAACTTGAACTCTCTTGAGTTTTATAAATATAAGGTACAGCATTTTAAAAAGTTGGTTCCTATATCTAAATGATTGTTTTAGATTGTTTCTAGATACTTTGTATTGATTGAAGATATTAATACAGATGCAGGTTTGGGGGGGTTTGTTTTAACATAATGGCTGCGCCTCCTCTCCCCTCCCCCTGAGTCCTTATTTGATTGTCAAGGAATACAGCTTGCTGGGCAACTTTTTCTGTCAATTATGAGAAGCAAGGCATCTCACAGAGTGAGCTTTTTATTTAAACTAGCTAATGCCAGGCCAAACTTCTCTCTAACATATCTTTACTTGATAAAGTAGACAATTTAAACTTTAGGAAAATGTGTGTGTGTGTGTGTGTGTGTGTGTTTCTTTGAATGCCTTGGGTGTTGAGAGTTTGGGAGCAGGCACTGAGCAGTGAGTACTGTTCAGTTCCCATCAGAGATTAGTGCTCTGTGGTCTTACAGGAGGCCTGAGTAACACATCCCTGTTACCTTGCCGGCCTCCTAGGCTGTTAGGCTTGCTACCCTACTAGAAGTGGCTCCTCTCTTGTGTTCAAAGGAGTGCAGTTGTGTACAGCCTGCCAACAATAGGTTTCTGTATTTAGATGTGCAGGCATTTCGACCCCGCAATTCTACTTCTAGAAAGCTGCCCAAAGAATTAATTGGACAGGTGTGTAATTTTTTTCAAGGATGTTCATTGTGGTATTGTTGACCATAGCAAATACTAGAAATGACCTAAATAGCCATCAGTGTGGAACATGCCTGCAGGTGGAATAATATGCATTCGGTACAAATTTATATTAATCATCCTGGAGAAGAGCTATGATGTATTGCTAAAAGAATAAAACAGCCTACAAAGAAGTAGTTATGGTGCGATCACATTATTGCAAAATAATAAATAATGTGTGTGTTAAAGTGCAATTTTCAAAACAAAGTAAAATCATGAGTCTCATACAGATATAAAATGAACACATGTTAAAGGTCTTATTTAATTCATTATCAAAGAGGGGACTGGTAAGATGGTAGAAGGGTTCAAAGGAGAATCCAAAGAACAAACGTGTATAGATCAGGAATATTGAAATGAATCCGCAGTAAAAGTGGCTTCTTCAACAGGAAATGTGGTCAATTGCACCTCCACCTTACAGAATTTACTTGTCTATAGACAAGTATTATTTTGCATTGCTGTCAGTTATCTACAACTGATGGAGTTGCAAAACAGTTCAAAGGCAATGAAAGGTGCAGAGCCACCATACAATCAGAATCATTGAACTTGGAAAGGTGTGTTCTACGGTTCAGAGCCTAAGCAATGCATAATTTTCCCTTAAAACACATTTTCCCTACATGTATGTGTATATTAAAGTCTGGAATGGGAACAGAAAAACAATTAATTATCTATGGATGGTGCAATTTTGTGTTATTATTTTTGTATTTTTTTCCTATTTTTCTGTATTTTCACAGCATTTCTAAATGAGCATGTAATATTTTTTATAACCAGAAAAAAACCCACTTCTATATTGAAAAACAATTACAAAGCATCCTCTCATGTTTTTTAGTAAATCCTTCAAGAACAACAGCAAAAGCAAGGGTACTGTGATTAAGATAATAGGAGGAGAGGGAGACCAGAGAATGTGGGGTGGCCAACAATCCCCTGGCTAACCTGCCATTTCTGGTTGGTCTTCTAATTGATTGCTTTGTGTTCAGGCCTGAAATAGCCTCATTTACAAGAGATGTGGTGAAATCAAGGTGCGTTGGCACATCAGAGGTGCTTTTGGCTTTACACTCAATAAAGTGGCCCGCAGTTGCTACTGTTTTCTGTGCCTTTGTAAGTTGAGTCAGGAAAAAGCCCTGTTTAGTACCAAGCAACTTCTGGTGGAAGAGGGGAGGAGGCCAGAGGCTCAGCATGGCGTGTCAGAAGGGAAGATGACAGTTATTAACGAATAGATGTTTCCAAGTTCATGCAACCCCCCTCGGGTTAATGTGCTTATTTATTTATAGAACTGATTTGAAAATTAAACAGAGCTGTTTCTCTCCCCAGTTTTACAGTCGTAAAGAGATAATAAACGCGCTTATGGCTTACATTATTCCATAATATTTGCCTAGGTATTGATTATTGCTTAGAGATTTTTTTGTCTTTCTCTGCTCTGGGTGTTTTTTTTCTTTTTTTCCCCCTCTCATGCCATTGTGCTTCTGGCTATAATCCTCATTTCCTTACAGCCTGCCAAACTGCGGCTCCTTTTGGATGCCAGGTTTTTCTTCTAATCCTCACCCTGACTGATGAGAGATTTGCAGAGAAGTTGGCCCACATGTACAATACAGTGTGTGTCTTACTGACAGTGCCCGTGGAACATGTTGGATAACCCTAGAAGGTTATATTCGTCACCTGTTGTATGAAAATGATTAAGATCACAGCAGTAATTAAATAGTCTCTTGCTCTTCTTCGGTTTAGCTCAGAGCTATGGGCATGTTGGTGCCAAAATGTTTCTGTTGACTGAATGAACTGAACAATGCTTATTTATATCAAACTGTGTGTCACCTTTCTGGAGTAGCCATGTGTGTGACTATGTAAGCATCCTGCCTTCAGAAGGAGTAACTTCACCTGTAAGAAATATTGGGGTTGGGGGGGCCAGTGTTCACATTTGATTTGGAGGTTTAGTTCTAAGAACAACACTACATCTCCTACAATGCCGAGTACACTTCCCGTGATGGTCAGGGCAGCAGCCCTTAAGGCAAGACTGGCCTTGGGAGAGAAGAAACAAGGGGCAAATTTGGTCTTTGATGTCTGTACTGGGTGGAATAATGTCCCTCTAAACTTTATGTTCTGGTACCTGTGATTGTGACCTTATTTGGAACTAGGGTCTTTGCAGATGTAATAAAGCTAAGGTGAGGTCCTATAGAATTAGTGGAGGCCTAATCCAATGACTGGTGTAAGAAGGACATGTGAAGACACAGACACAGACACACAGAGGGAAGAACACCGTGTAACAATGGAGACAGAGATTGAAGTAATGCAGCTGTAAGCCAAAGAATGCCAAGGATTGCCGGCATCCACCAGAAGATAGGAGGAGGCAAGGGAGGATTATTAATCTAGGATTTTCCCCTAGAGCCTTCAAAGGGAGCATGGCCCTCCCGACACCTTGATTTCAGACTTCTAGCTTCCAGACTGTGAGATAACAAATTTCCGTTGTTTTATGCCACCCAAATTTTGGTAATTTGTTATGGCAGCCCTAGGAAACTAACACAGTGTCCCCTACTTCATGGTGGTGTTTCCCTTTCTTTCTTAGTGTCTCTCACTCCCTGGTATTTGGTGCTTTTCTCTTATGGGTTTATCCATGTATTAGTCAAGATTGAGTAAGGTAAGCAGAAACCATTCTAGGTATATCGATCGGGAAGGGATTGAATATAGAGAATGGTCTGCTCACACACTGTTAGAGGAATTAGGTAGTGAAGGTCAGGGAAACCTTCGTACTGTCAAGAACTTAGGAGGTGCAGGGAAAGCAAGAAACCACGACCTGATATCTTAGCAGCCTTCAGCACTTAATGGAATCATTTTTAAGCAGCTGCTTGGAAGCTCCCAACAAAACTCTGCATATATCATCTGTTGATGCCCACACATCTGACTCCCACTGCCACCAGTGAATAATGTCTTCTCTGTCTTCTCCTACCAGGTCTCTGTGAATGACTTTCAGTGGCAGGATGTAGACGGGAGCCTTGCTGTTAAGGGATGCTGAGAAATGTAGTCTCCAGGCTTTCAGTCCCCGTGACCCTGGAGAGAGTGTTGAAGGGCAGGGGCAGAACTAAATACAGGAGATGATGTCCTGCTTACTCATCTTAACTCCTTTCCCTCAAAACAAGAACAAAAGTACTTGCTTCTCTGAAAGGTTCTGATAATCTATTCATTTACACCAATGTACTAAGGATGAGTGATACCTTTAAATGTCTTTTCTCCCAGGACTATTTGCACTTTCACAAGATCAAAGATTTAATTAAAAGAAGTGAATCCATTTATTTGACATTTAGTTGGGACAGGGACTCAAAACTGTTTCCTGAGGGGTCCTCAGAGATACAAATAAATTTTAGGTGGAAATCTAAAATCATTTTGAGGATTTTAATCCAGTTGGGCTTTTATTTTGTGTGTGAAATGATATTTGGTTGATATTCTTTTGTTTTTATACAAGTAAGTAAATGAGAGATAGATTCATTCTGGTTGAATGGTTAAAGTCTTCTTGATTGTCTATTACTAGTGATTTTCAGCAGGGCAATTTTATCCCCCCTGTCTCCCTAGGGGGCATTGTGTAGTGTCCAGAGACATTTTTGGTCTTCACAGCTGGAGTGGGGGGACGGTACTGGCATCGAGTGGGTTGAGGTCAAGGATGCTGCTAAACGTCCTGCAGGGCACAGGGCAACCCCACAGCAAAGAATGATCCAGCCCCCAAGTCAATAATGCCACAGTTGAGAAATCCTCCTCTCGTACTGTATGTGGTTAGAGGGAAAAGGTGAGGTAGATCTTTATTATTGTGACCTTTTTCTAACCTCAGGTAATCTTTAACGCTGCTGCCACCGCTGTTGTCTGACTGTCCACTGCCTTACCCCTTTCAGTGTCCTCTGAGGTCTCCTGCCAGAAGGGCTCCCTGGCCGCCCAATTCAGAACCTGGGTGCTGGCAGTGCATGCCCTCCTGTTTAACGGCTCTTTGGTTTTGTTCCATTCTGAGATCCCCTCTCTTTCAAAGCCTCTTCCTCCCAGTCTGGAAACAGCCCGTCTGCAGTTTGCCCCTGGTCCTCTGAAGGGTCTCAGAGTCTCCTCACATGTCTAGAAGGCCCATTCTCTTCTCTTCCCTTTAGCCCTCTCCCCTTCACCCCTGCCCTTTGCCAAATGGTCTGTGTCTTGACATTTTAAATGTTCTCATCTTTTCTACATCAGCTGGAGAAAAGCTGATGCCACAGAAATCTGTTCTTCTCCCCAAATCCCACCCCACTTATTTATATATGTGCGATCCCTCATGCCCAGGGTACTTGCCCTGAATTTGTACAGGTTGTAAATTGCCCCGTTTGTGAATTGGGCTAATTGTATTGATTTGTTCATTTGCTTAATGCTGGAAGAGTCACTTCTCTGGGTTACTAAAGACGAAATTCTAAGAGGGTACAAAGAAGGTCCCTGCAGTACTCTTCAGCCAGCGTGGACACCAAAGCAGGGCTAATTAGATGCTAAAGAAAGCCTTTTTGATGATGAAGGTGATGGCAATCCAGGCTGGAAGGACTTTGGAAGCCCACGAAGCCTGTTCCTGTGCACCCAAGTAGGCTCACTCATCCACGATAGACGAGGATCTATCCAATTTTCAAAGATTTCCAGAGAGGAACATTTCACAACCTGTTCCAGCTATTAACTACCCAGTTATGAAAGCCTTTTCTCTATTTAACCGAAATCTCCTGCCTCTTAAGGAATCAACATTGTGTAAAAATTATAGTAATAAATTTTGAATTGTGAGTTAAGATTTTCTTTCTATATAAGAAATTTATATAGTACAATTTCCCTTCAAGTTAATAGGATTTTTATTTTTTTCTGAAGAAAATATTGCCAAGGTAGGGCTTTTGGCGAGGGGATTGGAATTCAGAAGAAATGAGTAGCTTGAAAAGACGATAGACCGTATGAAGTAAGAAAAATAGTTTAATTCTTTCTCTGTATTCTCAGGCTGGTACTGCGCAGCTGACTTAGAATGCCAGAAGCTCAAGATGACTCATATTTGGGGTGTTTATTTCCTTAAAGGCATCCTCTCTCCTTCTATATTAAAATAGTGCATTGTACTGTTTCCTTCATAACTTCCTACAGGGCAGCTGCTAAATTATGCAACTTCACAGGGCAGTTCTGTCTACCTCAGTATTCCACCTTTCATCGCAGAAATGAGTTTTCAAGATTTGTGCAATTTATTCAGCAAGTGAGGATTGAGCTTCTCTCGTGTGCTCAGGCACCGTGTGGGCTAATTACAGATTCAGATCAGAGAAGACGATGCTGTCTCAACCAGCACGGGGCTTTAGAGGCCAACAGGGAATTTAGACTTGTACATAAGGAAGTTCAGAGAAGGGCTATGGACTCCGGGACAGCAGTGTGTGTAAAATACAGTGGGAAGCATTTGGTACATAACTTTCTAATAAGTATGCTTTCTGCATTCTTCAACAACATATGACTTTGAACCAAGGTAAACCTGGTGACAGATCTGGTCTTTATCACTGCATGATCTTTCTGAGCCTCAGAATCTATCCTTACAAATGGAAAGAAATCATACCTGCCTTAAAGATCATTGTGGTGATTAAATTAAACTAAATTAAATGAGATAATGTGCTTTAAAAGGGCTAAGCTAAAAGGCCTAGTACTGGGAAGGTACTTAATAAATGTTGTTTCCGGATTCTTTCTTTGATGATGCAAGGATATTGTAAAGGACTTTTATTCTCTCCTTTGGGAGAGGGTCACCTCCTGGTATCAAAATTGCCTTCCTGCATATGTGGACTCTCCTAAGTCATGAGATGCCACAGACCCACCTTTCCAGCCTTCTTTGCAGCTGGCAGTGGGGCCTGTGGCCCATCAGACACACCAAAATCTGTCCTTGAATCAGTCGCTCATGGTTTGGAGAAGGAAGGGCCACACAGAATCCATCTGCTGATGTGTCAGGTCGGCAGTAGCCACTGTAGCTGGTCATAAGAGGTCTCAATTGCTGCAGTTCTAGCAGAGGCAGCTCAAGTCCACGTTGGTGGTATCCACCCTGCAAATTCCCGTGTGTGTCCTCAGTGGCAGCAGCGGTGGTATTTTTTGTGTGCTGGTCTGTGATGTGACTTATAATGTTGGCTCTGGCGGCACTGCCTCCAGCCCTGATTCTCGCGAGCTCCATGAACAGCCTTCATGAACAACCACCTTTCCTTGCATTAGTGCCTTTTGAGCTTGCTATCCACATTCTCTTTCTGTTGCTCACAACTTGAACTTTTGACTGATAAAAATATTGTTATGATTATTATAATGAGTTTGTTTCGTTATATAGTGGTGTCTTATGTGCTATCAAGCAAGGAGACTGTTCCCTTCACCATAAATAGGCCCTTGGAATTATCCCTTCTCAATTAGTTTGCATTTCTTGTTTTTAAACTTTCTACATCTTCCTTTACTGTAGCATCATTTCTTTTTTTTTTTTTTTAATAAATCTTTATTGGAGTATAATTGCTTCACAATACCATGTTACTTTCTGTTGCACAACAAAGTGAATCAGCTGTATGCATACACATGTCCCCATATCCCCTCCCTCTTGAGCCTCCCTCCCACCCTCCCTATCCCACCCCTCTAGGTCATCGCAAAGCACCGAACCGATCTCCCTGTGCTATGCGGCTGCTTCCCACCAGCCAACTGTTTTACATTTGGTAGTGTATATATGTCAATGCCACTCTCTCACTTCGTCCCAGCTTACCCTTTCCCCTCCCCGTGTCCTCAAGTCCGTTCTCTACGTCTGTATCTTTATTCCTGTCCTGCCACTAGGTCCATCAGAACCTTTTTTATTTTTTTTAGATTTCATATATATGTGTTAGCATATGGTATTTGTTTTTCTCTTTCTGACTTACATCACTCTGTATGACAGACTCTAGGTCCATCCACCTCACTACAGATAACTCAATTTCGTTTCCTTTTATGGCTGAGTAATATTCCATTGTATATATGTGCCACATCTTCTTTATCCATTCATCTGTCGATGGACATTTAGGTTGCTTCCCTGTCCTGGCTATTGTAAATAGTACTGAAATGAACATAGTGGTGCATGTCTCTTTTTGAATTATGGCTTTCTCAGAGTATATGCCCAGTAGTGGGATTGCTGGGTCATATGGTAATTCTACTTTTAGTTTTTTGAGGAACCTCCATACTGTTCTCCATAGTGGCTGTATCAATTTACATTCCCACCAACAGTGTAGGAGGGTTCCCTTTTTACCACACCCTTTCCAGCATTTATTGTTTCTAGCTTTTTTGATAATGGCCATTCTGACTGGCGTGAGGTGATACCTCTTTGTAGTTTTGATTTGCATTTCTCAATAATTAGTGATGTTGAGCATCTTTTCATGTGCCTCTTGGCCATCTGTATATCTTCCTTGGTGGAATGTCTACTTAGGTCTTCCACCCATTTTTTAACTGGATTGTTTGTTTTTTTGATATTGAGCTCCATGAGCTGTTTGTATATTTTGGAGATTAATCCTTTGTCTGTTGCTGCATTTGCAAATATTTTCTCCCATTCTGAGGGTTGTCTTTTCATCTTGTTTATGGTTTCCTTTGCTGTGCAAAAGCTTTTAAGTTTCATTAGGTCCCATTTGTTTATTTTTGTTTTTATTTCCATTTCTCTAGGAGGTGGGTCAAAAAGGATCTTGCTGTGATTTATGTCATAGAGTGTTCTGCCTATGTTTTCCTCTAAGAGTTTGATAGTGTCTGGCCTTACATTTAAGTCTTTAATCCATTTTGAGTTTATTTTTGTGTATGGTGTTAGGAAGTGTTCTAATTTCATTCTTTTACATGTAGCTGTCCAGTTTTCCCAGCACCACTTATTGAAGAGGCTATCTTTTCTCCATTGTATATTCTTGCCTCCTTTATCAAAGATAAAGTGACTATATGTGCATGGGTTTATCTCTGGGCATTCTATCCTGTACCATTGATCTATATTTCTGTTTTTCTGCCAGTACCATACTGTCTTAATTACGGTAGCTTTGTGATATAGTTTGAAGTCAGGGAGCCTGATTCCTCCAGCTCCGTTTTTCTTTCTCAAGATTGCTTTGGTTATTTGGGGTCTTTTGTGTTTCCATACGAATTGTAAGATTTTTTGTTCTAATTCTGTGAAGAATGCCATTGGTAGTTTGATAGGGATTGCATTGAATCTGTAGATTGCTTTGGGTAGTATAGTCATTTTCACAATATTGATTCTTCCAATCCAAGAACATGGTATATTTCTCCATCTGTTTATGTCATCTTTGATTTCTTTCATCAGTGTTTTATAGTTTTCTGAGTACAAGTCTTTCGCCTCCTTAGGCAGGTTTATTCCTAGGTATTTTATTCTTTTTGTTGCAGTGGTAAATGGGAGTGTTTCCTTAGTTTCTCTTTCTGATTTTTCATTGTTGGTGTATAGGAATGCCAGAGATTTCTGTGCATTAATTTTGTATCCTGAAACCTTACCAAATTCATTGATTAGCTCTAGTAGTTTTCTGGTGGCATCTTTAGGATTTTCTACGTATAGTTTCATGTCATCAGCAAATAGTGACAGTTTTACTTCTTTTCCAGTTTGTATTCCTTTTATTTCTTTTCTTCTCTGATTGCTGTGGCTAGGACTTCCAAAACTATGTTGAATAAGAGTGGTGAGAGTGGACATCCTTGTCTTGTTCCTGATCCTAGTGGATATGCTTTCAGTTTTTCACCATTGAGTATGATGCTTGCTGTAGGTTTGTCATATATGACCTTTATTATGTTGACGTAGGTTCCCTGTATGCCCACTTTCTGGAGAGTTTTTATTATAAATGGGTGTTGAATTTTGTCAAAAGCTTTTTCTGCATCTATTGAGATGATCATATGATTTTTATTCCTTAATTTGTTAATGTGGTGTATCACATTGATTGATTTGCATATATTGAAGAATCCTTACATCCCTGGGATAAATCCCACCCTATCATGGTGTATGATCCTTTCAATGTGCTGTTGGATTCTGTTTGCTAGTATTTTGTTCAGAATTTTTGCATCTGTGTTCATCAGTGATATTGGTCTATAATTTTCTTTTTTTGTGATATCTTTTTCTGGTTTGATATCAGGGTGATGGTAACTTTGTAGAATGAATTTGGGAGTGTTTCTCCCTCTGCAATTTTTTGGAAGAGTTTGTGAAGGATCAGTGTTAGCTCTTCTCTAAATGTTTGACAGAATTCACCTGTGAAGCCATCTGGTCCTGGACTTTTGTTTGTTGGAAGATTTTTAATTATGGTTTCAATTTCATTACTTTTGATAGGTCTGTTTATATTTTCTAATTCTTCCTGGTTCAGTCTTGGAAAATTGTACCTTTCCAAGAATTTGTCCATTTCTTCGTGGTTGTCCATTTTATTGGCATATAGTTGTTTGTAGTAGTGTCTTATAATCCTTTGTATTTCTGCAGTGTTAGTTGTGATTTCTCCTTTTTCATTTCTAATTTTATTGATTTGCGTCTTCTCCCTTTTTTTCTTGGTGAATCTGGCTAAGGGTTTATCAATTTTGTTTATCTTCTCAAAGAATCAGCTTTTAGTTTTATTGATCTTAGCTATTGTTTTCTTCATTTCTATTTCATTTATTTCTGCTCTGATCTTTATGATTTCTTTCCTTCTACTGACTTCGGGTTTTCTTTGTTCTTGTTTCTCTAGTTGTTTTAAGTGTAGGGTTAGATTGTTTATTTGAGATTTTTCTTGTTTCTTGAGGTGAGATTGAATTGCTATAAACTTACCTCTTAGAACTGCTTTTGCTGCGTCCCATGGGTTTTGGGTCGTCGTGTTTTCGTTGTCGTTTGTTTCTATGTATTTTTTAATTTCTTCTTTGATTTCTTCAATGATCTCTTGGTTATTTAGTAGTGCACTGTTTAGCCTCCATGTATTTGTGTTTTTACAGTTTTTTTTCCTGTAATTGATTTCCAATCTCATAGCGCTGTGGTCAGAAAAGATGCTTGATACGATTTCAATTTTCTTAAATTTTCCGAGGCTCGATTTGTGACCCAAGATGTGATTTATCCTGGAGTATGTTCCATGCGCACTTGAGAAGAAAGTGTATTCTGCCACTTTTGTGTGGAATGTTCTATAAATATCAATTAGATCTATGTGCCCTATTGTGTCATTTAAAGCTTGTATTTCCTTATTTATTTTCTGTTTGGATGATCTGTCCATTGGTGTAAGTGGGGTGTTAATGTCCCCTACTATTTTTGTGTTACTGTCGATTTCTCCTTTCATGGTTGTTAGCATTTGCCTTATGTATTGAGGTGCTCCTATGTTGGGTGCATAAACACTTATAATTGTTATATCTTCTTCTTGGATTGACCCTTTGATCATTATGTAGTGTCCCTCCTTATCTCTTGTAACAGTCTTTATTTTAAAGTCTATTTTATCTGATACGAGTATTGCTACTCCAGCTTTCTTTTGATTTCCGTTTGCATGGAATATTTTTTTCCATCCTCTCACTTTCAGTCTGTATGTGTCCCTAGGTCTGAAGTGGGTCTCTTGTAGACAGCATGTATATGGGTTTTGCTTTTGTATCCATTCAGCCATTCTGTGTCTTTTGGTTGGGGCATTTAATCCATTTACATTCAAGGTTATTATCGATATGTATGTTCCTATTACCATTTTGTTAGTTGTTTTGGGTTTGTTTTTGTGGGTTTTTTTCTTCTCTTGTGTTTCCCCCTTAGAGAAATTTGTTGTAAATCTGGTTTGGTGGTGCTGAATTCTCTTAGCTTTTGCTTGTCTGAAAAGCTTTTGACCTCTCCATCGAATCTGAATGAGATCCTTGCCAGGTAGAGTAATCTTGGTTGTAGGTTTTTCTCTTTCATCACTTTAAGTATATCCTGCCATTCCCTTCTGACCTGCAGAGTTTCCACTGAAAAATGAGCTGATAACCTTGAGGGGATTCCTTTGTATGTTATTTTTTTTTCCCCTTGCTGCTTTTAATATTTTTTCTTTGAATTAAATTTTTGTTAGTTTGATTAATATGTGTCTTTTTGTGTTTTTCCTAGGGTTTATCCTGTATGGGACTCTCTGTGCTTCCTGGACTTGGGTGACTATTTCCTTTCCCATGTTAGGGAAGTTTTCCACTATAATCTCTTCAAATATTTTCTCAGACCCTTTCTTTTTCTCTTCTTCTTCTGGGACCCCTATAATTCGAATGTTGGTGCGTTTAGTGTTGTCCCAGAAGTCTCTGAGATTGTCTTCAATTCTTTTCATTCTTTTTTCTTTACTCTGCTCCTCAGCAGTTATTTCCACCATTTTGTCTTCCAGCTCACTTATTCATTCTTCTGCCTCAGTTTTTCTGTTATTGATTCCTTCTAGTGTATTTTTCACTTCCGTTATTGTGTTGTTGATCTCTGTTTGTTTGTTTTTTAGTTCTTCTGGATCTTTGTTAAACATTTCTTGTATTTTCTCAATCCGTGCTTCCATTCTATTTCCGAGATTCTGGATCATCTTTACCATCATTACTCTGAATTCTTTTTCAGGTAGATTGCCTATTTCCTCTTCATTTATTTGGTCTTGTAGGTTTTTACCTTGCTCCTTCATATGTGACATATTTTTTTGTCATCTCATTTTTTTTTTTTTTTTAATGAGTGGGATTGTATTCCTGTTTTAGTGGTTGTTTGGCCTGAGGCTTCCAACACTGGAGTTTGTAGGCTATTGGGTAGAGGTGGGTCTTCGTGCTGAGGTGAGGAACTCTGTGAGACCTCACTCCGATGAATATTCCCTGGGGTCTGAGGTTCTCTGTTAGTCCAGTGGTTCAGACTTGGAGCACCCACCACAGGAGCTTCCACCCGACTCTGGGCTCGCGAATCAATATCCCACAAGCTTTTATTTTTCCTTCATGCTTAGTCTAGTTTCATTTGCTCACAGGGTGCCCCATGCAGAGGTCTTGCCCCCAGCACTGCAGGCCAGAGTTCCTAGGGCAAAATGGCTGCGCCCAACACCTCTATTGTAACATCATTTCTTATTAGAAAAATAAGTGTCCCAGAGTTTCCATTCTTTTGATGCTAGATCTACATGAATGGGAGATATACCTTGTAAAACTGCCAAAACCTATAATGCCATATGCAAAGAGAAAACAATTCCGACTTTCTGTTTTTGGCATTTAAAAAATGCCTCACTATTGTTCATTAATAGTCTGTTTTAAAACCTGAGTATTAAGCCCCAAAGCCCCCTTTTTAAAAAATATTTATTTATTTATTTATTTTTGGCTGTGTTGGGTCTTCGTTGCACGCGGGCTTTCTCTAGTTGCGGCGAGCAGGGGCTACTCTTCCTTGCGGTGCACGGGCTTCTCACTGTGGTGGCTTCTCTTGTTGTGGAGCACGGGCTCTAGAGCACAGGTTCAGTAGTTCTGGCACGTGGGCTCAGTAGTTGTGGTGCACGGGCTTAGTTGCTCCGTGGCATGTGGGATCTTCCTGGACCAGGGCTCGAACCTGTGTCCCCTGCGTTGGCACGTGGATTCTTAACCACTGCGCCACCAGGGAAACCCAGTCCCAAAGCTCTTTGCGATAGATAGAAATTTCTCAATATTTTAACCAAGACTGTGAATTAGAAAAAAGGAAGACCTCTTTAATTAAAAAACAGCAACAAACAGTTAGTCAAAAGTCAATCTCCGCGGTTCTTGTTCCAGGGCTGACAGTGTAGCTGGTACTATACTAACCATCACTGGCTAACCATTTTGCTGATAACAATTATAAATTCAAAATTATAAACTGTATAAACAATTGTTGGAAAGCTGTTTGGAGAACAACAAAATAAGTAGAAACTGCAGGAGATGGGACCCTTCAAAGAAGAGGAGCATATTCGCACTTAACTGGCTTTTCTGCCGAGCCTGCTTCCCAGTTCATGTGGCACACAGGGGTAGAGCTCAAGCAGAAAGTGGCATTCTAATTAAGTGGAGGACTCAGAGGTTAGAGTTCAGGGCTGCCGAAACACCTAGAAATTGAGAAGGAATCTTGGAGATGGGGGACCCCCAAATCTACGTACACATCCCCAGTTGACTCCTACACTCTACATGTGCAGGTGTGCCTCCAAGGAACATGACAGAAAGCAGTAGTTGGGTAGTTAAAGACCTGAACAGAGATTTTACCAGCTGCCTGTGCTGGGAAAACAAAGACTGGAGTGTAAATCCTGTGATGTGATAGAGTTTGGTAAACACTTTGTGGTTTTCATTGGAACCCCAGAGTAGACATGCTTTAGGATTAAGGACCGTATCCCAGGAATGAGGACTGTGCCCTTGAAATAAGGACAAAACTGAAATAGATCCATCCTAAGAAGACTGAAAAACCAAGCATCCACAGAATTAAAGTGATCCTCTACTAATATAATTGCCTGCTACAACAAAGGTCAATGCTCTTCAGAGGAAGATAACAGAATCCAGACTGTATAGAACATATCATCAATAATGTCAGTATAGGGAGTTCCCTGGTGGCCTAGTGGTTAGGATTCTGGGCTTTCACTGCTGTGGCCCGGGTCCAATCCCTGGTCAGGGAACTGAGATCCTGCAAGCTGTGCAGCGTGGCCAAATAAATAAATAAATAATTTCAGTATATAATTACAAATTACTAGACATGTAAGAGGCAGGAAAATGTAACCCATAATCAAGAAGGAAAATAATCAATAGCTGAAGATCCACATGTCACCCAGGTGTTAGAATTAGCAGGTGAAGACTTTAAAATCTAATACTTGCTGTAATGTGTTTAAAATTTTGTAGGAAAAGATGGGTATAATGTGTAAAATGATGAAGAATTTCAGGCGAGTGAAGGAGACTCTAAAAAAATAACCAAATAGAAATCCTAGAACAGAAAAATCAAAATTATATCTTTGGTATCCTATTCATTTTGGTATCCTTTTCAATGCCTTTATGCCAAATAGAATTGTTTATGCATAGCTGATTATTAATTATATTTAAAAAGGTAAATACCTTTAAATTCATAAATTCGGATTTCCTCCTTTAAATCATTTAAAAACAGGCAGATTATATCTTACCATACTATAATAAAAGTTTACAGTAAATTAAAGTAATAATGTGTCTAAGTAATTTTTAAATACAGTTGAACAAATTATTTCATTTAAGCCACTCTACTCAATTAAATACAACTATCTTTTGCATTTACTATACTTATATTTAAAATGTAAAGAGTAAAATTATGGAAAACTTCTATTTAGGAAATATTTGGCAAAATTATGAAATACTTGGAAGGAACTACAACGATTATGAATCATTCTGGTAGGGTGGTTTGCCTATTTAGAATCAGCTAACTGAAGTAAGTTGGCTTTCAGTAAGATATTTAATTTGTTGATTTTAATTATTGAATGTAAAAAGTATTTGTGAGATTAGGGATCACAAGACCCAACATTAAACTCTAATAGGCTTTTGACTTTTTAAATTGGTTTAGTTGCTAAAGTATTTTTTTTTAGCCCTCTTGTGAATCAATCCAGTGTATCTTGAATGAACATATAAATTATTTCTAATCATAAAATATTTCCTTAAATATCTATGATGTAGTATAGGGCTTTTAATCTGGAGTTTTAGAAACTAAGAGCAGACATCCCCGTGCCTTTTTTTATTTTACAGAATAATAGTGTATTAAAAAGTGTATTTCTTGAGATTAATTTTTTTGCCAGTTCTGTGTTGGATATTTGAAATAGCCAATGAAAAACCAATACCATGTACTATCTTCACTTTTTAAAAGAAATAATTTTACAGAGCCGAAAATTAGTTTAGGAAACCAAAATAAGAAAAACTGAAATCCTCTATAAGCAAGGACTGTAGACATTTTACAGCCTCATCTATTTATATATACACCGCATAGATCTCATTTTTCTTTTTCCACTGCGAAATATTGGATACTTTCTCACTTAACCCAAATCTATAGATTACCATTTGAAAACCCTGCTGTAGTGTGATGGGCTTCAGTGTAGTGGTTGGACCTGATGGGTGGCAGTGGGTGGGTCTGTGAGTCCCTTGAAAGTGTTTGCAAAAATGTGTCTATCTGTACACATTGGTTCTTTTCTGGGAAGAAGGTTCCTAACTTTCAGATGATTATCAATTGTGTCCTGATTCCAGAAAGGATAAAGAATCCCCACTAATAGTCCTTTTCAGTTATTGACAATGGTGAATCTCTTCCATTTCCTCATTGCTCCTAACTTTTAATGATTGACAAGAGAAGTCAGTGTAGAGGGATATTCATTTGGTCATTTCTTAGGATCATTTCACTTATAAGAAACGAGATGAATCTTTTCAGTATCACATGTTGCTATTTTGAGATACGAAAGCCGCTGCCTTGTTTTCAGAGCGTCCACTTAAGTGACAGGTGCTTGGTTTTCCTTCTGTGGTAGTGCCTTCGTGAATACTTATTGCCCTGTGACTTTGAGCATGTCCGTGTATTTAAGGCCCACTTATTCAAGAAAAGATTGAAAGTAGTTAAGGCCCACCTTATTCAAGAAAGGATTGAAAACGGTTCCTAAATACATGCACAAAACCATAAGATAAAATGTAAGGTAAGTGATAGAAACAAGTACGAAGGGGAAAAATTAGTTGAGTTCGAAGGGGAGAGAGTGCAGGTCAGCAAAAGTAGCTTGAACTAGCAGAAGCCAGCTTGAATGAGCACCAGCTGGCATGGGCTAGCACAGACCAGTGTGAACTGGTTAGAAGCCACATGAGTTCTGTGTCCTTGCCCCTGTGGTGGAGTGCCCTGCCATTTCAAACCACCGGTTCCTCAGTGCTGCCTCCCTCCCTCCTTTCCTCTCTTCCTTCTGTAAATGTTCCTTGTAAATTTCCTCTCTTCCTCCTGGAAAAGTTTCTGGAACTCCTCCTTGGTGCCAGGTTCTCTGCTGGGCACTGGGGATATAGCATAGTGAGAGAGTTAGCCCCTGAGCTAACTCTCATTGGTCTTGAGAGGTCACCAATGACATGAAGTGTGAACAGTGATCTACTGAGGGCAACAAAGGGTACCCTGGGAACCTGCCTTCACGCTGTCCCCGGGTTTCTCTGTAAATGACTGGAATATTTGGCAAAGAGAAATCCACATATTTGAGGGACTTTGGTTTCCACAGACTGGTACCGCTGGAGCCTGAAATAACCCCCATTTAAGTATGTGCCAATAATCTGATTGGGAGTGTGGGGTATGGACCCGTGAGGAGGGCTTTCTGGAGGGGCTGGCCAGGCAGAAAGGGTAGACAAGGATGTCCTCATTTTTCCTAAAAGACAAGGGGGTGTAGCTTCTTAACACACATTTACAAAGAGCTTGGCGGTGCTCCGAGTGAGCACAGTCTGATGTTCTGGAAGCTCTGCAGGCAGTCACCGTGTGTCAGTGTTGGAACCCTCCCCTCGTACACACACACCAACACACACAGGCTCCAAAGAGGGTTAAATAAAACCAGACAACCTGCAGTTTGAATTTAGATGTATGAGAGAAAGTGACAGCCTGAACATTCGCCAAATTTAAAGAGACAGCATTCAATGGTAAGTTGTATTTTAAAATATCAAACACCGAAATGTTAGACTTTCAGAAATATAAGGGTTTTCAAATGTCAAAACTAGGCATTTAAAAAAAATTCCACAGATATAATTTCAAAGTGACAAAATGAAATAGAATCTCTCTCTGAAAGGTACTTTTGTTAAAATAAAACAGTGTTTGATTTCAGTGGGTGATTGTTTCATGGCTCTGGCATTTATTTTACAATCTCCTCAAGGACCTAGGAGAGATCGGCTCCATGTAACCTGACAGGCTTGGGCTGACTGGCAGTTTTGTAGTTCTCATTAACAGGATTGAATCCACCAAGGCGAGGAGTGCTGGTTGCTTGAGCCTCTGGCTCTACCCGAGTTTTCTTTGATAAGCAACTCCATGAGGAGCTCTGGCAGAAATGGTGGACCTGAAGATTGGGCAAGCAGTCTGCATCTTCTCTACACTGGATGTCTCCTGCCCTCCCTGCTTTAGCTGCCAAATCCTCCCCTCCCTTTTGCTCCACTTGGCTTATAGATCTGTTTTACCAGCCCCTGAGCTCTTTGATGTTCAAGGGAAGCCTCTGCATATAGAAAAGATTATGTATAGTAACTTTGCTTTTAATTTCATATTCAGTTTATTAGAGTTACACTTGCAAAAATCCTAGTTTTTCTTGTGTTTTGAAGTTCAGTGAATAAATCTTATTATTCTATTTTTTTAAACATCTTTACTGGAGTATAATTGCTTTACAATGTTGTGTTAATTTCTGCCGTATCACAAAGTGAATCAGCTATATGTATACATATATCCCCATATCCCCTCCCTCTTGTGCCTCCCTCCCACCCTCCCTATCCCACCCCTCTAGGTGGTCACAAAGCACCGAGCCGATCTCCCTGTGCTATGTGGCTGCTTCCCACTAGCTATCTATTTTACATTTGGTAGTGTATATATGTCAGTGCTACTCTCACTTCATCCCAGCTTACCCTTTCCCCTCCCCGTGTCCTCAAGTCCATTGTCTACGTCAGCATCTTTATTCCTGTCCTGCCCCTAGGTTCATCAGAACCATTTTTTTTTTTTTTTAGATTCTGTATATATGTGTTAGCATACGGTATTTGTTTTTCTCTTTCTGACTTACTTCACTCTGTATGGCAGACTCTAGGTCCATCCATCACACTACAAATAACTCAATTTCGTTTCTTTTTATGGCTGAGTAATATTCCATTGTATATATGTGCCACATCTTCTGTATCCATTCATCTGTCGATGGACACTTAGGTTGCTTCCATGTGCTTCTATTTTTAAATCTAGTAAAATAAGGACAGTCACCTTCACGTTTTCTGTGAATAGTATTTCATTAACTCAAATCAAACAAAGGATACTTATTTAAATGATCAGACCCATTTTCAAAGGTAGTTAATTAAATTGTCTTAAATATGTCACACTACAATTATGCATTTAATATATTATATTTTCCTTTGAAGTGTTTTCCAGTGACTGATACGACAACTGAATATGCAAATAATCAAAAACTTTCTAAGGATTTGAAAGTACATATAGGGAATTCCCTGGCGGGCCAGTGGTTAGAAGTCGGTGCTTTCAACTGCCGTGGGCCCAGGTTTGAGCCCTGGTCGGGGAACTAGGATCCCACAAGATGCGCAGTGTGGCCAAAAAAAACAAGTACTCTTATAAATATAGTAAATTAAACTTACAAAGCAAACAAGCCTGTGAAATGTTCTAATTCTGTTTACAAACACAATTTTCTTATTCCTTTCAGCTTAAAAGTGGCAAGACTAATATGTTTCTTAAATCACTTAAATAACAAACGTAGGTTGTTCATAAAATTTACTAAAAAATATTAATTCTATGAACTTGTGTGATTTCAATTGTTTACTTAATTATAAGTATTCTCATTGTTGAAAAGACATTAACTGCTGAGGCAGAAACTTCCAGTTCCTCCCCTGTATCCATTCTTCCCTCCTCTATAACAGACATTGGCAAACATTTTTTGTAAGAGACCAGATAGTTTATATTTTAAGCTTTGAGAGCCACAAACGGTCTCTGTCTCATTATTTCTCTTTTGTTTATTTTTTAAACAACTTTTAAAAAATGTAAAAACCATTCTTATCCCCTTGGCCATGAACAGTCAGTGGCTGACTTTGGTCTGTGAGCTGTAGTTTGTTGACCCCTGTTCTATAATTTAAAAATCCTTCAATTTCTTTAGCGGGCACTTTTCCCCATAACTAGGCAGCCATTAGACTAATTTTTGTCCTCTTTCCCTTGGAATGGAATGCAGACCTAGTGGGGCACCATCCTGGTGTGGTCAAGGCCAGCACCGTGGGGATGGCAGAGCATCAAGATGGAAAGAGGCCGGGCTGCATGGCACTCAGGACGCCAGGACACTCCCAACAACTTCACAGAGCCTGGTTGACATACAGGCTAGACTTTTATGTGAGAGAAAAATACATTTCTGTCTTGTTTAAGTCACTATAACCTGAAGCCAAATCAATTTCTTAACGATTCCACTTTCTAAGGGGACAGATTTCATAACTCAGGGGAGCTCAGGTTAGTGAGTCAAAAATTCATAACCACCTTATGGTTGTCATTAAAGTGAACTAATTCTTTAGTAATTGCTAGTTGCTTTCATCTTTTCCTCATTTTCAGGATAAAATCTTGCACCTCAGCCAGGTCTAAAGGAATTCTAATGCTATTTCATTGGATTTTTAAATTCTCTTCATAGTTTGTTAGAAAGCCCAATGACATTTTTTGGTGCCTTGCTTTGTGTATTTGGTTGTTTGGCTGGTTTCTCCGAAGAAGGCATAAGGATCCTTGGTTCCTCCTATTGTAAACTGTGACCTGAGGCCCGAAGGACAACAGGACTGAGGCTCTGGATCAAGCCTCCTTTCCTTCCTTCTTCCGGGCAACCCCGGTACAGACATGGTTACAGCTGCGTTTCTTCGTTCCTGTGTTTCTGAGCCTCAGTTTTGATAGCTTGCTCAGACTTCTCGGGTTCTAGAGCTCTGGCTTGTGTTGGCCAATCTCATTTCCAGAATGGAATCCACCCCCAAGTCTCCATTCTGTCCTGATATGGTCCTCTTTAGGATGAAGTACCTGGCATATAGCAAAGGCTTAATAAAAGTTAATTCTCTTGTCCTTCATGCTTTTGAAAACAAGAATAAGGCCTTACTTTTGGAAACACTTCTCATTGCTGGCCTTAAAAATAAAATATAAATGCATTTTACCAGATTAAATTGGTCTCTTCACACGTAAAGGTTGAAGGATGGGTGGAAAGCATCTAGAATTTTTGGAAAATACTGTCATAAAGAAGCTGGGACATACTTTCCTCAAAAGAGGCATTGACCTCCTGAGAGTGCTTTACGTGAGTGGCTCGAGTTTTGCTATAAGTTCCAAATGACAGATGGGCATTTAATCATTTTTGTCGGAAAGATATTTTTCAGTTGAGTTTCTTGTTGGATGAATATTGACCTAGTGAATACCTTGAAAAATGGCTTGCATCTCAGTTTTAAGAGTGTGGACTTTACATATTTAGAGAAGCTTTCACGTATTGCTTTTTACCTGCAATCTTAGGATGCTTTACTTTCTCTGTAAAATGAGAAAGGTTAAAAATGTATGACTTACCCATATTCGGAGGTGACTTCTCATCTTATTTAGGAAACTGGAAATGACATAAGTGTCGGTCCTCAGTTATTTGTTTCATCTATTATCCGTCTTACTCAGGTACATGTTGAAGAGTACATTTCTCTTGGTACATTTATTTGACTTGCCTTGGGCCACATCTTTTTTCAATTGAGTCAAAATTGAAGTTAGAAATATTTATTGAGAATCTGTAGCTATTTTATTTTGGAATGTTGAAATTTAAGGGAACATTATGATACATTTCAGTTTTCCTATGTTGTCATGTTATATGAACTTAATGATTTATTAAGTTCTTTATCATCAAGTTAGAAGTTAATTAAAAATAAAAGCCCTTTAGCAGTATGAGTGGTTGAAGTTTTTCTCTGTATGTATTTTTTTCTTGGTGACTAGCATTTTTGATGTAGCTTACTCCTGATTATTGGCCTTTAAAATTGCCAGATAAGCTTGCCTAAGAAGTTCAAGCTGAATGCAGTAAGATATTCTCTTGCCATCGAGTAAACATAAAATTTTCGTTTTAAAATCTTGTGTCACTTCGCTTTACGAGATCCTGAGTTCCAGACTAGGGAAAAGTTGGAACTTAGTTTGTCAAAGGAACTCGATTTATACATATTTTTTTAATTTGTTATGATTTATACCCTGTTGTAGATCAGCTTAACTACTTACCAGTGAATCATGGCTAAAGACACAATACAAAATTTATTGTTCGTTTGTAAGAAATCCAAGAGTCAAACGAGACCTCAGGGCAAACAGTCATTTTGGAAAAACAGGGCTCTGTAGCACAAATGTCACAGAATTCTTCTGTCACCTTTTAAGTAGAGCATCATGTCAGAGTAGATGTTCCTCCTAAACTCTTGATGTTTCTCATGAACTGATCGCTGCATCTTTACTTGGATGCCATTGGGATGTATACGGCAATGTAAATCTCGGGCAGTAATGAGTAGGTGGAATGGTAAGCATCCTTTAAAAGGCTTTCTTATAAAAGCAACATTAATTTCATGAGAAAATGCTCAAGAGATAATGTGTAAGTAAAAAAAAATGATAAATATACAAATCTGTGACACATAATTTTGTTATATGTATTTCTTTTTTTTTTTTTTTTTTGGCCACACTGCGCGGCGTGCAGGATTCTCGTTCCCTCACCAGGGATCGAACCCGTGCCCCCTGCAGTGGAAGCACGGAGTCTTAACCACTGGACTGCCTGGAAAGTCCCCTGTATTTCTATTTCTATCATTCCTTTACATATGGTAATTATTGTAAAATATTTAAAATATTATTTAATTTGTTATTAGACATAAATTAACAATTACAGGTAAAATATTATTTTCCCTCTTGATATATTTATGTGTGTATGTATATATGTGTGTGTGTATAAACTATCAGAAGGGAAATCTAACAATATGAAATGGCTGAGGGTCAACCTTTTTTCGACCTGAAAAAATGGCAATTTTGTGTGGTTCAGGAAAATAGAGTTGGTTATTTCTGAGTAGTGAGCCTGCATGAGATTTTTCTCAACGTAGTTATGTTTCCTTTATGATGCAAGGTTTTTATGAATTGCATTTCTAATCAGGAACAAACTTCTAAGACAGTTGTTAAATGAAACCTAAAAGGCAGCTCCCGCCTGTCTCCCTCTTTGGGATCCCGCCATCTTCCCGTCCTGCTTGGCTGTGTTAGCCTCTTTCTAGTGCTAAGGGTCTCCCAGACACACCTCGGCTCCTTCCTGCCCCTTGTCCAGCTTATCGCAGAGTCCCTTCTTCTGCCTTATTTCTCACATTTGTCTCCTTCTCTCTCTTTCTATAGTTTCTCCCCTAGTTAACCACTGTAAAAATAGCAACAGGCATTTAAATAGTGCTTCTGTGCCAGGCATCCAAGGCCTGTACATGTCAGCTAACCATCACAGTGACCTAAGAGGTAGATAGGAAACTGAGGCACAGAGCGGGTAAGTGGCTTGCCAAGAAGTCATCTGGATCCACGGGCCATGTGCCTAAGTACCAAGCCATCCTGCTCTCTGAGTACTTTCTTTTGCCTCCACAGTAGGTTATGTTATCTCTAGAATAAACAGCCACATTGCTGCCTCTGGGCCTAACATCAGGTTTCTTCCTTTGCCTGGAATAGGAGTCAGCAAACTCTATCCCGCGGATCAGATCTGCCCTCCCCCCACCATCCCCACCCACCACGTGATTTTGTAAATAAAGTTTTATTGGAATACACTCACACCCATTCATTTACATGTTGCCTGGCTGCTTTCTTGGCACACTGGCCGAGTTGAGAAGTTATAACTGGGACCACGTGGCCTGTAAAGTCTCAAACATTTACTGTCTAGCCCTTTAAAGAAAGTTTACTGACCCTTGGCTTGAATACAGTTTTTATATCCAACTGCTTCAGTTACTGTGGCTGTGTAACCAATGACTTCAGATCTTAGTGGTGTAATACGACCATTTATCATGTTCATAGATTCTGTGGGTCAGGAATTCCAATGGGGCAGAGCATTTCTTTTCCAGGATGTCTGGTACGAGGACACGGAAGATTTAATGGGGCGGGGGGTGGGGGGGGGCGTGGAGCAGCAGGGTCTCTCCAGCATGGCAGCTTCAGGCATCCAGACGTCCAATTTGTGTATCCCAAGAGGGTGGGAATGAAGCTGTCGCACCTTTTCTGATTAGCTTTGGAAGCCACGCAGTGTCACTTCTACTGTATTCCGTTGGTCAAGGCAGCCACAAAGAGAGGCCCAGGTTCAGAGTGGATAGAAGCCTCACCTCTCAGTGGAAGGGAGCCAATGTCAAACTGTAAGAAGTGTGTGTGAGGTGGAATCTATATTGCTGTGACCATGTCTGGAATATCAAATCTACCACCGTCACCCACCCGTCTTTAACACTAGACATCTTACTATGTTCCAGGACCCTAACTGGGAACACACTTAGCGTCCTGGGCTTACAAATACTTTGCCACATGCTACCTCATTTCTGAAATCTCTGCTCATCTTTGTATCTGGTAGTCACATTCATTTCGCTGTTAACCATCCTCTTAGTAGAAAACATCTGAGATATTGTGATTTATAAGAAATATATATTTGGTCACTCAGATGACCAAAACGTATTTCTCATATATTTGGTCTTTATACAGGACTCCTGGCTCACAGCTTCTTAAAGCCTTGGAATTTCCTGAGGATAGGAGCAATGAGAGCGTCTTTTGTTATAATATTTGATCTCTTGTCCTCAGTTCCTGAAATCCCTTCAGAGCCATAAAGGTGAAATGGGTGTCTTGTTATTCAAAACAAGCCCTTTCCACCACAACTAGGTTTGTGTTAATGAGGTGACTTTTGGAAAGCTCCTAAGGAGGGGGGCTGGTTGCCAGGGGAACCAACCTTGATTAGGGGGTTGGAACTTTCAGTCCCACCCCCTGATTTCCGGGGAGGGGAGTGGGGCTCAAGGGTGAATCAATCACCAGTGGCCAATGAGTTAATCAATCATGCTTGTGTGATGAAGCCTCCTTGAAAACCCAAAAGGACGGGGTTCCAAGAGCTTCCAGGTTGGTGAACACGTGGAGGTGCTAGGAGAGTGGCTCCTGGAGAGGGCATGGAAGGTCCACACCCTTTCCCCATACCTGCCTTCTGCATCTCTTCCATCTGCCTGCTCCTGACTTACATCCTTTTATAATCAACCAGTGGTCTAGTAAGTAAAATGTTTCTCAATTCTATGAGCTGCTCTAGCAAATGGATTGAACCCAAGGAGGGGCTGATAGGAATCTCTAATTTATAGCCGATTGGTCGGAAGCACAGATAACAGCCTGGGCTTGCAGCTGGCATCTGAAGAGGGTGCAAGTCCTGTGGTGGGGGGGTGGAGGGCAGTCTTGTGGGACTGAGCCCTTAACCTGTGGAATCTGATGCTGTCTCTGGGTAGATGGTGTCAGTACTGAGTTGTAGGACACCCAGCTGGTTTCAGAATTGCTCGTTGGTGTGGGGACACTCCCTTCCCTACACTTTGAAATTGGGCCCCAGAAGCCAAATAACATCAAATTCTTAATCTAAGCCCTGAGGGTTACTCCCAGCCTCTAGCTCTGCTCCTTTTATGTGTGTTATAATAAATGCGTGTGTTTGTTTTTCTGCCTTGGAATCAAACCTTACAACCTGGAAGTGCTGCCTTTCCTCCCTGTGTCTAAGCAAGGCCTCTGCTCTGCCCTAGATTGAAAATCTTCATTACCCCTTTCTGGGGTCTGCAGAAATTCTTTGTAAAAGGGGTGCAAGTGGCATTCTCTGACATGTGAAATATATGTGTCTGGGGGGGACCAGGGGACTTGTCTTGAAGCTGAATGTATAACAGTGTTTCACACACAACGAAAAAAACGTCAATGGACAGTATTTTAAAAATTGTGGGTGGTGGAGTTGATGTCTTTATTTCATCCCTGGTTCTGCCACTGATTCTTTATTTTTGGACTAACTTCTTTGCCAGGTGTAATTTTTCGTTGTCTCTGTAAAGTAAACTTCTGCAGGGCTGCTTTGAGATTTATCAAAAGAAAGGGAAGTGTAAAAAGAAAGTTAGAAAAGTAGATCAAGAATACCTCTTGCTGGTCTTCAACCCAAGCCAGTCAGTAATAGTGGGTAATAGAGAAGAAACTTTCCTTTGGTTTTTAAATGAGTTCATTTGTTTAAGGAAAAGTATAAAAACAGGAAATAACATTTCTAATGTCCTACCCCATAGGTTCTTGAGATAATAAGCTTGATATTCTTAATTGGCAAACTGGATAATCTTTAGCTCATCTCAGGAAGTAATATTTTGGTTACGTCTTTTTCCTCCCGCATAAAAATTTCTTTCTAAGTCAGGGGTCAGCAGACCAGGGCCTGCTGGCCAAATCCAGCCCTCCACCTGTTTTTGTAAAAAAGTTTCAGTGGAACTCAGTCATGCGCGTTCATTTACGTGTTATCTGGCTGCTTTCACACCACAGTGAAAGAATTGAGTAGCTGGTCTGCAAAGAGAAATATTTACTCTCTGGACTTCTACAGAAAATGTTTGCTGACCCAAAGCATATCTTGCCACTTAAACTAATTTACCGATTTTTTTTCCTATGGAGATGTCAAATAATACAGTGAATCACATGACAAATTTTAGTAGGATTATATTTAACTTTACACTGTATTGTGTGTTTAGTCAATATAAAAGTGTCAGGAGAAACCAAGATACCTCTTCATTTTGGTCCTTGTCTGATTGGACCTGAGAAATAAACTCTCTAACAAAGGATTTTAGTCATAAGTGTTCATGAACATCCTTGATTTTTTAAAAATATCTCAAAAGAATGGGAAATAATAAGAGGTCAAGACAAGAACTTATAAATCTATGAGATGAACTCTTTAGGAAAGGCAATTAAGATTAATATCCTGTTAATGTGCAATGATATTTGGTTCAAAGAAATTTGTGCAAAGATTTACAGTGACTTTCAAAAATGGTTTCAGTACTGAAACTCCCTGACTGTAATAGCAGAATATCAGTTAGTGCAGAGATCTGCAGACTGGTTATAGGACTTTCCACACAGGCCCTGGGTGATGGACAGGAGAGGCTGCCATCTCTGAAATGCCATGCAAAATTGGGGTGAACTGTACTCAAAGAAGGGTAGAGATCTTTCTAGCCAAAGAATGCAAAATTGTCTGAGGATTTAGTTGTGCTAGTTCGTAGAGTTCATAATCAGGGTTAATAGATTTCGGTTGAATTTATTTTTCTCTAGTTCTAGCATAACCCACCCTCTTCCCCAAATGGGAGTAGGGGAAATAAGTCAGCTCTAAAAATAACAAAATGGTAGAATTGACTTTAATTAAAGGCTTTTGCGGATGATAATCGTGTCTGTCAAAATTTCAAGAATGTATAAGGAATCTAAGAGATGAACTAGATAGGAGTTTTTAAACTCTGCTCTAAGGTGGATGGTTCTGTGGGTTCTATGGGCACCCCAGGGCCCGGGGCAGTTGGAGGCCTGGGTGGGTCAGTGTATCTCCCTCTCTCCTTCCAACCGGAACAGCCATCCCTTTGTTTTCTATGTACTGCCTTACACATAAGATTTGCTTTATGATGAGTTTTTAGTTTTTATTAAACCAGTTTTTACTAGTTTTACATTTTTGTTTTGAAACCATAGATTCTAGGCCAACTCTTCAAGTTTTGCAGATGAGGAAACTGGAGCTACAATAATTTGGATGGCTCTCCTTGGGTCGTACATTGAATTCCAGTAGAACTACAATTAGAATCTAGCTCTCCTGTGCTCAGTCGAGAGCTGTTTTCTATGATTCTCTAACGAGGAGGAGCAGACTCCCGTGCCTTAATCCACTGAGACAAAGGGTAAACCTTTGTGTTAATGCCCTCACCTACAGGTATTAAAATAAGAGTTTAGTATTTAACAGCTATTGTGACTTTTGTCATCATGCTATAATAATAGTTCTCAAATTCTTATATGCATAAGAATCACCTAGGGAACTCATTAAAAAAATTCAGTTTCCCATTTATCCTTCCTGGAAATTCTGGTGTGAAATATCTGTATTTTAATCAAGCATCCCAGGTGCTCCTGATATAATGGTTCATGCACCATAGTTTAAAAAATACTGTCTTAAAACTTTTATAGTTGGATCTTGAAGGATACTAGTACAAGCACTATTTGTAATTCCTTGGTACCATACCCTCTATTGAAGCAAACTATTGTGTAGTGGATGATGTTAGCATATTAGGCTATGCTGCAGTAACAAACCAACCCCATTCGTGGCATTCTATAGGGACTGCTTCTATCTCCCAAGTCTGCCATCAGAACATGTGGTCATAGAAGTAGGAATAGAAGTGGCCATAGAAGAGGAACAGGGGGGACTTCCCTGGTGGTCCAGTGGTAAAGAATCCGCCTTCCAATGCAGGGGACGCGTGTTTGATCCCTGGTCGGGCAACTAAGCCCACGCACCACAACTACTGAGCCTGCGTGCCTCAACTAGAGAGCCTGTGTACCGCAAACTCACTGCAACAAAAGATCCCACATGCCGCAACGAAGATCCCACCTGCTGCAGCTAAGACCCGATGCAGACAAAAAAAAAAAAATGAAGAGGAATAGGGAGGTAAAATCATGCTCAATAAACTTATTACTGAAGTATAACAGAGACAGGCATAATCATGAGTGTGCACCTCAGTGCATTTTTACAACTGGTCACACTCTTGTAACCAGCACCCAGATCAAGAAACAGGACGTAGAAGAAAATTTTGTGTCCTTTCCCAGTCTTTACCCATCCCCATCCCCAGTAAGTGTAGCAAACATGCAGGATTTTGATTTCAGGTTTAGAAGTAGCTTATTTCTCTTCCCACTACATTCCCTTGGCCAAGACACTGACAGATGGACCCCACCCTCACTGCAAGGGATACTGGGAAATGTAGTCTTCCTTTGTTCCCAGGAAGTGAATCAGTGTGGTTAACATCTAATATTTTCTCTATTACAATTAATTTTACAACCTAGAATATAATCTAATGGTCCAAATAATTATACTTGCTATGCCTTTTTATGGGTGTGGCAGATTAAATAAAAATTTGCATACTTTCTAACTTAATTATTTTTCCTCCTTCTTTATCTTTTGTTTAATTTTCTTTAGAAAGTAAATTCATTCCTAAACAACTACGTATTAATGATTACTTGAATACTATTATATGGAGTTGTGGATGGCTGGTAATTTAGAGCAAGATGGAAAGAATGTGAACTTCTAAGAACAATTCGTTTTTCAAACATGCCCTGAACACCATATCAGTTTCATGGGAGTGAGCATTAATCGCTGTGGGTTCTGGGCTCCTGAAGAATGTCCAGGTGTGCGCTAGGTGTGTCTTTCTTTAGATCACAATAGTATATCTCCACTTAACTTTCTTACTATAGCTCTTTGACATTTGAGGTAGTTGTTCTAATTTTTGTGAAACACTTAAGCTTATTTGTTAAACACTTGATATTCAGCTATGCTGTTTCACACATAAGTGGCTTTTTCCCTTTTATTGCTTAGTAGTATTCCATTGTAGGGGTGTGCCATCTTTTGTTTATCTGTTCACCAGGTATTGGACATGTGGATTGTTTCTAGTGATTAGCTATTATGAAGTTGCTGTGTACATGTGCATAGAAGTCTTTGTGTAGACATGCTTTTATTTCTCTTGGGTAAATAACCAGAAGTGGAATTGCTGAGTTATATAGGAATTGTGTATCTAATGTTTTAAGAAACTGACAAACTATTTTCCCAAAATGACTAGACCGTTTTACATACTTCTTCCAGTTGTATAGGAGAGTTCCAGTTTCTCCATATCTTTGACAACACTTGCTCATTATCTGTCTTTTTGATCATAGCCATTCTAGTGGTTATGAAGTGGTATTTCATTGTGGTTTAGTTTGCATTTCCCTCATGACTAATGATGCTAAGCATCCTTTCATATGCTTATTTGTCTTTCATGTATCTTCTTTGTTTAAGTGTCTTTTCAAATCTTTTGCTCATTCTCATTTACTTATTTTGCAAAATATTTAAAAACGTTACATAATTGTATGGTTTAGTACAGGGTTTATCAACCTTGGCACTCTTGACATTTTGGATCATTCTTGGTTGTGGGAGGCTGTAGCTGTCCTATGTATTGTAGGATATTTAGCACCATCCCCAGCTTCTATATAGTAGCACGCCCTCTATCGTGACAACCAAAACTGTCTACGGATATTGCCAAATGTTGCCGGGGGAGGGGGGTCAAAATTACTCCTAGTTGAGAGCTACTGGTTTGGAAATTGATATGGATTCAAAGAAGTAAAGATCAAAGGTGTGTGGTAAAAGTGGAACTTAACTTGGGTGTTTTAAATGAATATAATTTAGAAAGGTAGAAAGAATTTCAGGTAAGATATTTCCTTTTTTATAATAAATTTTGCTGCTAAAGCAGTTTTGTAGTGATAGAGAATTAAGACCAGAATTATATCCTGTTTTCCTACCATCCTGACAGCAGTGTTGTTTCCTTTCTTGTGTTTCCTTCCAATATTTATCCAGAAGTCTCTCTTGGTAGGGAGGGGACTGCATGTATCTTTTGTGACACATTTAGTATGGCTCTGATTTTGTGCTCTTAAGTCTGGTTTTTCAGTGGGCTCCTCTGTTCAGATAGGTTTTATTTTCCTGACTTTGAATTATTTTCCTAGAATGCATATCTGTGAATAATGTTACTGGGATTTACTGGGGAAAAGGACATAACTTTTCTTTATGGATTTTAATATGTATCACCTCTTTGTTTTCCACATTTGTACCGGTTAGGAAATGTCCAATTCGTACAGGCCCTTTTGTACCAAAGATAATCTTTAAATAAACCATTCTTTCTCTGCCTCTTGAGAAGCAGCTGTGCCAGTTTCTAGGCGTCTAATGGTAATAGTCTAACACTTCTCCTTTCTTCAAGATCCTATATATGAAACAAACAATACGCTAAGTCACAATTCCTGCACTAAATGAAATCGCCATGACAGACTAAGATTTAAAGTATGGAAAGATGGGAAATGAGTTTAAAAAGATAAGTCTGCTTGTGCGCCCAGTAAGGGTAGTACTTTATGCAATAAAGCCTCCTTAAGTAAACATCTGATGGAAGGAATAAAATCTTACTTGGACATAATTCTTTTTTATTAACAGCAAGGTTGTGTGTATAAGTGAGCACTAATGTACCTGAGGGAAGAGGAAATAGAAGGAGTGATTATAGCAAATAAGATGAGGGCAGAACTGTTTCACCATTCATCATAAATTGGCCCAAAGTTCTTTAACAAAAGATAGGTGGCCATCCTGATGGCACTTCACATAACAGAGTGAAGCTAATACTTAATCAGCACCTTTCTCTAAGGGCTCTGAGTACTCTAAGAACCTAATGTCATTCAGGCATCCATGGAAAGTGTTTTCTGCCCTTTTTTGATTTCCATAGCTTAACTGAAAATGGAGCAACAACAAAAAATATACACCTGAGATGGAGCTTTGTTTTTTTTAATCTATTTGATTGAAGTATGTATAGTTGATTTACAATATTGTGTTAATTTCTGCTGTATAGCAAAGTGACTCAGTTATACATATATATCCATTCTTTTTCATATTCTTTGCCGTTATGGTTTATCACAGGGTATTGAATATAGTTCCCTGTGCTGTACAGTAGGACCTTGTTGTTTATCCATTCTGTATATAATAGTTTACATGAGATGGAGCTTAGTGATTGCAGCTCTGCTGCTTTTTTTTTTTTTAATTTTTATTTATTTATTTATGGCTGTGTTGGGTCTTCATTTCTGTGCTAGGGCTTTCTCTAGTTGTGGCAAGTGGGGGCCACTCTTCATCACGGTGCGCGGGCCTCTCACTACCGCGGCCTCTCTTGTTGCGGAGCACAGGCTCCAGACTCGCAGGCTCAGTAATTGTGGCTCACGGGGCCCAGCTGCTCCGCGGCATGTGGGATCTTCCCAGACCAGGGCTCGAACCCGTGTCCCCTGCATTGGCAGGCAGATTCTCAACCACTGCGCCACCAGGGAAGCCCTCTGCTGCTTTTATACAGAGCTAACGACACTTCCGTGGGTGGAGGTCTCTGAGTCGTGTGACCTGAAGACGTTTGGACCAGGAAGAACCTCACTGCTCCCTGGAAGGAGTTCTGTAGCAAGTGGTAGCATTTCACAAACAAGTTCCCCTTTACAGGTGTGAATGGTGAGGGGTAGTACAATTAAGTGAGTGAGAGCAATAACACATGAAGACCAAATCTGCTCGGTCCTAAGTGGTGTGTACTCCGGGGTTCAGTCCATGTGGGGTGGTGGTGGCATCACCTATGGCATCAGCCTGCCTGGGTTGTAATGATGGAAACTCCCTCCCATGGTTGTCATGAGCGTTAAATGAAAGAATCAGTGCCTGGCACAAGAACTCAGAAAGTTTCAGCCTTTTGTTGTGTTTTTCTTTTTTCTTTTTTGTTTTTAAATCATAGGAAACTTAGGACTTCGGTGGGCTTGGGGACGATTCAGCCTAAAGACAAACTTGGTTCAATGTCAAAGTCTCAGTCTTGGATATTTTTCTAGTTGAGTTCCATAATCTTGTTTAGATCTTAATTCCAGACAACAGGTTCCTAAATATAAATGTCAAGATCTGTGAAGGGTCTGAGATCTTTTTTCGTTACTTGCAAACTAACAAGGTAGCCTGCCAGTTTCATGGATGCTGGCGGATGACACCATACCTGTGTCAGAGACGAAAGGCGGTTTATTATTCACTGCAAAGCAGTAGCCACAGGGGGTCAGCATTTGTGTCAGGTCCCTGAGCCCCAGTTTCCCCAGGGCAACATGAGGAGGACTAGGTGGACTCAGGCGTGCAGTGGTTTCCGTTATAGGAAAGGAACCCTGAGCTCAGAGAACCTGTATCTCTTACAGTGCGCAGTAGTCATATGTACCCTTGTTCCGAAGGGTGGTGGTATCTCAGGCTGCCCTCTGCTTGGGAGGGAGGGGGCACTATATTTTAGAAATCAATTCCCTCTACAAACACCTTTGAAAAATTAGTCCCCAAAAAAGGCAGTCAGGGCCTCTGCTGGAAGGATGTGTAGAAAGGGAGGAGCTCCATGGAGAGAATTGCCCTCTGACAGTAAAAGCTGAAAGCTATGTTTGTATTGGAACATAGGGAAGGATGCAAAGAAACATCATCTTGATGCCCTATGTGACAAAATGTAACATAAAGGGAGAGAGAGTAGCTATGGCCCTTTGGAGACGTATGGCATCTCAAGGACAGTGTGTGCAGGTAGGTCCTTGGTGGCACTGGTCTCGTGATTCTGGACATGGTAGTACCTGTTGGTGGTATTGGAGGGGCCTGCTGGTTCATCAGTGGGAAGCAGCTCCTTTATGGCTCCTGGGGACACCGAGGTGGGACCTCTACACGGACGTGCAGGTCTCTCTTGAGGGATACACGGTAGGTACTGTGTGGAGGCTAACAGGAGTTATTCAGGAGCCTCTAGGCACTCGTCGAGGGCTCCTAGAAGTAATTGGAGGCAGCTCGATAAGGAACTGTGGGCTCCCCAGTAGTTGGGGAGGGCAAGACCCAACAGAACATGGGTTAGATTGAGAATGGCTTCTGCTCCTCCTGATTTAAAATACTCTTTCTATAGTGCGTAGGGGTGTTTGTGTAGAACTGGAAATTTGTTAAGAAAAAATAAACAGTAGTGATGAAGTCGTGAGAAGCAATCAAATTGATTTACCCATGCCCACTCATTTTCTGTTTCTGATCCAGGTTTTATCAGTGACATGTAATTATCAATTGTCCATTTCAGTGCTCCTAAAGTATATTTTGGGGAACCCCAAGATGCCCCTTCAGATACCCTACAGAAGAGAAAATCTTTGGTCAAATACATTCTGAAAATGCCGTATATCAGTACCCCTCCTTGGGGGGTTTATAGTTCACAGTAACATATTAAAGACTCAGTCATCCTGCACTTCAGGATGCTCTTGAAATTTGTTTAAACCAACCTTTGCTAAACTCACCTGATCAACAGAATCCTATATTTGTATAACATTCATGAAAGTCTCATGGAACTAACGTTCGGGAGAGCACATTGGAGAAAATGTTTTATGGTGATGTTATGACGTCACAGTCACAATTGAAATACTAATAAATAGTAAAGAAAACTTTCAGATTCTTGAAGAGCTTTCCAGTGATACCCGTTGTTTCACTTGCTGCTTGTATCTAAGGTCAGTTACAAACTCGAAATCTTTCGGTCCTGGCCCTGCATTGTATTCATCTAGTAAGAAGGTCTAGCCCACCAGACGTGATCTAGAATTTCTGATACTGACATTAGTGGTTAATCCAAGGCTTTAATAAGCACTACATTTACCACATTGAGTTGATACGATTCTGGTGAAAGGCAAATGTGCTTGGCATTTCAGAGAATTTGAGCAGCCTTACTGAGAGCAGATTCCCATTTTTCAACAGATTTAGGGAATATTAAAACTGGCTTACAAACAGCCATTTGTGAATTTGTTGATGGTGTGGGACACAAGGTTGGTGACCGCTGGGCAAGAATGTCTTTTCTTGGGTGCATGTGCGGTTTTTATTATGTTGTCTTTGTTGCCAGGTAAAATATCAAGAATTCAGTTAAGACTTGGAGAATAGTCTTGGTTTTCATCTTTAGAAGGCTGAATCAATTGGAAATTTTATTGGGTGTTTTTCATTATGTTAGGTGGAATATAAATTAGTTTTTTATCTCTTCTTTGCACAAATCATGTATCAAATTTTAAACGTGACATCTGCTCCTTTTGTAGTTATCTCTTAAAAAACAAGAAGTGAGATAAGACCAAGTTGGTGGAATTGGTAGGAGTTATCCTGGCAGGAATTATCACATAATCACATTGGATATTGTGATTAATTTCGCAGTGGCTAAAATGGTAATGTGGACAAAATTTCTTCCGCCAGTAACATCTCTTTTCCTTTTTCTGTTTTATCATGTGTTCAAGTCACAAAGATAAGGAAGGTTTGTGTTTTAATCCTGGGTCCACCATGTCATTTTACTTAGTATCTATGACTCAGTTTCCTCTTTCACGAAGAGGAACATACTTATATCATAGGATGTTAGGTGTATTAAATGAAATGCCAACTATGAAGGATTCAGTATAGTTCCTGGAATATAATATATGCCCTTGATGTGTTCATTTTTTGCCCTTCATTCCTTCCCTTCTTCACATTTAAAATCCTTCCCATGGAACCCTTGGCTGAGCTCCATGTGGGTCTCCCCTGATCCCCTTTCCCTACACATTTCTTTTGTCCCTCTTTTTTTTTTTTTTTTTTTTAAATGGCCACGCTGCACGGCATGCAGGATCTTAGTTCTCCCATCAGGGATCGAACCCGTGCCCCCTGCAGTGGAAGCACAGAGTCTTAACCACTGGACCACCAGGGAAGTCCCCCTCATTTTTAATTGAATGGTTTTATCTTCCTTTCCATTGCCCTGGTCCTCAACTTCATATTTCCTCTCTCCCTGTCTGTTGGCCTTTCTCCCAGGCTTCAGTCCTACATTGATCCCACCCATCCTGAAAAGGTCTTGGTTCTACTTTGTTCCTCCCTTGAGCTACCAACGTTGTTCTCTTTTTCAGTTCTTTATCAAAATCCTGAAGCATGTTGTCTCTGCCAGCTGCTTCCATTTCTCTCCTCTTCACTCCATCCTTAATTCTTAGCATTTGCCCTATATCCTGCTGTTTTACTCTAACACCTGTCTTGAAGGTTAACAAGACACCATTCTGCAAAATTCAATAACGTCCTTTAGTTCTCATTTTTCTAGACCTTTCTGCTAAATTCGATTCTCTTGACTCCCCTTAAATGTGTCTTTTGCCTTCTAATGAAAATTTATCATCCAAGTCCTTTTTCTCCCTAACTACTGCAGTTCAGGAGGATTAAATTATGTCTGCAGATGAATTGGACCAGCTGTTTTCCTCTCATAGTCACCACATTGTTATCACTTGAGAAGTGGGTCATGGGGAAGTGATCCTTGCCACTGCCGTTATCCTGATTTTCAAGTCTCCAAAAATGACTGTGCCAGCCGTCATGTCCATGAAGTGTATAAGGGGCTGAACACCGGCAAACTGAGACCAAAATTATTCAGACTATCTTTGGGCATGTAAGCAGGAGGCAGGTTCTCCCATTTTGTTTTTGAGCCAAATCAACAAGTCTTGGAAATCGGATCTAGCCATCCTCCCAGCCACCCATGGTATTGCACACAGCAAATCGAACCTTTGTGAATCAAGATTTGGGGGACCCGAAAGTCTTAATAATGAGGACTAACAAGTATGGTGATGTTGGCTGATAGGAGATTATGTTTTCAAAGGGGCTGGCCTGCCTCAGGTACGGTCCTGCATAGTGAATGGATGAACTCAAGACATGAAGCAATGAGTTTTCTTTCCTATTTGCATCCTGTCATTTAAATGTAATTTCTAGTGATTTCTAGTCTACTTAGAACTACTGAATTAACAAATTTTCTCGACCCTTTCACCTTCCCTGTATGTTTGTTTTTTGTTTTTTTCTGGGCCTAACTACAAAGCACCATTAAAAATATTTCTAATTCAAATAAATATTTTGTACATAGAGAATATAGTGGGTATTTTCAGGCTCTGATGTCAGCTTGAATCTAGATCTGAGCATTTCCTTTGGATGTCGAACTTGGAGCAAGTTGATTAATGTAGTGTCTGCCTCCTCATTGTAAAGGATTAAATGATGCAGTGCTTGTAAAGCAGTTAGCACATGGCTTGGCTATTCCTCCAGTGGTGTGTTTCCTAACAGCCTGGCGGGCTCAGGCTTACACACAAGGCCCCCATGTGGCTCACCTTCTAAACGTCTAGTCCCTTTTATGTTCTGTATGTTCTGTATGTTAAGTTCTGTATGTTTGGTGGGGCGGGGGGAGGGAGTAAGAATAGACTCAAGTTTTTTAAAAATGTAGCCATAAATGAACCAAAAATAAAATAGAGGTAAAAATCTAATATCTGAGAATGTCACCAAAATATTAATTTTGATGAAAATTAAAATTTTTTTCTTCAAAATAATTGTGTAGTGCAAACTTCACACAATATGCATATAATATTTATTTAACCTAATAATAGCCAATGGATGTTGTTTTTTAAAAATTGACTTTCTTGAGAGTAAAATTTGAATTATTATTTCTTTTTCTTTGGTCTTAAATTTGAAAAAAAATATTGTAACAATATATTGTATTATTTTCTACAGAGGGCTATTTCTTTGGTAATATAATCATTTAAGCTCCAGAATTTATTTCTTTTCAATTGATAAAAACTGAGAAATATATGAATTAGCTTTTCAAAAAAAAAAAAAAAATCTGGTTCCTTACAACCAGAGTTCAGTTGATTAGATCAGATCAATAGTTGCCAGATACTCACTGGAACGGAAGACTCACTTGGGTAAATTTTTTAAAAACACAGATTTCTTGGCTCTACCCATATATGCTAGATAAGATACTCTTAGCTGGGGAGAGTACTGTGATTCTCTGTATTTTTGCGACCTCCTGGAGCCTAGGTGATTCTTATGTGTAGCTGGTCTTTCCACCATGATTGGGAACCAACAAATGAGATTAAAAGCCCCAGTACTTCCCATTGTATGAGTCTGTTATTCTGGTTTCTAATTCTTGAGTAGAGCAGAAAAGAAGCACTGATTATCTGGGGTGAATGGTTTTATCATGGCCATTCTGAGGACAAACATTTGTGTGCTCTGCTGGGTATTTCCGTACCACCTCCCTATTTAAAATGAGTTCTTGAGTGTTCGATGAGTGTGATGACCATTCAAACCAGGGCACTTCTGAGAGTGAAGGGGGCGCTATTAATAATTATTCTGGGACAACAGACATAAGCCAGAACTGACTCAACAAACAGGGATGCATGGTTACCCGTAAGATTCTGGCTTAAGTCAAAGAAGGAGAGACAAAAGTGAGGGAGGGGAACCCATTGGAAAAGTTCGCATGGGAGTAAAAGATCTGCCATGTTTTGTCTTCTTTCTGCTTCTCTCTCCTTCTTCTCCCTGATGCTTTATTTGGTACCCAATGGAACATACTGGTCTTGCCCAGAGAAGTTAGTTTGGCAAACACCAGTGTCAGGTGGGATTGCGACAGAGAGGGAACAATGTTGGAACGACGTGTGAACTAGATTATGCTGAGTTGTACAGCCTTTCAATTAAATTTGGACATACCAACTCAGTCAACCAAAAGAAGGAGCAAATATTTATGTTTACCCACCATGTAATCAGGGATGAGCTAGGCTCTGGGACGCAAGAACAGATAAGAGATTCCTTGCCTTTAGGGAGCTAATGGTATAGTAGGAAGTATAAGTAAGTGCACAGGCCTTTCAAATACTATGTGAGGTTAAGTAGCGGTTTCCTTCAGAAAGAAGTGATATAATAACTCATGCTATGGGAGTCTACATGAACCCAGAATTAATATTTAACAGGACCTCAGCTACCACCAGGAACCCCATCAAAATCCCCCATTGTTTACCAGTCTCTCCTTTTCTTTTTGTGGCCTATTTTTACTTTCCGACTGTGTTTTATAATCCTAAATTCTATGTAGCCTTACCCAAATACTAACAATATAAATGCTTCAAGCTCTAACTTCTCCTACTCTGCACTCTTGTTCTCTGTTCACAAATCCAGTTTTCTGAGGCCATTAATGCTGGGTAAGGACTGTTCAAAATAATTGAGAAGGATGTGACCCTCCTAGGGGCTATTTATAATTCAAAAGTGAGATACCTTAATCCAAAGGAATCTCAAAATGATATGTATGTGGGGTTGCCAGACTTAACAAATAAGAGTAAAAGACACCCGGTTAAATTTAAATTTCAGGTAAACAATGAATACTTTTTTTAGTAGGAGTGTGTGCCACGCAGTATTTGGGATATATTTACTAAATTTCATTGTTTATCGGAAATTCAAATTTAACTGAGTGTCCTGTATTTTTTCTGACAACCTGAATATTTGGAGAGCTAAGTGTGAATCAAGAACTTCCTCGAACTCTGATTTGGTCTTCATTTTTATAGCCCTAGTCCTAACCATGCCCCATCAAGAGATTATTTTCTTTCATTCTTTCAAAAGCTGTTACTTAAACCTATGGTGGTTCAGGACTCAGAGGTACAAAGCTCAGGGTGATGAGTCAGAGTAAACGGTGAAGCTGCCGAAGGGCAAGTTCAGGTGCAGTTGGTGGCGTGCAGCTGTAAGCAGGGTGGTCTCACTGAAGCCCCCATGGGAGGCCATCATTGGCTGGAGCTGGGCGGAGCAGAATGGGGGTCAGAGGTAGATTTGGAAACGGAGGCAGACAACCGTGCGCCATGTAAACAAGGCAGGGAAACTTCTTGAAGGCAGGACTTGTGCTTTATTCGTTTTGAATTTCCATAGGGCTTACAACAGTCTTTGTACGTAGCGACTGTCCAAATATTTGTTGAATGAAGTGGTCTCTTCCAAGGGGATATCTTCTGCCTTTTCCTTCTCCATAATCCACTGGGAAATTGATTTCTTAGTTGGCTGCATGTGATTTGCTTCCGTTCTTTCAGTTTGTGAATGGTCCGGGGTTCAGCAAAAGAATCAACGTGAAGCTAGGCAGGGGGCTTCCTTTTAGCACTAGGGCTGAAATGAGTGTGTGTGTGTGTGTGTGTGTGTGTGTGTGTGCGGTAAGAGCGACAGCTTGTGAGTGCTGTGCTAAGGAGAGATTGCTCTGTTGACATTTTACAATATAAAACTTGCAGGTTAATTACAAAATGAGGCAGAGTAAATCCTGAAGGTGAGAAATGAGGGAGTACTGAAGGCAAGTTATGCAGCAGGTCCTTGGGTGTTTGCTCTGACTTCAGCAGAGGAGCAGAAAGACCACTGAGAGGCCATGGTACTGGGCAGCGCTCTTGGGTTTTCTCCTACTGCGCCTTCTGGCACCTCTGCTTTGCAGCCTCCTGGAACATAGCCGCCATCTCCAGGGTGTTAAGAAATATCAAAAACAAAATTAAAATGAATTAACTTTCATTTAAAATGTAATTTATATATATTTAGCACTTCAGGAGCAGTGGGGTTGGGTGTTAGAAAACCAGACAAAGTGATGGGGCGGTGGTGTTATGAATTGCGAAGTTGGGAAAAAAGAAAACATGCTAATGACTTGTTAAGGGCTTGGACACTGCTGGGGAGCAGATAGAAACTGAGAGAAAAACAGTTTCTAAATTTAGTTTTAATCAAACGCTTGGGAATTCATCTCTATTTTTGAACTGTCATCAGTAGAACACTTGCCCTCGGTGGTATCTGATTTTGATCTTTGTTTGTTTGTTTATGATTCGTTCACTCAGTATCATCCTATGTGCTGACTGTTCGCTAAGCACCAGGCTTACTAACACATAGGGTGGGTTTTTCATGGGTTCCTTTAACACCCGCATATTGCCATCCAGTCTGCAAATGCTGTGCTGGCCTGCAGTGGGGGCTGGGAAGGGGGTGCAGCATCAGAGGCTGAAATGCAGTGAGCTCAACAGTGGTAACCATTGAGAGCCCAAGGGTGCAGGCGCCACACATCACTTCTGTGTGCAGGAAGACACGGGTGGTAATGGCCTTGAGCATGTTGTGTGCTGAAATCAAGGACAAATTGGGGTAAAGCAAGCAGAGAGAGAATAAAATGTTCTCTCCTTTTACAAACCTAAGTTTAATTGTAGTTAATAGTAGTTCTCTTTCCCCTGGCCTTTCGTGTAGGAAGAGAGGCCTTCCATATTCTGTGTATGATCAAAGCAGTAAAAGGGCCAGCGTTATTGAAGATTTGGGGTAATTTTATTTCTTCTTGCAGCACAACTTGATTTTTGATTGACCATCATATAACTAAAATATTTTTTAGATATCAAAATTCATGCTTTCTCAATATCAGAAAGATGAAAAAATTAGGTTTTTTGACATGTATAACTAATGATGTAATTAGGATGATTAACATGCTTTAGAAGATTAATTATCGGTGATTATGAACGTAGTGTAAATTAAAGAGCAGTACTTAGATTTCAGTATAGTATTTTATATCTACTATTCAATGTTGTACTTTTTAGCCAGTATTATTTTATCTGGAGCCCATTTCTCAACACATATTTGAAATGTAGTTGAAATGTAGAGTCATAGAAAGAATGTAGGTTTTTATCAGAAAGAGACAAACAAGGAGAAAAATTATGGCATCAGAAAATCACTCAGTAAATGTGTACATATTTTTCAAAAATTATTTTATTTAAATATTCAGTAAAGATTCCTTAAAAATATCATTAAAGTTTAAAGAGTGATACAACACACAACCATGTATCCACAACCCAAATACGTATATACGTTTATAATCACGATATAAAAATGTTACAGTGAACTTAAGAAGAAAAACTAAGTTTTTAAAAAAAAAAACAAAACATAGACAAGTAGAAATGAAAGAGGAGATAATTTAAAAGTAATTTCTACATTTGGAAATTAGGCCAAAAAAAAACCCTCACAAATATGTCTTCTGTATTTTTCTATGAAACAATTGTAATGAAAAATTTCCAGTGAAAAAAATTATTTCATTGGAAAAGTAGAAATAAGTGCTTTAAATTTAAATCATGAATCCTGGGCAAAAATTTTTTAAAAAAGAAAAAAAAAGGAAAGGAAAATGGAACATTTCCAGTCACTTTCTTGGACTGTTTATGAAGATTTTTTTCCCGAAATGCATATGAGGTGCTCTGCCCTTGTCCTGCTGTCACGTGTTTCTCTGTAAATGACTGGAATATTTGGCAAAGAGAAATCCACGTACTTGAGGGACTTTTGGTTTCTACTGACTGGTACTGCTGGAGCCTGAAATAATCCTCAAATTAAATATGTCCAAGAATCTGATCAGAAAGAACGCTTGACAACAAGCTTATGTATACATTGTCATATTCATGACATAGGAGATAGCATTGGTTTCTGTAAGCCTACGTGTCCTAGCATATTTCAATGTTGATGGATGTTAATTTCTCTTGGATATTAAGACATGAATTGGTCTACACTCATCATGCTCAACTGGGGCTGATTTTGCCCCCAGGGGACACTTGACCATTTCTGGAGACATTTTGGGGCTGTCACAGCTGGCGAGGGTGTTGGTACTGGTATCTAGAAAGGTAAAGGCCGGGGATGCTGCTAAACATCCTACAATGCACAGGACGGCCCCACCACAGAGAGTCATCCGGCCCCAAATGTCAATAGTGCTGAGGTTGAGAAACCTTGATCTACACAAAAAAAGAACAAAGGTTTAAATTTATATCCTGAAATTAGTATATAGCAGGACATTTCTTATGCATAGTTTTTCTTCTGATAATAACACACTGTGTTTGATAGAATAAAGTTATTTTTGAAAGTTTGTCTTTACAGCTAAGAAATACATATTTGTATCATTTTTACAGTGTATACATCTAAGTTTTATAGCAAATGTTCTTTTTTTATATTTGTTTTGCAACTGTATCAGAAAATAGATGATTTAGCAAGTTCAGACATGCTCCGTTCATCCTGATCGTGAATGAAACGTCTGCCAGAAAAGGATCATTTCATACCATATTTCATGTTGGCAATCAGACTTGGACTGTTTCAGTAGTGCTCTTAGAATTTGAACAAATATCTTCCATATTCATGGGGAGGAATGTTTATTAAAATATTGCCAATTAAATTCTCTTTCAATTCTTGGTGCCAACATATTTTATTTATCTATGTGTTATGTGACTTTCATACTTGACCATAAATTTAGAAAGAGAGGCTATATTTAGGTATTAACCCTGCGGATTTCTGGAAAGTTTTTCATTACAATGTTTTCTACTACCCCTTTCTCCTTGATGTTTGCTCCAAAAGTTTTATTTACCCAGATCTAATTCATTCTCAACAATTCTCCTGTTTTTTTTTATTGTATCTAAATATTAACAATATTTAGATACAATTAAAAAATTATCAACTATGCATTTAGTGTTCAAATTTCCAATTTTCTCAGTATATATATATATATTTTTGGTAATTTGTATGTCTGAATTAGAATCCAAATAAGGTCTACACACAGCAGGTGACTGATGTGTCTCTTACGTTTCTTTTAATCTGTAGGTTCCCCCTTATCACACACTCTCTCTCCCTTTTATTATGTGTTTTTTGAAGAAACTGGGTCATTTATCCTGTAGAATTTCTACTCAGTCTGGGTTTGGCTGGTTTTAATTCCATGGTAGGCTTAATGGGCTTCCATGTTTTTTGTATTTCCTGTAAATTGATAGTTGAGTCAAGCCATCATTTAGTCTTAAAATTAAAATCAAGAAGGAAAAAAATCCCCGTATTTTGTTTTTTAAAATCTCTTTGAAAGTCCATTTTTGGAGAAGAATAAGAGCTTGACCCAAAATTTCTGGAAACTGGTAAGGAAACTAAAGTATATCTTTCCTAATTATTACATTAGGACTACATATTATAGTCCTAATTGTTATGTAATATTATTATTATATATTATATTCCTATTATATTGATTCCTAAATACCAATGATTTAAGACGTGAGGCAGCTTTTTCTTTATATATTCTTAGGTTGCCACTGGGAAACAATACTACAGAAATTGACAGACTAGAGCCAGGGCAAGGGCCTGCTTTTGTAAATAAAGTTTTATTGGCACATGGCCACAGGCACTCATTTACACATTGCCTGTGGCTGCTTTCCCACTGCAACAGCAGAGGTGAATAGTTGCCACAGAGATACATTGGCCCATAAAGCCAAAAATATTTACTATACTATCTGGCCCTTTACCAAAAAAAAAAGGAAAAAAAAAAGGCTTGCCATTCTTGGCAATACAAGATTAGGCCTTTACAAAAGTGATCTATAGTCTGCTATAAACTGTTGATAAAATTTTTCTAAAAATGATTGTGTCATTATTATCTATAAATATGTAATTTAAAAGTGTAATCATTATTCAATCATGGTATATTTGTACTTTATCATCCTAAACTTAGTTTCCTATCTCTTTACATCTCAAATATAAAAAGTTTAGGGCTTCCCTGGTGGCGCAGTGGTTAAGAATCTGCCTGCCAGTGCAGGGGACACGGGTTCAAGCCCTGGTCTGGGAAGATCCCACATGCCGCGGAGCAACTGAGCCCGTGCGCCACAACTACTGAGCCTGCACTCTAGAGCCTGCAAGCCACAACTACTAAGCCCGCGTGCCACAATTACTGAAGCCCACGTGCCTAGAGCCCGCGCACCGCAACAAAGAGCAGCCCCCGCTCGCCACAACTAGAGAAAGCCCGTGCACAGCAACGAAGACCCAGTGCAGCCAAAAATAAAAAAATAAAAAATAAATTAAAAGTTTGCATATTTAAATATTCAGTATAATAGAAAAGTCATTAAAATTTTCAAAAACAATTCCTGAAAAAACTTAGGTGTATGCTGTCAGATAATAGAGTCTAATAATCTGACTACAAATATTTTTATTAACTAATCCTTTCTATATACATTTACTGTCTTTAAACACAGTTTTTAAATCTGTAAAGTTAGGAATGTTAGGGGCCTAATTACAGTGTCTGTTTGGAGTATTCCTTAGATGGTGGAATAGTAATGCTTTAGGAACAGTGTTTTCTGAATTACGGGAAATGGTCTCTGTGGTTCCATCTGCATATAAGAAAATGACTTATTTGTATTTGTCATTGTATGAATTATTATGTGCTATCAATTTATCACATTAAGTTGGAATCGACACCATTTGCCCAGAATGAAATTGTACCTCTTTCTTTAAGACAAGTACCACTTCTGTTCTCAAGTATCCGTCATTTAGAAATTGATCACTGGCAGGATTTGTCTCAAAAACACTTGGGAATTATCCCATCAGATTATCCTTGACAAATGTTAAAAAGTATGAGGGGAGGAGAAAAAACCTCCTTGCTTAAAAATTGTAAATAAGTCTTTAACTTCAGGGAAATCTGGATGCTGAAGCTTGGCAGAAGGACCCAGATGGGAGGATTAGTGTTTCTCCGAGGAAACCCTTTTTTCATGTCTGAAACAGTTTGTCTGATATCAGTTCTTTCTGTGGTGGTCAAGATTATGCAAATACTTATTATTAGAGTTATTCCAACTGCTGTAACAAACTCAGACTTAACACGATACAATTAATTTCTTACTCATGTCATTGTCCAGTGTGTGGGGGGGGAAGAGTTTCTGCTCCACGCAGTCATACAGGGACCCAGATTTTTCAGTGTAGGAGGCTAAGCATGGTTTTTACATTTTTCCAATGTTTAAATGGCTTAAAAATAACACGAAGAATAATACTTTGTGATGCATGAAAATTATATGCAATCTAAATTTCTGTGTCCACCATCCAGAGCTTAACTGGCACACAGCCATGCCCATTTGTTTATTGTCTATGGCTGTCTTCCTGCTGCAAGGGCAGGGTTGAGAGTTGTGACAGAGCCCATGTGGCCTGCAAAGTCTAAATATTTTCTATCTGCCCTTTACAGGGAAACATTTGCCAAACCCCTGGTCTAGGGGCTTGGCTGTCTTTTAGGGTGTCATGGTACCTCATGGCCAGGGAAGAGAGAGGGAACCTGGGGGATCTCGGGAGAGGTTTCAGGGCAAGGCTGACACGTGGCTCTGCCCACACTGTTGGCCAGAACGCAAAAATGTGTCCCTGATACCTGCAAGGGAGGTTGGTCAATGTAGTCCAGTGAAGCGCTGTGGATGGGAGAGCACAGATACTGGTGGACAACAGACAACGTCTGCCATTTTGTAGGAGAAATGTATTTTTGTAGACTCACCCTTGAGCCGTGGCCTCAACTCTTGTGTTCACGTGATTTCAAGATCTGTAAATGCATGAGCTCTTTTATTCCCCTTCCCCACGCTGTCATTACTTCAGCTCATCACACTTTATTTTCTCAATGTGCATAGTCACAAAATGAAAGACAGGTTGTTTGGTTTTTGTTTTTAGATTTGTTTTTTTTTTAGATCAAGATGAGCAATATGCTGAAAACAGCAGGGGTGTCCAATAACTGAGTTGGGTTTGACAGACTCATTTGTGTATTTACTGAACTAGTCATGCAATAGGTGTTTGAAATAGTGATCAAGGCAATGTTTTATTTTTCTGGATCCTGTCGTCTTTCTTTTTGGTCTGATTGCACTTGCCATTGTTTGTGAGTTATTGTCAAATGGGCACCTTCTCAAAGGGTAGTGTTTCATTGGAGTATAAATTTCATGTGAGAGTAGAAGCTCCTAGAAGTCCAAAGATTGTGATCAGCCAGATTTTTCTTTAAAGACAGAAGAAAGATTTAAATAACATAAATACAGCAATCAGAGATTTTAATATTTCTACAGGGAGGACTTTCATAATAAAACCCAATAGGAGCCTTGATTTTCTTTGGGTTCCTGGGAATTATCTGACATCACAAATAACTTTTAAAAAGCTGGCAGTAAGAGAAATTTCAGACATTTATCAGTACACCAAAGGCCATGTAAAGAATTGGTGTTTGACTTATTACATTCAGGAGATTTATGTGTTTTGGACTCGAATTGGAACAGGACTGACTCAAATCTTGTCCAAGTGGGTCACTTTTGTGCCATCAGCATTGGGTCTGTGAGAGTTCTTGGGGAGCCTTAGTCACAACTGCACGGGTAGTGGGAGGTGGAGGAGCATTTGGACTAGCAACTCAATGTTGCCTAGAGACAGCCCACTGGGCGTGTCAAATTTCTTTAACCTTTACTTCCTTTGTGTAATTTATATTTTAGGCCATTCCAGCCCGGGGTTCCTTCCGTCCATACATGCTACTGCAGGCCTTTCAGCCTCTTGCCAACGCCTCATCCCAGATCCCCAAACAGGGCCCAAGTTCTGTAGAGCACTCCGTATATTCATGAACATATATTCATGAACAAGTCCTGACGGTTTCGGACACGGCCTCCCTTTTCTGACTCCTGCCCACTTGAGTGATGGACTCTGAGGTGTCTGGTGGGGGAAACTAAGTGAACCTATGCAGTATATAGCTTCTATCACATTCATTGGTTCTCAATGGGGGGTAATTTTGTGTCCCAGAGGCATTTGGGGGTGTATGACTGGCAGTGGGGCATCTTCCTGGCATCGAGTGGGTGGAGGCCAGGGATGCTCCTAAACCTCCTACCGTGCACAGGACGGCACCCGCCACAAGGAATGATCTGGCCTAAAACTGCGAAGTCTAGTGCCAAGGTTGAGAAACCCTGAGCTAGATGATTTTTCTAGGCTGAGTGACCTTGGAACCTTCCCAATACTCCAGTTATGAGCAAAGTGAAGCCCCTAGGTATCCGATCCTAGTGACTGAGTTCCCTGCTGCTTCTCTTTGGGCAGACTTGTGTCCTGTCGGGAGGCTGGCCGTGCATCAAGAGGTTGTCATGATGGTCACGATTCATTGCCTCTTCTTCCTTGAATAGTATCGCTGCACTGCTGCACATCAGAACCACCTGGAGAGCTTTAAAATAACTCTAGTACCCAGGCTGTACCCCAGGCCAGTTACACTGCAATTGCGGAGGATGGGCCCCAGGCTGGGTTTTTTTTTTTAAAGGTCCTCATGTGAATCCAGTGCACAACTCTAACCCAGGCCACCCACTGCCCACCATAATTCTGTCATCCTTATTCCTGGCGTGACTGTGGACCCCTAAAAGCACCACCATGGAGGTGCCAGGGCAGCTTCTGTCCCACACAGAATCAGCAAATGTACCTTGTTTGTCATTTACAGCTTTGTAACTTACACATGTCAATGTGTTGCTGCCAAACCCCAGTATCTGAGATTTTGAAGTGAAAACACATTTTTCAGCTTTATTGAGGTATAATTGTTTTTGAATTTTATTTTATTAATTTTTTTATACAGCAGGTTCTTATTAGTTATCTATTTTATGCATATTAGTGTATATATGTCAATCCCAATCTCCCAATTCATCCCATCACCACCCTCCGCCCCCACCCCCCTGCGGCTTTCCCCCCCTTGGTGTCCATACGTTTGTTCTCTACATCTGAGTCTCTATTTCTGCCCTGCAAGCAGGTTCATCTGTACCATTTTTCTAGGTTCCACATACATGCGTTAATATACGATAACTTGTTTTTCTCTTTCTGACTTACTTCACTCTGTATGACAGTCTCTAGGTCCATCCACGTCTCTACAAATGACCCAGTTTCATTCCTTTTTATGGCTGAGTAATATTCCATTGTATATATGTGCCACATCTTCTTTATCCATTCGTCTGTCGATGGACATTTAGGTTGCTTCCATGACCTGGCTATTGTAAATAGTGCTGCAATGAACATTGGGATTCATGTGTCTTTTTGAATTATGGTTGAAAACACACTTCTAACTTTTGCGTAGAGCTGTTTCTCTACTGCCATCATAGGGAACCTGACCCTTGACTGGCGCTGCTACAGTGGTGAGTGTAAAACATCTTGAGGTGGACTCTGAATTGCTCCTTGGGACCCAGCACATAGAGAGAAAGAAGAAAAAGAAATTGCCAGGATTTTCCCAGCATTCAATGGCCTCCTCTCACAGACTTTATTTCCTCTAACCTTTCAGCAGGTGCAACATCTACATTAAGGCTGTTACCTGTCACAGGGATTGTCATTGAAGTTCAATGTGAACAGATCTGTATTTTAAAGGAATTACTATTTTTTTAAATTGAAGTATAGTTGATTTACAATGCTGTGTTAATTTCTGCTGTACAGCAAAGTGATTCACTTATACATATATACATTCCTTTTAATACTCTCTTCCATTATGGTTTATCCCAGGATATGGAATATAGTTCCCTGTGCTATTCAGTAGGACCTTGTTGTTTATCCATTTTATATATACTAGCTTGTATCTGCTAACCCCAAACTCCCACTCCATCCCTCCCCACCCCTTGGCAACCACAAGTCTGTTCTCTATGTCTGTGAGTCTGTTTCTGTTTTGTAGATGGGTTCATTTGTGTCATATTTTATTTTATTTTATTTATTTATTTTTTAAAAATTTATTTATTTTATTTATTTATCTTTGGCTGCATTGGGTCTTTGTTGCTGCGCGCGGGCTTTCTCTAGTCGTGGCGAGGGGGGCTACTCTTCGTTGCGGTGCGTGGGCTTCTCACTGCGGTGGCTTCTCTTGTTGCGGAGCACGGGCTCTAGGCGCGTGGGCTTCAGTAGTTGTGGCACGCAGGCTCAGTAGTTTTGGTTCACGGGCTCTAGAGCGCAGGCTCAGTAGTTGTGGCGCACGGGTTTAGTTGCTCCGCGGCATGTGGGATCTTCCCGGACCCGGGCTCGAATCCGTGTCCCCTGCATTGGCAGGCGGATTCTTAACCACTGCGCCACCAGGGAAGCCCCTGTGTCATATTTTAGATTCCACATATAAGTGATATCATGTGATACTTGTGTTTCTGACTGACTTCACTTAGTATGATAATCTCTAGGTCCATCCATGTTGCTGCAAATGGCATTCTTTTCTATGGCTGAGTAAGGAATTACTATTTTTCAGCTTGTAATTAAGAAGATTTAATGTACCTGCCCACATAGCCAACTCACCATTCTCCAAATAACTATACACTTCTAATAAAATAAATGATCTTATTAGTTGTCTCTGCTCGTGAAACCTGTACTTTAATTCATTGCATCCTTTCCAAACCTACCTGTTCTGAGAAGCATGCTGGATGGTGACTTTAGATAAAAGGAGACTATATTATTTTATTTTAAAAAGGAAATATAATGCATTCCCAACTTATCCAAAAACTCCAAATAATTTCCCCCAAATATCACTAAAGTACTCTGTAACAATCTACAATGGATTTCTGCATAACATAAAGTGTATACAACAAAAATGACCAAATTAGTTGACATTTGATGAATGCATTAATAGGTTTGTGTGCATACGTGTGCAAATTAATTATGGCAGGTTTTCAATTTAGTTAGTGAATTTGGAGTATAAATGTCTTGCAAGTTGTTATAGCAGGTATTTGGAAGGAAGAATCAGGGACATCACTTTAAGGCTGTTTTTATTCACAAAATGGGAGATTTTCTTGTCACTATATAGCATCCAAAGGTTCTTCAAATGGAGGAAGCACACCATGGTTATTTTGATGGAAGCTTTTCTCTAAGACTGCATGGGAAAGTGAAGCAAGATAAGCATTGATTCCAGTAGCTGTGCAGTCGTCCCAGACCCACATTCCTAATGCAGAGTGAGCGGCAGGCAGAAACAGTTGAACCTGTTCTGTGCTTTTTCTTTTTTTTTTTTCGCACTCTGCGTTCATTCTTCCAAGACAGGAAGTGTACCCAGAAGCTGCATGTGATTGGGTGGGCTGGCTGTCAGTTGGAGTCTTCCCTCCTGCTCAGTAAGTGACCCTTGCTTAATCTCATGGCTGGGGGAGGGGTAGTTCCACCTCCCATCAAGGCCCCAAGAAACAAGTATATGCCTCTTCAGACAACTCACTCCACTGTTTAGTGGATGCGAGGAGGATTTCCTTTTTTTCCACTTGAGGTCTCTCTTCTCTGCAGGCAGTGGAAGAAATTTTCCTTTTGCCAGTTAAGGAAGTGTTAACCGAACGCAAGTTCGTGTGCCCGACGCACGGTGAGGCCAAACAATACCGAAACGTTGGAGTTTGGAGCAGAGGAAGGTCTATTGTAGGGCCATGCAACGAGAACGAGGGCCTTATCCCCTTTCAAACCCCGAACTCCCCGAAAGGTTTCAGCAAAGCATTTTTAAAGGCAACTTGAGGGAGGGGTATGGTCGGATGTGGTAAACTTCTTGGTGTCAGAATCCTTTGTTCTTGCAGCTGTCCAGGTAGGTCAGGTCACGATGCTCTTGTAAATCTCCAACTAGACAAATGTTAGTCTCTGTGCTGCAACTTTTTGTCTCTTTATGAATGGAAAAGGGTTACACCCTTAAAGGTCAGAGCCTTGAGAATGGGCTATCCTATATATGTCAGGCTATAGGCAGCATTCTTAACTCAAAGCAAAAGCAACAGAACACAAAGTTAAAGGAAAATAAACAGATCTAATATGGAGTCAGATTTGTTTTTCCCTGTTACAGAAGGAGTTCACTGTGGGCAGCTCAGCTAACCGGTGCCCTCCTTCTGATTTATTGGAGGGATGTTCAGTCTGAGCCCCGGTGTATGGTTACACATTTTGTGGTCAGACCAGGGCCGAGCAGGGGGAATGAGAGTGGGCTGAAATCTAGTCTAGCTGTGCTTTCTCACTCTGGCCACGGCAGCAGTGCAGTCTTTAGACCAGCAAGAAAGCAGGGACCCCACCCCCTAGAGCAGCCCGGTCTAGTAGAACTATATTGCCATCCACAAGTGTTAGCCACGTATGTAAACACATATGTAAATAGAAATTTTCTTGTAGCAACATTTAAAAAGGTACAAAAACCAGGTAGAATTAATTTTAATAACATTTTGTTTTACCCACTCTATCCCAAATGTCATTTCAAAGTCTAATCAATATAAAATTAATAATAGAGGTATTTTGCATTTTTTTGGTACTGAGTCTTTGAAATCATGTGTTTTGCACATATAGCATGTCTCGATCTGGACCATCCACCACATTTCAAGTGCTCAGTTGCCGTGTATGGCTGGTGGCTCCCGTGTTGGACAGTTCTAGAAGGCCCACTTTGGTTCTCCAGGCATGCCTCTTCCCATGGTTCAGGGAGTTTCAGGGACCAAGGGGATGTGTCCTCTTGAGCCCATACCCTCCTGCCTTCTAGACCAGGTTCCGGCAAACAGTGGCCTCTGGTCCATCGCCTATGTTTGCAAATAAAGGTTTGGTTTGGAACACAGCCATGCGATTCCATTTATATATTATCTATGACTGTTTCTGTGTAACAATGGCAGAGTTGAGTAGCTGTGGCAGAGATGGTATGGCCTGTAAAGCCTAAAATATTTACTCAAAAAATTGGCTTTTTATGGGAAGAATTTCCCAGCTCCTGTTCTAGACCGTGTGCTGGGAACCTGGGGGCCTGGAATTCCTCCCACCAACAGTGCAGAGCCTGCTTCCAGGCCCCTGAAAGTAGACCTGCCAAAGATGGCCAAGCGGGGCTGTTTGCAAAGGGAAGGCAGGCGGCGCTGAGGTACATGGGCTCTTGCGTAGGCCTGAGCGTGAGAGTGTGTGTGTGTGTGTGTGTGTGTGTGTGTGTTGGGCGGGGGTCTGTGGCACCCTTGGGCGCTGTCTCCTCGATGCCACATTGTGGGTGGGACTGAGGAGTCTCAAATTTTTAAATTTGAAACTGCCTTGCATGTTATGAAAGTACATTTGTCAAATTTGGAGGATAAAATGCTTATTTGATTTAACAGATTTATTAGCTGGATTTGGAGCCTTTACATATTTAGACATTTAGTATGTGGGCCTCCATCCGTGTTCTTGTCCAGGCCCATGAATGTTGAGGATGGGCGCGCACGAAAGAGGCTTGCCCCACTTAACGTAAAGGCACTTGTGTGCAGAGGGAGATAGTTGCCTGCCTGAACCACCCTTTAATCTGGCCCTGACATCCTTTTAAAGCACCTCTGCTGCAAGATGATAAGGAAAGCAGGGAAACAGTGGTTGGAATTCTTCCTTCACAAGAGAACTGTGTCTGTGGCCTGCCCTGAGGCTCATTCAGCTCATAAACTTCTTATCAAGAGAAGAGGTCCCAAGAGTTGAGAAGTGCCGGCATGTGCTTTGTCAGCCCCCAGATATTTACTGTGTGTACTCACCCAGAACAGTAAAGATAATTGACATAACCCAGTCTCTTTTTCCAATCTTTTCTCCTCTGTCACGTACTCATCTTTCCTTGTCCCAGGTCCTTGGCTCGGTCCCATAGAGAATGTCCAAATACAATCACCATGGATGGATTGCCACAGAGTTGCCTGCACTGTAAAAGGTTCTCGCCCCTTCTCATCCAGCCCCAGATGCCAGTAGTGTTCATCCCACCTTGGGCTTTGCAAACAGATGTTTTGACAGCTCACCACTGCTTCTTGTGATTCATTTCCTTGGAATTACTGAACCCTGGACCTCTTGGGGGTTCTGAAAAGAAGGCTTCACAGTCTGACTGCTGCTCTGTTAAAAGTTGAAGTCTTGGTTCATGTTGCATCAAAATGAGGTGATCTGTCCTCCTGTTTCTAAAAGGTGACCATGCATTCACTTGACTGAAATGAATTTCAATCTCCCACCATCTTTTGATATGTAAAGGTTGCATTTCCGTGCTCTTAGCAGAGAAAATGCAAAAGTGGTAGAAAAATACTTGCAGGACTATTCAGCTCTTAGCATCATTTCTTCACTGATGGTCCAGTGACCTGCTTTGGAACCACTGTGAATTCCAGGACGAGCCAGTTAATTTCCTTGGGCTTTTTGGTGTTCATTCCTTGAAATTGGAGTAAGACTAATTGTGAGGTTACTTTTAAGGATATAGTTTTCACATTCTCTGATAATGCTGTTAAACCACTTAGAGTCACAGGGAAAAAGCCATATTTTTTCTTTGCATAATTCTTACGGTAATTTCTGTTCTTTTTTTCTACTGATGAGAAATAGTGCAGACAAAAAGAGATGCATATTGCATGAGATTCCTGAACCAGTTTAGCATTTTTTAAGCACATTTTAGTATAATCTTTCCTGGACACCTTAAAATTAAGGTCTCACTTTCCATTAATGTGATGGCCATAGAGTATCGTTACATCTGCCAACAGATGGGATTCTTATAATTTAAAAAGAAAGGGATGAAAAATTCAGAAACCAGATTTGTATCAACCTAAGTCTATGATTTAAAATGAGAAGTGTGGGCAGTATTCCTAGGAGAAGGTTTTTTGGTCTAATGGACCAGTGGTTGGTGCCAACTGGAAACTTAAGGGGATTGGCAGAGTTGGTGAAATTTGGCTTGAATTTTCTTGCCTCACGCTTTCTTTTCCCCACTTTCTTATCTTTAGAGCAGGGATTCTCAGCCTCAGCACTATTGACATTTAGGGCAGGATAGCTCTTTTTGGTGGGGCGGTCCTGTGCATTGTTGGGTGTTGAGCAGCAGCCCTGGTCTCTGCCCATTTGATGCCAGTAGCACCCACCCCAGCTATGACAAACTAAAATGTCTCCAGACATTGTCAAATGTCCCCTGTGGGGGGAGGAGCAAAATCTCTTCCGGTTGAGAACTTCTGCTCCAGTGGTTTCCCCTAAGGCATGAGGAAGGGTGTTATTTGTCACCAGTTTAAAGTGGTTCACACTAGTCCATGAATGTCTCATGGGCTGAACTCAGACACCTCTGCATTTTAAAAGAGGAGTTTGTTAACCTAAATGTCTAATTAGTAAAAAGTAAGAAACCATCTGTAGCTTTACTATTTGTCACATGGTCTTTTTTGAGACTTACAGCAATAAGGTAAGATTATGGAAGAGGAAATTGAGACTCCGGGAGATTATGTAATATGAACAAGGTCAGGCAGCTTGGTATAAAAAATAGGAATGCCATTCCATTTACATCTCTTGGATCTTAGCCTGGTGTTCAAGGTATTTTGAAATGTCAAGAGTCTTTCTAGGTGATCCCCAGTAGTCTCAGGTGATCACTAATACTCTTCCTTCTCCTTCTCTATCTCCCACCTGGCATAGAAAGTCATCTTCTTTTATACCACCTTGTTGTTCCTTGTAAATGAAAAAAGAGTATTCAAGAGGTGAAATTCCAAGAAACTTAAATGTTAGTTTCAGCTTTATTGAAGTTGGGGCAGGGGTTACAAAGTATCAATATAATACCACCTGATGACACTCAGTTATTTTCTATATAGGCATCTCTTTCTTTCCAGTTTCAAGCCTCACTTATCGCAAACAAAACCAAGAACAAGACTCTTCTTCATACCCCTGTTACAGGAGATGATATGCTCTTGCCTTAGTCATTCTCACAAGAGGTATTTTGATAGTCCTTCTAGAGGTCCATTGACTACCTGGTAATTGATTTCTTGGTTTCCCAGGGAAATGTTATGGGTTTCTGTAACATGTTAGCAAACTTCTAAATACTGGGAAAAGTTGTTAAGGGTCATGTGCATGTATTTTATACTTAACAGCTGTGAAATTATTTTTTAAGGTGTACTGTTTTTATAATTATACTGTAGCAAATTTGGAAACAATGTAAAATGACAAAGAATAAAGCAAATTACCCATAATTCCACTGCTCAGTCATAACCACTGGTGACACTGTGGTGTCTGCCCTTTTAGTCTTTTTTTTTTCCCTAGTCATACACATTTATTAGGAAAACAAACAAATAGGAATTGTGGTAGTCATAGTATTTTTATGCATAAAAGATTGTGGGCATTTTTTAGAAACATTATGTATTTGATCTTGGTGACTACATGTGCTCTGTTTTATGTCATATCATGATGTTATATGTATTTGAATATATTCTTCTGTTCAAAATCTTGAATATAATAGGCACAAAAAACATTAAAGGCATTTTGGGGGTATACTGTAGGTCCCTTGTGGTATTAAATTTTGTTAGGAAAATATAGAGAAGGTAGAGGGAAGCATGGATGCCTGGACTTTGGTTTTTGTGAAAGTTGCAGGTCCGACTAGGTTCCATAGAGAAAAGTTGGTATTAACTTCACCAGTCATATGCTGTAGGGCAGCGTAGATTGACTGTGGAGGCATGGGCAGGTCTGGCTGGCAGTGAAGGAAAAGGAAGGATCACCTAAGAAATATGAGCTCCTGTTTCCTGGGGACATTGAGGGGCATTGGAGCAGCTGGATGGAGGGAAAAAGGGAGAGGGGTTTGCCTTCTATTTAATCTAGTTTTCCAGGGCGAGAAGTGCTACCATCATCATCCCCAACACACATTTATCGACTATGTTCTGTTTGGTGGACCTCTAAGGAAAGTGGGATGCATTTGAAAGTATCTGCCTCATACTCCGAAGTATACTGGGAGAGAAAGAGGACCATTTGGGCAGCTTTTACAGAGACTTAAGCCATCCAAGTCATTCCCTCAGAAACTTTTCTAAATTATCAGAAGACAAAAAAGGTGATAATGAGTTATCTAATGTTAGTTAAAGTGGATATGTTAGATTTAGGACAAAAACCCCCAAGCTCGTCAAGTTGCATCGTGCAGTTATGTGTGTAACGGGTATTGACACTCAGAGCCCCTTGTGTATCAATGTGCCCATTTTGTAGGACTTAGTTTAGAATATAATTTTTATTGGATGGAGTATCATATTTAAGCTTATTTTGTGTTGGTTTTAATTATTAATTATATATATGCTTATATCCTTTTGTGCAAGTTTCTTTTTAGTATAGTAGGCACAAAGGGCAAAAAAGGATTTTTTGTTGTTGTTGTGCTGAAGGTCCCCTGTGATATTATTCTGCAAGAGAGGTTTGCTTGGTGACTTCATTTCCAGGAGCACACTGTGATACCAACTGGAAACCGCTTGTCCGTGGAGCAAGTTATAACTGAGCATTTAACCGTGTCTTCTGCCATCCCTAAATGAAAGGTTGTCTTAGGGTTGTTTTTCTTAACATTTTTATTTGGTAATGATTATTTTCACAGCAGATCACCGAACACATCTGAACTTCTGATGAGCAGTTTAAAACATCTTATGAATTTTTAAGGTATTTTTTTCAGAATACCGTATGCAAATACTTCACTATAAAATCAGAACTTCCAGGTTTGACTAGATGTTTCTTTAGCAAAGTTCACTGCTAATGAAAGGGTATATACCTTTGAGGAGATTGGTACATATTATAGAATTAATTTCATAGAACAAAGCATAATCTAGAAATCTCTTAAGTGGATAGTTTCTGTGTTTCAGTCCAATTGACTACCCTAGGGTAAGAAACTGAAGATTTCACTACAGTGAAAATGAAAACTCATTTAAATTAATTTAGTGACCTTATGTTGTCAAAATTTTAAATTTAGCATAGAACTGCTTTTAAAAAGAGAGATCAGTACTAAAAAAATATAAGCTTCTGCTCTCTTAATCCTCAACCAAAGGGTCATAACTGACAATTTATCCAATGGTCAAAGCGCTTTGTCTTAATTTGAAAAAAAACAACAACAACAACAACCACCCAAGTAGCAGGGCTGAGGTTGGATGGGAGCCGTGCCCCTTGTATGGGGATTGTGGAATTGCAGATGGAGAAGCCAGAAAGCGCATGCTGTGTAGCTGATGCCTCCGGTCAGATGTCCCCAGTTAGAGCTGGCTTGGCCAAGAGCCCCTTGACCTCCACCCTTCTGTTCCCTTACTCCTCTTGGCCCTTCAGGAGCAGAGGCCTTTGCTCATGGAGAGTCCAGCCAGGCCCAGGGTCTACCCTCCCATTGCTTCTGGCCAAGACACCAGAGCACCCAGCTGGAGTTCTGTTCTTCCCCTCTTTAAACCTAGCCTCACTGTGAGCACCGATCTGCCAGAAAAGGAATAACACTGCCAAACATCACAAATGGAATTTACGATTTGGTAAAATGGCCTCATGTTCAGAAATGAGACACAGCCAGTGTCTCAGCCAGTTCCCTCGAAGACTTAGGAGACCCACTTGGCCAAAGAGCAGGGAGCAGGTGTCATCCACGGGGAAGTCGGGCAAATGCTCTGTGGTTCGCAGGTAGGGTAGACAACATCAGGGTCTGGCCTGGATTCCTTCATATCCTTTGTACTGTTTTTGTGCCCTCCGTTAACCCTTTCTTGGTGATTCCCCTTGATTACTAGAACCCACTTTGAATCTACTTTGCCTGATTGCATAGAAAGCTGGAAGGACCTGAAAGTTTATGGCCCTATCCCCACCCCCTACACGCGAACACATAGCTCTTGAGCAGTGATAGGCTGGGACTGGAGCACCAAAGCCCAAATCCTTTGGCTCAGGTCAAGACAACCCTGAGGTATGCATCACACTTCAGAATCCCCTGTGGGAATCAGGCCGAAGCTATGCTGTACTGGACATTTCCTAGGAGTCTGTCCCTCTAGGCTTCCTCTCCTTCCCTGTGCTGCCTCCCCTCCCCCTCAGCAAGTGTTCCTAGGGAGAACTGCCTTTATGGTCCCTTGCACGCATGCCCTCAGCTCACTGTTTGCTTCTGGAGAGCCCGCACTCAGACTAGAGTAGAGGTCGGCACATACATTTGGGGAGGAAAGGAGAGCTAAGGAGCAGTGACATCCACACCAACAGGTTACAGGTGGCCATGTGGCCTCACAGTTGTGGCCACCTTTCCGAGCTTCACTTTCCTTACAAAGTGGAGGAAAAATAGAACCAAGCTCATGACGTTTTGTGAAGCTTGAAAGAAAGCGCTCAAAAACATCTGTTCATGGCACATAATAAACCCTCAATAAATGTTAGCTTTATAGAAAATCCTGCTAAGATTCAACGGAGTCCATATGTGTAGATAATTTTCTATAACACCACTCATAGAAGCTTTATGAGACAGAGCAAGGTCCCCATTTCGTAGGGAAGGGGATGGGCTCAGGAAAGTTAAGTGACTGTGTGTTAGGCTGCATGGTTTGCGGGGTCTGTGACTAGGACTCAGGGCTCTAGATTAGCAGGGCACTGCTTTATCCACGGTACACACAGTCTCTGGGCATCCAGTGGTCTGACATTTTGGGAATATGTTTGCTTGAACCAATGAGCACATTGAATTCCAAGTATAAAAATGGCCATGAGATTTTTAAAAACCAGAAGTAGTCTTTTATTAAAGAAAGATGTGTAAGATAACCCAGTAAGAGTATGTCCTCTAACGGTTCTTTGAATGCCACAAACAGTAATAATATTTCATTAAATGAGAGTCTTTCTTAATTTTGAATGATTCCAATCTCTGATATTGATTCTTCTACTGTATCTAGAGGAAATGAAAGAGATTTTAGATGATGATGTTCTCAGAAGCTATTGAATATGTGAATTTGAAAATGTCACATGGAAAATCTGAAGGTCATGTGCATAAATCTACATATGATTGCATTCATGTATGTGTTAATTACTTCCACAGAAATTCAGATCAGACATATGGAAAACCATATGTACTGGGAGGAAAAGGCTCAGGTGTGTTCAATATATCAAAGCCCGGAAATCTCACCTGGTCAGACTGATGTGTGGAGAGCACGTGTGACTCCAGTCTTTAATGTATAACACAGCAAAAGGGACTGCATTTCACTAGTTTAGGTGGGAAGGTCGAGGATAGGAAACCTATTTAGAAGTAGGACTTTGAATAATATATAAAGGACTTCAAATTATATTTGAGTTTCCTGGAGGGTTTGGGGCCACCAGGTCTGAGAGATTTCAGCTATCTGAGAACATCCAGAGGACAGAAGAGTTGCAATAGGAAAGACACAAAACAATGTCCTGTAAGTCAGGGGTCTCTATTTTTTGTTTGTTTGTTTGAGGCAATGTACAGATACAAGCAAGACATGCAGGAATGTCAGAATGTACTGGGAGGATTGTGATCTGGGTGGCTGAAGGTGTAGGATCATTGCCCAGGCTTCTGGAAGGTAGAACAAAAATCGGAGGAGAAGAGCTTTGGTGAGTTAACCCTAGGATGCACTTTCTTACAGCTCAGCTGTAAACAGTGAGTTGAGTGAGTGGTCCATCACTAGAGGTGTGGACCTTTGTCAAAGATATTATAGAAAGCTTTGGGTAAGATCTGACTCTCCCCGACTTCTATGAATATTTCATTTTAATTTTCATAATCATGTGTGGTCCTTATAATTGAAACAGAATCAGTGTTCTTAATAAGATATTTTTAAAGTGTCATGAATTTTATACCCTGGTGATTTCTGTGAGTCTAGTTAAGAAGCTGTCTGTCTTCAAGTCAGATATACCGCACATAATGTCATCATCCTCTACTAAAAGCGATGGGTATTAATTATTCATGCTACTTCTCATATAAAGTTGAAGATTATATTTTTTCAAATGGACAGAATTATTCCAAGCGTATTTTTAGTTCAAGTAATTGGGAAATGTGTGTGCGTAAGGTAATAATATCTTGACAGTGCTGGGAGGGAGAGAGAAGGAAGGGACAGACGAAGGAGGGGAGTGAGGGAGGGAGGGACTCGACACCAATAATTAGGTATCCAGAAGAACTACTTCTCAAGGATGGGTTGAAATAAAAGATATTTTCCAGTAAACAAAATACAAGAGATTTTCTACTGAGAGATGAGAACTAAAGAGTGTACTCCAGGAACAAGGGGATATTATCAGGAGAGCATGTAAATAAGTTTTCTTTTTTTCTTTTTCCTTTCTCCAGAAAGGGAGGGTCACCACGAAGGAATATATTTTTTAAATAGAAAATATAGTGGTGCAGTATTTGTTGGAAAAAATTAGATTGGACATAGGCAAAGGAGGCATATGAATAGCCAGTTTGTAGGCTACTGCAGTGATTCGGGCGTTGGAGGAAGAGGAGTATTGAAAGTAGAGAAACAAAATGGTAGAATCAACAGGACTTGATGACTAACAGGATGTGAGGGGTGAAAGGCTAGCGGGGAGGCCAGGATGAGCACCAGGGTAGATTCCGGTGTCTTTTAGCAGGATAGGAAATGGACTGACTTGGGGACAAGACTATGCGTCTAGTTCTGAGACTGATTACAGGATATTTGTGAGACATCCAGGTGAAGATGTCAGGTGGGCAGTTGAAGGTATTGGTATAAACTGCAAGGCAGCTGAGGCAGCTTGCTTTGGGATTCAAATGAAATTATGTAGAACCCTAATCAACACACAGTGGGAGACACACAGCCCTCCCAGTGTCTGGGATTCTTGATGGCAGGACTGGTAGTAGGGAGGCCTGCCTGCAAATTGTTTTGTACTCATCTCAGTCTGAATTTCTGCCTCCACTGAATTTGTTCAGTAGACCGATTGCCTTCTTGTCCTCATGTGCTGTCTTTCTCTTCTTCTATATTGTCCCAAGTGTGGAACAGAGGCCCATTTTATTGATCGCATCAATAACAGTTCTATGCACAAGGCATTTATTTAGCAAAACTGAAGTTCTGGGGAATTGGAGGGGTTAACATTAGATCAGTTGTTTTTCAACTGCCTTGCCACCAGATTGTTCAGCCATCTTCTTTCTTCTTCAAGACACTTTTTTCACTGTTTTCTGGATCCTTCCTCAAGACTCTTCTGAGAGTCTGTTCTCTTCACTTTGTACAGCACAGCACTTTATGTCTTCATAGTTCTCACTAGCTTGGTACTTTTTTATTTTTTACTTTTTGGTACTTTTAAAAAAAAACTGAACTATAGTTGATTTACAATGTTGTGTTAGTTTCAGGTGTACGGCAAAGTGATTCATTTATTTATATTTATATATATATATATATATTCTTTTTCAGATTCATTTCCCATATAGGTTATTACAGAATATTGAGTAGAGTTCCCTGTGCTATACAGTAGGTCCTTATTGGTTATCTTATCTTATATATAGTAGTGTGTATATGTTAATCCCAAACTCCTAATTTATCCCTCCCCCACTTTCCCTTTGGTATGGGTACTTACTCTTAACTTTCCCAAATCTCATTAATATCTTCCCCTACTCTGAGATCTAGGTCCTACCCTTCTACAGCCCACGGCTGCCAGAGGCATTGAGATTCAGCATTTTCCTTCCTGGTATGAAAGCAGAAAAGCACTTAATTTTTTCCTTTAAATAAAATATGGCAGAAGTAGCAATAATTTTGATCTTAAGTAACTTTTATTCCATTCAACACTGATTCTTCAGTTTAGAATAGAGATTGACACCAGGGATACAATTTTGGATAATCAGCACACAGATCACAGAAGGCGGAGTGGCTGGGATAGGTGACTGCACTCCAAGCACAAGGTAGAAGGACAAAGGGGAATTGTCAGAGTTTTCTGCTCAACTTGAAAAAGGGGAAAGACTTAGCATTTTTGTGCCATATTGCCAGGAGAACCCTGTGTGGAGGTGGTGTGAGAAGGGGTAGAGGGCAATTTCATGGTCAGGATCTTGAGGAAGAAACACTGTCAAATTACAGGCCATGATTTGTCAACTGCTGTATTTCAAATATTCAACAAATACATGATTATTTCACCTCTGTTTATTTTTATTACAAGTTTCAAAACTTAAATTCCAATATATTAGATATTCAAAATGAAGTATTATTCTCCAGTGCGGTTAAAGGGAGAATTTGGCCATGTAATCGAATGCCTGTTCATCAAGGTAATGGGTTTGCAGATGGAGGAGAGAAGCCTCTCTCTTGCTTTGGTGTCTGTCACAGTGGCCATGCTGCACAGGGTGCCATATTGTTAACTTTATTTTGTGAAGACAGATGCAGAGGGCTGGAAACAGGACAAAGCCATGTATAGTAGTACTGGGCATTCCTTGTGTTTTGGGTACTTGATTCCGGAAGTTGGAAGCTAAGTTCTATCTTCCATGGGCCAGATCAGCAATCTGACATTGTCAGGTGCATAGGCTAGATCTAGCGGTTGGATGCCAGTATCAAGGGCAGGTGGCCAGTTATAATCACTTGTGCTTGACCATCACCCCACTGGGAGGCCCCCATAGGGTGGAATGTAGGCATATAATACGTGTGAGATTTCTGATGGGGTTGGCCTTTGTGGATTTCTGACCCCAAACCCTGGGGTGTTCCTGACAAGCTCCATGGGGGTGTTGGAAACACAAATCTCAGACGCTTTCATGTTTCATCCAGAGATGTCCCTGTCCCAGCCAGCCCCCTTTCCCACAAACACTAGAGGAGGGTAGAACATATGATGATAGATTGGGGCTACATGTCACCAGGTAGACACAGCTGGAACCTTTGCCCCAGGAATCTAGCCAGGACTTCCTATAGACTAGTTAGGTCCATGAGCAGATAACCAAGACCTGTGCTAACCACCCCCTAGGGAGGTGGGCCAGGGTTTGACCCTGGTCGTCCCACTGAGCGGCTGTAAGCCTTGCACCCTCATGGCGGGGCATTCTTGACTAACCTGTAGCTGGGATCATCTCAACGGCCTATGGCCAGGAAACAGTCAAGAGCAGACCCTATGAAAGTGTCCTGTTCATAATGTCCTATTCATGATGGTAGCACCTCATTTGTGGGTGTGTCATTGCTTCCCAGCCTTTTGATGTCATGACAAAGGCAAAATCCAGTAAATGGGTGAGATTATTTGTAATAGAAGGTACAGACCCAGAGGCTCCAACTGTCCTAGGCCACTTCCTCTGGTTAAATATCTGGTTAAGAATCTCTAGTTAAATATCTCTGCACACTTATAACCCATTTATGGTACACCAGTGTACATTGGCTTTGGACATTATTTCACAATTCTTCCTAATCCTCTAAATGTTTGTTCCACTAGCACTGATGAAATCAAATTATTATCTCAGTGTTCTCATTTATTTAATGACTAAGGTATAGTGACTTTGTAAACATGTTTCCCAGAAAAGGTGTTTACTGCCAAGCGTTAGAAATACCATCCAGCTTCTTATTTAAATTTTTCTTTTTATAAATTTATTTATTATATTTTATTTATTTTTGGCCACGTTGGGTCTTCGTTGCTGCGCGCGAGCTTTCTCTAGTTGCGGCGAACGGGGGCTACTCTTCATTGCGGTGTGCAGGCTTCTCATGGCGGTGGCTTCTCTTGTTGCGGAGCACGGGCTCTAGGTGCTCGGGCTTCACTAGTTGCGGCACGCTGGCTCAGTAGTTGTGGCTCACGGGCTCTAGAACGTAGGCTCAGTAGTTGTGGCACACGGGCTTATTTGCTCTGCGGCATGTGGGATCTTCCCGGACCAGGGCTCGAACCCGTGTCCCCTGCATTGGCAGGTGGATTCTTAACCACCGCGCCACCAGGGAAGCCCTCTTATTTAAATGTTGATTATCATACTAGTTGAAATGATTCTTCAGAGTTGATGTTTCTTACTTGGTTTTACTGGTGTAGTGTCTCTTGCCAACATTTTCATTTTCTTTATGCTATGATTGTTTGGAGCTTACAAGTCATTTTGTTTCACCAATATTTGGCTTTATGAACTTTCCTTGCAAATTCTTAAGGCCCATATGTCTTGATGAGGACAGCTTCTTAATTGAAAATGAAAATGTTGTCTTGGGTTTTATAGCACTTGTATTTCCTTTTTCTTTTCTTTTTTTAAAATTTTTATTATTATTTTTTGCTTTCCCACCATCTTACAAATTTTAGATATGTGATTTACTCATTCCCCTGTCTTTTAACACCAAAAATAAACAACAGCAACAACAACAAAAAACACCAGAAAAAGGTCATGCTTTGATTCTTGACTCATTTTCCATCTAGTGATTCTTGAGGCCAAAGACTTTTCTTGTTATTTTTTCTTGCCATTTCCAGCTTCATGGAAGTCAGTATAAATCTTTCATTTGCTTTGTTTTTTTCCCCTTTTCTTATTTTTCCGATTGGACCATGAGAAGTGTCATGGTAAACAAGATTACATGAGAGACCTTTCTAATCTGCCAGGTGTATTGGAAAGAACATGGGAATTGTTTTTGGTAAACGAACCTGGGTTCCCATCTTGACTCTGCTGTTTATTAACTGTATGATCTTGGAGAATAATTTAATGCTCTGAGTCATTTCTTCACCTGAGAAAAAGAAAATCCTAATGCCTGCTTTATGTTCCTTGAAGAACTCTTTTAAGGAGTCCATGGATAAACATTTATAATTATCTTGCCCTG